>NC_090312.1:70935894-71560894 GCF_039906515.1 Pseudorca crassidens
GGAACACAATGTTACTAAGATGGCCGTACTCACCAGATAGATTCAACAAATCCCTGTCAAAATTCCAGCTGGCTTCTTTGAAGAAATTGACAAGCTGATCCTAAAATTCATTTAGAAATGCAAGTGACCTAGAATAGCCAAAACAATCCTGACAAAGACCAAAGTTGGAGCACCTAGACTTCTTGATTTCAAGACTTAATAAAAAGCAGCAGTAATCAAGACAGTATGGTACCTACTTAAAGTAGACAGAAACATCAATGGAAAAGAATTGAGAGTCCGGAAATAAACCCATACATCTATAGTCAACCAATTTTCAACAAGGATGTCAAGACCATTCAATGAGGAGAGAATAATCTTTTCAAAAAATAGTACGGGGGTAACTGGATAGCCACATGCAAAAGAATGTAGTTGGACCTCTACCTCACACCATATATATAAAAATGAACTCAAAATGGAGTAAAGGTCTTCATGGAAGACCTAAAATTATAACACTCTTAGAAGTAAACAAGCCTAAATCTTTGTGACCTTGAATTAGATAATGCAACCAAAGAAGGAATAGATAAATTGGATCTTATCAAAAGTAAAAACTTTTATACATCAAAGGACACCACCAAAAAAGTTAAAAAACAACCCACGGGATGGGAGAAGATATTTGCAAAACACATATCTGATAAGGGACTTGTATCCCTTACATAGAATTTATATTCTACATGAGGAATTCTTTTTTTGGAATGTTTATAGCTGCTTTATTCACAATAGCCCCAAACTGAAAACAGTCCATATGTCCATCAACTGGTGAGTGGACAAACAAATTGTGGTAGATCCCTACTAATTCAGCAGTAAAAATGAATGTAATATTAATATATGCAAAAATATGGATGAATCTCAAAAGCATTATGCTAAGAGGTCAAACAAAAAAGACTATATATCATATACGATTTATATAAAATTCCACAAAAGGCAAAACTAAAGTGACAGAAAGCAGGTCAGTAGTTGCCAGAGGTTAAGGGTCAAGAGATGGGACCAGTTGCAGAGGAGAATGAGGGAACATCTTAGGGTGTTGGATGTTACACAGTTGTATACCTAAAACAAGTGAATTTTATCGCATGTAAATTATGCATACGTACAGTTAGTATTAAGAAGTCAAAGGAGTTAAGTAAAACTCCTATAATGTTAACTTGAATTAGTAATATGAGTATAAATTCACGATTTGAAAATATTCATATTTCTCCGTTCTGTTCCCCCCTTTCTCTTGGAGCCACCCCTGAATGGGCTGTAGTGTAAAGGTCCATTTTCAACTTGCACAAATACATTGAGTCTACCCGTCTATGGACCAGGCCTGGGGTTTTCTCCTTCCCATCAGCTGCTTGTTGCAAACCTCCGCAGAAGCTGTAGGTGAAGCTGATGGAGAGGCCTTAATGCAACAGAGGTAGGAGACATGGAATTTGGGTCCTATCTGTACCTTACATGAAGAATTCTTAAAATTCAAGAATAAAAAGAAAAATAACCCAATTTAAAAAAATGGGCAAAGGATCTGAATTGATATTTCTCCAAAGAAGGGGTACAAGTGGCCACATGAACAGATGCTCAGTCTTATTAGTTATAAGGGAAATACAAATCAAAATCATAATGAGATACCACTTTACACCCGCTTGGATGTCTGTAATCAAATATTATTTGTGGAAATAACAAATGCTGGTGAAGATGTGGAGCAGTTGGAACCTCACACACTGGCAGTAGGAATGTCAAATGATGCAGCTGTATTGGAAAGCAGTTTGGCATTTCCTCAAGCGTAGAATTACTATATGATCCAGAAATTCCATCTCTAGGCATATGTCCAAGAGAAATGAAAACATATGTCCACATAAAAACTTGTACATGAATGTTCATAGCAACATTATTCTAATAGCCAAAAACAGAAACAACTCAAATGTCCATCAACTGATGAATGGATAAGTCAGATGTAGTCTGTTAGTACAATGGATTATTGTTTGGCCATAGATAGGAATGAAGTACTGACACGTGCCACAGCGTGGATGAGTGTTGAAAACATTATGCTAAGTGATAGAAGCCGGACATATTTTACGACTCCATTTATCTGAAACATCTAGAATAGGCAAATCTGTAGAGACTGAAAGTAAATTAGTGGTTGTCTAGGGCTGAGGAAGGGGCGTAGGAAGAAATAGCTTGATAGCTAATGGGTACAGGGTTTCTTTCTGGGGTCATGAAAATATTCTGAAACTGATGGTGGTGATGGTTGCATATCTCTGTGAATATACTAAAAAACATTGAATGGTACACTTATTCAAGCAGGTGAATTGTATGGTATGTGACTTATAGCTCAACGAAGCTGTCAATAAGAAAAAGGAAGAAAGAATAAACAGAGCACTTAGTGAGCTGACGATCTTTATTAAATGGCCGCTCTGGTCCTCTTTATTCATTTGGCAGAATTAACAGGTTTTTAATGAGCCAAGTTTTCGCTTGGCCATAGTGGGGCAAAAGCACGCTAACAAGTAAGGTTGGGTGTGCAGAAGTTTGTCTCAAAAATTTTTTTGGATAAATAGAGTTTGAAAAATCTGCTTGGATGTCCCTGGTGGCGCAGAGGTTAAGAATCTGCCTGCCAATGCAGGGGACAAGGGTTCGATCCCTGGTCCGGGAAGATCCCACGTGCCGTGGAGCAGCTAAGCCTGCACGCCACAACTACTGAGCCTGCACTCTAGAGCCCGTGCTCCGCAACAAGAGAAGCCACCGCAATGAGAAGCCTGCGCACCGCAACCAAGAGTAGCCCCCGCTCGCCGCAACTAGAGAAAGCCCGCGTGCAGCAACGAAGACCCAACTCAGCTAAGAAGAAAAGAAAGAAAGAAAAATCTGCTTACTTCTCCCAGGGGAAGGATAGCTTTGCCAGGTTTTGTAGCTCAGCTATTCTTGGGCATAATGACCATCAACTCTCTCGATGCGAAGGCTCAAGAGCTGCTGGATTTGGACAACAATGGAAAGGGGAGACGTTGCAAAGTGCTGAGGGAAAATGGATCTCCCCCACAGGGCCTCCAAAGAGGGCTTTGTCTTTGGCACTGGCCCACATCTGTAGGCTTTGCTTCTCTGAACGGAAACTGAGTCTAGTAACTCAACACTAAGGTCTTCCTTTGAGGCTTCTTTTGATAACTGCAAAGGTTAATAAGACCCTGCTCGTCTTCTGTAAATTGCCTCTACAAAATCCGCCCCCCTTCTCTTGAATAATTTGTTTAAAGCTTTTGCTGTTTCACCTTAAGTTTCCCAGAGCCAGTGAAAAACAGAAGTAAACACTTTGATATTTTGCATTTCATCATTTCAAGTTATTTCTGCCCTTTGTGGTTCTATTGCCTGAATACAGAAAACTCTTTTAGATTTTTAAGCCATACAGGATGAAATATTCACTTGATTTGATTTTTGAATCCCTTTCACGACCCAGCTTGGCATTTGATTTTATGTATTATTTCAGCCAGAGCTCTGCAGAACCCTGAAATGAAAAGTGGGCTTGTTTTCTCTGTTGAATGTACCTTTTTATTACCTTTCCCTCAGTGCTCCCAAGAACTTGAATCCCTGAGACTGGGGTTCTCATATTTCTCTCGTGCTGCACGGCATTTCCCTGTGTTGGCAGAGTTGCAGAGAGTGTTACTGTGGTTGAGTGAGACCCATTTACCCTGGTGGAGGTTCAGTGTGAGCTTGATTTTGATATCTCCAGGCTGAAGTGATGGAGGCTAGGTTTTCAGAGGTGTGTAATTCCTTGGAAAGCCTTTAGTAATCATTTCAGCAAGGTCATGCAAGATGTTTGAGAGCAGGCTCTGTTGCTGAGCTGCAGGGGGTCCCATCTGAGCCCCACTGTGTTCATCACGGGGCTCTCAACAGAGGAAGCTGTGGCTGGCGAGGTCTGCTTCTGGCGCTGTGTCCTTCACTGAAGTGGTAGAGGCAGACAGGCCGTCTGCAGCAGCCCTGTGTGAGGCTGGCCACCCTGACAGCCTATCTGCCTCAGGAGAATTGCTAAAAGAACACTGATATTGGGATCTCCCTGACAGTCCAGTGGCTAAGATGTCATGCTTCCACTGCAGGGGGCGTGGGTTCGATCCCTGATCTGGGAACTAAGATCCCACATGCCACGTGGCATGGCCAAAAAAAAAATTAAAAAAAAGAACCCCTATAAATCCTGCCACTCAACCTATAGGCTTCTCTCCAGGTGCCCGACACACGCTGTTCAGGTCAACATACACGGGCTGCCCCTCCTAATTCCAATCGAACAGGGCATCCTTTACAATTTGACTTGATGTTATGCTATGAAATATTATGGATCAAAAGAAATAGTCTGGTCTCTGTCTTAAAACAGTCACCAAATTATAAAAATGGCACTATAAATTAATTCTAATGAGGGACCTCGTTCATAGTTGGTGAAGGGATTTCTGAGATTTTCTTACAAGGGTGATAGTGAGATATATGAAAGAGAAAGAGAAATATGAAATATTGTGATTTTGTGATACTTTGTGGATTTATGAGCAGTTTGTGAAAATGTATACTTACTGTGCTATGTATTCTCAGACCATTTAAAATTTGCTAGCTTCAAGGTCCGGACTTGAAAAATATTCTCTTCTTCTATTCCCCTCTGACAATAATTGTTATTTATTTCCTGTAAGAAAATATTTGCATGGGAAAGTGGAAGCTTAAAGGGGTAAAATATTTAGGCTTGGGTGACAGGAAAACATTGATTTTGTATCATAAGATTAGAAACGTAGTATTTGGAAAAGTTAAATAAATTTGAGTTTATTACCCTGCTCTATCACTCACTAGATGTTTCCTCACCTGGGATGTGGAAAGAAACTTCTGTATTCTTTCCAACCTAAGACACCATTCATTGTAAGATGCCCCATGATTTTGAGTTACTATGAAAGAAAAATGCTTCTAATTAGACAATGACACAAGATAGAGATCCTATTGATTGTCAGACACATTCTGATTTCAGAGCAATTCAAAACGCGTACAGTTTTGAGAATTAGATGAGATACTATCCATACAGCAGTTATCACAGTTTCTGGTATATAGTTAGCATCAGTGTGTGTGTGTGTGTGTTTGTGTGTGGTGTATATGTGTACAGAAAGAAAGAGGAAGGTGGGAGAGACGGAAAGAGAGAGAGAGAGAGAGAGAATGGGCATGAGAACCAATTGTACTTCCTTCTTTTCTAGGTGCTCACCCCGCTTTCTCCTCCCCTTCTGTCCCGGCTGCCTTCCCCAAAGACAACGGCAGAACCTGGAAGCCATAATGGCTTACAATGATAGTCTGTATTGATTCATAGTCTTAGGTTTGCAAACCATTGACTTTTCAACTTACCTAAAGAAAACTTTGGATGTGGAATACACAGAAAGGGTCAGAGAATTTAGAGAAAAGAGCATGAGGACATCTAAGATTCTGAGGATCTGTCTATACTAACTTAATTCACCACAGTAGGACAGTCTGCACCATTGTGATCTCACCATAGAAAAGAGGTATCAGAGGGCTACTGGCATTCCACGCTCTGTCACCTGTGGTGGCTTGGCAGTTAAGCTTCTGCTAATAACGCCCAAGTCAATTTTGATAACAGTGAGATTTTTTAGGCGTCAGTCTAGATATTTCGTGCGTGCCAGTTTTAAACTGATTTTAGCAAGTTATTTTAACTCCAAATGAGATCTTAGATCTCCTATTTGTAAAACAAGATATGGCCTATTTCAAGGAATAATTGAAAACAAAAATGAATGTCATTTGAGGATTTTATGTAATAAATTCTAAATAACAAAATTATTCATCCATACATTCACCAGGCCTTGGTAAGTGCTAGAAAGGTCTGAAGATAATAAAGATATAGTCCCTACCATGCACAGGAACCTTCCAGTCTAGCAGGAAAGAGAGAAGTAAACCCGGTAGATGGTGGCAGGTCTTATGATGGGGGCAAGCACTGGGTCCCGTGAAAGCAGGTTGTGATTCTTCACAATAGCAATAGCAACACGATTGCAGTTCCCCGAACCTGAAACATTCTTGATGAGTGGGTCACCTAATTTTGTCCTCCTGTCTTCCAGTTCAAGGTTTTCCTGTGTTCCAAGTGATGCATTAGGTTTAGGCATATTTTATGTGTCTATTTGCAAAATAGATAATGTCTGCCTATTGACAAAAATTGGAGTGAAGAGGAAACATTGCATCAGTAGCTTCAATATTTGGTAATTCACCAAATATCATTTTTCATAAAGACCTTTTGACTCCATCCAGCCACACTTTGTAAGGGTAAGCAATATTGTGACCCAGAGCAAAAACTTCAACATTGAATGCTAAGGGGATCATGCTTGAAATAAGGGAAAGAAAGGAAGTAGGACAATTAACATGTCAATCTGCTTGGTTAAGTAAGTAGATAAAAGATTTCCTACTGGAAAGCAGTAGGGTGTGCTCAGACCTTTTATGAATGAAGCAGGGTCCTCTGGTCAATACTTATGCAGCAACGACTTCTTTAGATTCAGATATATACACACAGTAGCTCAAAAGCTAACAGAGGTTTATGTGTTTGAGAGGACATAGTAGCTAAATATCAAACAAAGGTTTATATATTGAAGAACACATACAGGTTTATGTTGGACAATTATGAATAATATTTTATTTTATTAATTTTTTAAAATTTTGCCATATAACATACAGTAAGATATATTTTTTAATGCTTTTCTTTTTAAAAATTTATTTCATTTATTATTACTCTTTTGGCTGCATTGGGTCATCATTGCTGCGCACGGGCTTTCTCTAGTTGCGGCGAGCAGGGGCTACTCTTCCTTGCAGTGTGCGGGCTTCTCATTGCGGTGGCTTCTCTTGTTGTGGAGCACGGGCTCTAGAGCGCAGGCTCAGTAGTTGTGGCGCACGGGCTCAGTAGTTGTGGCTCGTGGGCTCTAGAGAACAGGCTCAGTAGTTGTGGCGCACGGGCTTAGTTGCTCCGCGGCACGTGGGATCCTCCCGGACCAGGGCTCGAACCCGTGTCCCTTGCATTGGCAGGCGGACTCCCAACCACTGCACCACCAGGGAAGCCCCACGAGTAGTATTTTAAATTCAGTTCTATAGATTAAATGGCATACTAAAATTTGCCTAATTATAATTCCAATATATTTATTTGTTCAAATGTTAAACTCATTAATAGCAGGCGGATACTTGTGTCAATTGCCAACATTTATTGGGTATATGCTATGGGCTAGGCACTGTTTCAAGCACTTCCTGTATCTTAACCCGTTTAATCCTAACAATCTATGAGGAAGAAACTACTCTTATCCATATTTTACAGAAAAATCTAAGGCCCGGAATGTCAGAAACTTGCCTGAGGACAGACAGCTTGTAGGTGGCAGAGCTGAGATTCGAACTTGGAATCTTCGTGGCCCACACTCTTACCTGGAATTGTCTCAGACATCTGCAGTCGCATTGGCCTCCATCCTCTCCCGCCTGTGCCCTAGGCTGGGCCCCTGGGCTTGGTCCAGCTACTCCCATCTCTCCCCGCTGTTCTGTCCTCCTTCCTCTGCTCGTTCTACAAGCGTCCGTGGGCCCCAGTTGATGCCTTTTCCCCACCCTCTTGACCCCGCCCTCCCCGCGTCTTGGCCACTAGAGGGCGCGAGGAGCAGAAACTCGAGGGTAACAGGTGTACGGCAGCGGCTGGGAAGGGGCTGGTTCCGGAGCAGAGGCTCAGAGGAGGGAGACAGAAGGAGGGGCGCTGGGGGTCTGGGGACACGGGGAAGGGCAGGAGAGCAGCAGCCGGTGAGATATATTGTCTCCCCCTGCGTCACCCTACCACACACTCGGCACCAGATCTTACCTACTTATTCCATTCCCCTAAAACTGCAACACCAAGACATTTGTGTGTCCTACTCTAACTGGAGATCTGAGCGTAGTACAGATTCCCCTGAAGGCATAGTCAGTCTTTCCGTTTTGGTAGTGCAGTGAGATTTAGAGGACGGGGGACATCAGTAGGAAATTTTAATAGATCTTCACTCTGACGAGACCTCATGCTAATGACACATTTTTTGTTTTTAAGAGTTGAATACTAGTTAGGATGCATAGTCAGATAAATTATACTGCTTTTAAATTAGGACTCAGCTGTGAGCATGGGGATTTGTTTCGTTGCTATCCCAGGGTCTAGCACGGTATCTATAACTATAATACCGATATATAAATCGCTCAATTGAAATAGGAATTTTATTAATGGATCATTTCACTCTGAAGGTAAAGCTTTGCCTATTTAGTCATGTAGATAGAATGTGGACTATTCTCTAATGAGGAGGATAATGTAATAACCAGCTCATCTAAGCCCAGAGCTCTGGTCAACTTCCCCCAAAGCTTCCAGTACCCGCTGGTTCTAAGAGGCAGCTGTGGTGCTGTGGAGGTGCCCTGGGCTGGGAGCCAGAGACCTCAGTTTTCATTCTCGCTCTCCCTGCCCTGTGTGCATTACTGGGCTGGTCACTTCCTCATCTGTAAAAGAGCCATTACTGGTTTAATAAAGTCAGGACCATGGTGAGGATTACAAGATAGACACTATTTTTTTTTCCCTGTCAACCCAGGCAAAGCTCAGACTTTAGATTAATCTAACCCCCCCTCTTTGCTCCTTTACGTGGGCTGTGGGACACACAGGAGGAGCGAGCCATCCAGGCATGCACACTGATGCAGCTGCAGGCTTCTGGAATCTCATAGCACCTGGACCCACCATCCTCTCCATTTGCAAAGCCGTGTACATGTTCTAACTTAGCCCGCTCTTTACTTTCCTACCATGGTTATTCCAACCTTTGGCTATATTTAAAGTTCTCCGTATCTCTTCCCAAACCGAAGCTATATGTATATATATATACATATAAAGAATCTACACATGTTATCAATTCTTAAGGGGGGAAGTAAAAGCATAGAAAAAAGACTGGAGTGAAATATGCCAGAATGTAAGTTGTGGGGTTTTGGTCCTTCATATTTCTCTGTGCTTTTCAAGTGTTCTAGTCCATCATGTATTGCATGATGTTTCCAAAATAACAACAACAAAACGAAAAACTACCATTCGAGGAGCTACCACCTGCCCATTGATTTATCCTCCCACCCCCTGCTCCCAAATCTGATTCCCGGCCCAGATGCAGGGTTCTCGCTCTCCCTCTCCGGGGCTAATCTGATCATCTGTGCTATTAATTCTATATTCTTCTGACTTCTCAAGGATCTTGCCTTGACATTAGATAACCCTTTTTCTCCCCACTCAATCTCCCATTCCTTTTTGGTCTCTTTGCGAGCATATAAGTATGCTTAAAGGAATTCCCTGGAGGTCCAGAGGTTAGGACTCGGTGCTTTCATTGCCAGGGGCCAGGTTCAGTCCCTGGTCGGGGAACTAAGATCCCACAAGCCACATGGTGCGGCCAAAATAAAAATACGCTAGGTCCCCTCCATATATCAGCAAACAAGCAAAACTCCCCAGGCTTCAGCTCCGCCTTGGCTCCCCTCTAGCTCTAGACCCGTACCCCCTTTTCCTTTTATATGTAGTCTGAGTTCTAGAAAGAGTCTGAATTTCAGCCTCCAAATCTCCACGACTGACCGTTTAACCCATTGCAGCCTGGCTTCCACCTTCACAACACCCTTAAAATTGCTCTTGCCAAGATCTCCTTTCAGGCTTCGTCTTCCTCTGCTCTTCTGACTTTGCTCAGTCTTGTTGGAACATCCCTTCTATGCCATAAATTCTGCCACCTGTTAGGAATGTCCCAGACCAGCTCTTCCTGGGCTCGTGGGGCAGGGATCACTGCGTGAGGCGTATCTCCCGGGCCCTTCACACGTGTTGTGTCTACCGTGGGGTTCGAGGGCTGCTCTCCCCCGGTCCTTTCCTCCTCATTTTCTGGACCCCTGCCACCTTTCGGGTGTCCCCGTCCCCTCCTCAGCTTGTTGGCTGTGCTGTCGGTGTGGAGCCTGACTGTGACTCACCTGGACCTTTGCAGTGCTCTCCCAGCCATGTCTCTGATTCTAGTGTTGACTGCATCTCACCGCCAGCAATAATCTTTGTCACACACACCTCCCATCCTCTCTGACCCTGGCTTCAAATTCCTTGGTGGCCTCCCATTGCCCAGAGGTACAACCCGAGCTCCCCTCCGTGATCCTTCATGGTCTCGCTCGCTTTACATCTCTT
Source organism: Pseudorca crassidens (assembly GCF_039906515.1). Classification (NCBI taxonomy): domain Eukaryota; kingdom Metazoa; phylum Chordata; class Mammalia; order Artiodactyla; family Delphinidae; genus Pseudorca; species Pseudorca crassidens. Next base: position 70,946,054 of record NC_090312.1, read on the forward strand.
GCCCATGTCCCGCCACGCCCCAGTAGCTTGCATTCCACACTCCCATAGCTTGGACTCCTCTGAATCTTCAATTCCGTTATCTTTTGCCCCTTTGCATATATTTCCTTTGTGCAGGATATTTTCTCTGTGCTGGCACATTGGACAGATTCTGTCTCATCTGTCGAATGTCAGCTCAAATACTGCCACTTCTGTGATGTCCTCCCTGATTTCTCCCAGGGAAGACTCAGGTACTTCTTTTCCTGTATTCTCCCTGCCCTTTGTATAATTTTCTTATCATACTTTAATTTGTTTTGTTTATTTCTCTTTTAGATTGTAAGGTTCGTGGGGCAGGCGATATGACTAATTTTTTAGCTTTTTTTTTTTTACTGTGAAATATAATGCACACAGAAGTGCATTAATCAAAACTTAGATCACTTATATGTAGAACCTAAAATATAATACAAGGAATTCACTGGTGGTCCAGTGGTTAGGACTCCGCACTCTCACTGCAGGGAGCATGGGTTCGATTGCTGGTCAGGGAAATAAGATCCCACATGCCACGTGGCATGGCCAATATATATATATATATATGTGTGTGTGTGTATATATATAATACAAATGAACTTAATGTACAAAACAGAAACAGACTTACAGACATAGAAAAGAAACATATGGTTACCAAAGGGGAAAGGGCGGGGAAGGGATAAATTAGGAATTTGGGATTAACATATAAACACTGCTATATATAAAGTAGATAAACAACAAGGTCCTATTGTATAGCACAGGGAACTATATTAAAAATCCTGTAATAAACAAAAACGGAAGAGAATATGAAAAAGAATATATATATGTATGTATATAACTGAATCACTTTGCTGTACACCTGAAACTAACACAACATTGTAAATCAACTAGACTTCAAAAACAAAAAACTTAGGGATAATGAATAATCATAAAGTGAACACTTGTGTAACTACTGCCCAGGTCATGAAAAGGAGTATTTTCAGTCCTCCAGGAGCCCCCTGTATCCTTTCCAGATCCCACCCATCCCCCTACTATCTTTTCTTCATAGTTGCACTACCTGTGTATTCATTTCTAAACAAATCATTTAGTTTTACCTGTTTTTGACCTTTATACAGTCAGATCATGTTTTCTGTTGTGTTTTACTTCCTTTATTCAACATTGTGTTTGTATGTGATTACGTGTCCTCATTTTTATTATTGTATCGCAGCATTTCATTACATGAATTTACTGCATGTAATGTATCTATTAATGGATGTTTGCTTTATTTCCAGTTTGGGGCTATTATGGTGTTTCAGATATCTTATACACTTCTTTTGTTCCCCATGTGCATGAATTTCCTCAGGGTATAGATCCAGGAATGGAACTGCCTGTCACAGGGTGTATATATCTTCAACTCTACCAGATAATGCTAAACTGTCTTTCAAAGTGTCTGTCGCAATTTACATCCCACCAGCCTTGTAGAGGGTGCCCATTGCTCTGTATCTTTGCCAATATGTGGTATTGTCAGACTTTTCCACTTTTACTGACATGGTTGGCATGGAGTAGTGTTTCACTGCGGCTTTAATTTGTGTTTCTCTCTTAGTAAGGAGGCTGAACACCTTTCTGAGTTAATGGGTCAGCTGAATTTCCTCCTAAGTGAAGCCCCATTTAAGTTTTGCTCACTCTCTCATGGGTTGCTTGTCTTTATTTTATGGCTTTGAAAGTTCTTGCACATTCTGGATATGAGTCCTTTGTTGGCTGTATGTGTTGAAAATAAGCTATACTATAAAATCACAAACATTAAAGATTTATTGATTATAGTGTTTTTAAAATTCTTTCCCTTCGCACTAATAAGTAAGTAGAAACAGGATAATTAGACAATAAATAATAGTATACATTCCTTCAAATTAATCCTGTCCTTCCCTTCTTCTCTCCAGGAGTCATCATCGTCCCCAGTGCCGGAGTTGGGATTGTCCTTGGAGGCTACATCATAAAAAAATTGAAACTTGGTGCGAGGGAATCTGCAAAACTAGCGATGATCTGCAGTGGTGTGTCTTTACTGTGCTTTTCAACCCTGTTTATTGTTGGATGTGAAAGTATCAATCTAGGTGGCATAAACATCCCGTATACAACAGGGTAAGTATCTTGGAAGAGGCGTCTCATCTCATCCTGGTCATGATTGAAGTGCGAAGCTCTGCGGTGTTTGGATCCCACGGTTCGGCTTGCGTCCCTCCCTCCATGCGGGGCTCACTACGTCTGCGTTTCTGTCCCGGTAGAGCTGCACTCTCTTGGGCAGAGGCCTCCGTCTCTCTGTTGTCTGTGTCCCTTTTGACCCTTGCAACGTCTCCCATGACATTTGGGTTACAGTACGTGAGGAGGAAATGCTAGTTGGCTTAATGAAAACTGTTCTTCTTTTTTTTAATGTAATGTTTTGAATAGATAGTACATTCACACAGTTTCAAACCAAAGTTCAATGAAAATACAGTGTGTCTCAAGGCCTCCACCCCACTTCTCCCCAAAGACAAACCAGGGAACCGCTTTAATTCATCTCTTGTGTACCCTTCCAAGGATGTTCCTTATACAAGAAACTATGAATGTGTATTTTCAGTGTTTTCTGTTTTATATCCAAAAGGTAGCATTCTATACATTCTTTTCTTTTTTATTTATTTATTTATCTATCTATCTATTTATTTATTTATGACTGTGTTGGGTCTTCGTTGCTGCGCACGGGCTTTCTCTAGTGGCGGCGAGCGGGGGTTACTCTTCGTTGCGGTGCGCGCGCTTCTCATTGCGGTGGCTTCTCTTGTTGTGGAGCATGGGCTCTAGGCACGCAGGCTTCAGTAGTTGTGGCTCGTGGGCTCAGTAGTTGTGGCTCGCGGGCTTAGCTGCTCCGCGGCATGTGGGATCTTCCCGGACCAGGGCTCAAACCCGTGTCCCCTGCAATGGCAGGTGGATTCTTAACCACTGCACCACCAGGGAAGTCCCTATACATTCTTTTCTGAGCTTTTTTTTTTTTTTATGTAACGATCTGGGGTGGAAACTTTCTGTCACAATAATAATAATGATGGTGATGTTCAAAGCGTAGCTAACCCTTATATTAACACTAGTGCATGCCAAGCATTCTTCTAAATGCTTTACATATATTAACTCATTAACCCTCATAACAGGCCTAATCAGGTAGGTACTATTATTATTCTGATTTTACAGAGGGCAAAACCGAGATATGGCTGACACGTATCAGTATATACATCCGTTCAGGCTGCTGTAAGCGAACACCATAGACTAGATGGCTTAGAACAACAGAAGTTTATTTCTCACAATTCCGGAGGCTGGGAAGTCCAAGATCAAGGTGCTAGCAGATTCGGTGTCTTGTGAGGCCCTGCTCTTTGGATCATAAATGGCTGTCTCTGGCTGTGTCCTCACATGGTGGGGGTGAGGCATCTCCCTAGGATCCTTTCTGTAAGGGCACTAATCCCATTCATAAGGGCTTCACCTTCATGACCCAGTCACCTCCCAAAGGCCCCAAACTCCAAGTACCATCACGTTTGGGGTTAGCTTTCAACATGTGAATTTTTCATGGACCCAAACATTTAGTCTATTGACCTAGAGATCACAGGCAAGGATTACACAAGAAACATGTGTAAAGCTCTCCGCTCTCCTGGCACACAGCAAGTGCTCAGTGATAGTTAGCTATTGTTATTAGTCATCACTAATCCATTAAGAACAATTTCTATCAAATTATTTTTACTACAATTGGAAAACATAAATAGAATATTAAAAATTAGTAAGAAAAACCAGCAGTCTCCTGACCCTGCTTCCCAGGGGCAATAATTTAAAATTCTTTTTAGCTATCTCTTCTGGTATTTACCTCTATATTTTTAAAGCATACTGTATAAATTAACCAAATGAAGACATTATTTATGACTTCCTGTCTTAGTCAATGAGGAGTCTAGCATTTGCTTCACAAGTTGTGCTCAAATCCTTTTCTGATATTTTCATGGTATGGTTATGACAGTATTGTTAGCAGCTGAGGCACAAGTACTGTATCGTGATTAGATTTCCTCCTTTGTACAGCAGTGATTTTCCTGGAATTAAATCACTACCTTGTTTTCATTTCCTTTGTTTTCTTTGAGTCTGCTTCTGCCTTCCCTTATCCTCTAAGGGCTCAAGAAATCTCAATATGACTTTTCACCCGTCCGATGAACTCAGGATTCCATTTCCCCACCCCTTGGAGTCATCTGTATGGGAGCCCTCTGGGCCTGCTGCCCCGCTGTTGCCCCAGGAATCTCACTTGCCTCTCTCTGTGCTGATCCTTCGTTTCTGTGGATGCCTCTTTTTTGGCTTCCTCCCCCATTTTGCTAGAGCACATCCTCCAGTAGCTACAGGAAGGCTGTCAAGGCTGTTACCTTTTTTTTTTGGAGATTTTTCATGAAATAGCCTCTTTTTTTTTTTTTTTTTTTTTTAACAATTACATTTGATTGCCAAATTGGCTGGGTTAAGAACTTTGGACTGGATGAATCATTTTCACTAAAAAATTTAAAGTTTTCACTCCATTTTTGTCTAATTTCTAATGCTCTTGTGGGAATTCTGGTCTTTCTTTTTCCCAATCCTTTGTATGTGCCCTACTTTTCCTTCCTGGGAGTTTCCATTTATTCCCACTATTCCCAAATTTCACCACAATACACTTTTTTTTTCCTCTGAGCACTTGATGAACTTTTAATGTCTGGAGACCATGTCTTTTGTTTCCATTTTAACTTTTTTAAAAAATGTAATTGTTGTTATTTTCTCTCCACAGTTTTTTTTCTCCTATCTCCTTCATTGATTCTCTACTTTTCTTATTCTTTATAAACTATTTTATATCTCATTATGCCTTGTCATTTAGTGGATCTCACTGTAGGGTAATTGCAGGGGGACAGCTGGCATTTTCATTGGGGTGCTCAGTGTCAGAACCTGAAGTCTTACCTTTGAGGTGCTTCAGTTCCTCAAGAGAAGGATGCTCCTATCTCCTGGCTTGGGCTGTGTTGTGGTGGGTTCAGGGTTGTAAGCCTAGCTGCTGACATTCTAGAGCTGGGAGTAGGGTGGTGGGTGGAAGAGGCTAGGGAGCTACTGTTCATTTTGCAAACTTTTACCAAATTCCTCTGTCATCATCCTAGCATCTTGCCAAAGGTCTCTTTCATGTGGTGCTCTTAAGTCCAGAGCCTTTGGTTCATTTTCTCCAGAAGATAGAGGGGGTGGAAGAAGTAGTCATTTACTAAGTAGGGTGGGGAAGGGAACCTGCTTAAAATTGTATCATATTTGGACCATGACTTTCTTGTGGTGTTTGTCCTTGAGTTCCAAAGGCCTGTTCTTTCTCCTACTACTGGCGTTTATCTTGTCCATATATATATTTAAGTTCTCATTATACTTTCTGTTTTATTGAATTCTTTTTTCCTGAAACTCTCCATAATTTTGCTTCAATTGGATTGGTTGCTCTTTTGCATAACTTATATCCTGGAACTTCCTTTCATAGATCTCAATTGTATCCACTAGGTTTTGTCTGTGTAGTTATTTATTTGTTAACTCCTCATTTTGCCAAAAAAAATCCTTGGACAACTTCCTAGGGAAGGGTTCATGGAAAGAGAAGCTGTCTGAAACCGTTAAGTGTATTAAAATGTCTTTATTCTTCTTCCACATTTAAATGATAGTTGGAGTGGGTATAGAATTATAGGTTAAACATTTGTTTTTCTGAGAACTTGAAAACCATTGCTTTGTCATCTAGCGTTTAATGTTGCAGATACTTAAATCAAATTTAATTTCAGTCTGAGTTCTCATTTCTCCGTTACCAACTGTATTTGGAAGTTTTGAGGATATTTTTTATTCAAGGTGTTCTGAAATTCCATAAGGAATGCTCTTCCCTCCGATTTTGTCTTGGCTGGACTCCTCCAATGTCACTTTCTCGGAGAGATTTTCCCTTTCTGCCCAATATAAGGGAGCCCACTCTCCCCTCATTCTTTATTACATCACCTCTTCAGTTTCCTTGTAGCACGTGCTACTATCTGAAATTGTCTTGCTTACTTGCTTTGCTCTTGTCTTTTGTCTCTAAGATACGAGCTCCTTGAGAACAGTTACTATAGCTGCCTACATAATAGTTGCAGCCCCGCCATCTACAACAAAGTTTGTTGTTGAATGAATGGACAGACACATGAATATCTTGGCCCAGGGCTTTGTTCATTCATTGTATTAGGCACTTTTGGTCTAACACGTATGTCCTTTTTTTTCTTTTAACCTCAGGGAGATTTTCTTCTACTATATCTTTACTCGTTCTCATCTTCATTTTCCCTATGTTCTCCAGGACGCCTGTTTTTCAGATGTTGGAACTTACAGACTCGTTACCTGTATGTTTAACTTGTTTTCTCATATTTTCTTTGCTATGAGAGATTTTTCCAAACTTGCTTTTTTATTCTTTATGTAAATTTTAAATTTTGAAAATAATTTTTTCTTTGGCATTCTGAGTGTTCCCTTTTCCTAACGTCCTGCTGTTGTTTGAAAAGGAGTAATATCTTCTCAGATCTCTCTGCGCATATAATTCAGTTTTGTTTTTTTTTTTTACTTTGTTTCTGTGTCTTACATTTTGTCATTTTAGTTGAAATGTCAATTTTTCTGTTCATTTACTCTGGGTTTTACAGGTTGACAAGACTCAGTTTAGCATCTGTAAGGTTATGTGTCCCTCTCCCCCACTCACCCCCCCCCACCACACACAAGAACGAGGGAGTTTTATCCTTATTTGTCAACATCTAAGGTAGAAGCTTAGCTTTTACATTTTGTTCTGAGTTCTTTAGAAGAGCTTTCTGATGAATTTCGGGGCTCTGAATTGGGGATGGAAGGGGTGGGTATGAGAGTGGAAGGGCCCACTGATACAGTCTTCTCTCCCTTAGGTCTCCAGTGAGTCGCATTGTTTTCAGCTTCCCAGTCACTTTTGCTCCCTGTTGCACCTGCTGGATTTGGATTCAGAGTCGTGTAGAGGTTCCATGGGGAAGGCTGGCTCTTCTCCAAGGTGGCATCTGCTCATTTCACATGCACCTTTGCCTGTCCACTTTTATTTTCATGGAGTCTGGTGTCGCTCTTTCCATTTCTCTTTGCCAGCTCGATTCATTTTCATTATACTCACTTTTATTTCAAGTGCCTTCTCAGAAGGGGTGGAACGCAGACTCCATGTCTTACCTGCTTTTAAACTGCAAGTCCCCTCAAGACTTCTAAAGCTTTTGCTTAACACCACATCGGTCTTGCCAATCCTGAATCAACTGATTCTGAACTCCCTAGCACTACTGGGAAAAAATTATATAATTGTGCTGATTTGCTCCATTACAAATTGATGAGTTCCAATCTTAGCAGGCCCTCGTCTTTGCTGAGCAATCCATTTACTTGGCCCTAGTCAGCTTCCTTTCCTATGCCTCATATTGGTCCATTAAAAAAAAAATCCTTTCTTCAAGTTTTTTTTGTCTTACCGTAGCTTGTTTTCTCTTGTCGGACAACCTCGTATTCCTTATTACTGAGAAAAAAGAGGTCCCAAGTAAGAATTCCTTGAATTTTTCTTCCCTCTCCCCTCAAAGATAGTATTATTTTCAAAGGCAAGTAATAGCGCCATCATTTTCTAGCTATGTGACCTTGTAAAAAATTATCTAATATTGTAAACTCTTGGTTTCCTCGTATATAAAATGACAATAATGTGAATCATACCTGGTTACAACTATAATTAAAGTAAAACACATGCGGTTGAAAGAATGAAAATAATGAAGAAGGGTAGAAAATGAAAAGTCAGTGTCTCCTTCCTCCATCCTCAATCTCCAGTTTGAAGCGTTTAAATATTATAAACAAATATTTGTAGCTTTGATTTTGAGGATTATGTAAGGGAAGGTTTTTGATATTTCCCAGCACAGAGTCTAACACTTAGTATATGTTGAAAAAAGTTAGTTTCTTGGCTTTACTCCCTTTCTAGATCATGCAAAGTGACTCTTTTTTCCTTTTTAAAAGATTAATGAATGTCTGGTATCCACCTCTGCACTGGGACATTACTTATATAGTGATGCTGAAACTAGTCAGGACTTGATGTAAATAAACATTGTAGTTATCTAAATCCATGACTTAGGGTACATTTCTTCTCAGTTAATTGTATTCAACAAAGAAAAGTTGATTAGGAGCGCCAGAGACTGCTGCAAGGATTCATTCATTCTAATATTTGTGGCCTGACTTCATCGAAGTTTATAAACTAGCAAAAGAAAAACCCAGTTTCCTTGGAGAATTCCTCTAGCTCCCCAAATACTTCTAGGAAGAGAGTTAAAATTGAATTAGTATAAACACTTTTGGGTGGTACAGCTGCACAGGTTTGACACTTTTAGAGTAGCAGTTACCTTTGTGTGAAGAATAATGGGGCCCTTTCTCCAAGCAGGGTATGGACTACATTTCAGCCTCTCCTTGCTCCCTTGCCTGGGTGCTCTTGTGCAGTGCACAACCTGTTCATCAGTACATGGTTGGCCTGCCTCATAAAAATGGTAGTTCTGCATGATTTTGATCCTTGCATGTAGGATTTTTCTCCTTTAAAGCTGATAAAGAGAGAGATGAAGGGAGTGGCAGTGAAGAAAGGAGCCTTTGTCAGACACCTGTTTGGCTCAGGTGTGGTGATTGGCACTCATGTATATCTTTTATATACACTGCTTACAACATCACTCCACTGTGTGTGTTATTAACCACATATTTCAGTTAAAGAAACTGAGGTTAGAGAGTAAATGATTTGCCCCAAGTCATCAGTTAATAACGAGTGGAACTGAATGAAACCCAGATTATCTATTTTAGAGTTTGTATCCTTTCTGAGTACTACACTGAGGTGCTGTTATACATTTTGTATTTTATATAAGCACACATCTAAGTGCACACACCACCTCCTTACTCAGAAAGCTATAGAGAATGCATCCATTTCTTTCAATAGTGCACTAATGTTTGGCCTTGCCAGTTTCTAGCTGTGTGAGTATGGGCAGATTAGTTAATCTTTCTGTGCTTGGTTTCTACATCTTTAGGGTAAGGATACTGATAGTATTGATCATGTTGAATTGCTGTGAAGATTGAATAAGGTACTTGGCAAATTCCTTAACCTCTCTGTGCCTCAATTTCCTCATCATTAAGATGGGCTAATAATAGTCTCTATCTCTTACAATTATAGAGAGGATAAAATGGAATAAAACCCACAGTAATAAGCAATTGTTAAATAACTATTTAATGTTATTTTTCTCATTTTAAATATGAGGAGAAAGAAATTCAGAGGGATCAAATAACTTGCTTAAAGTCACACAGCTAGAAAATGATAGAGCTAGGACTGGAACCCAGGTTTCTCTGATTTTGAAAGTAATGTTTTTAATTATTAAACTGTCCTGAAAGAAGAAAAGAAACACAAGGAAGAAAGCACAATATATAAGCCAATTCCACTTATGAAAGTGTGTGTGAGAAGCTCCAGGTTCCCCAGCATGGTGAATTTTCTGACATTAAAGGAGTTAATGACTAACCTGTCTCTGAATTAGCATCGAGGGCTCAAGAGACACCTAAGTGCCTGGGATGGGGTTGGGATGTTTTAGAAAGGTGACCTTTTCCTATTGAGCCAAAATGGAGTCACAGTTTTTTTGTAGAATGAACCTGATGTGTTATTAGTGGTTCCCTTAGAAAATTCAGATTTGATGGCCAAGATGTGGAGACAACCTAAAGGTCCATCAGCGGCTGAATGGATAAAGAAAATGTCATATATACATACAATGGAATAAGATTCAGCCTTCAAAAAGAAATTATGTAATATGCGACGAGATGGAGGAACGTTGAAGACATTATGCTAAGTGAAAGAAACTAGTCACAGAAAGACAAATACTGTATGATTCCTCTTATATGAAGTATCTAAAATAGTTAAATTCATAGAATCAAAGAGCAGAATGGTGGTTGCCAGGGTCTGGGGGAAGGGGGAACATGGAGTGACTAATCAATGGAAACAACGTTTTAATAAAGTAAAATGAACAAGCTTTGATGTTGATGATGCCCAAAGGAGGCGTCTCCATTTCACGAAATGGCCTTGGACAGCCCTCCTCACTGCACAATATGTCAGATCTCCAGTTTCCTTTAGCTTCTGAATTTAGAGGGAGGTGTCTTTGTGAGGTAGGCAAACATTGACGATTGTGCCCAACTTTGAGCCTTAGGGTAATTGCTGGCAATTGAAACAGTAATATTAACTTGGTTTGGTCACTCAGTATAGATTACATTAAAGATTTATTCACTTCCCTTCAAAATAAATCTTTATTTTTCTAAAACAAAATAAAACAATAACAACAAAAAAGGTGACTAAGCGCTAGACATCTGCTGTACAACTTTGTGCCTGTAGTCAACAATACTGTACTGTACACTTGAAATTTTGTTAAGAGAGTAGATCTCGTGTTAAGTGTTCTAACTGCAATATGACAAAATTAAAGAAAAAAAATTCAGATTTGATTCTCCTAGCACCCACAATTTCCCTGCAGTTTTAATTAAGAAATGTGTTTTGCTTCCCCTCTGTGTCTGCCGAACTGTATTTCACACAGGTGTTTCCTAATCATTTTGTCGACAAAGGAGCCGGTGAAAACTGTAGCTTAAGCAATACTTTATATAAACACATTGTATAATGTGAGTTGTTTACTCTTTACCTTCAAATAATTTTTTCAAATGGGGTTAAATCTGATGTCCATGTACAGAAGTTTTCAACAGTACTGTCTTGATAAATCATTTAATAATTCTAGCTTTATTATCTTTCATTCATCAAGTGTCATCTCTTTGAACTTAAACTAAAATCTATTATATCATCTTCTGATTTGGAGACTTGAGTTACTGGGTCAGAACTTTTCCAGGGATGATTTCCTGAGCTATGACATGACGAAGATGCATTTGCTCAGTTTTCTGAGAGCATTTTCGGCAATGACTGTGATCCACCCGTCCACTCGTCCAAAATCTCAGGGGTTGGGGTATTCTTCTCAAGTTACTTCTCTCAATATAGTTTTATTGTCCCAAGGCACTAAGACATAAATATTGTCTGTTAATTCAGACCTTTGCTGCAACTCACAAAGGTACATTTCATCATCTTTGTCACCACTTCTGAACTTGCCATCCTGCCAGTATTTAGATAGTATTCTAGTACCAGCCCTTGAGTGACTAGCATTTCTAGCCAGATCATTCCTAATTTCTCTAATTAAACCATTCCTGTCTTCTGTGTTTCACAGACAACTTAACCTTCTGAACGTTTTTTTTTTCCTGTTTAATTTCTTTGGTGACATTCAAGATCTTTTATTTATTATAGGTATTACTAATTTTAAAGGCAATTCCTGAAAAGTAGAGAAAAAGTAGTTTACTTAAAGGATCTTAGTTATGTGTGTTTCTGGATTATCTTGGCTACTTTTATTAATAGGCTTACAGTTCATTTCTAGCTGTAAGTATATGATTTGATCTATTTTTGGCTCTATTTGGGAGATACAAACAAAATTTGCTTTACTTCCTTTTTAGGAGTATCGAGGGGGTATAAAATATAAGCAAATTTTCTTTCCAGTGAGTTTTAAGTTTTGTAACTGAGATCTAAACAAATTACAGGAACTCTGTAAAACTATATAATATCTGTTTAAACACAGTAAGCCTTGAACCTATATTATTAAACTCGGGGCCAAATTTGCCATTCATATTAACATAGTCAATAGAAAATGTTCATCATATAATGTTAGCAGGAAAAATAGAATTTAGAACACTGTGAAATCTTGATAACAATATGTTAACGTTAATTTATATGCATATTGAAAAAAGAGCAAAGGGAAGTAAATATACTAAAAGCATAATGGTGGATATTCCTGGATTGTAGCATTACTGTGTGAGTTTAATTTGACTTTTTAGTCCTTTTGTATTTTCCAAATTTTCTACAATGAATATGTATTACTTTAAAAATAAAGGCATTTCAAGACGTTGTTCAAGGGACACATCATTTTATTAAAAATGATTCTGGATTTAAAGAGACGGTTTGTATTAGTTGTAGGTTATTATATGTAAATTTCAAGTTATATCTGGTTTGAATTTGTTGACTACAAAGCTAAAGGAAGCTTTAACAGTAAAAAGAATGATTGGATGCAGTAACCGTAACGTTCATGAGTATAGTCCTGGGGAACCCTACGCTATCCCATGAGTTATTACATACTCCCCTGTGTTGATCATGCTTATCTCCGCTCATGTAGGCAGGAGGGGCGTTGACAGCCATTAACTGTTAGGTTGTTAAGGTCATACAGCTTCTAAATGGTAGGCCTGCAACTGGACCCTCATCTAGTTTTCTGACTGTTCTCTATATGAGTAAATAAGAAAATGACATCTTCCTTTTTGAAAAGAAAATCATCATGAAGGCCTTTTGTGCTCTTTGTGATTGTGACTGTGTTACTTTTATTCCTTCCTGCTTCTGCCCTGTGTAGATAAAGAAAACACATCAGTATCTTCGTGCCTTTTATGTGCTAGGAACTCGCTGGGCGCTGGGTATCCATTTACTTATCTAATCCTCCCATCAACCCTGCGATATAGATATTCTGGTCTCTGTTTTACAACACAAGTGAAGTCTCTCTAGATTTGTTCATGGCACTGGTGAATTGTAGATATGGAATTGAACCCACTCTTTTTATTTATTTATTTATTTTTTTATTTGTGGTCGCGCTGAGCGGCTTGCAGAATCTTAGTTCCCCGACCAGGGATTGAACCTGGGCCCTCAGCCGTGAAAGCACAGAGTCCTAAACACTGGACCACCAGGGAATTCCCTGAACCCGCTCTCTCTGACTCTAATGCTCAGCACAGTGAGAGGTGAGTGCCAGGAAAGCTGCATTAGAGGAAGAAAAAGGAGGAGGGAGAGCACACAGAAGACTCAAGGGAAACCATGGCCAATTACACAAAGTGGGTGCGCTGCCGTAGGCGTTTAAGGGGACACACTATGGAGACAGATATAACTGGGTTTAAATCCCTGATTCTTACTAGTTCTGTGAACTTTAACAGTACCTATCTTAACCTCTCAGATATTCAGTTTCATTATCTGAAAGTTGGAGACACAGCCATAATAATTTTAATTCTCATGAGGAATACATGAGGTAACTTCTATAGAGATCTCAGTGCACAAGTCCTGGAGTGAAATTAGGACTATGTAAATGTTAGTCCTAAATGATAATGATGATGATGATGATGATGATAGTAGTATTATTTATAAACCTGAAGTTGCACAGCTATATCTGGCCAAGGAAGGGCTTTAATATAAAGCCAAGGATTTAAGCGGAATTAAAAAGAAACATTCTAATTGAAGTCTCCTTAAAGACTGAGATAGATTGATAAAAATTTAAGAAATTATGAGAAAGATACCATTTTTTTTAGTTGATTAGTATATTTTGCCTGAAAGGTTTTTGTTGCGTGGGTCATAGTCTTTTAATCCATGTGGCTTGAATATAAGACGTGTGGATCCCTATTTGTCATATCTCTTAGTAAGGAGAAAATTAACAGGAGGCAGAAAGAAGGTTAAGGGGCTCCTCTTTGATTTGTGGAAACCAGTAGAAGTGTGTCAGTTGGGGAAGTCCAAGCGTTCTTTAGGTTTTGGGGTGGGGTGATGTGACACAATTGTGTGTGTGTGTGTGTGTGTGTGTGTGTGTGTGTGTGTGTGCGAGAATATGTGTGTGATTTGAGAGCAACTGTATCCTTACATACCCAGCTGTAATAGCTCCATGGTAGAGATTTTTCCTTATGTTAAACCTCAATCTGTTTTATTGTTGTATGTTACTTTAAATAAACATTGATCCTTAAGCAATTGATTTAATGAAGATTAGGCAGCAAGCTCGCTCTTCTTCCCTTTTCTGTTCATTTTGGTCTCCCCATGGCTGGTTTCCTTAAAGCCTCAATGATTGTGGGGCATGTCATTACACCTTTCATAGTTTCCTAGGCTTGAAAATCAGTAAGCTGTACTAGTTAACCTCAGAGACTCCTCCCGTCTCTCTAATCCTATAATTCCATGGTATTTATAGTAACATGTCATGTGTGACCTAGGTTTACAGCTTGGACCATGTAGTTACAAGGCATTTGTTAGTGAGTCATTGTTCCTGTCATGGAAAGAACACCTACATGGACATTGAGTTAACATGAGCCTCTTGTTTGCAAGGCTAACTTGTCAGTAATGTTTTCATTTATTAGAAAGGTGATGTACTGTCCCTTTGCACAGGGATGAGTGTGGTGTACTGCAGTCCTTGTAAATTTTGTACTCCCATGATGGTCTTAGCTCAGGCTCATGAGAGGTTGCTTGGAGTGACTCAGATTTAAACACTCGCACTATTATTCTAATCCAGTCTGTCTTCTGGAGCGTGAGTGATAGTCAAACAAGACGTTATTATTCTTAAAAATAATTTTTTTTTAAATCAGCGCAACGTAAAGGATTAACTGTGTCAGCATCTTTCCTTTTTTTGTGCAACTATGGCCTTTTTCCCGAATGACATTTTCCATAAATGCCTCTGTCTTTTCACTGCTATTTATATTTGTTGCTTGTTTTGATTTTCTTAGAGCTTTCCATATGGTATCATTTCTTTGTATCAGACACCACGATCTCATGAGAAAAGCGAGCATACCCAAGGGTGACCTGGGACTGTACCTTTGTTTCCAGAACTCAGGAAAACTATTGCCTTCCTGTCATTGATGTGTGCTCTGAGCATCTGTTGACATTCTCTTTAGATTCCTTTCTCTTGAGTGGACATACCCATAAAGGAGAGGTATTTGAAGTATGTGGCCGTCATAAATGAATATGAAGCATGCTGTTAATAGGAAACTCCGTGTAACTTTTAAATATGCATAGTAAAAACCCTATTGTATGGATTTGAAGCGTGTCAGTTTTAGTGACTAAGCACGCAGGCATATAAGTCCCTTTTATTTGGTCATGGCTTGCAGTTTGGTTTTTGCAGAACTATTGAAGATAATAGTAATTCACACAGAATACTCTTCATGTGATATCAATTAAAATAGCACTAATTGGGACTTCCCTGGTGGTCCAGTGGTTGAGAATCTGCCTTCCAATGCAGGGTTTGCGGGTTCGATCCTTGGCTGGGGAACAAAGATCCCACTTGCCGCGGGGCCACTAAGCCCGTGCGCCACAACTAAAGAGCCCACAGGCTGCAACTAAGACCCAACGCAGCCAGAAAAAAAATAAATAAATTAATAAATAAATATTTTGTAAAAATAGCACCAGTCAGCCTCATAATGAATCATTTGGCTTCCTTAGACGTCCATTTCATCATCCTTGGAATGTGGAAATAGGTCTAGAACAGGGTTTCTCAGACTCAGTATATCGAGATTTGGGTCAGTTAATGCCTTATCCTGGGGAGGGGCTGTTCTGTGTATTGTTGGACTTTTAGAAGCAGCCCTGGCCTCTACCCACTAGATGCCAGTAGCATCCCTTTAGTTGTGACAAAAAAAAATGTCTCCTGACATTGCCGAAATTGCTGCCCCTGTGAGAACTACCGGTCCCGAATCACATTTTAAAGGTATATTCAATTTATTTATTTATTTGGCTGCATTGGGTCTTCGTTGCTGTGCGCAGGCTTTCTCTAACTATCAAATGGTATGATTCTAAGAGTTGGTGAATATAATAATTATGAGAGTCTTGTGACAGTTTCTTCTGTGGAGGGATATGAATGAAGAATAGAGTTTATTTTCCTTTTGCCTCTTTGGAAGTCTTTCTTGGTAAGGTTTAAATATTGCTGTGAACTTGTTCCTTCCATTAAAATTCGATGACTCAGTTATCAACGTGTGACAGAGGACACAGGAGAAAAGCCTTTGAACAAACAACACTTTATGTTTATGGATTTAATACATATGGTTGGGATGGACTAGGCTACTGGGTGAGTGGTTACTCAACATAGTCATTAAAGGTAAGTCCTGGAACATAACAGACATTCCAAAATATCTGCTGAATGGAGGGAGGATGGTAGTTGGACAGGTGAATGAAGGATCTGCTATTGCCAGTTCATGAGGCTTTAGGAAGGGTACGTCATCAGTGACACCTAAAAATGATGGTCATGAAAGCAAAAGAAGGAGGTCATTGGATGTGAGCATTCAGAGCCCCTTTCATCCTTCCATGATTCCCTCCGGGTACCTGCCTGCCTCTGTCTTTCCATAGCCATTTCCTTAAATCTCTCTCTCTGGCCCTATATCCTTACTTGCCTGCCCTCCCCACCTTTTTTAGATTTTTTGGATGTGGACCATTTTTAAAGTCTCTATTGAATTTGGTACAATACTGCTTCTGTTTTATGTTTTGGTCTTTTGGCCACGAGGCATGTGGGATCTTAGTTCCCCAACCAGGGATCAAACCCGCACCCCCTGCATTAGAAGTGCAGAGTCCTAACCACTGGACTGCCAGGGAAGTCCCTTTTCCCCCTTTTATATTTCTTGCCTGAACTGATTTTATTAGAGTTTAAAATATTGTATCACTTCTTTGAATCAGACACCATGATCTCATGAAAAAACGGAACCCATCACGTTTGCCTGTAAACCCACATCTGGGCATTCTTGAGGGAAGGAGAGTTTAATGGTTCTTCTCTGGTCATCTGAATCAAACCAGTGATGTGATTCCTGACGGTCTTTGAAAAATCGCCTCCTTTTGATTTTCTAGAGTCCCATGTCTTTCTTTGACAATTTATTCCAGAATAATTAAAGGTTTGGGTCAAAGGACCTTATGTTGATAACTCTGATTGATGGATTCCATGTTAATGTCCTCATCATGATATTATTAGTTTGACACAGAAGAGTATTTCTTCCATTTTACAGGTAAAGAAATCGAGGGTCCAATTTGTTAAGACATAGAGCCAAGTGTCTATAGTAAGTGAGTAGTTTAGTTATATGAAGGTTAGAACTTCTGAGCTCAGATCCGTATCACCAAGATGGAGGATAGAATCGAGGTATGATAAATAATTTGATACGAACGTTGTACTGAATCTGTAGGACCAGAAAATTGAAACATTTTTCTTCATGTTTTGTTTTAAAGTCATAAAAATAATTATCTAGGGTGCTACGTCAAGGTACCATGGCTTTGATTTCATGGGAATATCTTCTCTAAAACGGACACAAGACTGAACATGAAGAACTGTCCTATGAGTTTTATTTTAGCAAATTTTGCTCACGATCTATTTTTTTCTCTTAGACCTTCTCTGACCATGCCTCATAGGAATCTGACAGGAAGCTGCAATGTGAATTGTGGTTGTAAAATACACGAGTATGAGCCAGTCTGTGGATCGGATGGAATTACATACTTTAACCCTTGTCTGGCTGGCTGTGTTAATAGTGGTAACATGAGCACTGGGGTGAGTACATTTCCCAAGTTCCTGTACTGTTAGATTTCATATGCAAACACAAGGCTTCAGTCTCCCTTTTCAAGAAACTTCAAATAATCTACAAAATACCTTCTGTCAAACACCCAGAGGAAAGAAAATTATGCAATACTATATCATTTTTTTCCAGGGCTGATTGGAGCATTTGTGTGTAGTGATCTGATTCCACACCAGCACTGCCCTGCTTACATTCTGTGCCAACCCAGTGAAATTTTACAACGTTGAGTGCTAGCTTTCTCCTTTGTTACCCTGACAGGGCCCTTGTGATGGACTTGAAGGTCAAGACGACCACATTTGGTGCTGATAGAAGAGAATAGGAGAGCACTCCCCTGATCAGAGCCTGTAGATGGGCAATGGTCATTTTTCATAGACTATCAGTTCAGACTTTTTTTTTAAACTTTCAGAGTAAAGATATTTCTGTCAGTTCAAGAATAGGCTATTTTGAGAATTCCCTTCCCCGTGAATTATAAATAGTCTGTAATACTGTGGGAGAAGGTTTTCGTATTCTACTCAGTTCTTTATTGAGCCTTGTTTCATGCTTTACGTAAGAACAGATTGTAGGAGGCTGCTTTCATTAAAAGGTTAAAGTGCATTTGCTTGTTCTGTGCAGGCGATATGGGATTATACTGTTGACTGCCTGTTTTGGGGATGTCATATTTGATTTCTGAGTTTTAAACTCTAGTGATAAATTGAGATTCCTTTTGCTGGCCCCCCGTTATGTAATTGGTGAGCTCCAGGGTGTGACTGAATTGAAAGGGACAATGAGATCTATTCTCAGTGGCTAAGTTCTTCCCTGGGAGTGAGTGTGTCCTCTGGTACAGTGTGCTTATTTTGTTTTAACTTTAAAAATAACTTTATTACACTCACTTGATATCATGCTGAAAATCGACAACACAAGCATATAAGTAGCACATAAGCGTCTCTGTCTTATCACAATTTGAAAAATTGATACATACTTTTCTAACAACAGAGGCATGGATTATTCCTATTTAAGCAGCCATGTGTACAACTTGTCTTCTAGTCTAGTTATTGGAAAGGATAAATCAGAAATATGCAAAGATGTCTTGCTACACATTGTAGGGTTAACCAAACAACACACGAAAAACTCAATTCATAAAGAAAACCAAGAGCATTGCATAATTAAAACTCGATAGCAACTTTGACCAACCTTACCCTTGGCAATAAATGTGGACGTAAGTATGCCTAAGGAGGTCATGCACACAGATGACCACATGTCCTATTTTATGGAATCTAGTTCCATTTCTGGACTATCTTTCCTGGGAGTGCAAAAAGAAGGGGGTGGAAGGAGATAACATCAGGCTTTCTGGACCTTACTGTGGTCCAGACATCTGGTCATTTGCCAAGGTAAACAATAACCTGAGGCTTCAAAACTCTCTTCAGGGGAGTGGGGAAAACATGGGCTCCTTGGGGATCGTATCCCCGGGTCAGCCATCATTCTTACAAAGAGGCCCACAGTCCTTGGAGCACAGGCAGTCAAACAGTGGCCCATTTGTTCCTCCTGCTTCTCTAGGGGGTCAACAGGTCACAATGACAGTGAATTCATCTGATGTCCATTCAGTGAAAGCAGTGAAAGCATAATAGGCAGGAAAGGTTAATTGGCTGTTTTGTTTGAAACACGTTTTTAGTCCCTTGCATTAGCTGGTTTCAAATGAAACAGCCAATGATATGTTCACTATTACAGACGCTGAAGTCATCACGGTTGCGTTATGAATTCTCTGTGTTTATTTAACAGATGTTTACTTTAGGTCCTACACTGTGTTCAGGGTTATGCTAGGCACTCTGGTGAGCACAGATAAAAGTAAGGCTTAGTCCCTGTTTTTGAAGGACTTCTTTAATTGGAGAGCCCAAGAATTAAACAGCCATGGAAACAGCATATGACTGTGACCCCGAATGAGCATATGGGATGTGAATGGTATAGAATTGAATGCTGAAAGCTTCTTACCAAAGTTTAGGTTTAAACCGTCTTGACCAGCAGATTTTGATGTTGTTAGATGCACTCTTTGGATCCTGACTGTTAAAACGAGGAAGATATTTCCTTTTCTTTCTTTTTCTTTTTGGCCGCTCTGTGCGGCTTGTGGGATCTCAGCTCCCCAGCCAGGGATTGAACCCGGGCCATGGCAGTGAGAGCCCGGAATCCTAACCACGAGGCCACCAGGGGACTCCCAGAAGATACTTTCAATGAAATATTCTGCATCTTTTTAAATACTAGAGTGATTTTAGAGCATTTTAACTTTGTCTGACTATTCCTATGCTGAATTTCGCTTAGCGTCCAACTGATCTTTGTTATCGCTTAGATACGGAATTACACAGAGTGCACCTGTGTCCAAAGCCGCCAAGTGATCACGCCTCCCACAGTGGGGCAGCGCAGCCAGGTCCGCGTGGTTATTGTCAAAACGTATCTCAATGAGAACGGCTATGCTGTGTCGGGGAAGTGTAAACGGAGCTGTAACACCCTCATCCCGTTCTTAGTTTTTCTGTTCATAGTGACCTTCATCACAGCATGTGCCCAGCCATCAGCCATCATAGTAACTCTCAGGTGAGGACAGCATTCAACGTCTAGGGTGGGTTATACACTCAGAGTTGCCAGGATTCCTGGTCCAGACTGGGGGCTGATGTGGTAACACAGAGAGGAAAGCAACGTGAGATTGTGCAGGAAAGTGCTCAGACATTTCCCTGGTGAACTTAAGAGAAAGGAGTTTTCCCATGTCAGGAAAGGAAAGGAAGAGGGTAACATTTCATACTTCCGAACTTTCTTTATTCAGATGCGTTCTCTCCCTATAGGTCAGGGAAACTTATTTTGGGTGCCTTTGGTCCCTGAAGTCTCTACCCTAAAAGGTTCAAGTTCAGGAACTGAAAGCCGTGACCGTTGTAGCTACAAGAAACCTGGCCCTAGAGGAGGCGGCAAGTCATTTGGGGAAGTTGCTAAATTGTGCACATAGCAAAGAATATTATCTCCAACCTTGTAGATGTTTAATACTCCAGGATCCGTGCCATTGCTGCTGGTCTTGCAGTTCCAAATGCTGCTTTAATAAATTTCACTGTCATAAAATTTTGACATTGAATCAAGGAAAGGGCAGACCCGGAAACGTATTTATTAAGTTGTTCATGCTGTGCTTTCTTTGCTGTGTTACATATCCTGTTCGTGTTGTTTGGCTTCTAAGAGAGAATGTGAAAGTTACCTGAATGGAAGCCCTATTTAAAATGCTGACACCAGCACATTCGGATCAGAGTTTTGGTATTCGCAGTAAAGACTGCAGTGGACCAAGGAAGGAAGGGGGCAGCGTGGTGAAGAAACAAAAGCACGCCCACAGCAGCCTTAGGGGGGCTGGGATGCAGGGTGATGAGGGAGTGAGGGGTGTCAGTCTCTATTCTCCCTTTGATGTCCTCCCTGGTTCCTCAGTACCCCACAATGCTGGGCACCTGGTGGGATGCATCTGCTGAGACGTCATTCTTAGCAGGGCGGTTGGGCTGCTCCCATGCTTTTTCTGCATGTTCTGACTTCCCTTCTATGGGACGCTGAGTTAGACGATGTTCAGCCGGTGCATTCCTTGATAGATAACAGCACACGAAAGTCCCATTGGTCCCAATGGTTGACTCAGTCAATTCCTCCATCAGCAGATACTTACGAAGTAACAAAAATGTGTTCCACACTGGGGAAATTGCTGTGAGAAAATAAAGAAATTAGCGGAAAAGAGGACAGACATGCTGGTCCTTGGGAATTTTACATTATATGCTGAGAACCCTATGTGTATGGGATAGAAAGGATAAAGTACTTCGTCATGAAAAAATGTGAATCATTAATAATGTAACACTTTGAACTTTAATTCTACAAGAGATGTTAAATAACCCAGATAAGGGCTGCCCATTTCATAATGTTCAAACATGGCAGATCACCAGTTGGCCTCTAACCCAAAACTTGAGAAAAGGAGCCCTTTAATCTTTACTAATTACAAAATCAATAGACTCCAATCTTCCTGCCATGTGGGAATTACTTGGAGCATAAGTTTTAGGAAAAGAAGAGAATGTGAGGTGACTGGGGAGGGTTCATTCTTTTTCTAACTTTTGACTTGTTTCCTACACATTTTGGGACCATTTTTTTAAAAAACTTGTTTTCTCTATACTTGAGAAATTACAGGAGTCATGTTCAGTGTACACACCTACCATTCTGGGAAGTGCAGGCAAATAGGGAAAAAGAATGCAATAGTTAGGATAAAATGCTATATATATATATATATATATATAATTTTTTTTAACAGAATTGATTTTGCAAACTCAGAACCACTTCTGTACCTTCTGCAAACTCAGTTAGAGCCACTCTGTACCTTCACCTTCTATACCTTCAGCTCTGAACCTTTGTCCTGCCACCGTTATTTACACAAAAAATAGAGTTAATCGGAGTTTCTCTGCAGTCTCACTGGGGAGACCGTTATTCGGTGATTTAGCCATAATCGGTCTTGTTCTGCTATTGTTAGTAAATTCTAGCGAATTCAGTATTTTGGCCCAGCATGTTTGGTCCCTGGCTCTGCCGCTAAGCAAGCTTGATTTGACATTCATTTTCCTCAGGCCGTTATTCTAAAACATTTCTTTCTTTACCTTCTTCGTAGGTCCGTAGAAGATGAAGAGAGACCTTTTGCCCTGGGAATGCAGTTTGTTTTATTGCGAACACTTGGTATGTTCCTGTATTTCCAAGAGTGCCTCTCTGTTCCTCTTTGTAGATGGCAAATTTCCACTGTCCTTTAAAAATGGCAAGTCATTTGTTACCATTCATAGTAGCTAGGATTTCACAGGTTAGTGGCGAGGCACAACTTCCTCATTTCCTGACTTGGGCTAAAAGCTGACCAATTCTGTCACTGATGAAAGAAACCAAAACTGACTTTAGATCCGTTTCTCTTTCACTGTGAACGTAAACTTGGGCTAAATTCCCCAGAGTTTTGTAGAGTAAGAAATCTTGAACCAAGAAATTGTTACGGGCTTATGATCCTGTTTTTTTGGTCCCTTTTGTGCCTTTGTAACATGAAAGTGATGGGAATTGGTGCTCATTTTTTGTGTGTGTGTGAAAACTTCAATTCCTTACTTCTTTCCAGTCATTTTATTGGGCTGGGTAAAGAGTATACCAATCAAGTTTCCTGAGGAAAAGAGATTAAAAATTCTACAAAAAAAAAAAAAAAAGAAAGTTTTCCAAACTGATATATAAGGACTAGGTTTTGCTTATTAACAAAAGAAGCTCGTTAGCGCTATGTCAATGGGGTAAGTCCCAGAGTTTATTTGGACATGAAGAATACCCTTCTGATTTTTACAAACACTGCATCACTTGTGATGTCTTGGGACAGTGACTGGGAAACAGCGTGTGAAGTGGCCCATTCCCTTGATGGATTTCAATGTATTTTTATATGACTTCCTCATCGTCAGGCATATTTTTTCTGTCTTAAGTGGCAGTCTGTCATCTTCTTCAGCTGTTATTTTCCCCAGTAATCAGTATCATTGTCCACAGCACAAAAAATGACTTCTTTGATTCAAGCTGCTTATTTCAATCTTGAAGGATGAAATATTTTAAACCCTTAAAAATCATCTGGCCCTTGACAACACGAATGTGCTCTGAAATTCTCATTTTGTCTCATGTTGTGCTCGACGGGCCAGACTTAGAGTGAGGACTTGTCAGTGGGCATCAAAGGCTTCTGGTTGCTTTGAATTAGGTGACTTATTTTTTTTTTTTAAATATCAGATTTTAATTTTACTTATTTTGCGGAGGGGGTGCCGTGCCACACGGCTTCTGGTATCTTAGTTCCCCGACCGGGGATTGAACCCCCGCCATGGCAGTGAAAGCACCAAGTCCTAACCACTGGACCGCCAGAGAACTCCCTGGACGGCTTAATTTTTTGGTAACATGAAAGCACCGTTTTCCAAAGAACGCTGGTTCAAGGAACGACTGACATTCTTTGATTTAGTTAAGAAGTTTGCCTTATACTTCTCATTGAAAACAAAAAAGTTATTTTCAAAGAAGGAAGTTTGTTTAGCAAAGGGGTAGTTGAATAAGAAAAGAAAAAAGTAGTTCCTCCTTTTTGCTTGGCCTGTCTCTGATGCCAGGGGCTTGGGTGATTTCATGTGGATGTGGAATAAGTCAAGAGATGCACACCACAGCGTAAGGAATTAGTGGAGGGAGAACAAACATATCAGGCATTTATTATTTAATTCAACCTTACCTTAAGTTCCACTGATTATGAAAAAGTATAGTTAGGCCAACCAGCCACTTTCCATTTCCCCAAGTGCCAAAGCAAAAAGAGAGTTTCAGGTATTTCAATGATGTTAAATTTTTGAAAAGTGAAACATAGTTGATGTGCAATATTATGTTAGTTTCCAGTGTACTACATAACAATTTGACATTTGCAAACATTACGACATGATCACGATGATAAGTCCAGTAACCGTCTATCCCTATACAACATTATTACAATATTATTGACCGTAGTCCTTATGCTGTGTATTACATCCCTGTGACTTATTTATGATTTAAGTTTTGTACCTCTTAATCCACTTCATCTATTTTGCCCAGCCCAATAATGTTACATTTCAGTTGTAGTGACCATATCTCCTTTTAAATGAATACGGCGTATTGAAAAAGGTATCACTTGGGGGACTTCCCTGGCGGTCCAGTGGTTAAGACTCCGTGCTGCCAATGCAGAGGGGTCGGGTTCGATCCCTGGTCAGGGAATTAAGATCCCACATGCCGTGTGATGCAGCCAAAAGATAAAAATGTACCACTTGCAGCCTCCTGGGCTATTAACCCACCTGTCCTCTCTGCCTTCTTCCCCTCCTCCATCCCTTCCTCCCTTCTCTCTTTTCTTCTTCCTTTCCTTCCATTCATCACTTCCTTTTATAAACTCTTATTGAGGATCCATGGGCTGTCCTGATAGGTCCTTGGGATGCGAAGAATAAAAGGCATGGTCCCCACCATCGAGGAGCTTATGGGTGACAGACTTACAAATAGTTTAAATACTGGGTGATAGTGGACAAAATGGAGGAGTACACAAAATGCAATGGTAATATGGTAGCATCTGAATGAGTCAGGAATTTAAAGGGGGAGTAGATATTTGCAAGGTGAACAAGTTGGGAATGGGGACACATTTCAGCAAAGGGAGTAGCATGTAATGAAGGAGGTCTACTTGGGTAAACATTTTTCCTTATGGGAGTAAAGAAATGTCTACATCGTAGCCCAAACAATGAAGCTGCTACTCCTCACAGGTGCTGCATAAGCTGTGAAGATGAATATTATGCCTTATTTATTTCCATACTCCAGGAGCCATTTGATGTGGTTTCCGACTTACAGGGCACAGTGCTTGCCTGATACTCTTCCTGCATCCAAGGCTAGAACCCAACCCACAAGATCTAAGTGTACTGAATGTTTGTGGATCATAAAGGGTTCTAATATGGCCAGTTGTGTACTTCATAACGAAATCGGATTTTTTAAGTTTAAAAGGATTCCCTAATTGCATTTCTTTTTTTTCTCGGCTGGGCAGAGAGGCTGTGGGATCTTAGGTCCCACCCCAGGGATTGAACCCTGGGGCTACGGCAGCGAAAGCGCCGAGTCCTAACCACTGGAACGCCAGGGAGCTCCCCTCCCTCACTGCATTTTTATCAATAGAAATTTTTATGTCTAAAGATGTGTTAATGCTTTTTAGACGTTTTATATCATAATATGTCAACTATAATAAATAATAATAAATTTTAAAATAAATATCATAAAATGCCTAAAAACCAAAACACATTCTGACTGAGTTGCAAACTAGAAGATTTAAAGTATTTACAATTTAGTGAGCATTTCTATGGTAAGAATATTATGACAAGATGTGGTACATATTTACAAAAAATCAAGTAACATGAGAAAACCACTCCCTTCAACTGGTTTTTAGAGTGAACAAGCATCCTGTTAATTTACAGATCTGTTTCCTCTTACAAGATGTGCTAACTATTTTCCTTTTTCTTTTTCTCCGACAACTCTAGCATACATTCCTACTCCAATTTACTTTGGAGCAGTTATTGACACCACCTGCATGCTGTGGCAACAGGAGTGTGGCGTGCAGGGCTCTTGCTGGGAGTACAATGTCACATCATTTCGTTTTGTCTATTTTGGTTTGGCAGCTGGCCTCAAACTTGTTGGCTTCATTTTTATTTTTTTGGCCTGGTACTCCATTAAATACAAGGAGGAAGAGCTACAGAGGCAGAGGTGGAGGGAATTCCCACTGAGCACTGTGAGTGAGACGGTGGGCCACACCGACAGTGCCGATAAGTCTGTCCGGACTAGATCCTGCCCAGCTTTCAGCACCCAGGGAGAATTCCACGAAGAGACTGGTCTGCAAAAAGGGATCCAGTACACAGCACAGACCTATCCGGGGCCCTTCCTAGAAGCAATAAGTTCCTCCCCAGACCAGGGGCTGGAAGAAAGCCCTGCTGCCATGTAGCCTCCCTTCTGAAGCTTGAAAATGGAAGACTTTTGTTGGTTGAGTTGAATATGGTGACTCGAGAAACACCCGTGCCTTCTTTTCTTTCTTTCTTTTTTTAACCTCTAAAGACACAATCCTCAAACCAACAAAACTCAGTATACACAGCCACTGTTGATTGAGGGCTGGATACCTCAACAAGACTGAGCCTTTCCCCCCTTCTCTCCAAGAAGAAGGAGTTTAGATAGATTTGTTACCATTTCTGAGTTAATTTTGACGCTAATGCTCCAATATGGTATAAGGCTGGGTGCACGGTTAACACAATCATGGGAAGTGTGATGGCGGTGCGTACCATTAGCATGCGCTCTGAACAAGGGTGAGCTTGACCATGATTTTACGTTGACAAAGCAAAGGGTTTAGATATGAACACCTACTGTGAGTGCTGCTACAAAGCACAAATGAATTTGCCTCAACTATGCAATTTGATTGGGAAACTGTAAGTGCAGCCTGTTACTTTTGGTGTCAGAGACTAAAGCAGATACGGTTCTGAAATTAGGAAGCTAAACTTGCCCTAAAGTACTGTTAATAGCATTGTAAGCCATAGCAGAGCTAAAAATCAGGTAGAACTTTTCAAATGCTTCAAAGGAACCTTAAGCGTAGCGTGAAAAAGGGAACAGCTACTTCGTTTCATAAGACACATTCTCTTTTAGTCTATCTGCCCCACCGTAAAGGAGTTAAAGAAGCTGCTGAATCATGAACCTGAGAGCTTGAATATCACTTCAGGATTCTTTCATAAGGGGTTTTAACACTCGTGTGCTAAACAATATGGCTAGAAACTGTCATTTGAGATGCATAATAAGGAAAGAAACTGATGGCTTTCTCATCCAAAGAAAATTGCTGCAGAAATTCTTTTAGTTTTTTTTTTTTTTTTCCTAGTATAAATTTATTTATTTATTTTCGGCTGCATTGGGTCTTCGTTGCTGCATGCGGGCTCTCTCTAGTTGGCAACGAGCGGTGGCTACTCTTTGTTGCGGTGTGCGGGCTTCTCACTGCGGTGGCTTCTCTTGTTGAGGAGCATGGGCTCTAGGCGCACGGGCTTCAGTAATTGTGGCTCACAGGCTCAGTAGTTGTGGCTCGCGGGCTCTAGAGCGTAGGCTCAGTAGTTGTGGCGCACGGGCTTAGTTGCTCCGCGTCACGTGGGATCTTCCCAGACCAGGGCTCCTGTGTCCCCTGCGTTGGCAGGCGGATTCTCAACCACTGTGCCACCAGGGAAGCCCTCTTTTAGCTTTTAAGGGCCCACATAAGGGTTGTTGAGGACTGTAACCTTGACACTCAAAATAGTTGGAAAAAGAAATCCCACAGAAGTAAGATTGAGTCTCACCTGACCATTTTAGTTATATACCTGGAAGCACTAGCCCATGTGTAGCTTTCTTTTTTATGTGAAGAAAATTGCTGCAGTCACTCTGAAATGATGTCATTTAATCAGGAAGATCACCTTGAACACAGGAGTAGGGAGATCTGTGAGCTGGATTTAGGTTATGATCCCAAGTAATGGTTAAAAATTATGTAAAATAAACTGGTCTGTCGTACTGAATCCTACCTTATCTGAATCATTTTATACCTCCATTTAATTCCTTTCTACTGTAACCTTCTTGAAGTGACTCTGAGAGAGGATTTTTCTGTTCCCAAATGCCCTTGGTGTTCAACATCCATCATCCTTTTCAGTATCTCCCAGCACATCACTTTGATTTAGATGCCACACAGAATGTTTTCTATATGGTCCTTCAGGTAGATGCCTCCTGACGGCACTGTGGACTGATAGCAAGTTAACTCATGGAATCTGGCTGCTCAGAAAAAGAATCGTGACAACTCAGACTTAGGAGGGACTATAACGTACAAATATCAATACGATTGTGGACGGTGTCTGCCAATGAGCCTATGCTTCTGTAAGACTAATTTGGGAAATGGTTTCCTTGGCAGATTTACAGTCTTCCACAGAAGGGATGAGACTGACCCATGATTCTGGCTTTTTGCCCTCCATCCATGGCTGCATAGGTGGAGTTGTGTGAATATTCCTGGGTTCAAGGTTGTCTCCTTCTCTACCTAGGAATGTCATTGGTCAAATGGTTCTCTTGGTTGCATGCAGTTTATGGAGAGGGTTCTCATTGTTAGACTAAATAATGTCTACAAGGGGTGGAGTCAGTGGTCCCAGGTGACAAGGACTTCCCTCGGGGCAGACTTGTTCGGCTAAGTCATGAGGAGCATCGTTGCCTGTAATTACACTGTGTCTGTCAAACTGGTCCACTTGGTGTAGTTTGAAGGTCTTCAGAGAATTTTGCTGATGTCTTCTTGTCTACTCTGGGGGCTTAGTGATCCCCTTTACCCTTTGTGGGAGATCTTTAATCCTTTAGAAGAGAAAGTTTCCTTTTGTGTTGGAGCTAAAGATATGTAGATTGGGAATAGGTGTTTTCTTAATTTTCCTCTGATGGTTAAGAAACTGCACTGAGAGAAATTTTAGTGGGATTGGCACTTTTTTTTTTTTTTGTAACTAAGATTGTGTGTTCCAACGCTCTTAGAATTTCTCTCTTCTTAGTAGCACATTTTGAAAAGGAGGTACTCTTAGAAATCTATGACCTGAAACGATGGACTCATCAGGTATAATAAGAGACCCCCCTCCCCCTTCTCTACCATGAACAGTCATCCAGTTCAGCCATCGCTGACTGAGCACCATTTCCCTACCAGGCACCATTTTACCCAATTGCCATCTGCCAATCTATGAAATCCTTTGGGTTGATTAGCCCATGATTCAAAGAAGTTGGCCTGAACTGTACACCACAATGTTAGTATTGTACTTCCTCAAGTATCTGGTACTTACAAATAGCAGGTATATCATTACTGTGTTGTTGGTGAACGTAGAATAAGTGGTAAAAATCTTGGGGGACTGACATTTTGGAATATGTACCAAATAAGAGTTGTCCCCAAAATGCTTTGGGTTCTGGTGGCATCATTGGACTATTACATAGTCAGCTGAAGTGACTACTTGATGGAGGACACCATTTAATTGTATATATATATGAGGTCCTTATATGCTTGATAATAAGTTGGTCGTGTTACTTTAGAGTCACCACTCCTGTTAAAAGTTTAATTGCCACTCTCCGTTAGCTTAGGCTTCTATTTACTTATTTTTTTGGAAAGGTCACCTTCTTCTTTTTAAAACTCTATAGATGAATGTATTATTTGACTTTAATACGCAAATATAATATCCTGAGTCTAGCCTATTAATTTAGAAACCCCAGGGGGTGGACTGGGCGGTTAGTACACATGATTCTGGTTATCTCCTGTAGCTTGAAATCCATATCCTTTGTAGGTGGGTGTAACTCTTGAAAACAGTCAAAAGTCATTCAGAACTAGGGTAGGGGAAAGAAAGGAGCAGCAGAGAGGAAACAAATTAGCATCTGTGGAATGTTGACTATTGGCAGAGTGTTTTTGTCAAGCACTTAATATACATCATGCATTTAAATCCTCTTAATAACTTTGCAAGATAACTATTTTTATTGTTTTTCTTTTTTTAACACAGATCATGAAAACTGAGGCTCAGAGAGTTAATGTGATTTGTTTAGGATTGTACATAGTGGCCAAGTCAGGGTTCAGACACATGTTTCTCTATTGTGCACTTCTTACACTACATAATGCCGGACAGTAGTTTTGGTTAACATAGGTAAGATGTGACTATAAGATAGTGAGGTGAAGCATTTCATTTTTTGATGTGTTACTGTTTCTGAAGAGTAATTATTATTTCCTTGTGTAAAACAAAAAAAAATCTGTAGGAAACATCAAAATTTAATGTTTTGATTTTCAAGGTAAATTTACATTTATTTACCGAAGTCTTATATTCACAATTGTTCGTCCTAACATACCTCAAGTATTTATTTAGAGTTCCTATTTAATATAGAACAAATCCAATTTTAATGTTAACATTTAGTC
The DNA here is from genome assembly GCF_039906515.1 of Pseudorca crassidens. NCBI lineage: Eukaryota > Metazoa > Chordata > Mammalia > Artiodactyla > Delphinidae > Pseudorca > Pseudorca crassidens. Next base: position 70,975,878 of record NC_090312.1, read on the forward strand.
TCAGTAGAGTTTCTGAAATGAATCTTAATGAGGAAAGGTAGTTCAGATTTGTTGAATCTGAGTTTGGGGGATTTCAAGTGTATGCTTTTTCCGCCCCCCCTCTTTCAGAATGTTAACATTTATATTAGTTTTTTTAAGTGACTATAGCTTTTAAGTTTCTTAATAAAAGTTTTAAATGGACACATACAAAGTGTTGCATGTTCAGTGAACAGATAAGTGTTGTATGTTATAAACCAAACCACAATCCCATTGTTCCTGACTGGTACCATTAGTAGCTGCAGGAAAAAACAGGAATCTGTGCCTAGAAATGTCAGCTTACCTGCAGAAGGTAATGGCAGCCCTACCTTTTTACCAACCACCAAGACACTTCTCCCTTAGTCTGCATTTCCAGCTTGCATTGTTTGGTGGACTTGGAGCCTGTTTCTTTTTGGAGCCTGTTTTGTATCAACTACAAGTGCACCAAAGGGAAGAGAAGCTTCATAGTTTGAATGGACCTGAAGCATTTGCAGAGATTCTCTAGTTGTGCCCGGGAGCAGCAGGAGAGGCCAAGCCTGGAGTGGTAGCCAGTTATACTCTGTGACGTCGTGTGCACTTCAAACATCCTAAGTGGCACAGAAATATGAACGTAACTATTGATATATAGGTGCATACTGAGTAGTCTAAGTAGCAGATAGATATCAAAATACTGCATAATTCCAGAATTGCCTAGACTGCAGTTTTGCTAATTCTGTTAATACAGACTGGTAGATATCCTTTACACACACATATTGGCATTTCCTCTTTCACGGAACGGAAGGGAGTGCCATGGCTGGTAAGGCGAAGTTCGTGGCCTCGCGCACTTTATCTTTTCTGTCTTCTCTCCTTTCCTTACCTTCCAGGATGCTGCTGGGATCTGTCCCAGACTTCTTGCCACATAGGAGTCAGATCTGTGTATGTTTGAAGAGGTTATTTTAAGCACTTCGTTTTTACTCAGCCCTAGGAAGGGTCAGATATGACGAAAACCCTCCCTGGGTATTTGCTTTTGCAACATTAAAAAATAAATGCCTCGGTGCTAAAAGTATTTGACGATGCATGCTCACCGCAACAATGCACCACTGAATTCACAATATTTCACTGATAAGGGGCGGCATGTGCTTTGCTTTTGGAAATCTGAAGAACTACTCGGAAAACAAGCGCTTATTACTCTCGTTACTACAGTTAATCCATGAACTTTACGCTGCAAAAATGGAGTGTAAGGGTGAATACTTTTCTACGGAAAACTCAGCGCTTTTGATATTTATTTAAGCAAGAATAATCAGATGCTACAAAGAATTTCAGAGAGAGGGGAAAATATATTTCAGATAATCTTTTCCTATTTCTTCTCCAAAAAAACCTTACGCCCATGTAAGGTGTTTTTAATATTGAGGTTTTGAAGGTGTTGTCTTTTTCTGGTATACTGTTACATAGTAAAATTGAAGGAGAAGATATTATTGAAAACTAAAGTAATTGCAGGGACATTTTAAACCAAAGGGGTGAGCAAAACAAGTTTAAAGTTTGTATGTAGAAATGAAAACTAAGGATAATTGGTAAGGTATTATAGTGGGCATTTTTCTTAAAATACATACCTCTACCCCAAATATTAATTTAGAAACATGAAACAGGCAGGTCAGCCTCTAACTCTTTAGTTAAAGGAAATGTAATACTGTGTCAAATAAACTGGCATTAGGATCCTAGTGGAGTGTGTGTTCAGCGTGTGTGTTTTTGTGTGTAGGGCTGTGCTTGTGATGAAAGGCTGTTTTGAGTTGTTGCGTAAAGGAGTTTGATTTTGTGATTTTTAAAATGAATATTTATTTGGAGACCTCTTAGGGTAATGAGAAAGATGTATAATTCCCGTGTTTAATGCAATCTATTGTCAATGTACTAATAAACCTTGGTTTATAACATCTTGAATACTTGATCATTGAGAGTTCAGAAAAAAAGTAAAAAAAAAAAAGAATAAAGTGTGTTGGATTGAAATTAGTTTGTCTCTTAGGATTTTTGTTGTTTGAAGAGATGAAGAAGTAATGATGTGAGTGTTTTCTCCCACTATAAAGACACAGGGGTTTAATGGGATTAAATGGGCCTCAGCTTACTCTGGAAAATGGCAGTCATGCACTCCTTATGTAACTGATAACTGCCTTGAAGACAAGTGTCCCACGTGGGATAAGACTATAGTTTCAGAAGTCTGCAGTAGCACATTTTCCATTGAGTTAGCAAAGAGAATAATAATATCTCACCACTTACCTATGTAAATTCAAACAGAATTTGGGGTTACAGAACTATATGCCTTGAATATGGTTCATGTTAGTCAGGATAGGCTAAGTTATGCTTAAATAACATGTCAACCCCCAAATCTCTGTGGCCTCATAGCACAAAAGTTTATTTCCCATTTACGGGACATTTCTGTGTGGGTCTGTTCCACAGAGTCCCTCAGGGACCCAGACTGACGAGACTTCCCCATCTTGGAAGTTGCCCCATTCGGGGTTGGTTTTGGTTGCTGAGGCAAAGAGCCCAGGGAAAAGCAAAAGTCCTTTTCTCTTTCTAAGCCCGGAAGTGACACATGTCAAACTGCATTAGTCTGAACTAGTGCCATGTTCCTGCCTAGCTGCTGGGATCCTGGGAGTGTCGGGGAGCAGATGGTGGGCATTTGATGGGTATTCTTCTTTGCCACGCTGTTGATCGTGATAAGTTAAGGATAAAATTGGTAACCCAAGGGAAAGTCTCAAGCCTAAAAAAGAATGATTTCCAAAGGAGTGAATATCAAAACTTGATCAACAAAGCAGTTAAAGGCTCCTTTCCCCAGTCTCTACTGAATAGCAAGCTAGTCATTGCTCAAGGGGCCCAGGAGCTGGCCTGTGACTGGAGGAAGAACTTGTGGTCAGACCCCGACCAAGGAGAAAAAGCGCTGGATTTTGAGGTCTTGTCTGACGGCCAGCAGAGTTTTCTAAGTACACTGGCATCTAAAACTTTTGAGTGAGAGGCGGAAGGAGCTGAAGGAGCCATGGAAATAACAGCATGACTCATGGACTGAAGTGCAAAGTGGTTATATTTAGAACCAGCTTCGAGCACTCTATAGGCGGAAAGCAGGGCGATTGATTTCCATTTCTCCCTCCATCACTCCCTTGCACACCTAAACCAAAAGGTCACAGTGGCCCGAGATACATGGATAATTGGAGGGAGTGTGCGCTTCTGTGCTGACTTCTGGGTAAAGCTTTCTTTTCCTCCGTGGCTTCGCGCATGTAACAAGGGAGCCGTTTATGTAAAAAGCAAATAGTAATCCCTGCCCAAGTCTACCATCTTCTCTTCAGTTATGTGTGCAATTTAAGCCGAAGGATTCTCTTGAATCTCTTCAGTGTCGCACACTTTCAAGGGAGAGGCAGAGCCTTTCTGGAATTTGTGCCATTTGAAACGGACACATGAGAAAACGGTTTCTCTTTAAGAAATGAAGAGAGCAGAAAGGTTATGAAGGTGCCACTCATCTTCCCTGCTTTAGCCCCAGCCTTGGTAAAACCTCAGCAATTTTAAGAGCTGTTAAAAAACATCCAGTGCCTTTCTTCTTTTTAAAATTGTCAGCGAGGCGGAGATGGCCTCTGTTGCTTCAGTGTAGGGGAGCCAGAAAACATTTTTAATTGCACGGAGTCATTGGAAATCAAGGAGATCAATATTCGGTGCTCACTCTTGAATTTAAACGTCAAAGTTTGATGCAATTCCAACTCATAGTACCAATATAAATCAGTGGAAAGCTAAACTGTTCTTTTGCTCGCTGGAATGGCTAAGATCCTAGGCACTGAAGAAAGCGCGAAAACTTGCCACGGATCAAGTTCTAGATGTTTTCTTGTCGAAATGATAGTGCTGTTACTTTAGAAATCAATGTAAATGGCAGCTTTGCCAAGGGCCCAGGTCCTGGCGCCCAGCAAAGAGGTCTTTAGTTGCACTAGAGTGACACCTAATGGTCATTATGGAAAACACAGACTGTAATCTCGGCCCTTTCAGCTCCTGGGTTTGATTTAGGAGCTCCTAGTGACCGGATACATATCAGGGTTGTACGGTGGATGACATCTCCTCTTTGGATGAAACCTTTTAGTGGTTGTGTCCACTCTAGCTCTGGGTCACCTGTGCTGTTGAGGCTAGGAGGTGAGGTAACGTGGGGGAAGAGGTTTGCGGCGGGGAGGATGCAGATTCTGGAGTCCTGGGATGCCCACCTGTGCGGGGGGCTAGAAACTCAGAGCAGAAGGTAGATACCTTCACTCACCACTTCCTGTTGCCAGCAGAAAAATGAAGCGACGCTGAGCGCAAAAAACCCTCAACATTTGTCGTTTCCTTGTCCCCCAACCTTCTGCAGTGCTTTCCCTAACACCAGGGAGCAGGGACACCCTAGTCCCAACAGGAGAAATCTAATTTTTGAAAGTCATTCTCTCTGCTTACTTCGTACAGCAACAGGCGCGCTATCAGCCCAAAGTATTAGGCTGGGGACGTCCCCAAAGTCCACCACACAACTTAGAGGAAGGTGAGTTGTCTAGACCAGCATGAACTACTGTTCTACTGTCCACATTAGGTAAGTTTCTTGGTCAGAAATGGGGGAAGGAGCCTATATGGGAAAAGAATCTAAAAAAGAGTGGATACATGTATAAGCGTAACTGATTCACTGTGCTGTACCACTGAAACTAACACAACACTGCAAACAACTATACTCCAATAAAATTTATTAAAGGGACTTCCCTGGTGGTGCAGTGGTTAAGAATCCGCCTGCCAATGCAGGGGACTCGGGTTCAAGCCCTGGTCCGGGAAGATCCCACGTGCCGCGGAGCAACTAAGCCCGTGTGCCACAGCTACTGAGTCTGCGCTCTAGAACCCACACGCCGCAACTACTGAGCCCGTGCGCCATAACTACTGAAGCCCATGCGCCTAGAGCCCGTGCTCTGCAACAAGAGAAGCCACCGCAATGAGAAGCCCGCGCACCGCAGTGAAGAGTAGCCCCCGCTTGCCGCAACTAGAGAAAGCCCGCGCGCAGCAACGAAGACCCAATGCAACCAAAAATAAATAAATAAAATAAATAATTTTATCTTAAAAAATTGAAAAATTTATTAAAAGTTGAAAAATTTATTAAAAAAAGAAATGGGGGAAAGAGCAAGGTATAAATGTAGCCAATTCTTCTCACTCCCTTGGCCCCAGACTTGGTACAACAGCAGTGTTTTCTTACCTGGGGGAAAGTGTAAAATGCACAAGATATTATGTCCAGGAAAGTTTACATGGAAGGAAAAGGTAAAATTTGAAAAGGCAGGAGAATGAAAGATGGATGAGGTTAAGGTGGAGAATGGGGTTATGGCCCAGGAGGGTAGATGAAAAGTTAGAGAAAAATTTAGACCTGGGAAGGTGCTACTTATCCGGGGGAAGCTGGTAGTGAGAAGGTTGGTGGAGAGCGGAACAAGTGGGTGGATGGAAGGAGGAAGCTTCTGGAGGGGACAAAAATCACTGGAGATTTCTGAGCAGAAGGCTGAGATCTGAGCCATGGCAGTGAGTATGGATGTGTTAGAGACGGAGGGGCAGGAGGTGGGAAAGGGGCTTAGGCAGCTCTTACAGCTTTTGCTGCAGCCTCTATAGGAAGTCACGGAGGCCTAATAAACACTAGGGTAGAAAGGAGGGAGGGAGGGAGGGAGGGAGGCATGGGGTTAAACAGAAAGAAAAGTGGCGAAGAAGTAGGGAAGGGAGGGGAAACAGGGAAGCAGGGAGGGGGAGAGGAGGAAAGGCAGGGAAGAGGCTTTTTTTAACATTACCCACCCTGCCCCTTCAAGGGAGGGCACAAACCCAAAGAAGAATTCCTGCCAGAACAGGTCGCTGTTGTTAATATAAGGGAAAGGAACACTGAAAGCCACTTTTGTGAAGATGATAAAATACCGGAGGATTTGAAGATTAGAAAATTCAATCCTGTGTGTTAACTTTGTAACATTTACAAAAAATTTTAAAAATAATTTTTTATTTTTGTAAAAAAATATTTTTTTTACTCTAAGAAAAAATAAATTTTTCATTTGAGTTGATTAAAAACAAGAGAAAAGGAAGTCATGAGGCCTTAATGAACCAGGGTGGTGGACCATACTGAGGTATTAACTTCCTTAGGTATTTTAATTATCCATCAAAAATCTTTCTTTTCTATTAAATTTTGAAAATCTCAAGCAGAACTGGACTAATTTAGGGGAATTGAGGACCTTCTTATATCTGAGATCAAATCAGCTCTAAAGCAAATCCTAAAAAAGAAGCATTTAAAAATCTTTTTTAGAAGGTCAACATGTGTAGGTATGACTGGCTTGGGGTGGGAGTGTGAAAGTATGAAGTATTCATTCCTTCTCTCTTAACCAAAATTCCCTGCAGATGCTACCATCACAAGAATGTTTTTGGTGGTGGTATCTTAGTTCCCCAACCAGGGATTGAATCTGAGGCACAGCAGTGAAAGCATTGAGTCCTAACCACTGGACTGCCAGGGAATTTCCAGGATTGTTTTTAAAAAAGAAGGCTGGGAGGAGCCTCAGAGATGATCTCATTTGCATATGGCAAATAGGTTTTGTCTTGCATGCCAACGCCAGTTCAGCAGTGTTGATAGTAGCTGGCCGCATTGAGGATTCTAAGGATACAAATGCTCTGGCTTAATGGAGAATTGTCCCGAAGAATTAGCACTGTCTTCCCTGGGCACATTTTGGGAAAAGCAGCACATATGCTATGCATTTGCCATCCTTGATTCAAACCTCTTATTTTGTAGTCAAAGAAGCTGTGTTTGAGAGGTTATGTAACTTTTCCAAACTCACACAGATAGGAAAAACTAGAGTGTGCAGTGAAGTTAGTCTTGTCTAATTTCATGTCCGTTGTTCTTTCCACTATTTGTTACCAAATGTGGTCCCACTGTGGCCTCTCTTTTCACTAATTTGGGGGGTGTGTGTGTGTGTGTTTGTGTGTGTGCGTGCACACGTGCGCCCATGGGTCTTGGAATGGAGAAAGTGGAGAGGACTGGCCCTCACTTCTGCTAAATCTCTTTCTCTTCTAAATCTGTGGGGAATGCACAGATGGGAATCAGCTCAGCCCTTCTGGGCATCAGCTTCCTCAGGGATCAAATGAGACCCAGTGGCCAGCCAATCTCTAAGGGCCCTTCGAGATCTGAAATAGTCTCTCTCGTACCCTTTACACAGAGTAGCTACTCCAGGAATAGTTATTGAACTACAATGGAATTCCCTCCAGGATAGCAGCATTTGGCCTATTCACATTTTATAGGAAAGGAACAAGAAGGGAGGCACAGTGATGTGTCTTCGGACAACACTATTATCTGGGATTCTTCTCTCGATGAAACTGTGGTGTTATGGACTGAACTGTGTCCCCTCAAAATTCATATATTGAAGCCCTAATCCCCTGTGTGACTACATCTGGAGAGAGGACCTTTAAAGAGGTAAAGTTAAACGAGGTCCTAAGGGTAGAGCCCTGATCCGACCTATATGACTAGTGTTTTTATCAGAAGAGACCCCCAAGATGGGTATGCACAGAGAAAAAGGCCATGTGAGGACACAGGAGAAAGTGGCCCTCTGCCGGCCAAGGAGAGAGGCGTCTCGAGAAACCAAACCTGCTGAGAGCTTGGCCTTGGACTTCTGGCCTCCAGAACTGTGAGAAAATAAATTTCTGTTGTTTAAGCCACCCAGCCTGTGGTATTCTGTTATGGCAGCCCTACCAAACTAATACAGATGGTTTCTTTAATTATCCAAGGATGGAACTGGCGATCCCAAAGTCCTTTGCTTTTTTCCTTTATTATTAACCTTCTGAGCTCTGGACATTTCACAGACTGTTAGCGTCTCTATCTGAAGGGGACAAAGCTCCTCAGGAGATCTGGAGCAGAAGGAAGTGCATGGAATTTGTCAATCAGAACACTTGAGGTTTTGGAAGGTGGCGAGGTCTCCACCAAAATTCATGGTCCCCAAAGAACCCAAACTTCCTTCGGAGGGGGCTGGGGGGGTCCTGTCCTCTTGCTTTTGAAAAACTACATTTTTGCTGCCCAGGACTGGCGACATGATTTGCAGGTTCAGTGAAAAACGGAAACATGGAGTCCCTTGTTCAAAAACGATTGAGTATTTCAAGACGGCAGCAGTAGAGAAATTAACCCAGCGCTGGCCCTGTGCAAGCTGCCCACATGCCTGCCCGGGAAGCGGCCCTCAGGTTGCCTCTGCCACATACCACCGGACAGCAATGAGGCAAATCCATGTGGAAATCATTAATCTGAGAGTGTTCTATAACACACTGACTTTGGATCAATTTTACAGGTAAGGCTAATGTTTAATCACATATTGGTACATTGAGATCAGGACTCCAGTTTACTTGCAAGGAATGAGTATACCAAAAAACTGGGTTGGGGGCTTCCCTGGTGGCGCAGTGGTTGAGAGCCCGCCTGCTGATGCAGGGGACACGGGTTCGTGCCCCGGTCCGGGAAGATCCCACATGCCGCGGAGCGGCTGGGCCCGTGAGCCATGGCCACTGAGCCTGCGCGTCCGGAGCCTGTGCCCCGCAACGGAAGAGGCCACAACAGTGAGAGGCCCGTGTAACGCAAAAAAAAAACTTGGTTAAGTTCATTTCGCTGAAACAGGTAAAGTTTAAACAACTTTTATTTCAAGAAATAGTGCTTCTAGACTTTCCTGAAGCCAGAATTGTTCTATAAAAGTATCACAGAATATTACACAAGATTAAAAAACACAGTATGCTTCCTAATAACTTGAAACCTTTTTACAAAGCACATCATTCATGACCATAAATATGTTTCATCTGTCATTCAGCCGGTGACACACACATCTGATAAAGAGCTAGTTAATTTTAACATATGTACAGAGTCTATGATAAAGACTTAAAGTTATCAAAAGATTCAACTATAACATATTAAATTTCTTTAAAAGAGTTCACCTTAAACACGTAAAGGAAACATAATTTACCTGTGCATTTGAATCATCTAAAAATAAAACAAAAATTACTGTTAAGCTAAAAAAAAAAAAACTTCTTGGGAAGTTGGCTAGGATACTGGTAACTTTCAATGAGGTAATAATCGTTTTGCTGGTATTTAAACATCTAATACATGACAAGAATATTTTCAAGAACACAGAATTTCAAAAGCAGTTTTGAATTATGCTTTTAAAAAATCAGAACCTAGTGAAGGCCTCAACAATAATCATACAACACATACGGTGCATTTAAATTATGAAACATTCATGAGTTTGTTTTACTGAAAGAGTTCCTTATATAAATTCATAACTAGATATATTTTCTTAACACTTAAGCTTATTAGCCAAGTCAAGAAAACAAAACAAAGATGAAAAAAAGTCTTCAGTCCTTTTATGCTGTTAAGAAAATAATAAAAATTTAGCAATTTTAAGCATATGATGAACACTTTGAGGCTAGGCACAGAGTAAGCAGGCAATCTTTGTTTTGTTTATTTATTTTTACTGCCAACATCCTTAGCCATGCCTTTCTGTTAATCAGTTTTAGCAAGGAGAGGTAAAACACATGCATTATTTTCTGGCAAAAGCGTATGTCGAACAATATGTGAACCGTACTGTGTGTCACCCTTGGGGGTCCATTTTCCTTTGTCACACTGAGAGCAAGCAGTGAGACTGACACGTCTGGAAAAAAAATAAGACTAACCAAATAGACATGGCATTCCGATCTCAAAGTGCAAAATCACTGAGCTAAAAACGAGGGCCTTGAAAAATTCCAGTGGTTAAAAATGAATCAAAACCACACTTCGCAGGCCGTGGAAAATGGATTGAGATTTCACCGATGATGTCAAGTTTCAGAAACTCAGAAAGGCACAATTCTAGCCATCTTGGTTGGATAACATTTATATACTCATGTCCCTACAACTTTCAAAAGATAATACTGTTTCAGTACCCCCCAAACAATCAAAACCCCACAAATCCACCTGTCTTTCTACTCTGGACGAATAGCGACTTAGGACAGAGTCCCTGGGCGCTACCGTTCGCATGCGCACTTGACTTCCGCTGCACGGGCGTACCCGGGGGAGGACCCGGGGGAGTTTGGAATGTCGGTTGTCATGATTGCCTTTATTAGTTTACTAAGAAAAAGTTAAAAAAAAAATACTGTGTTTAGGGTAAGGTAACATGGCATCTAATCAGAGGAGACTGGAAAGGAGGCACCGCCTTCCGGGCTCTGTAAGTCCCGCCTCCTGTGACTCTTCTCCACCTGGTCTGACATCCCGTCTTGGCTGCAGGAGGAAATAGGCTGCTCCTACTGGTGGACGCTTTGATCCCGATGAATGGAGTCAACATCAGGATGCGCGGTAAGATGCAGCCGAACTTCAGAAGCATCTTCTCTTGGAGGACCATCCTGGGGAAGTCCCTTCTGGTGCCTGGGCCCGGGCTGCACCAGCTCCGTCGTCGTGCCGTCGCCGCTGAAATCAGTTTCAAGAAGATTGATCCCTTCATGCTCCAACCGCTTGTCCGTTTTATGATTTCTCCAGTGTTCAGAATTCAAACGATTAACTTCGGGCATGTCGTTATTCCATTCAAGTTTACTCTCTGGGCTGAATGTTGGTCGGTTGGAATGCAGGGTGGGAAGGTCAGCCGGCAAGGTCAAAGGAGGTGCTTCCCCAACCCTATGCCTCGGGTCTTCATCTGACTCTGCTGGTGCCGAGAGCTCAGCGGACACAGCCAGGAACCCATCACTTCGAGCACTTTTAGTCTTATTTGCTTTATTTTGCTCATGGTGACTGTTCAACAGTGCAAATACTCTATCTGCAGCCTTCAAGTAATTAGTCCAGTCAACCAGACTAAGTCTATAGTTTGGTCTGTCCTCGTAGATGCTTCCATTCACACTGTATAGATCCTCCAGGCCTTGCCAGTTGACGTCTGCAGTGAGACTGGGCTGACTAACCTTCCCATCCGTCCCATAACTGTCCTCTGTGAAAAGAGATGAAGGTGGATCCTTACTGGAGAAAAGATTTCCTACTTATTGGCTAAATAACTTACATTGTTTTTGCGGTACAAGTCAATTTGAAATAAAACACTAAGAAGTATGTTTCCCTAGTAATTTGTTGTCAAGGAGGGGCCTAAGGTTACAAAAGTGACTGAATGATAATGAAATTTGGAAAGAAGATCGAATGAGTGAGAACTTCTATGACCAGGCTTGGCTGGTACTGGAAATACACTGGTATTACCGGTCGGGGGGCTTATGTTTTACTCCTGGCTCCACTCAAGTCTCCTGTGCAATCAGGAAGTCAAGTGAATGAGTCTCTCTGAGTCCTGGTCCCTCATCTGCCACATGTGGGAATAGTTGTGTGATAAAACCTTTACTACTTATAGGGCTGCTGGATGAATGCCCTGGTGGTGCAGAGAGTCTGCCTGCCGATGCAGGGGTCACGGGTTCGTGCCCCAGCCCGGGAAGATCCCACATGTCGCGGAGCAGCTGGGCCCGTGAGCCAAGGCCGCTGAGCCTGTGCGTCCGGAGCCTGTGCTCCGCAACAGGAGAGGCCACAACAGTGGAGGCCCGCGTACCGCAAAAAAAAAAAAAAAAAAAAAAAGTCCAAGTAATTTAATGTAATAGGCAACGCTTAGTAAGATATTTTTATTTTATATTCCCTGACACTCAGTATAAAAACACATTTGAATGCAATTAAACTCTTCACAGTAAATGGATCTATTTCTTTGATTGCTTTTTTGCCCTAAAAGTTCTATCCTTTAGATAAATCAATCATTGAGTGGTTTTTCACAGCATGCAAAGAATACACCAGCTTTCTCACTCTCGGATTTTTCTACATCACTAAGATGACTATAGTTCTGCAGAAAACAACAGCTTTTCTCTAGGTGCGCCCAAGAATGCAATGAACTACCCACAAAGCAATACAGATTAGCAGGAAGAGTGAGTAAAACTATACAAAACCCACACCCTTAGTACAACCAGAAGATAGAGAATTCTAGAATCTTCAAATCACCTGTAAGTGAAAAAAAAGTTAATACCAAATCCCAGTAGAGCTGTATGTCACACTTTGGGCACCAGCCCTGGGAAGACTGCATACAAGAGAAAAGAAGAAAGAGAGAATGAAGTCAAAAATGGATTTGAAACCATTGCTGGAAAGAATGTTAACCTGAAGTATAAAACACTGTAGAGTCTTGGTAAATCGCGGTACTGGCAATGAGGAAAAGACCTAGAAGGGCACATGAATCGAGGTGGCAGTCTTGAAAGGCATCATTTCAGGGAGAAAAGGAGACAAAGGAAGAGAGGAACAGCCTTTGGAAACTGGCAATAAAGGAAAAAGGAAGCCAAAGGGGGGAAATTTCAGGTCCTGCAAGAAAAAGAGAGAAACAAAGAAATTCGAGGACACACAACCTCTTACAATCCCATCCCCCAATAATAAGAAAATAAAAAAGTAAAAAGAAAGTATACTTGGTTACACAGAAAAGGATCTTCTTAAACTAGACATCTTGTAAATACTTGAAGTCCATAAAATTAATAGAAACAGTCTAAATATAAACAATATTATTTGAAGAGAAAATAGAAAATAAGAATAAAAAGTCTACCATCTTATGAAAATGCCCCTGCCAAAATAAATGTGAAGACAACCACAGCGTAACACTGCTAAGTAAATTGCATCTTCTCAATCAAGCATCCAAGGATGTAAAAGTCACCTTAGATCAGAAATTAAAGTAGGAACCAAGGATCATATATTCAGTCAAGCTCTCTTTCAACTATCAAGGCTACAGAAAGACAGACTCAAACATGTAAGGGTGCAGAGAATACTGCACACATCAGTTCATCTTGAGCAGTCTCCTAGAGGATGAGTTTCATTCAACCAAGAAATCACTGGGGAAACTTCAGCAAAAGGATTGATGGTGAGCATTTAACACATTTATCAGATCCAGGAGTAAACCAAAATTAATGAGGTAGAGAACAGAAAAAAGATGACATATCTAATTAATAAATCAAAATCCTGGTTCTTTTAAAAAAAGGATCAAAACAGATAGTCATCAGCTTACCTAATTAAGAAAAAGGGGAGAAATTTCAAATATACAAAATAGAAAATAACAAGGGGGAAATAATCATTGAAATACACAAAACTTAAAACACAAGCAACTATGTTGCAGACATTAAAGTGAACAGATTGGAAAACCTAGATGAAACACATAATTGTCTAGGAAAATACATTTTATTGAAATTGACCCAATAGAGATAGAAAGCTTACACAGAACAATTTCCAAAGAAGGAGAAGAAAGGTTTATAACCTTTATATAAGTTTATAAGAACTACTATAGGAAATTTCTATCAGTCTTGTAAGAATTACACTACAAAGAAGCACCAGGTCTCTATGATTTCACAGGAGAATTTTACTAAACCTTCAAGGAAAAGAGAATCTCAATGCTCTACCATCTGTTCCAGAGCATAGAAGATCGAAGAACACTTTCAAACTTTTTAACGAAGCAAGTATAACATTGTTAGCTGTGGTAGGCAGAATAGTGGACTCACCCCCCAAAGATGTCCACATTCCTAATCCCTGGAAACTGGGTATGTTGTCTTACATGGCAAAATGGACTTTGCAGATGCGAATTAAGTTATGGATTTTGAGATTGGGGGGGTGGGTTATCCTGGAGCAGCCAGGTGGGGCCGATGTAATCCCAAAGGTCCTTTTTAGAAAAAAGGGAGGCAGGAGAGTCAGAGAAAATGTGACCTCGGAAGCAAAGGGGTGTGTATGTTGGTGGGGGAGGGGTAGAGGTAGGTATTGAGATTTGAAGATGCCTCATTTTCAGCTTTGAAGATGGAGGAGAGGGCCATGAACAAGGAATGCAGGCAGCTTCTAGAAGCTGGAAAAAGCAAGGAAATGGATTCTTCCCTAGAACCCCCAGAAGGAATGTAGGCCAGCTGATACCTTGATTTTAGCCCAGTAAAACCCATTTCAGACTTCTGACTTCTAGAAAAGTCAGAGAATAAATCTGTGTTGCTTTAAGGCACTGGGGTAATTAGTTATAAGAGTAATAGGAAACCAGTACAATACCTAAAAAGAGAATGCTAGCATAAACAGAAAGACAATTTCAGACTGAAATCATTTATTAAGATGATGCAAAAACCCTAAATATTAGTGAAGAGAATTGAATATTATATTAAGAAAATAACACATGATGACCTACTGCAATGGAAAGTTGGTTCATTCTTAGCAAGTCTATTAATACAATATACCATATTAGTAGATCTAAAGAGAAAAATGATCTGCATGTCTCCATAGATGGTGAAAAGGCTTTTGACAAATTCAACACTCATTATTGATAAAAACACTAAAAAAAGAATGGATGGCTATTTCCCTAACGTCATAAAAATGTAAATATCTTAGTCCTAAACATGCTTCTCACTTCATGGGAAAATCCTGAAAGTCTTTTCATTAAGAACTGGGACAAGGTCACATTGTCCTGAAAGCTTTAGTTTATCCAATTAGATAAACCAATCGGAGACACACAGGTGGGAAAAGAAGCAAAGCTACCTGTACTTGCACATGTATGGTAGTGTATCTGGAAAATCCAAGAAAATCCATGACAAAGTTAACTCAAAAAAAAAATTTAAAAGGTAGCAGGATGCAAAGTTAATATACGGAAACCAACAGCCCTCCTATACACAAACAATAATCAAGTAAAGGTTTTAAGGATGGAGGAAAACCCTACTTACAATAGTAACAAAGAAGATAAAGTACTTATAAATAAACTTAATAAGAATGTGCAAATCCTTTAAGAAAATACTTTTAAAAGCTCCTGAAAGACCCATAAGTATACTTAGCCAGATGGAAAGATGTCCTTTGCTCTTGGATAGAAGACTCAGCATCATAAAGATACAAATTCTTCCCAATAGCTAATACTTTATAATAACTATAAATGGAGTATAACCTTTAAAAACTGTGAATCACTATAATGTACGCCTGTAACTTACATAATATTGTATATCAACTATACTTCAATAAAAAATAAAGAATTGTTCCTGGGGCTTCCCTGGTGGCGCAGTGGTTGAGAGTCCGCCTGCCGATGCAGGGGACACGGGTTCGTGCCCCGGTCTGGGAGGATCCCACATGCCGCGGAGCGGCTGGGCCTGTGAGCCATGGCCGCTGGGCCTGCGCGTCCGGAGCCTGTGCTCCGCAACGGGAGAGGCCACAGCAGTGAGAGGCCCGCATAACGCAAAAAAAAAAAAAAAAAAAGAATTGTTCCTGATAATTCTTTCAGAAATCAGACAGAAAAATGGTCAAAGACATAACCAGATAATATACAAAATATGTAAAGTGTCCTTTGAACTTTCAAAAATATGTGCAACTCTGCTCATAATAAGAGCAATACAAATTAAAACCATACTGACATACCCTTTCTTTCTTATTTGATTGGAAAAAAATTAAAAAACCTGACAGCTGTCAAAAGCAAACACTGTCATACATTGATGATGGGAATGTAACCCTTATGGAAGAGAATTTGGCAATATTTAATACATCCACATATGCATTTACCTGTTGATACAGTAACCCCACCAATTCATGACTAGGAATTTACTCTGAAGATATTCTCAACAACATGAAATTACACTTGCACAAGGCCCTTTATTGCAGTACTATTTGTAATTGTAAAATATGAAAATAACTGAATAATACATAAAAGAGCAGTTGAATAAATTATGCTTTTTGCAGTTTTGACTTTGGAGCTAGGTGAAGGCATTACATACTAAAAACCAAAATCAAATGAATAATGATGAAGATAAAAAGAACCTAAAATGGAACACAAACAAATAAACAAACCTTACTTTATTTCAAATGAATAACATAACCATAATCAAAGAGGGCGGGGCACAGAACAAGCCCAGATAACTTTGAACGTAGCGCTGTTTTTTGTTAATCAAAAGAGAAACAATTGAAAAACACACTGAACTCCAGACAGCAGGTTTGTTTTTGCAGTAGTGTGATTTAGCAATTCTGAAATTGCTCTCTGTGTACCGGCAGCATTTAACAAATGACTTAATCCACTGGGGATAATGGAAACTGGATTTCAGTGCCTAGCTGTCCCTCCGCGGCACACTTCTTTTCAGGGTACAAACTGCACAGCAGCACCCAGGGCTCCTGGTCCTGACCCACACCTTTAACAGCCCTGACACAGGTCCCCTCTTCGTCTTAGGAAGCCGACCTCACCTCCAGCCCCTTGAACTCCAAACCCTGGCTTTGACCCATCTCTTGGTCTAGTGCCTTAAACAGAAAAGTCCAACAGTGCTAGCAAGGCAGCTTGAAAAGAAAACGGAGCCCTGAGATGTGACTGAGAGAAGAGACCCGGGGGCAGCTTCCTCAGGACAACACAGAGCAGGGCAGTGAAGGCTGTGTTTCTCCTTTCTGATCTCAAGAGGTTTGGATGGTTCAGAAAATGCATTCGTGTGCTGAACTCTGGGCTGCCAATGAGTGATGATGGAGATGGTGTTGGTGTTGATGAATATCTTTTTGTGTTTCTTATAAAAAACAGTAGCATTCTTTTATCACTCATTACCCCCTTTCACATACCGCTTTCTTCATATGAATGTTTTGGGCCCCCATAGTATACCTGACTAATAATACCCATCATCATTGGGGCTTGCTATATGTTAGGCTCTGTTCTCAGCTTCTGACTAGTGAGGCTGGGATTTGAACCCAAGGCAGGGTGGCTTCAGTGTCTGTGCTCTAACCACAGTACTTTGCAGCCTCTAACACACAGCTATGCCACCCGTAACTGTCTACAAGGAACGCACTGTGGCCACAGGGGCAAATTAGTCAAAACAACCAAAAGCGGTTCCTTAAAAGCTAAAGGACCCAGTGATCCCATTCCTGGGCATATATTTGGAGAAAAGTCTAATTTGAAAAAATACATGCACGCCCATGTTCATAGCAACACTATTTACAATAGCCAAGACATGGAAGCAACCTAAATGTCCATCGATAGAGGAATGAATAAAGAAGATACGGTACATATATACAATGGAATACTACTCAGCCACAAAAAAGAATGAAATAATGCCATTTGCAGCAACATGGATGGACCTAGAGATTATCATACTAAGTGAAGTAAGTCAGATAGAGAAAGTCAAATACCATAAGATATCACTTATATGTGAAATCTAAAAAAGATACAAATGAACTTGTTTACAAAACAGAAACAGACTCACAGACATAGAAAACAAACTTATGGTTACCAAACGGGAAAGACGGAGGGGAGGGATAAATTAGGAGTATGGAATTAACAGAAACACACTACTATATATAAAATAGATAATCAACAGGGCCTACTGTGTAGCACAGGGGACTCTACTTAATATTCTGTAATAACCTATATGGGAAAAGAATCTGAAAAAGAATATATGTATATACATGCATAAAACTGAAACACTTTGCTGTACACCAGAAACTAACACAGCATTGTAAACCAACTATACTTCAATAAAAAGAAAAAGTCGACTTTACATTTGGAAAAAACAAACAAGCAAAAGCAATGTGGACAGAAGCATGGTCGCTGAGGGTGGGCACGGCGTGTCCTGCTGGCCTGCAGGGCGTGGGACAAAAGGGGCAGGAAGCAGCCATGCCAGCCTTAGGCGGCCAAGAAGTGACCGTGACCGCCAGCAGCTCATCAAAGGGTAGCGGCATCTGCTCTCACAGGCAATGGGAAAAATAAACGCCCCATCAACCTGTGGATCTGATTCTGCAACACAGAACTTATTACTTTCAACTCAAGCCAGCAATTATTTCCTGAGTAGAATGGGGGCCACTTTACTGAGCTGTGTCCCTACTCTGAGCTTGTCCTAACCGGGAAAGTGACCAGTGGGAATAAGCAAAGCATTTCAGCTGCCCTGCCTCATGGACCTCCCACGCCAAAAAAAAAAAAAAAAAGGAAATTGAACAGGGAACAGACTGGCTTTTAAAAGACCTTCTAAATAAGCCTAAGGATTAATTTTCGAAAATTCACAAAACTGAAGGCAGTTTACAAACTCTTCTGTAGTCAGTCTCGTACAAAGTACATTTTCTAAAATATTCTTGAATTTTCAGATTCCAAATTCTTCAGGTGTGATTGTTCTCATTTTTCTCAAAGGCTTTTGTAATCAAATTGCATGATTCAAAATGCATTTTAATTAGTTTCCTAAAATAAATAAATAAATAAAAATCTTAAAGAATCGAAGCTTCCAAAAACCCATTAGCGGTGCCGTCACGGGAGGGCTGTGGGCTGGTAAACTGGGACGGCAGTTTTTTCGGCCTTTCCACATCTGTTGCCTTTCAATCCAACAGGATGCAGTGGACGGGGGGAGCACATCAAGCACTGCCTTTGGGTGTCCAGTGAGAGCCCAGGTCTGACAGGTCAATGCCCTCCTGTTTCGTCATTTCCTGCCTACGATGTGGATGGCAGTTGAAAGGTAGGTTGCCTCATGGATTATGAAATGGTGGAGTCTGAAAACGCCAGTCATTCTGAGTTAAAAAGGATCCTTAGATTTGTCCATTGGTAAGGAATTTAGAAGAAAAAACAAAACAAAACAGGTAACACGAGGTTACCCTGCACACACACGTTCACTGGCCACATTACCAGGGAAGGGACGCCATGCCCTCAACAACTAAAGCTACCAAGGTTTTGCCCAAACGACCCCAGAAATGATGCATTTGGCCCCGTTTAGTGATGGTGGTGACAGGGATCAGGGTAGGGGGAGTCCCAGATCCTGCCCTTTACTCATGACTGGAGTGCAGTTAGCCATTCTTCATCTCAAAGCTGTCCAAGGATGGCTCGGTGAGGAAGAACTCTCTTCCTCAGCTCTGACCAGACTTGTGTCTTAAGTAACCTGTTAATACCCTTTTCCCTCTGTCATGACAGAAATAAAAGAGGGCCAGACGGAAAATCCCGCAGCTGTAGAACTGAGTGCATCATAAAATAACTTAAGTCAGTATCTAGTGTGAGGTCCACTGAAAATGCCCCACTTCAGAAATGTCTTCACGGGACCCCCGGGAAGCAGGTAGATCAGTCCTGGGGTGTGAGATGTTACCTCGTCAGCCCACAGCCTGGGGGAGACCCGCGTAAGAGGGGGCTGTCCTGCTCTGTCTTACGTGTGCTGGTGCGGGGTACGCAGGGTGGGTGCGGAGGCAGAGTAAGGAAAGGAAAGGAGAAAGACAAGAGGGGAGAGAAAAAGAAGAGCTAGAGAGACCATTATCAAGGATCCTCAAAAGTCCAGCTTTCTCTATCTTGTTTGCTTATACCTTCCCCGCCATCATTCAGCTTCTCATGGGACCAATGAACTGCCCTCTGAAAGGAGGAACCTGAGACCACAGCTCAGGAGGCTGGAGGAGGGGCAGGGGGGCCACCAGGGTGCCCCGGACAGGCGATAGTATTCTATTTCTTTGAGACAGTATCAAGATGGGTGACACCAGTGAGGTCCATGTTCCTTTGATGAAAGTGTTTCTCCCAAGAGGATTCGTGAACTAAAGCAGTGACACACCCGTGCCTCAGTTTCCCCTCAGTAAAGTGGTAAGGACAGACCCCTCCTGCCCCACACGGCATGTTTCTGACAGACCTGCTTGCAGTCTAAGCTTGGAGTAGAAGTTTCTGTGCAAGGGCTGCCAAGGCCGCCAGGCGTTCTGGGTCCCCCTCCCCGACCCCAGAGCACAGGGAGGTAAGCGCGATGGATGGGGGGCTGGAGGGGATAAGAGGGCTGGGCTGAGGGCCGTTCGTCAAGCTTTCATGTGTCAGGCACTATTGTCTCCAGGCTGTGCTGGGGCCTTTCTGCGAGACTTGATTCCAGATACCCTGACCCCGACTCCCACGCTTCCTATTCACTCACCACCACCCGGCAAAGCTTCTGAGCCCCATCACCGCTGCTTTCACCACCAAAGTTAATTAAAGACTGTGAACAAGGAAACGCCTTCTCTTTGCTCCAATTTCCGCTCTAGCGTGCTCTTAAAATTCCCGTGACGCCTTTCGTGATTTTGACTTCATAGTTCATAAAATCTCTACCTCATTTCCGTGAAGCCTCTTCACCAAATCAACGTGTAAGCACCACCAGGAAAGTCATTCTCCCCCCTTCCTCCCAGGGCTCCCGAAGGTCATTCTGTTTTCTCCCTCTTCACATCATTCCGTGCTTAAAAGCACCATCAAGCACGGGACTGAGCGAATGCTCTGAGAGACATCTTGTTGTGACAATGAGTTGATTTAAAAGCGAAATGACAGATCTGTCCCCAGTGACACAAGACGGTGGAGAAAGCTGTTAGAACATGCATGCACCCCAAGCTACGCTCTGTGCGACAAGGTGAGAAACAGAAATGAGTTAAAGTGGCTGAATCATGCAATGACTGGGAAAGAAGCTGCCGGGGAGAATAAAAAAGTGTGAATACCTGTGCAGGTCATAGCTTCCTCCATCTTTATTTCCTGATATAGGAAAATATAAGAGTAATTTATGTTAGCTTTACAACTCATAAAACCACCCACTGTGTCATGTTCCACGCACAACATCTAAACCCTAGAAAGAAATATATCGTGTGAAATACAGACAGTGCCGGAGTCCAACAGAACTTTTCTATTAGACAGGTT
Source organism: Pseudorca crassidens (assembly GCF_039906515.1). Lineage (NCBI taxonomy): Eukaryota > Metazoa > Chordata > Mammalia > Artiodactyla > Delphinidae > Pseudorca > Pseudorca crassidens. The sequence goes on from NC_090312.1 coordinate 70,996,457, forward strand.
CAAAATGAGGATGGAAAGCTATAAATAAAAAGGTTGAAGATAAAACGTATCAGACTTCACATGAAAAATGGGTGAGGGTGAGATAGGAAAGCCTATTTCAAAGCGATAAAACGGTACTTCCCAAAGTCCATGTAAGTCTCAGGAATAGTTAACTTTTGGTTATTTTAGACAAAACACTTGGAAAAAAGGGCCAATAATCATCTCCCTCAGGAAGCGTCTAGAAGGTGGACAGGACCACTTGAAGCGTAACGGTAACAAGAGGCTCCGCCTGGCGTGTCGTTCACCACTTAGAGACTCTATCAGGTTTCACTAAGTGGAGCTGCTATGTCATCACCAGTAGGAGTGCTATGTTCTTCAGGGGAGAAATATCCGGGTGTAATATTTCTAGTGCCTCTAATACTTGTTTCAATTTCCAGGCCTTAGGGGGCTTTTTGGGGGGTAAAATTTGAGGAAAAGGTCAACAGATAAGCAGGATATCTGAAAAGATTTAAGCTGAGTGGAGTCAGTGACCAAAAGACCTGGCTGGACTCTTCTGGCTGGCAATGAATTCCAATAAGGTTTTAACTGAGGGGTGGTGACTGACAGCTGTGATGGGACCGCCCACAGGATTTAGACTTTCCTCTGGGGTTCACAGCTTGAATGCCGTGAGGACCCTATAATGGTGGAAATGACAGGTGACGATGCTGATCATTTCAGGATGCGCCACTGCCCCCCCCGAGTCCCCCATCAAGGCTCATGGCCTGGGGAGCTGCTTACCTTTATTGCTGGTTCTGCAGGGGACCCACAGAGACACAGGCCCTTAAGGGCACTGAGAAAACTCAGCTGCCCAACAGAGGGTTTTAGCAAATTGCTCCCCACTGCCTTTGGGTCTGGCTCTTCACCCTTTTGGGGTTGGCATGCTGTGCCCTTGGCCAGCCTCAGCTCTTTCCCCTTCCTCCTATGGACAGCTGACATTGACATTTCCACAGGAATTATGAGAAAATAAGTATTCTCATTAACCAGGAAAGAGCTGGGACGGACCCTGAAAAGAACTGCATCTCCATGAGCCAAAGGAGAAATGAGTTTAACATTGCAGACCAGGGAGGGAACATCTGGCTGAGTCCATACAGGCCCTCTCATACTTTCAGATCTCAAGACCACGTTGTGCTCAAACATCTCTAGTTTCAGATGGGAAATACTTGCAGAAGAAATCTAATTCAATGTGTCATGGGCAGGGATCCAACTGGGGGAGTTCCAAACTCTGAGAAGCAGAAATAGGGCATTGTGTGTTTCCATCCCAATTCTCTTAAAAAAAATAGGATATCCTGGTTGACCTAGAGTGTATCTTATGACTGTTGACGTCCATAACAAAGAACCCCCCAATACTTTCATCCCGTTTTCCAGCGGATGCTTCCATCAGTAAACCTGAATTCCATCAGGTTTACTAAGAGAATGGATCTTTGGGAGAGATGGAATGAAACACTCCCCAAATCTTCGGGGGTATTAAATTTTTCATTAGTGCACCAAAGCTAAATTAGAGAGCAAAATATGTTTGGAATTGCCTGGCAAGTTTCCCCTGTAAGGATCCCAAACTAGACGTTTCTATGTCTTCTATCCCCAACTACATGTTTCAAAGGCAGAGAACTTGACAACAGAAAGAATTTTCCAGGTACCATGGGACAAAAAAAAATTTTTTTCCTTACCAACTTCTAGGCCCTTAGGTCTTGGGTTGCACTGCTTATACCCTTGACAGCTCCTGAGCTCCATCAGCTGCATGTGTAGCTGATTCAAAACGCCCCGCTCTATTGTGTGCACGGTATTTGTGAGCTGTGGATGAAGCGGCCAGGACAGTATCTTTAAGCTCACGTTCTGCTTATTCCATTTTCAATAAGCTTCATAAAATGAAAACCTATTGACTTACCTGATAAGGATCAGTATTCATATCAAAATACTCCAAAAAGCCAGTGGCGAACTCACAGAAGAGAAAATTATGCGTGTCGTTAACTGTCCGCAAACACCAGTAGGTGTTATTGTTAGAGCTTGTGCAAGCACAGAAAGAGCCCACTGTCGGTAAGAAAGAAAAACAAAACGAAAAGAATGAGAAAACCCAGGAGCCCAGCCATGCCGGCGTTCCCTGTCTTTACATTTCGAAGTTCACATTTTCTTTCTTGCAAATACTGTGCGTGTAGACGTTAAAAACAACTACATTTCTCCCCCTCTCTATACAAATTTGCTGTGAGATTAGGTGAAGATGCAAAACAACAATGGCAACCTAGGAGGGTGATGATAGGCTGAGGGCGAAGGTGAAGTTTCAGGCTCTTTCGTTTGCTGTCCCCTTAGCTCTGTGGGGCACTGTCTCCAAAACAGGGTGACTGAGTAGAGAACAGGGAGGAAAGTATCGGAACTCCTACTGATGGTTGTTTTAATTTTTTTAAAAGAGGGAAAAAATGGTTATTTAATAAAAAGAGGGACCCAGTGCCTTAGCTTGCTCTGAATGTCAGATGGTCGCGTGTCACAAATGGTGCCTGGAAAGAGAGGGGATTCTGCAGCGTGGATGGGTTTGGAGGAGGCTTGAGTGCAGCTCAGTGGATTTAAGGAGGCCAAAATTTGTGACCTTGCAGACTCTCTACAACACTTGAACATGAGATGGACTGTTACCATGAACATCTTTTGTACCACGCAGAGGTCCACCGGTTAACTTGTAGAAAGTACGGGAAAGAGAGGTCCAATGGAAGCTTCTGCTACTCCCTCTGCCTGGGGTGCTGCACCCCCAACCCCTGTTCACATGATTCCTTCTCTCCACGCCTCAGGTTTCAGCTTCAATTTCACCTCTTCAGAAAGGCCCTTTATCCCTACCCTCTCTAAAAGGGACGCTTTTAAAAACTTTGATCACTGTTTCCTTCACAGCATTATTACAACTTGTAATTATTTTATTGATTTCATTTACTTTCTTTCTTTACCGCTCTTGGAATATAAGTGTCTTGAGGGCAGAGAAGGAGGTGTGTCTCGCTCATCGTGTGTCTCCCGTGCTCGGCCCAGAGCCTGATGGAGAACAGATCGCCAGCAAGCTCTGTGACCCTCAGATCCCCACGTTCAAAGTTAAAGCTAGGCCTTTAAGAGTTCACTCAGCCTCGAGTATGTAAACATTATGGAAACATAACTGCAAACATAGACCCTGAAATCAAGATACACCAAAACGGAAAGAGAAACAAAAATGATCACAAAGAGGCCCTAGGTCTCCCCAAGGACGGTCTCTGGTTTCCTGCGAGTCTCCAAATCCCAGTTTGAGAAACACTGGCCTGGACTTCAAGTGCAAGTCTCCATGCACTTGAAATAAAGCAGAAATGAAATATATTTGGGACAAAATCGTTCATCCATTGATTTAGTTACTTAGTGGCAAAGCAGTCTTGCTGGGCCGGAAGTCTGTCAGGGGCTGGGTACTCTGTGAAATATCGTCAGGAGAAAAACCCACGGAGAGCTGGGCCTTTTCAAACAAAACGTCAAAATAAAAATTTCTAAAGAAAAATGTAACTTTGGGCAAAATGATTCTAGTTGTCAGTATAGACAATGATATGATGCTTTCATCTAGAATCTTTCTAGATTCCTGGTTTCAAGCTGCTGAATTCCTAGTCTAAGTGGCTGGGCACGAGCTGCTGGCTGTCGGGATGGTGGCAGGAAGCGGCAGTTAGATGGGGCAACTCACGGTTCCAGAACGGCGCCGTCTGCCAGTGGTTGTTGTCATGCGTGAAGCAGGTGAGGCCAGGAAGGCTGCACTCCTCACCCTTCCGCTGCCGTTTCTTCTCCTTCCTCTCTTTCTTCCTCCTGCGGTTCTCCTTGAAAAGCTGCAGTTTGCTGTCTACTTCTTGAGCGGCTTCTCTATTCCAATATAAGGGACTTTTTAATGGTCAGAAAGCACTTTCTCAAGTAAAAATAGGATTGTTGCTATGAACCGCACACACATATTTAGGCACAAGATAGTAGACACACAATAATAGATGGCCTTACTTTTTCAGAGGGCCTCGAAACACAAAATATAAGCAGCAATATTGAAGACAAACTCATGAAGTGGCAACGCTCTTAGAATTTTACTGAATCTTAACAGGATTGACATTTTCCTCCTATTGACATGCAAACATTGATGGAAATAAATGTCAATGTGAATCAGTAGATCCTGTTGGCCATGCCCTTTGGGCAAGTGGCTTAACTTCCTGGTGGCCCGGTATCTATCAGCCATGAAGTCAATGATTGGTCGGATTAGATGACTTGAATTAGGTTTCTAAAATTCTCTTGACAAATCGTACAAAATAGGTTTGGAAAGAATTAAAAAAAATTTTTTTTTATTATCTTGATCTTTCCATGAAGGGCTCAAATTTTGTTGAGGCTCAAATATTAAATTCCCTTTACACGCACATTTTACGATTATTTTAAAAAGATGTCTTTTTCTTCCAACTTATAGAATTCAACACAATTGCATGCTGCTCTGCAGAACACACAGACCTAATTCAGCGAGTCCACATCTCCTAATCACTGTCCACAGAAAGCAGTGCATGGAGTACAATCTAGATACCAGCCGATACACCAGCAGAGAGCACACCCGCAATTAGAGCAGAACTTCAAATGATGCCCCCTCCTGGGATTCCAAAAACATTGATTGCCATGGTCCCTTGGCAAGACGTGGGCTTGTTTTCAGCTTCTTGAGCTAATGCCCTCCCAGTTGCATCTACTTTTCTTAAGCAGCACCACTTGGAACACAGGAGCCCCAGCAGTCTTTCAGAAAGGCCCTGCAAAACGTCCTTCACTCCCAGCAAATGTGGCAAAAACAGTTACTTACTTGAATGGGTGAAGGTGGCTCTTTAATTTCTCTTGCTTTTTCACACCTTTCTCTTTGTTGTAATAGCTGCAGGCAAGAAGGTTGAAAAATGAGTCTTCATAATTGTGCATTTGATCAAACAGTTGATTTATAAAATGGAAGAAAAATACAAGGTAGGCAGTTATTTTGTTGTACGTAACAATCTTTTAAGTAAATGGGACTTTTTAAAAAAGCTTCTGCTTAGGTTTATGACGTGTTTAATTTGACATAAATGGTTTAGATCATTACAATATATGATATCAATTTATTAAGCTTTCTATTGGTAAAAGAGAGAAACGAGCCTACTGTGCATCACTGCAGCTTGTGTGAAAATGAGACCATGGATGGACACACACACACCTCTGTTTATTGCAGCCACACTCCTCAGGTTTCCTTCTCTTTAGATGTCCTCTCACCTCTCTTAAATTCTTAATTTTATCTTGCAAAACCTCAATCTGGAAAACACGCATGTCAACCGCGGCATTTTAAGATCAACATTTTCTATACAAAGCCTCTTTCTTTCCACCCTATTTTCCGTGTTTACAGCTACACAATTACAGCTCTTCATCTGAGGTGATAATTAATTTGGAAACAAGCTGGGCATAGAATATGTCTACCTCTATATTCCAACCGATGTGTTATAATAAACATTAACAGCTGCCTCTTTTATAATTGAATCATTTTGCTCACAGAGATTTCAAGAGGTCACGCTTTTTTCACCTTCTACTTTGTTTTCAGTCAGGAATATCACGGTATCGCTGGAGAAGCAGAAGCAGCTTGTTCTTCTACTCTTCACATAATTATAAAAAAGATGAGCGTACACAGCAGGGCTGGCAAGTGGAGTGCGCTTTTGGAATAGACCTTCCAAGTACACGGCCATGGCTCACCTCTTTATCAATGTACGCCTTGTGGTCCTTCCAGGCTCTGGCTGATTGATAAAGTTCTCTCTCACAATGGATTGTATCATTTGGAAGAATAAAGCATCTGCAAAAACCAAGCAAACAACATTAGAAACAGGTTTCTATTCTAATATTAAAAAGCAATTAAAAATAGCCAAGGGAACTTCATTATCCTCTATACCAGAGGTCCCCAACCCCCAGGCCATGGACCAGTAGTGGTCCGCGGCCTGTCAGGATCTGGGTGGCACAGCAGGAGGTGCACGGTGAGCAAGAGAGTGAAGCTTCATCTGCCTCTCCCCATCTCTTCCCATCGCTCGCAACACCGCCTAGACCATCCCCTGCTCCCTCCCCGCCCATGTAGAAAAATTGTCTTCCATGAAACCGGTTCCTGGTGCCAGAAAGGTTGGGGACCGCTGCTCTAACTGTTTAATCTGGATGCAAGCAGTTACCTGGAGCTGAGCTACAGACAAGGATAAGTGGGAATGTTTCCTGGCTACTGGTGAGGACAGAGGATGGTATCAGAGAGACGTCATTCATCACAGAGATCAAGGCAACATTCAATATTCACGCCCCCATGAACAAATATCACCCCCCCCCAAAAACCTCCATTTTTGAAAGCCCCACCAAATACTGTAGGAAAAAAAATGTTCTCACAGTTGTAACGGAAATGGTTGATGTGAAGAAATACAGAGATAGAAGGTGGTTATTCATCCCACTCATTTTGTTACAAAGAGCCTGCCTGAGGTGTCCCATTAAGTTTGAAGCAAAGCAGCAGCCCCAGGAATGGACAGCAGGTGGGATGGGGGAGCAAATCAACACTGAATGAGAAACAAACCCGGGTCTCAATCTTTTAGCCTCTGGAACCATAACCACTGCGGGCACCAGGAGACCCGTCCCAGAGATAAAGATGCTGGCAGGGCTCACAGCACCCCACCTCCCTAAAGTGATGAAATGAAAGAGAAAACAAAGATCTAGCTAATAAATTCAGAAAGAAAAGATTTCTCTATCAAGAGAGCACACAGATTTTGGAAGGAACTGAAGACCCAGGGCAGTCGGTTAAAGCCGAGGGGAATCTCCTCCCTCCCCATCTCTGTGCCTCTCTGGGATCTGGAGAGGTCAGGTGTTTCTGCATCTCATATCCATTCTCAACCCACACCATCTTTCTGGAAGCTTCTCCGGGACCCAGAGTCCTCCCTTGGGCTGTGTTTCATTTCTGAGAGCCTAACGCTGTAACTGCTCTGAGCTGCAGTGCCCGTGCAGCACCGAGAGCCTTTTCAGCCCCGGTAATGTTTTCCATGTGTTTTCTAGACTCCACAAAGGTAAGTGCTTCAGGGCAGAACTCCACTCCTGCTGAGTCAAGATGTGACGGCATCACGCTGGCTAAACGCCCAGCTGATCAGCCTTCATGTGAAACGGACCCAAAGCAAACGTCCGAATCTATGACTGTTTGGACCCCTTGTTGCTTCTTGAACCCCCAGGTATGTATCACATCGGCCAGCTCTGGGAACACCGTGCTGCTGAGTGATATCGCTTTTTGTAAAGGGGCAAAATCGTATGATACGGAGGGATGACTTTGAACTCAATCCCCGCGAACACAAAGCCTTCCTACTTGTGCGTCACTCGGACGGTGGCGGGCAGGCCCACGGCATTGCCGCTGTCGGCCAGCATCGCGTCCCCATCACCGCCGCTGGTGGCCTGGCGGCCTCTGGGCCCTTGGCGACCTTCATCGTGACGCTTGGCAATGTTTCGTGGTCGCAGGACTTGCAGTTCTTCTTCTTCCAGGTTTATGTCATATATTTCGCCTTCAAATTCGACTGACAAGGAGCGTGTCTGCCGGGTATGGACAAATCTGGGCTTGTACTCTGGAAATGAGGGAAGACAGGTTAACACGGATGGCCAGGTGTAGTTTAGGAGGGAAGAAGATGATCGCCAGGCTTGGTGAGCATTTTGGGACGGGGCAAGCAGCACACACTGCATTGCTGAGGGGCACATCATGGTGCAGTGGCCGGCCCAGGGGAATCCACACCGGGAGAGGCAGGCTATGGTCCTGGCTTTGCAAGTGCAGAGCAGTGTGCTGGATGGTGTGTTTCTCTGGGTCTCAGGCCTTTCATCCCTCAAGTGAGGGGGTAGATCCAGGTGATCTCTAAGACCCTTTCCCCTTAGGGCAGGCTGTGAACTTCTACATCAAGTTTTCAAAGTGAACTACAAAGCAGTTCGGATAAAGCTATTAGTAATAGTAATGACTATAATTAGCTTTTGCTATATATTATTCCCATCGTCCTTACCTCTAATGCACAATCATGAAAGACAGGAATTATGACAATAAATCCTCACATTAAAAAATCTATCAGATTGTCAAAACAGGCTCATGAATTTGTTACCACCTTTATATTACGATGAGAAAACTGAAGCTTTGAATGTTACGTACTTTTGCCAGGTGACGCAGCCAATAGTTGTGGGATCTCAGACTACAACCTATCAGATTCTAAAGATTACAGTCTCCCCACGACACTGGGCTGCTTTCTCAAAATGGTCAAGGCTCCAGACACCTTCTATTTGCACAAATAGTAGAAGATTGCTCTAAGAAAAATTGAATTTTGCAAATGCTTCCATCAGCCAACTGACTAAATGCCTGGCCGATGGACAGTAATGCCAGGGGGAGATGCGTGTGCTCTCTGGTCACCAGAGACCACTGTCAAGGCTCACCGTGGGCTAGATAAGAGCTTTAACATGCACACGCTGCTCCCCGCCGATCAGATGCACTCAGGCTCTGCGGGGTGGCCGGTGGGGGGGGCACTCAGTGGCCTTGTGTGTCCAGCCCGCTGCGAAAGCAGGAAGAAAGGGAGCACATGGGCTGTGAGATCAGAATCATTTCGTTCTCTGCAGGATGCAGCTCTCAGAGGAAACGCCCCTGTGCATTGGATCACTGAGAGCGCTCACGAATTCCATCATGACGCAAAAGAAGAGCATTCACTCCCGTTCTCGAACACACAATACTCCACGTGGCTTGAAAAAGTGGCCCCAGACTTCTTGAGCTTGTGCTCCACACGGAAAAGTCAGTGTGTTTTATGGTCAGTGCCTGGGGAGCGACAACTGAACTTCTTGAGAGAAAAGAGGCTTCCCCCACCTCCAAGCTGGACACTGGAGTTGGCTTCTGTTAAGGGAGAGGGTCAGGTGTCCTGTCCCTTGTCGTTTTCCCATTTGAAATCTTTGTGTGAATTATTAAACCTGGCATTTTCTCTCAGGAGGAAAATCTCCAAAGTCAATGATTTTCAGCCTCTGGGGTTATTGATTCCTTTACTATTTTGTTGAAAGTTACGGACATCCAGAAACATGTGCATATATACACATAGAATATACTTAAAATTTTGGATAAAATGCTAGAGGGTCATGATCCTATAAAGTTCACCTGTGAAGCCCAGGATAAAAAAGCCTGTTCTAAGAGCTTCCATTGCACTCTAGTGAATGACTTGATTCCCTGGTTTTGGGCATGGAATTTAATTTAATGTATCCTGCTTTCCAAAATCAGTTCAGAAAGGCGTTATCATAGAAATAAGTCACTTTTCACATTAAGCCACTAGATGGCACTAGACTCTCACTCTTTTATGGAAGGTGCCGCTTCATAGGAATCTGATAGCTGCCTGAGAAGAGTTTTTATGAAGATGCGAGGCACTGCTTCTCATGCTGAATTCGGCTAGTTTGACACCGCCAGTCAATTAGAGGAATTAGAAACACATATCATCCTAAAACAGATATGCCGTTTAAAAAAGCATTTATGCTTCTCCTATTAGTTAAATGCACAAGCACTGAAACCTTGGATTTTTCTTTTCTTTCTTTTTTAAGTGTGCACGTTTTGTGTCTGCTGATTTTACTGAACATATTTTCATCCTAAGCTTAATATTCACAAAGCAAAATTTCAAATGACCTCGGCTTTCATATTGTAAACAGAACTATTATTTGCTTTTAGCCCCAAACCTGTGCATTCATAATATCTAACACGTAGATGGATCAAGATGTTTTTGTCTCCGTAACATCCATTCCCAAAGGCCTTGGGCTGCCATTGAGAGGGTCACGGTGAATGGCTTACTCGGGGTCCCCTGGTTCCTTAGGTACTGCCTCTGACTCTTTCTCTGGCTTCTGCTGGCCCGATAACCGGCATCTCCACAATTGCACTCTTTGTCATTGTCGTGGAAGCTGCGAGAGAAGAGGGGCCTCGTGCTGTGCCGGACGGCAAGCAGGTCACCAGACCCCTTGCACTTGTGAATCCGAAGCTTGCCAGACGCGTCCTCGACACACCGCCACTTCTGCAAAAGCCAACGTGAGAGCAAGTTACCCATCCCGAGTCAGGTGTTCCTGATTAAAGACTGCTGCTTTTGTTTTCAGAACCCTGGCGGCACCCTTAAAAAGAGCCAAGGACAAAAGGCCAGCTTTTCAGTGACCCTGGACTACGTTGACTCCTGTTCTCTTAGGTATTTCCTTCACTGCAGGCAAATACAGATGACCACAAAGTCATGGGAAATCAGAGCTACCTCAATGACACCAGAGCCCAAAAACTGATATATAAATCCTCAGCATCCAGTCTAAACAGAGTCTTGAATGAAACACGTAAAAGCCCTTACTTAACTCAGCAAGCCACAGAGCACAGCTGTCAGGGCTGTTTTCACCAGACCCTTCTTTTTCTGGAAAAACAAACGTGGCTGCTTTGTTCTCTGTCCTTGAATTTTCTAACGTGAGCCCGGGAAGAGTGGCACATGAGGAAGACAGAGGTGAGTTTAATCTGAGTCCATCACGAGGCAAGGCGAAGCTCATACAGCCCAGACATGAGCAGATGTGCCAGGCTTTCTCTGTGCTTTTTCTTATCCTTCTACAAACAGCGCACAGCCAGCAGAACAAGCCGCTCCCTAAAGAGGCAAAGGTTCACCTCCCCAGAGACACGCGTGAGGATCTGGGCCTGGGTTTTCTAGTTCGAGCTTTGTCTCAAGATAGCCATAGAGCTTGCAGGCTAAATTCCGGATGAGTATGCCCCAGGATCGGGTCTCAGTGCCCCCACCCTGTTTCATGAGTATCAAACCTGGCTGCAATAACAGCGCTTTGCCTGGGGGTGATTTCATGTGATCCTCTATAACTGACTTAAAGATCTAATAACCTTCCTTTTACTTTTCATTTTCCCCTTTCTCCCTCCCTAAAATGTTAATCTGGCAAATAGGAAGAACAATGACTTTTATTTTAAATTGATCGTGTTTGTTACAACATGCTGCAATGTATTATCAAACTTGTGTCTTTTTTTCCCTTCCATGTATGAGTGTCACCTGTGTAAAATTTTTATTGATACTTCTTTTCTTTAAACAGACACATTTCTAAACTGTGGCCAAAGGAATAATATTTGTAAAATTATGCATTTGTTTTGCCAGTTATGTATTTTCTTTTTTTTTTTTTTTTTTTTTTGCGGTACACGGGCCTCTCACTGCCGCGGCTTCTCCCGTTGCGGAGCACAGGCTCCGGATGCGCAGGCTCAGCGGCCATGGCTCACGGGCCCAGCCGCTCCGCGGCATGCGGGATCTTCCCGGACTGGGGCACGAACCCGTGTCCCCTGCATCAGCAGGCGGACTCTCAACCACTGCACCACCAGGGAAGCCCAGAAAATCTTCCTTAGTTTTATAACCACAATGCATTAAAAGTTTTCTTGTTTCTTTTTTTTTTTTTTGCCCTGTAAGAGCTGAAGGGACAAGTAGATTCCTGTAGAACATAAAAATATAGGCAAAATTTTTAGTGACTTAGCATATTTGGATTACAACCTGCATTTTCCCATTAGCCAAATTCCTTGTTGATTTCCTATGGGATAGAGATGAAGAGAAAGTGTGTTTCTTTCCTGAAGAGTTGAATTTAACCACACGTAAGGCCTGGCATGGTCCTTGGCATGGATGATGTATCATACAAACTCAAATAGACATACATATATGCATGCACATGTACACACACGCACACACACATATACCCACAAACACCACATACATACATATACCTGCACACATTCTTGTATGAAACAGGAGTCACTGACAAAAAAGCCAATTATTTTCTGTACCATGGACTCTCTGAACAAGTCATAGACCCTATTAGATAGAGTAATTATCTAGAGGCTTTGAAAACCTTCTCATCGGCAAGCATACTAGGAATTTTAATGAAATATAATTACCACACACTGGCCACAGTCATCTTAGTGTCCGATATCATGACAGTTTTTATGGCTGAGCAATCAAACCTGGAAATAGTGGCAACTAAATGGTCATCTTAGAGAGTTTACAGAGGGAGGCGGCGAAAGAGAACTTTTAAAAGAATTGCATGGATATATATACACTACCAAACGTAAGGCAGATAGCTAGTGGGAAGCAGCCGCATAGCACAGGGAGATCGGCTCCGTGCTTTGTGACCACCTAGAGGGGTGGGACAGGGAGGGTGGGAGGGAGGGAGACGCAAGAGGGAAGAGATATGGGGACATATGTGTATGTATAACTGATTCACTTTGTTATAAAGCAGAAACTAACACACCATTGTAAAGCAATTATACCCCAATAAAGATGTTAAAAAAAAAAAAAGGAATTGCTCTGAAACGTGGGGCAAGCCATTTACAGGCTCTAAATAATGAGATGACTTTGCATCGCAGAAGAGTTGCCAGAGTCAGATGAGAGCCCGAGCTCAGGCGAGGCTAATGCGACGTGGAATCAGCCTCAGAAATGAGCTTCGTTCGGTCAGCGCCCACCCGAAATACAGACGGCACGCTGCCTCGCTTTCATCTATGTTTTTGGACTTTCTCGGTAAATCAGTTAATGGTCAGATCCAGTTTTGCCCATCTTCTCCAACCACTCACTCCTGCAAATTCCTTTTCTGATCTCTGGGACACCATCTCAATCCTCCTCCTGCCTCTCTGACGTCTGAGTCTGTGCTGATAATTTAGCGCACATTTATTCCACAAATGTTTCTGTACATCTACTGTGGGCGAGGCGCTCGATAAAACTATTTCAATAATTCCAAAGTTATTATGATTCCATTTTAGCCTTTCCAGCAACACTGAAACTTAGGATGAAGGGCAAGGACCAAGTCTCTTACTCCTGAATCGTTCCCTGGAGTTAGCTCAGCGCTGAATCGCTCCATTGAACAATTATGTCTTAGTGTTTTTGACGGATTATATGTAACTTAAGGTAAATCACACCTGATGAAGAAGAGAAGGTTGGCTATTTTGGTTCAAGGAATCATGTGTGCAGCTGCTTGGGTGGAATCCAACCTAATGAGAAATGTCACATCATCATCACCTATTAAACTCTTACTCGATAGAAGGTACTGGTGTAGAGTGCTTTATGTAAAGAGTTATTCATTTAATGTTCACAATAACCTAAATTGCTACCATAATTCATTATTGGAGTAGGGTTTTGTAGTAGTGAATATCACCTGTATTCTGCCTGGGACTTGGGAGGGGCATTTCATACCCATATTGATGTCGCTTAGTGGGAAAGTCTGGACTTTCAAGCCAGAGAAGCCTGGATTTGAATTCTCAGCTCTGTCGCATTGCTGTGGGGCCTGGGGCAACTCAGCTACACAATCTAAGTCTCTGCAGGGTCATTTGAGCACTAGAGATAACACACAGGAAGAACCTAGCACACGGCAGGCCATCAACAAAGGTAGCTGCTATTATTCTTATTCTTATGATTGTTACACACAGTTTATTATTTAAAGAATTTGATCTAATGTAAACTTGATGAGAGGCAGCCATTTTTAATGGAGATAAGTATTGGGTTAGGGATCTGAAGACCTCAGTTTTAATCTTCCTTTGCTGCTAACTCTATGGCCTTGAGCACACTGCAGAATCTCTTTGTTCTTCCAGATTCCACATCTGGTAAAATAATACTTGCTCCTCCTGGCTTTAAGGATATGTCATGAGAATAAATTGCTGAGTGTTTTCAGAGTTCTGAGGAAAAGATGCACTCCACGAATCCAGAGGACAACTATTAGAATTGACCTTTAATAAGGCTACCCAATCCTTGGGCAAGGTACTGTTCCCTGGCTGTGAACTGTCTTAAATACAGTAATTAGGATTTAGTGGGGAGACTGCGAGCGTCGCCTTCCTAACTGTGCGACTTCGGTCAAGTTACTTTCCTGTCTGAAACTCATGTTGACAATGGGCATAATATCTATTTTTTAGAAGAGTTTTCAGGTGTAAAATACTCCATGTAAAATGCTCAGCATAGTAGGAGATGGCGATAGAACTTTGGTTACTTCCCTTTCCTGAAGTGACCACTACGGCATCATTATAGTCTCTACGTCTTGAACTGTATATATTTCTCAGATTGATTAGGAATGTTCTGTATTCTTATGTAGACCTACTTATACCCATTTTCATGAGGAAGAAAAAAACTTTGGCTACAACTTGTTCGAAGATACACTGCAATGAAAGCTTAACTTTACACACAGGCACACACGCACATTAGTTTTCTATTATTATACGTCTTACTACATGGATTTGGTCCTAATTCGGGTCAAATCATAGTCTCTGAGATGCAACCACAATACAGTAGTTTTCTGATAACCTGATTATCCTTTAAGCCAGTGCCAGCACCATGGAAAGCAGTTACCTGCATGTGTTTAGAATTTTCATCTAGGGTGAGGGTGGGCAAAATGGGCAAAGGGGGTCAAAAGGTACAAATTTCCAGTAATAAAATAAATAAATCCCCGGGAGTGTAATGTACAGCATGGTGACTACAGTTCATAACACTCTATTGCACATTTAAAAGTTGCTAAGAGAATAAACCTTAAAAGTTCTCACCACAAGGAAAAAATATTTGGGATTGACCTATGTACGCTACTGTGTATGAAGTAGATGGCTGGTGAGGGCCTACTGTATAGCACAGGGGGAGGAAAAAAGAAGGTACCATCTGTTTGCAGGACATATATTAAGTTAACCTTACAAATGCATTCCAGGGACTTCCCTGGTGGCATAGTGGTTAAGAATCCCCCTGCCAATGCAGCCCCGGTCCGGGAAGATCCCACATGCCGTGGAGCAACTAGGCCCGTGCGCCACAACTACTGAGCCTGTGCTCTAGAGCCCGCGAGCCATAACTACTGAAGCCCGCGCGCCTAGAGCCTGTGCTCCGCAACAAGAGAAGCCACCACAATGAGAAGCCCGCGCACCGCAACGAAGAGTAGCCCCCGCTCGCTGCAACTAGAGAAAGCCCGTGCACAGCAACGAAGACCCAATGCAGCCAAAAATAAATTTTTAAAAATGCATTCCAATATACATTAGGTGCAGACAAATACTGTTTGATTCCACTTATACGAGATACCTAGAATAGTCAAATTCATAGTCAGAAAGTACACTGGTAGATACCAGGGGTGGGGGGCGGGTGGGGAGGGGCAGGGGGAGTTAGCGTTTCATGGGGACAGAGTTTCAGTTTAGGAAGGTGGATGATGGTGAGAGTTGTACAACAGTGTGAATGTACTTAGTGCCACTGAACTGTACAGTTAAATATGGTTAAAATAGTACGTTTTATATTATGTGATTTTTACCACAATAAAAAAAATTAAAAAAAAATTTAAACTGTGCGGTGATGGATGGTAACTAGATTTAGTGTGGCAATCACGTCACAATATATGCAAATATCGAATCATTAAGTTGTACACCTGAAACTAATATAATGTTATATGTCAATTATGCTTCAATTAAAAAAAAGAATTTTCATCTCAACGCTGGGGAATATAAGACCACATAAGCATCCTTGTTCAAATCACGACTAACTCAAGCTATTGTCAAACTTTCTCACAAATATGAAATAAAGTTGCTTGTGCTGAGATCTATCTCCTGCTTTCTCTGAGATGGGGTAAGATGGGACTGGGGAGGGGAAAGGGGAGAGGGAAAAGCAGAAGAGAGAGAAAATGTTTCCTCCTTTAGATTTTAATGTGAATAACCATTTGTAAAAGTCAGTGTTGGAATGCTGGAAGAAGTATGGTTCTTGCGAACGAGGGAAAGTAAAACTGGTGAACTGACCTTGACTAACCATCAATAGCTAGTATTTGCTGAGTGCTCGCTATGTGCCAAGGACTACTCCAGCTGCTTGATATATTTAACTCCTATAATCTTTACAGTAACTCCCAGAGGCAGGTACTATTACTACACCCATTTTACAGATGAAGAAACTGAGGCAGAGTTAGGTTAAGCAACTTGCCCACTGTCACATACCAAGCAAGCAGTGGACCCAGGATGCAATCCCAATGGATGAGGACACCAACACGAAAGGAGAGTGGTTTGGGGCAGAGTGTGAGGCTGCAGGTGGGCCTCGGTTGAGGGAATGGCACCTGGGAAGACAGAGGTGACAACCTACATGCAGGTGAGAATGTTACGTTTACGAGACAGGGCGGGCGTATTGGGAAATGAGAGTAAAAATTAAATAAGGTGGGGCCACATTATGTAGTTGATGGAGAAGGTGTCTGTCCTTAACGTTTGTCTGTTTCTGACTTGTTTGGAACATTATTAAATACGGTTTGATGTTTAACCCTGTGATTTGTATTTTGAAAAATGCAAAGAAGCCGAGCATCTAGGTAGATGCCCAACTGTTCAGACTCATCCTTCAGTGCAGGCTGAAGATAGGAGGAGGCTTGCCTTCCATGCTGGGCTCCTGTGCAAATGAGAGTTCAGCCAGAGCAAGGCACTGGGGGCTCAATCTTTCTGGCCAGCTTCTCTGGAACCAGAAGAGCCAGGGCAGGGGGAGGTGGGTCAGTGGATGGTTACAAGCCATCCTGTGATCTTAACTAGGGCTCAGTGGGTTTCTGGAAACAGGCAGCCCATTTCTGGCACACTAACAATTCTAGCCAGAACTTACCGGCAAATGTCTTTTTATTCCTGCTCTGTAGCTGGTCACAAAGGGTCTCAGGGATCTCTGGTCAGAGGGGTAATTTCAGGATGACGACATAGATCCTGGACCTAAACCAGCTTACACTCAATGTGCTACATTCTAACTTACTTTGCTTGATGCTGGGGTCCTTTTAGAATTTCAACAGATTTTTTATTTTGTACTGATACCATAGTAGAAAGGCAAACTAAATGACAAAGATGCTGGAATTCAACAACTTTACAAAAGGATATGACATTTGCTTTATAAAAAGAAAACAAGTTGCTTTTTCCTCTTAAATGACAGAGAGTATATAAAATGTACTTCAAAATGGAATGCCCAGGAATTTCTCATTTATGTAACTCCTATTTAAGGAGTCACTATCTTACCTGGAAGAGGAAAGACAACCCAATCATGCTCACCCAACATGAATGGTTCTCCATCTTGCCTGCTCATAGGAGTCATCCCAGAGCTTGAAAAAAAAAAACCCACTGCCACCTGGGTCCCATCCTCAGAGATTCTGATCTAATGTGTCTGGGTTGGGATTCGAACATGGGCATTTCCAAAGCCGCCTAAGTGATTCTAATGTGAGGTCATGGTTGAGAACTGCTACCCAAGATGCTGTGGGGGCTTCAGGGTAGCAAATGCCATTCACAATTTCAAAGAGAAAAATCTACTGTCTTCTATTTTTGCAGAGGCAGAATGTTCTGGGGAAGAAAAGATTGAACATGAAGTGAAGAGATGCAGGTTTTGACACTGGGTTTGTGGCTTAAGTTTTCTGGATCTAAATTTCCTTATTAGGAAAAGAATATCGTTCGACTAGAAGACTTCTAAGCCTCCTTCCAACTTTGACATTCTCAGATTCCAGGTCTGTGGTTTGTAACTTTGTTAAAAAATACAGATGCCTTGGCCTCACCTGCAGACATGTTCATCTGACTGGTCTGCAGCGAGGCTGTACGTCAGTGTTTGCGAAAGCTCCCCAGGTGATTCTAATGTGCAGACAGAACTGAGCGTCACTGATCTCTGTTCTCTGTTGAGCCAAAGTCTTCAGACAGAAGTTGAGTTTGTACATGAGTGGGTGCATGTGTGCATACATGCGTGTGTGTGTGTGTGCATAGTGTGTACGTAAATACGCTCGGGGGTGCGACGCCAGCTGAGAGGGTGGTGGGAATTCACGTTCAGCCTCGTATTAATTCAGTAACATGGAAATAATGCAAACGCATATGTCCCTGCTGTCTTAATTAGTCCCTGCTGGTTGCTTTGTTCACGTGGTGAAGTGATGCCAACTGTCTGGGATCCTGGCCCATTTTAACTGCCTGTTGGCTTCACAGGAATGAAAACAACAGGTAAGATGGCCTGGAACAATAGTAACACCCAACATCCAATACTTGCACATGCCTTACAGCTCATCTAGCGCTTTACATATATAATATCACTTCCTCCTCCAAAGACAGAGATCAAGTTTCTTCCTTGAGCTAGAAAACCCAAGACTCAGGAGAAATTAAGCTTTTTGTCCAAGAACACGCAACCGAAAGGTAGTGGATGTCCATATTCTAAGCCAAACCTTTGAACTTCACATTCTTCTTTCCTATTTACTCCACTTCCCGCAACCACGTTGACCCCAAACCATCCTTTGGTGACCAGGCACGGGGGTCTGGTGAGGGGAGGTGCACTGTTTCTTTGGGGAGGAGGAGTGAAGGGAATGGGGCTAATGGTGCTGATTTTTCCTCTGCACCACATAGAGGGTCAAACCAAAAAATGATGGTGCTGCCTGTGAAGGAAGGCCGTTCACTTTGGTTAGAGGAAGGGAAGCAGGGCACAAGCCATGTGTGAAACCCATGTCAAGGGAAGGAAACCCAAGCAGGTTAGCTCTAGTCTTAGCTGTCGCCTTGTTCCTGAACAATCTCATTACTCTGGACTTTTTTTCTTTTCTTCTAAAAGTCAGTGATATTGTAACTAAAAAGATAATCTTCAAAGTGGAGCCAGATAACAGAGCAAAAGGCCAACATATAAAGATTTATAGAATACAGCTATGTCAGGTTAGACCGACAGATTTAATAACTGCCTTGAAGAGGCTCAAAATTTTCTCAGTTCTCAGATTCTAAAGCTACGGTTTGAGCGCCACCTATAGAAAGAAATCACCATTGGGAAGAGTCTAATTCTTTGCTCCATTAATTCAGGCACTCCTCAAAGAGATTGCTCTTTGAGAAGTTCTCATATATTTATGTGATAGAATCCAAATTCAGACTGATTAACATAGAAATAAAGCAGCAGAGGAAAATTCCAGGGAGCCAAATATTAAAGTATTTCATGGGGGCAAAACGAGTTTAGAAAACTATTAATGTAAAAAAGCAAAGTGAAGTTTTTAACATAGTTGGCATTCAGCACATGAGTGAAGAGCTTGTGCCAATAATCTAGTTTATCCTGCATTTGTCCTTGAGGACATATAGGAAAACTTCAGCACAAGCCATATGGATAGGTTTGCAAAACTATATACTGAAAGGTAGGCCATGTATCTTATTCTCAAAGGGTTATAAGTCTCGCCACTTAAAGGGCTGAAATAGTAACAAGATCACCAAGGTGCATGAGATATATTTAACACTGAATATTTCCAACTCCTGAATAGAAGTAAAGTTAGTCTATTGAGGCTGGCTCATAAAAATCATTTTAGAGCTACAAAACAATTCTGAGAGTTTAATCATAATAATACTTAGAGCTTCCATAAGAAGGATTTGAAGACTTCAAATTGAAGTATAATGAATAGGTCTAAGCTTCTCCACTAAGCACTTGAAAACTGACTTACCAGAGTGCCATGAAGGCCTGGTTTTATCCCTTCCTTCAAGAGACCTCCCTCCTCACCTCTTTCCACTTCAAAGGGATTCCTGTGTATGAAAAGGCATGAGGAAATTCAGAGCATATGAGGGTCAGGTAGTTCATTATGAACATCTATTCAATACGCTAGATGCCGTATAAATAGAGTATAATGAGTGAGGCCATTTTCATAATAACGGGCTATTTATTTCCTGTGTCTGATACCTTGGATTGATGTTGGGTACTTGTGTGGTTATTTAGAGGTCAGATAAATTAAAAAAAAAAAAAAGACTCACAGAAGAATTGAACTTCTCTTCACCTTGTTAATGAAATTTACCTTGGAAAGCAGCAAGAGACCAGAGTTTTAATCAGAAAACTTATGGGTCCCCAGGTTGTAAAATGAGGATGTCTACGCCTTCTTCACTCAACGGATGTGAAGATTAAATTGAGCTAATGTGTATAAAACTCTGGGTGCAGTGTCTTGCATAAGACAAATGCTCGATAAATGTTATTTTTCTCTTTCCTCCAATTTTGTTCTAAATTGCAATGACTTAGGCAGAAATTCAGTCCCTCTCATCATGACATAGTGTATTTCTCCCAGCTAGCAGAGATTTCCATCAAGAGTGCTTAGAGTAACTTGTGTTCCTATGTTCTCACTTTCCTTAAAAACAGATCTGTGTTGATTCATCACACGGTCATTCTTTAGTTCTTATTGGTAATAGTTGGTGTTCTGGGTAGCCCTGAACTCCCTGGTAATATTTCTATTAACGAAGAGGATTTATTCTAATGAAATATTTGATGTCAGAAATTTTGTGAGCACAGGTAGAAACAATCATCAAACAGAATATGGCTTCCCTATTCATTCTTCAACCTTGGTCACAGACTCTGTCCGCCTCTCTGGGTTAGATGACATCTGGTCTTAGTCAGCATGGGGAGACCCAATCTCTTGGGGTGATTCACTGTCCAGAGGCTCAGCATCTACCCAAGATCTCTTTTTTTAAATTAATTTTTATTGGAGTATAGTTGCTTTGCAATTTGTGTTAGATTTTGGCAAAGTGAATCAGCTATACGTATACATATATCCCCTCTTTTTCGGATTTCCTTCCCATTTAGGTCACCACAGAGTATTGAGTCGAGTTCCCTGTGCTCTACGGTAGGCTCTCACTCGTTAGCTAGTTTATACATAGTCATCTACCCAAGATCTTGATTAAGCTGCCACTCGACCCTTCCTGATGGCCAGTTAGGAGGGGCCCCAGGGATGGAGCTTTTTCCTCAGATGGAACCAGTCTCTGATCTTTCTAACCTGACTATCCATTTCATATGTCTGATATCTCGAACGGATGCTGGCTAATTGGGCTGATATTTGGAAGTCTCTGAGAGCACCGTCTTTTTTTTTTTTTTTTGTGGTACGCGGGCCTCTCACTGCCGCGGCTTCTCCCGTTGCGGAGCGCAGGCTCCGGACGCGCAGGCTCAGCGGCCATGGCTCACGGGCCCAGCCGCTCCGCGGCACGTGGGATCTTCCCGGACCGGGACGCGAACCCGCGTCCCCTGCATCGGCAGGCGGACTCGCAACCACTGCGCCACCAGGGAAGCCCAGCACCATCTGTTTTAGTTGGAGGAAGCCCAAGCAGTGATGAGAAGGCCCAGCTTGGACCAGTTAGACACTGCTCAGTCAGGGGAAAGATGTCACAGTGGGCACTCCATGACGGCTATGGAGAAATTCTTTATACATAAATGTACATTATTGGACATGTTGAAAAGATTTTACGTTAGAATTAGAGAAGCATGTGAGTCATGGTGCAGAAAAGCTGTGTCACTCACCTGCCCAGGTTGTTCACAGGCTGTCTGGTACCTGGCCTGCTGGCATAGTTCTTTGACCCTCTCATATTTGGGCAAGTGATTGGACTGTTGGATATTCTTGTTGGATTCTTCCTTCTTACGTAGCAATTTCCTTTGACAGAAAGGGAAAAGCTTCTTTTGTGAGAAGGGATCTGAAATGACCTTCGCTGAGACCTGCCTGTTCTTTTTCCTTCCCTGTCACATGACTCCACATTCTCCAGGCAGCAAGAAATTGATATCAAGGGTAAAACCACAGGAACCCCACATTTCATGAGTCCTTTGCAAAAAAATTACCAGCTGGGAACTATGAGGACGAGAGGTCAGGGGAGGAAGAGTCATTTCCTCCAAAACCATTCATTTCAAAACTATGGGCAGAAACGTTTAGCTTTCCAGGCTTAACGTTCTTTTCTTGTTAAAAAGCAATGATAGAAATGCTTTTCTCCCTCTCAGTGTAAGTATGTAGGAAAACAAAGACCCTGGGCGTTATAAATCAAAAGGGCGAACCCAGAAGTGACTCAGGAACAGTTACAATCTCATAGATTTGTCTAGTCAAAACTAGTAAAGGCACATAAGGAAAAGAAGGAAAAGGGTGTCAGGCAGAAGATGGGAAAGAAGGTTGAGAAAGTCAATTGACTGGTCCAATTAGGAAGCGAGGTGGAGAAATGCAATTGTCAATCCAGAGCCACGTAAGGGCTGTGGTCCCATCTTTGCAATTCTGATGCAACAATCCTTACTCTGCTGGCCAGGGAAGGATGAGTCGCAAATGTTCAGTCTTATGACTAAGTTTACGAAATCTGCACGCTTAGTAAACCAAAATAAGGGGAAAAACATTCCCAGCAGGGAGAGCTGCCCACTAGGACTGGTGCCCAGAAGCACCCTAGGAACCAATAATTACCCTCTTTCCACGAGGAATGTATCACGCCAAATTTTGGCCTTCTTGTTTGTTCGAAACCTGAAAGCAAAATAATAATATTTACTGTTGGCATTTGGACGTTTTTCCAAACGGATCTGTGCTAACAGTTCATTTAAAGCAACACCTCTCACTTCCCCAGACCAGGACACGAGGACTGCATCTCCGTTAATACGCTATTCACAAGGGTGATCCTCAGGCGCAAAGGATATTTTGCCTCTACTTCTGCCAGCTGCCGCCCAGCTCTGGGAGCCAATGTGCTCAGGGCTGGCTCAGGGGAAGAAAACTGACGCACCTGTTACCTGGCTTTTCCTGGTCCAGGAGTTTGAGGACAGACTTGCCGTCTATGTCAGGAGGTGCGTCGAGCCCAGCAATGTCCAGGATGGTAGGGGCCAGGTCAATGTTTAGAACAATCTGTGGGACTCTGCAAAGGGACAGATGGTCACGCCCCAGACCCAGCACCAGTGGAGGGTGCCACCAGGGCTGTTTTCTCCATCCCAGGACTCCCTGGCCTTCACTGCTTCTCAGCCTCTCATCTGGTCCCCAAGGGACGGTGGCTGCATCTGGGAGGTGCCTGAGTGGTCAGCAACCAGGGCCAAGAGAAAGATGAACTGGCTGTCACAGGGCTGGAGAGATGCCTGCACCCCGGAACTCTGGCCACACTGACCGACAAATTGTGGCCTGATATTTGGTTTTTGTAAGCTGTGTATTTTCTTCTGAAACCCAATAGTCCACCACTCCTCTGTTGAACTAGGGCTCCGAAATCAACCTTCTGAAAAAGGACACAAGGTTTTTATACTTGAATTCAATCCATGCTTCCTAGTCTTGCAAACATAAAGCCTTGTCACTCTAGATCTGACACTTCCCCAGGGGTTTCCAATGATCTGGAGAGACAGGATAACATTCTCCAAAGGAGTCCTTCTTACTGCCATCCCCTCGTCCCCAGGATGCAGTGGAATGCAGCTGCGGACGAGACTCGTAGATGAGACTCAGAATATCTGGGATCTGGGCCCCAAGGCTGCCACCTCCACGATCGGGGACTCTGAGAGAGGCACGTACCCTGTCTGTGGAGCGTCTTCATTGTGAAATCAGGGGTCCAGGCTGGATGGTCTTTAAGGATCATTCCAGCTTTTGAATTCTACTTGCACTCTTTTCTTTCACTCTTTCCATAATTGTTTCATGTACATGATCTCATTTTACACAAAACATTTTTTTAATGATTAAAAACACATTTATTTAAGTGGTTGAGTTGCCTCCATTTGAATATTGCCTATTGCTTCCATAATAATATCAGAAGTTTTTCACAGATGCTTTTTAACGGGCAGCACCTGCTATATCTCTACTAACAGTTACACGAAACATTTTGATCGGTAGGGCAAATGAAACCCATTTTACGATGGGAATATCTAGATACAGAGGGATGCAGAGACTTGCTTAAGGTGACAGAAATGGAATTCCAGTCCTTCAGGCTTCTTTTCTTAAAATTTATTTAAACTTTATTTAAAGTTCTTAAAATTTAATTTTCTTTAAAAAATTCTTTAGTAATAATTAAAAAATAAAAAACAAGGGCTTCCCTGGTGGCGCAGTGGTTTAGAGTCCGCCTGCCTATTTAGGGGACGCGGGTTCGTGCCCCAGTCCGGGAAGATCCCACATGCCGCGGAGCGGCTGGGCCCGTGAGCCATGGCCGCTGAGCCTGCGCGTCCGGAGCCTGTGCTCCGCAACGGGAGAGGCCACAGCAGTGAGAGGCCTGCAAAAAAAACCCCCAACAAAACAAGAGGAAGGACTGGTTATTTTTAAAAAAAGATTCAAAGAAGGTAAGGATAATGTTCCTAAAGATCACATTCTGTGTCTGTGCACACAGCCTCATGCATTCTGGTAAATTTGAGAGAATGAATCACTGATACAGTTATTTTTCCTTTCTCTTGAAAGAGTATACTTTAGTTAATTTAACATGTGGCAGAAGTGGGGGAGGGGTGGAGCAGGGAGGAGGTTTTTGTCTTCTGAATTACCAACCTACATGCACCCTTTTTGTTTGGATGAAAGGAAACCAGAGCCTGAGATTGGTAATTGAATTATCTCAGACGTACACGAGCTATGACAGCTGAATGTTGGAAACAGAGAAATACGTACATCGATCCTGGTTCTACACTTGGACCACGAATAAAGAAAGGCACACGGATATCAAAGTCATATGGCATGGATTTCCCCTTGACCAGTCCAAACTGCCCGATATGGTAACCGTGGTCGGCAGTGTAGATGATGTAAGTGTTCTCCAGCTCCCCCGTTTCCACAAGCATATTATACAGCTGAAACACAGCACAGACACCAGTCAGAAGCAATTGTGATGGCGTAAGATGACAACAGTGCTGCCATGATTTCACCCAAACCTTTTTCCCATTATTTTTAGAAGGCAAGAGTTGCTTTAATAAGGCCAACAAACATGTATATTACCCACATTTTCCAGTTGCCTGCAATCCTGGAGGGAAAAAGTCTAATAACACAGTGGATTTTGTATAATATGTAACTTTTGTGAGTCTGGTACGTTTTATTTAAAGGTTTTGTTTGCCTATTTGGAAAAAAACCCCCCACAAAACAACCTCCACCACCAAACTTTAAGGTTTTACTTTGAAAAATCCATTTAAAAGCAAATTTGACTATCATCACTCATATCTAGTTATCAAGGGTTAAAAACAGGCTATTTCTGAGCCCGATCCAGCTAGATCCAGCCTTCAGGCATGTCTTGTTTGGCTTATGTTTTAAAATTTGGGAAATTTCAAATAAAATATTTGTATTTCTGGCTTCTTTTAGAAGTCAGAGGACTTGATACTGGATCCACATTCTTACACAACAAAAATTAGTTGAAGTTGAGTAGTTGCTCCCTGCTTTAGATGGGGGCATTTAGTTTCAAGTTCACCACAAGCCCCACCATTCCCTATTGCCTTATACTGGATCTGATTTAGCTACTTACATTATTTGCTTAATTCCTGAAGGTATTTGCAGCTCTAGCCCTTGATTTATGATGTCTTGATTTGTATCTCCTCTCTGCTACTGGCTCCACAAGAGCCAAGCACGGAGAGGTAATAGAAAGGGGACAAGATAAGGGAGCAATGGTGAATTAACAGAATACACGCACACTCTCTCTCTTAAAATGAAAAACAACAACTACAAAAACAGGATGGGCAAGAATGGGTCTACGTAAGGGGAGCTGGACCAAAGCCTGTCACTGAGGCAAGTCCGTGTGCTTACCCTTTCCACAGAGTCATCCACTGACATCAAAGTCTGAAGCCGTTTGCGATGTAGAACGTTTGTGAATTCCATGTGGATGGGCAGCATGGGTCCCGTGTACTGCATTATCCAGTGTTTGTCCATATTTGGTGCATAATTATAACTAGGAGTTCTGCAAATATCCAGAAACGAGTCTTACTATATACGCTTCTCAGCCATTTAGAGACATATCTCAAGTTAAAGGCTGTGAAATAACAGTAACAATTTAGGAAAGATAATTTAGACACTGCTAAAGTATTTTTTTCTCCCATACATCTCTCTGTGTTTATATAGAGATCTGAAGTCCGCACCACCCCAAACAGCGCAAGCCCTCTGAAAGTATACGGATTCAAACTTAGAAGACCAAGACTGGCAGCTAAAAATCTAATTAGTGCAAGTTCCTTTGGGTCCTTTGACTAAAATGTGTAAAAACACGTCAACATGATTGTGGTCATGTTACAAATCTACAGATAAAACTCAGTAATGTAGAAGAGAATGCTCTCATGGTGATATTAACTCGAAAAATTTTATTGCTAATTAGGCCATGAAATATAGTCACTGATACATTATGTGCAATGATGAGGAATCAAAATTGCAATACATTTTCTTCTCTTGAATTTACTAGGGTATTTTATGGATTACTTACATATCTAGTCTCTATGAATTTTTCTCATTCCTAACCTTGTATATAGATACCATTAATTAATTAATTAATTAATTTTAATTTATTATTATTATTATTATTTTTTGTGTGGTACACGGGCCTCTCACTGCTGTGGCCTCTCCCGTTGCAGAGCACAGGCTCCGGATGCGCAGGCTCAGCGGCCATGGCTCACAGGCCTAGGCACTCCGCGGCATGTGGGATCTTCCTGGACCGGGGCACAAACCCGCGTCCCCTGCATCGGCAGGTGGACTCTCAACCACTGCGCCACCAGGGAAGCCCAAGATACCATTAATTTAATTGGATTTTCTGGAATTATAACCAAGTCTACGGCAATATACATGCTTACCAATAGAGCTATTCATTATAGACAAATCAATATAGGCGCAGGGCATAATTTTTTGTTAACTATAGGGAAGTGGGTTCTGTTGTTCTAGGACAGGTGGTTCAAGCCTATATTTAATCTATTGCAGAGATCCAAGAGGTGTCCATACTTTCCTTTGGGGCCACACAAAGCACGTCACTTTCTCTTTGAAGTATTCCCCAGCTCCCTGGACCATTAGATGCTGCTACCTCACACTCCCAAAGAACATATCTATGCTAGAACAATTCTCACAGTGAGAAATGTTTGTTTTTCATTTGACCTCTCGGCCAGACTATAACGTACTTGAACCTTTTCCTTAGCTGATAAGCATATAAGCGTTGTTTAATATTAAACATTAAATAAATACTTAATGTTTTATTAAACATTTAATAAATGTTTTATTAAACATTTAATAAATATTAAAAACTTAGTGAGTATTTACCACGTGTCAGGTATCGTGCTAAGTGTTTTATTCACATCAATTCATTTAATTAGCTCAGCTCTTCTGGGATATAGGTTTATCATTCCTACTTTACAGCCGAGAAAACTAAGGCTTAGCAAAGGTAAATAACTTTCTCAGGTTAATAAAATTAGCGGGTAATAGAACGAGGACTTGGTTCCAAAGCCCATTCACTTTAAAAAAATGAAAAGAAAGTAGAACGAGGGGAGTTTCCTGCATCTGAGATTGCTCTTCATATGAACCACAACTGTGCAAAGAGCCAGTCTCACAGAATAAGCAACAGTCTATGTCGATCGAGAAATTTCATTACCAGTCTCTGTTCTGGGGAGGATCCTATCAGTGAAAGATGGTGGATAATGACGACTGAAGGTGACCCTGTGGCATCATTTATTATAAAACTGGAGAAACAATCAGTCGCTGTGAGCCTGGTGAGTCCAGGAGCCTCGACCGTGTTCCAGTGGTTCCGTCATGGAGGGAATTTCGCATGGGGGAACTTGGAGTTTCTGAGATGTATGATTGTACACAGGGGTGTTTCCATGAACACAGGGCTCTATAAATGCCACCTGTGACTATGCATTTTCTTCTGCCAGTGGATTTGCAGCACCTCTCTTTTATATTTGAAAATGCTGTTTTGGTACCATTGGTCTTCCTGGTGTAAAAAGTTACCCTGATGATCTGTAAGGATGCGGGTTAACCAGCAGAAATGCCACAGCTCAAATGACAATATAACACAGAGCACAGGAGACACTGTCACTAAAAGTGTACAAGTTACACTCAGAAGTGTAAGTTAACTCCCCTTTAAGGAGACAGATTTGTAGGGTGGGAAAAGCACCTGCAGCTCGATTTGCTCATCTGTAAATGGGGATAAGGGCATCTCTAATAAAAAGTTGTTTTGAGGAAAAACGAATCTGTCTATCTATCTATTATCTATCTATATCTGTCTGTCTATTATCTATCTATATCTATCTGTCATCTATCTCTATCCGCTCTATCTATATTTATCTCTCTCTCTCTCTCTCTCTCTCTATTATCTATCTATATCTATCTGTCATCTATCTCTATCCCCTCTATCTATATTTATCTCTCTCTCTCTCTCTCTCTATTATCTATCTATATCTATCTGTCATCTATCTCTATCCCCTCTATCTATATTTATCTATCTCTATCTATCTATCTATCACTTTAAAGTGCCCAGAACAGAAGACGTACCTGAGTTTCCTACATGAGCCAATAAAAAAATGTGTTCTATAAAAGGATATGGGTTGAAAAAAATCTCATGGCATTAAAAAACAAACTTTCAGATATCACTTGCCATTCTCTGTAGGAGAAACTTTCAACATTAACTTTCGTCTCCTTACCAAGTAGACACCTCATGAGCCAAATGGTCCCACTTTTGGCCCGAAAGCGTTCCTCATATCTAAAATTGCACCACGGGCCAAATCTGACTCTTGTATCTCAGGGGCCTGGGCAGTAGGAAGGGACTTAAGCCCATGTTTCTTATTCTTCACACAGCGTTTCGCCTTACAAACAGGATTAGATTAAGAGACAGAAGAGGAGGTGGAGAGAGGGGCCATCTAAATCCTGGCGGAAAGAGATTTTCACCCATGGGGGTAGTTTGAGGTCAGAGAAATAGAGCAAGTTGGTCACAAAAGGTCCCTCACCACTTACTGATACGTGCCCTGAAAAACAATACGGCTATAAAAGATTACATGGGGTTTCTTCATAATACCTCACCCTCTCCTCTTACTGCCTTTGATGTTGGTTTGCCTTAATTTTAAAATAAATCTAGTCGATTTTTTTTAAACCACAAAAACTCAACACAATTAAAAATTACAATAGGGAACCGAAAGGCAGGCTCACCGTGGGCCAATCATGTCCTCCACCATTTACCTTCACGTGCTTGGCAGGGTTCCATCCACCTCGCTTTGAGGAACAGGGAAGGTTGCAGCAAATTACAAGGCTCAAATTGGACTCCCGGATTTACAGAATGACATATGTTCAATCTGGCTTATATTAAAAGGGAGAGTTCAGGTCCGCTGTCAAAGCTGTCCTTCCCCCATCCCGTTTTTCTTAATTTCTGGATGTGGGAGATGACCCCCCACACACACACCTGCTCTGGGGATGAGATCCCAGGTGGGATCTCAGCAGGGGGGGAGGGGGGATAAGCATTTGCCTTTTAAAGGAAGACAGGCTGCCACTGCTTCCCACAGAACAGCAGCTGTCCAGGGACCTGCAGGTGGAAGGTTGGGGGTCGCTGGAACTGACACTGTTGTTGAAAAGTGATCTTTTGCCAAAGACCTGTGGTTGCCTCCTGCTGGGGTTTGCCAAATTCCTGGAAGATGCAGCCTTCTGTCCCCCAGGGATAATGAAGGCTTGCCGTCCTAAGAATTGACTTACAATTATTCAGACAGAGCCTGGAGCTGTTGGCTGGCCCACGAGCCACAGAGAAGCAAGTAACTGTTTTAGGGAACAGTGGAAAACCACATATCCAATTGTTCCAGAATGTTTTGGAATCAGACCTGAATTCTCATCCCAGTCCTGTTATTTACTAATGTGTGATCTAGAGCAACTTTTTTCTCTAGGCCTCTGTTTCCTCATCTCTATAACGGGAGCAAGGATTTCAAAGAGTTCTCGTGAGGCTTCAAAGAGGTGTCAGTGACTCCAGAGGACAAATGCTGTGACCACATCACACCCACACTTACAGGTAGCTGGGAGAGAGCTTATCACGTCACAGCTCACCTGCTTGCTGTAGCAGCCCGGAGACGGCAGGGCATCTTACTCCCACTTTACAAATGACATAGTAAAGCGTATGGAGGTGGCCCTGAAAGAACATGCTGGGACCCCTGCTCACTCCATGATGTCACACTGAACTGCCGTCCCCAACAAGCACCTCAAAATCCCCATCATTAAAAGCACTGATCCAGGGCTTCCCTGGTGGCGCAGTGGTTGAGAGTCCGCCTGCCGATGCAGGGGACATGGGTTCGTGCCCCGGTCCGGGAAGATCCCACATGCCGCGGAGCGGCTGTACCCGTGAGCCATGGCCGCTGAGCCTGCGCTCTGCAACAGGAGAGGCCACAACAGTGAGAGGCCTGCGTACCGCAAAAAAAAAAAGCACGGATCCATACATTTCTTTCTATAAAAAGTAAGTCCTGAAATCATTAGCCTTCATCCTAATTTAAAATATTAGCTGCGGGCTTCCCTGGTGGCGCAGTGGTTAAGAATCCGCCTGCCAATGCAGGGGACACGGGTTCGAGTGCTGGTCCGAGAAGATCCCACGTGCCACGGAGCAACTAAGCCCGTGCACCACGACTACTGAGCCTGTGCTCTAGCGCCCGCGAGCTACAACTACTGAGCCCGTGTGCTACAACTACTGAAGCCCACACGCCTAGAGCCCGTGCTCCACAACAAGAGAAGCCACCACGATGAGTAACCCGCGCACCGCAACAAAGAGTAGGCCCCGCTCGCCGCAACTAGAGAAAGCCCACGGGCAGCAATGAAGACTCAACGCAGCCAAAAATAAATAAAGAAAAAATAAATAAAATAAAAAATAAATAAAATAAAATATTAGCTGCTTCTGTTTCCCATTCAGACGCCTCCCACCAGCTGCTATGTGTCTATGTTTGTTGCAAATACAGAATCAAGTCTGACCCTCCAGGGCACACTGGAGGCATCCTCAAGAAGGTAGATAACACTGGCTGTTTGCTTGAAAATGGAGAGGACAAAGGACCAACTTGTCGTTTTTTGAGTTTCTGTTGCTTTCTTTTAAAGAACCCTCAAAAAACGAAAATCTGTCAGAATTACAGTCACATGTGCCTGGTCTGTAGTTTGTTCAGATACATGTTTGGCCCAGAACTATGCTCTCCAGACCTCCTAACTTTCAGGAAGGTACCTGTAACCCTCAACAGATTATTCCAATACTTAAAAACGTGAGCTTTGCCCAGCAAGGCTTCCCTGCACATTGCTTTCCTCTAGTCATTGTTTGTCTGGAGTTACTGCTCAGTGTACGAGCTCGCAGATCGCTCAGACTACTGGCCTTGTACGTTCAACCTTTGCCATCAATGCCAATTCTCCCCGGGCTTTGGTTTTCTTGCTCGTATTGCTTATTGACATAACAGGGATAAGAATTCTGAAAATCAATCATGTCCCCTTTCTATTTGATGGGTGGTTGTTTAGGGAGAATAATTCTTACTAGCACAGAAATAGTTTCAAGAAATGCATGTGTCATATATTAAACCCATTCGCGGCAAAATGCAAAGAACTCAGCAGTTCATTTGTGCCACTGATGGTCTTTGCTGTCACCCCACAGAAAATAAATATATTTTGAGCGTTTTGTATTTGAACATGTTTTCTTCATTTGCTATTTAGTCTCATACGACAACAAAAATCCTAACTCTTAATACCCTTATTGGTAGCAAGATAATCACTCACTGAGAAATAGGTCTCGATTCCCAGAATAAGTTAGTTGTAGATTTAAGACGCACACACTCAAAGCATTATACTGGAAATTCTAGACTTAATCTCCCAGGCCACACCATCTCAGCTTTCACTAAAATTAAACGTATTTAATTTAATTGACTTCTTGGAGATCTTCCCCATTTGAGTTCAAATGTCTTTAGGTAGGCAATATTTGAACACATGCAGGATAATACCAAATGATCTTGATTATAGATAAATCATAAAACTTTAAAATAAAAAGGCATATCATAAAACTAATTTAAAGAGTCTTCCAATGATGCTGCAAACTCCAATTCTAATTGTGCAAAGACATACGTAGGGAACTCTTCTCCTATCAATTGTGACTGTGATGGGTACTGAACAAGCCCGGTGTAGTGGAAAGATCTAGGGTCCAAGAGAGTCGAGTTTGGGCTCCAGTTTTGTCCCTATCTACTTATGTGACCTGGGCAAAGCTATTTGGGTCTTTTTTTTTAAAAAAATAAACTTTGGGTATTCATTTTTTTAATCTAAAAATTTACGAAATTACACTATCTCTAGGTACTCATTTAATTTATAAAACTGATTGTTCAACTATTTTCATACTAGTTAAAATAGTGTCTTAATGTCAGCTAGTTGGTGGGGTTAATATGTTTACTCATTTGCTAAACAAAAACGTATTGTACAACTAGAGCAACAGGAGCTGTGCTCACCAGACAACGAGAGGTAGAGATGGACCACTGGGTCCTGCCTTTGGGAAAGAGCGACCTTGCCTAGCAGCAGGGCACCATTCACGTGATACTGAGTGTGAAAACGGCCCCCTGGACTTGTGCGATTGCACTTCGGGGATCTGGGTAAACAGCCAGTGCAATGGGATATGTAGTAAACATAGAGAGAAGAAAAGAGTGGGAATAGAGGAAAGGGAGCAATGAATTCTGCCCCAATCACAAATGTTTATGGGGGATTTAAAACTCTCTCATCTTCGAAAACATATCCTTTTATGTATTTGTGGAAGAAATGAGGGAGAACGTGCACATTCTTTTTAAGGCAAGACATTTCTTTCCAACTTTAGATAACAAAGGTGTTTTGAAAACTGTTCTGAGGCTACACAGACGTAGTTTTCCCTTTGACGTGCCGTGTCCATCCCAAACTCCACTGTCAGAACAATTCCTGCAACTTAGTGGTACTGAAATTTTAGATTTCACGTGAACCTCTGTGTGTGTGTGTGTGCGTGTGCGTGTGTGTGTGTGTGTGTGTGTGTGTGTACAGTCATACACATTTCCAGGGACAGAAAGAAACAACTGTTGAATTGGAACAAAAAAAAGTTTTAAGTTCATAGATGCTTAGTTGGTAGGAAAGTATTCAGGAAGTCTGAGCCCTTCATAGAATCATCGGGAAGATAAATGGAATCTCCTTTCTCATAAAGGCTTTTGTCCACAGGTGTATATTATCACATCACTGAGGCCAGGAGAGAAAAGTGATGCCAAGTGAGGATGAGGCTAGAGCATTACTGTGAGGATAAGGGGGAGAGAATTTACTGGGAAGTGCAGTAGGGTCGCAGCCATAGTGAAGGGCTCTATGGTAACGGTGATTATAGGTGATTATCATGACGGAGGCTCCCTCAGAACTCTCAGAGGCCAGGAGTGGCTGAGCCACTGTCTGATCAAACAGTGTCTTCCGTCCGTCTGTAATCTGTTCTCATTCTTAGCCGGCTGGCATAACCTCTAGCCGCAATATTGGACTGGCTTCCTTCCTTTGTTGGAACGGCGAACACCATGGAAACCTGATACATTCGCTGCAGGCTGAGGGGGTCAGATAGCTCTAACCCAAGGCGGATGAAAGGCATCTGGAAAATGCTTGACCACCAAGGAAGGTGACCTCAAGGAGAGCGCTCACATGGCTTGAATCCCCCCGCCGAAAGGGGAGAGCCTGCAGCTTCTCGTTCTGCTTTCCTAGGGCCTGCCGAATATCTCTGCAAAGCACTTAACTTCTTGCATCCCTTTGCTTGAATGCCTTGCTGTTGTTCTCGCTAAGGAAACCAGCCATTCAGGAGCTCGGAGCGCCACAATGGAAAGCTTGCCTTCAATTTGTCTCACTCCTTTTGTGTGCGGACTGAACTGTGAACCTGGGCAGTCACTCACAGTGACAAGAGACGCACACGGACTCTCTCCAGCCCTTTCCTCCAGCGGCAGCGGGGAGACTTTTACAACAAAGATGCCCGAATTCAAGGCTTCTAAGGGCTGCAGGAGACACAGCGGATCTCCCCATTCTAGGTACACAAAGCCCCAAGCTCAGCAGCAAACAGAAGCTGAATCGCTCATCCCACGGTGTGAATTTTCATCTTCTGTGGCCAGGAGTGTTCTCCAAACTAGCACTTGCCTATAGCACATTTTGCACCTGGCAAAGATAACACAGCCCGGGCTGCTGCTTCTGTCTGTGTTTTTAGAATAGCCAGGTGTGACAGCCTCATCAATGCGGGTCTTAGCTAGTCAACAGACTTGTCAAGGCACCACGGACAAGTATCAACTCGTCCTTTCTCTAGCTGCTTTCCCCGAACGTTAAGCTGAACCAAACGAAGCAGCACTTTTTGTAGGTCAAGAAAGATCCAATCCGGAAAGAACAATTTTTTATGGTTTGTCTTAACAGAAAGGATCAATGAGAATTAGCATCTATGAAGTGGCTTCTGTGTCCCAGGCCCAAGGTGGGGCCCCTTTTAATTGTCACTCATGACACCACGTCAAGGTGCTAGTGATTACTCCCATTTTACAGATGAGACAATGCAGGTTCTGAGAGCTTAAAGAAACGGCCCACAGGCTCAGCGAGGACAGCTGAGATAGGAACCCACGCTTGTCAGCTCCAAGGCCTGAGAACTTTCCACTCTGCCATGTGCAGACTTCCCTTAGTAGCATCACTACTAAGGCACACAGGTGGTTCATTTGCATTAAAGAGGAATAATGGCAACTTTGCATGAGAAAATGATCAACTCACATATGATGTCATTCTACCTTTACTAAATGGCCTCCAGGGACTCTCTGCTTATGCTTACATACAAATTACACAAATTCTCAATATTCTGTGAATTTCTCTTTCTAGCTTTATCCCTTATTGCTTTCCTAGGTCACATCTTAGATGGCCTCATTTACATGGTGACCACTTTTCTACGCCACATTCTCTTCCTGAAATCATCTACCCAATCTCTGCATATCAGCTGCAGAAATTTCGCCCATCCTTTGCGGCCCACTTTGAATGCCTTCTGGGCCCTGAAGTTTCCCTTGTTCCTCTAAAAGATGTGCATGCTTCCTCCTCCAAACTTCCACAGCCCCTGGGATCCCTGCTCTAGTACTTACTGCTGGGCCTGCTGCTGATAAGACTATTTGGACACTACCCCCTAGAGCAGGGGACCAGGACAAACTTATCTGTAAAGAATCATACAGTAAATAGTTTACGCACTGTAGGCCATACGGTATCTGCGGCAAATACGCAATCCACTGTCGTGTTGCAAAAGCAGCCATAGACAATACCTAACTGTATGAGCATGGCTGTGTTTCAATAAAACTTTATTTATAAAAACTGGTGGCAAGCTGGATTTGGCCCCTCTGTGCCAACCTCTGTCCTAGTTCATTGGGTCTCCAGGGTTAGCAATTGTGTCTTCCTTGTGCCTATATCCCTGCTGTGTTGTACAATGTCACAGGTGGCGCTCCATAAATATTTGTGGAACTATTAGAAATTTAAATTGCTGCAATCAGAGATGCTTTTTTTTTTTTTTTTAAAAAGCTATTGTTGAGGCCCCGAGAACTTCGCAGATTCCTCTGGTCCTGCACTGCTGTCTGTGCATGCCGCTGAGCTGTCAGAACCTCTTGGCCTGTGGCTGATTTTCCTGTAGGCTCAGGACCTTGCCCTGAAGCTGCAAAGGCAGGCTGACTTCTAAGGAGCCGTAAAACACATTTTGTCAACCTCTTGTCCTCCAACTTGGGAAAACATCAGTGAAGTTTACAGTTGTGGAAAATCACCTTAGGCTGAGATTCTGTTAACGCAACAAAGGGAGCGATTTCTGACTCAAAAGAAAAGAGAAAGGTGGGTCCCAGGGCATGGAAGAAGCCTGCAAAAACCTTTTTCTCTCGCTGAACCAGCTGGTTACTAAATTTGCAAGTGATTGGTAATGGAGAGCCACTCACCACTCATGGGCTTCATTCATGAATTCAGTTGCATAGCTATATGTAGGGTAGGTTTTCAGAGGCTTGTATATCCATCCACAGGGTTGATTCCAAAGCACAATGGCTCATCCAGACCGTATTCCCCAGATGCTGGGGCAACCTTCTTTGTCGACAATATTTTATGCATCGAAACACTTTCACCCTCCAAGTTCCTGGGCATGCTCAGTAGGACACCCACCCTGGCTTCGTACGTATTGTCAGTTCTTGTCTTTCTTTCTTTCTAAGTCACTTGATACGATAGAGAGGATCTAAGTACCACTGACCAGGAGCCAGCAGTTTATTAGTTATAATAAGATAAAAAATAAGAATAAAAAGAAAAAGTTTTCCAGGGATATGTCTTGACCAGCAACTAGAATGCCTTCCGTAGTTACTTACCTCTTTTCGTAAGGAAGTACATTTAATCTTTTTGTTTTGTTTTTTTTTTCTGTCTGGGATCACAGATAGAAAATCAGCGTGGATGAAAAGGGATGATATTTAAGCACAAACAGATGAAGAATGTATTCCGGAGGTTTAGTGACGAAGGAAACACACCAGTACCCTGTTCCCTACCTCTCTGGTGGTCAAACTTTCAGCAGACACAGAGCCAGCTGCTCTGCGTAGACTGTGCATTATTGCAATGGATAAGAAGAAAGTGTGCGGACAGAGTGAAAATCAAAATCACGTCCTCTGCTGCCTAAGCATCGACTTTGGCTAGTGAGAATGATAGGCACATTACAGCTCTCTGCTCTCTGTCCTGTCCCTGTATGCCATCAGCCCTCTACGCTGTGCCTCCCCACCCCCTCCTCTTAAAAAGAAACATCAGGTTATTTGAAAGCCTGACCTGAGAAGGCCTCTCGGGCAAGCCCACTCCAGCTGTCTCTGTAGCAATGCTAATTGCACATCTGCGGCAAAGCTGCAACAGTCCATGCCCAGGGAATCCACCCGGGTTTTTATAACCAGACCAGGGGTTGCCACCCAGCTGCTATGAGAAACACACTGCTTGATCATTATTATTATCAGATCACGTCTATGAATATTATTTAAGACAACTGAAGGAAACCCTTGATCAAAATCGCCCCCCATTCACCCCGCATGCTTCTCTCTCTTTTCGTTTAGCCGCTTACAAATGTGGATGTGATTCCTAATCAAAGCACCTCGACAAGCCCTTGAGTTCAGGGTCTTCCTGTTCCGCGGTCTCGAGGCAGAAGCCGGCGTTCCCGTCTCGTGGAGGTGCCGCGTGGAAGGAAACGGGGTGCAGGGGAGGAGCGAGATGGGGAGCAAAGGCGGGGCCTGCGTTCGGCAGGTCCCGGAGCTGAGGTTGTTACTCACATGTGTTGGGAAGCATTGGGGTACAGTTTTGAAAACTGTGGGGCTGAGTCCTCGGGGCCGTGGGGCGCCGCGTGGCTGATGACCATCATAATGGGCCTATGGGGATACATTCTCTTAGACATTTTGAAGTAATTAATGCTCTCGTTAGTGATTAAGTCTGTGAAGTAGTCCTGAAACATATATTTGACACAAAACAAAAATTACAAAAGGTGACATTCATCAGATCACATTTGAATACTGCTTTCCCTCAGAAGCAACTCACTGAACGAGGAGGTAAGACCTTAAGCAGGAAGGGAAACTACTTCCCAAAGGGGCAACACATCTTCCGGAGACAGAGAACATCAGCTGGCAGTTACCTTCTGGGTTTGCTAAAGGGGTAACGTGCACAAACCTTTTTTAAAAAATAATGTGCAATTTAGGAATTAGGCAAAAAAAAAAAAAGGGTCAAGTCCCCGTTTGCCCAAGATAATGATCAGATCTGGCAATACAAATGCTCCAGCACATGAAACACCGGATACATATTTCATTCTCAGGTTTCGCTGATGTAATTCTTTGACAAAAAAAATTTAATTACTTCAAGGGCAGGAAACACCCACGCCCACTACAAATTCACAGTTGCAGAACACACACACACACAGACACACACAGGCATACACACACACGCATAAATGCACAAACAAAAGAAAAGATCTTTTCCTTAAACTAAAAATTCACCTGTGAGAATTACATAATAAATGCTAATGAAAGTCGTGGCCAAAATCTGGGTGCCCAGGGAAAAGTGGCAACATTTTATCAATTAATTTATTTGAAACACTCAGTATGGGGAGCAGTTGATCTCCAGCAGATTATACTGTTAATTGCACAACTAAAATTACCCAGCTGTTGGGATTAGAGCCTGACTTGTTAATAAAATAACTTAAACCGGCAGTCCCAGGGGCTGATGCAAAAGCAATAAGGGGAAGAGGGGGAAGAAATGGAATAAAAAAGAAAAAATGAAAACTTAAAACACCTGCTTCCTCTAAGTGTGTATCACTGGCCTGGAACTCAGGTATAAAGTTTATTCAGAAAGTGCCTAGGCAATGTGCACCGTCAGAGGCTTCTAGGCATGACTAATCACATGCAGATTCAAGGACCAGAACAGCTGCAAAAGCAGTGCCCAAGGGACCAAATCTGTGTCATTGTTAGGACAAGTCCACAGGCTAACACCTTCGTCCATGGGAGTGTCTGTTTCATTCCTTTCCTCCCTAAAAAAAGATACATATTCTTTTTGACACAGTTGTCTTTGACACTTAATCAGCTGTGATAATGGGCAAGTTACGCTGATTTGGTCTTTGGAAGGAATCTTGATTACTTTGCTCTCCTTAGGACAACAGGGAAAGAAGGGTTAATAGCTTGAACAGAAGCATGACAAGCATCCCCACAAGATAAAAAATGAGCAGTGACAATGACTGCACTTGGTAGGACAGTGCTCAAATCTGCCTCCAAGGTCCCTGCCAGCTCTCAACTTTGATGAGTTTGGAAACCTATTAGCAATGTTTGTGAATTGCTAATACGCATTCATTTGCATGCGTTGTTTTCTGAAGGGTATGAAAGAGTGAGACATACACCCTCACCCCAAGTCCCCTGTGCTCAAATCAGGCCAAGTGGAAAGACAGCAATGTGCCAAAGTTCGATCAAGTCTCGTCTCTCTGACTTCTACCAATAGCTGTTTCGTAGTGACCTGTGCTAGATAGAGCAGATTCTCGGCTTCTTTTAGATAAATGAGGAAGAGATGGATATGGCTAGGAGGGCAGAAGGCATTTTAGGCTAATTAGCAGGCTAAATTCAAAGATGCTTTCCCCTCCACTCTTGCGATCTGGAAATAGTTTTAAGTTGGCAACCACAAAACCTGTGTGACTTTTACAAACTCTAATCTGGGATCCATTTGTTAGAGAACCATGGGACATGTCCATTTCATTTTCTATGACCTGATTTGGAAATCCTAGGATTGAATCGTGGGGCATGTCCCTTCCAGTTTCTATGAACTGATTTGGAAATCCTAGGACTGACAGCCTTAACAGACTTTTGTGGACTCTAGCTGCCATGGGGCAGGTGTGCTTGTCAATATCAAAGTGCGATCAGACAGGAGTAAAAGCAAAGAATGTGGTTTCTCAACTTTTGATTAGTGCACTTGTCTGCTGTTATTCTTACATCTACATTGGAAGCCACAGACAGAATATACTTTCACCCCAGTGAAAAGCAAAACAGCATGAGATGAACATATGATTATGTGGATAAGTCCTCTAGAGGAGGAAAAACCCCAAAATTATCCCAAGACAGAGTGGAGGCATCTATGATTTTTCTGATAATACTTTCATCAAAGGCTGATTGCCTTTCATCCTAATGGGGAAAAGAATCGCTATTCAAAGTCAGTGCTCCTTGAGAGCCTTTTTCTTGCCTGGAGTTTAAAATTACCTTAAAATTTCTCATTCTAATACTGTGAGAATGTAGAAAGCCAATCGAGTGTATGGGCTAACACACTGAAAATGGCTTTCCCCCATTATGCACAAAGTAAATTGATGCAGTGTAAAAGTGCCCGAAAATTACCTTTGCATAATCAAATCCATGCTTTTCTTTGATGCCATTGCGACAAACAGTGTAATTATAGAAACGAGAATTCTTGATTAATCCAAGCCATTCTCGCCACCCGGGAGGGATGTAGCTGCCATTATATTCATTGAGGTATTTTCCAAAAAAGGCTGCAATGGGAAAAAAGGATTATTTTCTCACGTGAAATGATTAAGCGTAACTAAATGCATCAACGTGAAATTATGACTTGAAAAAAAAGGCAGTGAGACAAAAGTTAACCTGGTAACCGTGGAGGCCAGAATAACATTCATGTAATACTCTGATCCTTTAGCAAAGTGACACATACACATTTTCCTTTTGAATAAATAAAAGTAGTGCCCAAGTACACGGATTATAAAAATCACCACCATGATCATGATACTCTGAGTGCAAGTGATAAAAGCAGAATGTACCTTTTTGTTAAGTTGATATAACAATCAGAGAAGTAGCCAGTATGAAATTTGGAATACTGAAAGTTGTCTTTGTGATAAAATAAGTTTTCTAACTGTTGGAGAGCTGCGAATTTCAAAAACGCTATTGAAAATCTTGTCTTTGTTTTTGCCTGTCAGGACAGTACACATTTTCCCAGCCAAGGAATCGTAGTAAACTCCGTTTATCATGGGACGCGGTCAGGGTTTTTATGTCACATGTATTTTATGTCATCGGTGTTTGCATTATATGTATTTTGCAAATGTGTTTATTACTGATAATCAAAAATTCTAGCAACATGGGGTCACAGCCTAGACGACTAACTCTCATAGAATTATAGTAAACTAGAGGTGTGTGTGCTACACAAGCTCCACTGCTCGTTGCAAAGGCCACTGGAGGGCCTTCACATCTGTAACTTTGGCATGGTCACACCCAAGAAAGGCCGCCGTGCAACAGTGGGGTCGGAGCCCTGGGATCTGTCCCTGTTTCCTGATTACTTGACACCCCTCATGGAGGCCCACTGTCTCCTGACCGGCTTTCCTATGCAGGCTCCAGGGTCTTTCCGTTCTCACTGCCAGCTTCCTGAAGACCAGCTCGGGTCACATCACCTTCTCATGATCTTGGATGGCCCCCCCTCGCCTGCAGAATCACATTGAGTTTGACACCTTGCCATCCAAGCCCTTCCTTGCCTCCGACCCCATCTTGCACGTCTCTGTGAATCGTCCCTCTCTCCAGTCAACGTGCTGCCTTTACTTGTTCTGGTTTCCACCTCTCCAGCTTTGCCTGTGCTATTCTCTGCCACCCTCTGTATGAATCAGCCCAGAGCAGAAGCCATTTCAATTCCAGTCTTCGCCCCGATCCCACAGCACTTTACTTCTGTGGCTCTGAAGCTGTCTTCCCTCTCTTCCTGGTGGTACAGTTATGTTCACGTAGAAACCTAATCTCCCTTAAACTGTAAGGGTTTTGAGGGCAAACACTGCCTCGACCTCATCTGTGGACCTCCCTTCCCTCATCTTTGCATGTAGTCTAGGGGCTGCATGAATTTTTGTTTCTTGAACTGGGCTTCATGGAGCCCCATGTCTTCCGGGGATGGTACCTGTTCTGGACTTGTTAAATGTTGTGTTTTCAATTGAGCTATGATTTTTTTTAAAAAAAGGTGATTTGGTCTAAATATTTTCATAGAGGAGAGCTTCAGAGTTAGAAAAGTTGACACTTCCCATTGGATTTACTTTCTTTGAAGGGCTGACTCAAGTCTGAGAAACACAGCAATGTTTATTTGTTGAATGAATATTTATATGTTGAATCTGCAAATGAGTAAATCAATCAGGTGGTCAATTAGCCAAACACCCACTGCTTGAGGATTCTGCCAGGGTCCCTGAGCAGATGGACGGGTGTGGGACAAAATGTCAGAGGGTCTCATGTCAGCTATGACTCAGGGTTTCCCTCTGAGCTGGCTCTGAGCAGTAGAAATTCTTCTAATGAGGGGTTCTCGTCTTCAGAGACTAACCACCTTTTCACATCGAACCACAAGATGATTTTCCTTTCCGACAAAAGGCAACGTGATTTAAGAGTCACAGGCGGCGGACCAAAGCCACACCCCACCAGCATGACTTCAGAACGGGACTGTTTCCAGAAGCCTTTCACTTAATAACCTCAAGCCCAGCTCTTTCCCCTGGCCTGCTCCTCTCCCCAGGGTTTTTTCCCCCCACTTTTCTCTCTTTTTGTAAAAGATCATAGTGGTTTGCAACATAAAACCTGGAGCCAGCTTGCCTGGGTTCAAATCCCGGCTCTGTTATTTGTTAGCTATCCTGCCGGAGGCAAGTTACTTAACCTCCGTCTACCTCCAATTCCCCTTCTGGAAAAACATGAAGATGATAACAGTAATAGTGATATGATTGTTGTGAGGACTAAAAAGAATGAATACATATGTAAAGCACTGAAAACAGTACCTGGCACATAACGAGGGCTTATTAAATGCTGCCACTGCCAGTATTATGATGACCATGGCTATGATCATCAGCCTTTCAACGATCTGTGCTCTGATTTTAAATAGTTTACCCTCCTGCAATGCAAGGAAATCCTGTTCTAGAGTTCTGCACTTGTGCATCTGAAAACATTGCTTGAAGGGTTACACAGTTTTCTTCCCCAACCTGATTTACTTTTTGGTAACAAATTTCTCCCCCAACTGGCTGACATTTTCGTGCTTAATTAGTTTTTAGATTTTTTCTTTTCCTGCTACTTTTAGTTCTGTTCTCTCTCTGTTTTTTTTTTTCCTCTCAGGGAAGCCATAACAAGTCATTCCTGCCCTTCCCTCATTGTTTTACCCGTTAGATTATTTAGGACTGTTTTCTACCCATTGCCATGGCTATTGCCCTTTCTCTTCATCCTCCCCTTATAAACTATTCCTTGAAGTCTCTTAATAGGCCTTGTTATGGGCTTTAGAACTCCCTCCAGGTTTTCGGTGTCTTTGTGTTAATGGGGTGTAAAAAATGTATTCAGTATTCCAGATGTTGCCTCACCCATCACACTGGTTCCAAGAGACACCGGGGACCTCGTGCGTCATGAGGCAGCACCCAGCGTTGTCAGCTTCAAGTTACTCGGCCTTTCTGGTTGCCTCCTAAGACCGAGGCTCATTTGTAATCACCCCTGGCCTCTTTCAACATTACGCTTCCCGGCAGTGCTCTGCAACTGATTATCTGGGCTTCTAATTATTTTCCTCCAGATGTATTAAATCTCTTTCTCCCTCCCTAAGATGAACTACATTTTCTCGCCCATATTGCCATTATATTGGGTGTGGTTTGAAGTTTTTCTATCCTTTGCCACTGGCAATTCAACCCAACTTAACTAACTGTCTGAATATGTCACTAACACACCACCTACCCCTCCTTCTGTATCATTCTTTTCTCTGGGCCATTAAACACTTCCCTTCACAGCTGTTTAAGAAGGTGGCAGGGGGTTGTTGGGTGACAGGGA
Source organism: Pseudorca crassidens (assembly GCF_039906515.1). Lineage (NCBI taxonomy): Eukaryota > Metazoa > Chordata > Mammalia > Artiodactyla > Delphinidae > Pseudorca > Pseudorca crassidens. Next base: position 71,039,329 of record NC_090312.1, read on the forward strand.
GAATGATCAGGAAGACCTGATTATAATGACTGTTGACTTTAGGCCATGCAACTTCTGTCCGGGACTACCTATTACATAATACTTAGAAAAATTCCCTTGAGCCATTTGAGGCAAAAACATTTATTTTTATGTCGGCGATAGTACGCACATAGACAAAAGATTTCTGATGCTATAGGGAAGTCAAATCTTATCGAATATAACAAGTGATATACTAAATGAGCTTTTATTCCATGTATTATTAGATTTGGGGTGGCAGGACTTCACTGGTAGTAACTAAAAATTTACATAATTTTGAACCAAGTTAAAATTATGATATACTCTTAGGTGACCTCGTGCACGTGAGTCTGGCTTCCCCAACTAGACTGTAAGTGTAGCAAAGACAGGAATCTTACTTTATAGCTCTTCATACACCAATGTCTAGTATAGTTCTAAGCATAGCGTGGCTCAATAAATAGCATACTATGGTACGCTATATCTTATGTTTGTGTACTTAACAAAAATCAATAATGCCATAATTCATAAAGATAAGAATATTACTTTGTCTTACTTTTAGTGAACTCTACATTTTAAAACATCTCAGAGAATAAATAAATATACTTGCTATAAGTAACATAAATAAATTTTGTAATGTAAAAAGACACGAAACTAGAAAATTGATTAACTTGTCTACATTGTTTTGTCACAAAAAGAATTCTCTCCAAAAATTTTTATTGCGGGTCTCTATTAAATATTGGCCCTTTCACCCCAGTGATATGAAGAAGAATTAGTAGGACTAAAATTTCATTCACATGTGATTTTATATATCCTGTATTATGATTATAATTTGAACACTACCATTTTTAAAGGAATTAATATGATTACAGTGATAGCAAAAATTACAATATATAATAGTTTTGGACAGGAAAAAAATCTCTGCATTATATAGGTTGGAAAACTGGGCTGGACAAGTTCTCAAAACAAGTTTAAGGCAGAGTAAGGATGTGACTCCAATTCTCCACCATTCGGTTCAGGGTTTTTTTCTAACACTTGATGCTACCTCTCAAATACGGATTATTATACACTACCAAATGTAAAATGGATAGCTAGTGGGAAGCAGCCGCGTAGCACAGGGAGATCAGCTCGGTGCTTTGTGTCCACCTAGAGGGGTGAGAGGGAGGGTGGGAGGGAGATGCGAGAGGGAGGAGATACGGGGATACATGTATATGTATAGCTGATTCACTTTGTTATACAGCAGAAACTAACACATCATTGTAAAGCAATTATACTCCAATAAAGATGTTAAAAAAAAACCATGGATTATTACTCTTACCTTAACATTTATGCCAGGTTTTACATTCATGTCTATACCCTCACAAGAAATTTAAACTAAAACTTTTTTGAGCAGATAGGCAGAATTTTCCTTTTTATGATAGATAATCCAGTATCATTCCCACTATACTTAGAACATAAAATGCAATAGACACGTTACTGTATTTTCCCTTCTTAAACACTTAAGCTGTTGTAGACTCATATTTTCCATGAGTAAAGTTAGAAAAATTTAAGTTACAGCCAGTCCAAAAATATGCCTTGGTTCTGAAAAAGAAAAATCATGTCACACAATGGTAAATACAATATTGGATCAATTCAATTCATTTCAATCCATGTATTCTGGATGCCTCCCAAAATAAGCCTCTTAGTAATTTGTCTTCTCTGAGTTGCTCTTCATAAAACTGATGGCTGCTTTGTGCTTTTCTCTAGATGGGTATTTATGTATAATACATAGTTCAGTTTCCGTCATTATTTTTCTTAGGTTCTCAGCTAAATGTTCCAAATAACGTATGCCTTATTAGGAAAACATTAAAATCGTTAGATATTGGCTCCTCCCACCTCCCCAACTAGTTTAGTGGCTCATAAATATGCTGGTTTAATACCTACTCACCAATTCTCTTAACTTCCTAAGATGTCTGTCATCCTGATGTGCTTATTTGTGGATTTTCAAATGGGTCTCTGTCCCTGGTTGGATCGATAATTATTGTCACAGAGACATCTCTACTTCCTAATTGTCTGAGACGTGTCAGTATTTTCCCATCAAAGATGAATTTAAATTATGTAGCTCATTATCACTGCCATTTTACTCTTCCAATTTTTAATTTTTCTGATTTACTAATGGGCACATCAAAATTTATTTTCCTGAGTGTATATCATCCGTTTTCTATTCATAGCTAAGTGTTTGGACGAGCCCTAAGTGTTTGGAAAAGTCCCGTTTCCCTTAAAGAATTCCTTTTACTTTACAGGATGACTCACTATAAATTCCATTATTACCTAAGTGTCTAGACCCCTGGGAAGAAGGTTGGCTTCAGAATCTGAGTTAGTTTCCAGGAGCAAATCTCCTCTCCCTGAAGAAGACAACTGATTGAAGCAGGCTACGGGGCTGCACCAAAGGACTGACAGTTGTCCCCGGGAAAGCCTGATGGTCTGCAGCTTCATCCTAGACCTAACCCATTAGGTTAGGGTAGCATACTGGAAAGAGGCCTGAAGACCAAAGTCCTGTTGCCCACTCTTCCTGTTAGAACATCAGATGCGTCACTTCAGCAAGTCACCTTAATCTTGTAGGTCTAAATTTGTTCGTCTGAGAACAAAGGAACTGAAAAACTAAACTACCTCTGAGTTTTATTCAAGCTCTTGTAGGGTGGACGCAGCATAGGATAATTGAAACAAGTACCAGAGTACACTCCACTTCTTAGAAGCAAGATTTGTTTTTTCTTGGTGACCCAGTGAGCTGTGTAATGGATGGCATTTCCATTTTTGCTTTTGCCATCTGGAAGTTAGCTCCAAACATGCAGCCTTTCTCTACAACTCCGTGGTATGCCTGCAGTTTGCATATTAACCTTTGCCTTGATTTTAACTGGCTCCACCCTTCGTTTCCATTCGACAGTGTCCTTACTGCTCTGTATCTTATGTTTTATGTGTCTCTGCCAGGCACTTCGGAATGAAGCCTGATAGAAATATATGTAAAGAAATAAAGAAAGAGGAAAGATGTTGGAGTCAGGTGTGCTGGATTCAGTCTGTCACTGACTAGCTTGTGACCTCAGATAAACCCTCCTGAGTTTCGGTTTCTTCACTGGCAATATGGGCAAATCCTTTCTAAGTTTCCGGAAGAATTAGGTGAGAAAACTTAGCTAAAGTGCCTGGTACAGAGGAAGCAAGCGTCAAATATCAATTTCCCTTTTTTCCCCTTTCTTCCCCGCTGCCCAGCTTTACTGAGATATAATTGACAATCAAAAATTGTAAGCAATTATACTCCAATAAAGATGTTAACTTAAAAAAAAAATTGTAAGGTGGGACTTCCCTGGTGGTCCAGTGGCAAAGAATCCGCCTTCCAATGCAGGGGACGTGGGTTCGATCCCTGGTCGGGGAACTAAGATCTCACATGCCGCGGAGCATCTAAGCCCGCGCACCACAACTACTGAGCTCGGGTGCCTCAACCAGAGAGTCTGCATGCCGCAAACTACAGAGCCGTCGTGCTCTGGAAGCCGGGCGCCACAACTACAGAGCCCACGCACCCTGGAACCTGCGCGTCACAACTAGAGAGAAGCCTGCGAGCCGCAGCTAAGACCCGATGTGGCCAAAAATAAATAAATAAATCTTAAAAAAAAAATTGTAAGGTTTACAGCCTGATGGTCCGCTATACATAGAAATTGTGAAATATTAACCACTGCCAAGCCAATCAACATATCCATCACTTCACATCTTTGCTAGTTTCCAGTTTTTTCTTTGTGGTGAGAACATCCAAGATCTAGCCTTTTAGCAAATTTCAAGTACACAATATAATACTGTCAACTATAGCCACACTGCTGTTCACTATCTCTCCAGAACTTATTATCTTCTTTTTGCCCTTTCTTGATTTAGCCCTGAAATGAATTAGCAAGTCCTAATCGACAGTTCTAAGTTCTGGGCAGGGTTCTCTGTGTCACCAGCATCTCCATTTCTAGGATGGACACCGTCCACACCGGTCTGGATACAGTGAGAGTTCTAATTCCCTAAGTTCCAATTCTCTCCATCTCTCTATGTCTGCTACTAGGAATTAAATTATAAGGGAGCCTGGGAGTGGAAAGGCACTGATTTCGTACAATGCTTCCCGCAAACGAAACACAATTTGGTGGTCAAAATCAGGAATCAGGCATCAGGGGACCATTTCTGATTTTGCTTCTGAGCTGGTCATCACACAGTATTTGAAATTCCCACATCAGTTATAAAATGGAGCTAAGTACATTTGCTGTTTATGAACCCTACAGGGATGTTTGATAGATTTGCAAATTGCTTTAGAGTTCGCAGGTGAAAGGTGCTATAAACTTAAATCACTTATGTGGGAAAACACACTCAGGATAGGGCACTTTGAGTAACCTAGTTTCTTTCTGAAGCGTAAGCAAACACGCTTGAGGCTCATGGGAGGAGTTTCTTCTGTGAGTGGAGCTCTTGAATGCCTGTGGATGACAGTGCTATCACACCCACAATCAATATTTTCATCCATAAATAACAAGTATTAAGTGCGCACAAGGCGCTCTGCGAAGAAGCAAATGGCCACATATTTCCTAAGTCCAGTGGAAAAGGTTAATTTCATTTTTAAAAGAGATTTGAGAGAATACATTTATCTGATATCCTTTCCTTTTAAATCTTCAGAATAGAGAATCTGTAGACCTGAAAATCTTTTTCAACAAGTTTTAATTATGACACCCTTAATTCTTATGAATACGTCTAGTTGGTTCTGAAAAAATTATTTTTCATCACAGCCCTTCAATCAATATCTTTGCTTCTTTTCATAAAGAAATGCTCAGAAAACCCAAGGTGAGCATATAAACGCTAGGAGAATAAAGGTTTTGGGGGCAACCTGACAGGAAGGAGCCTTGCTTCTTTCTTACACTGGTATGATGTTCATAACCTCTCTGGAAGGAGGTCCCCAGTTTGCAAAAGACCAACTAACCAAACTGCTCATCTATGTAGGTTAAACAGTGATAGAAGATGTAGCAATTGGGATGCCCTCCTTTCCTGGGAGATGGGGGCGAACACTTGAGATCTAGAAGTCACCAAAACTAAGCTAAAGAAACTCCCAATCCTATTAATTATGAGTAAATAAATAGATGAATGAATAAGGTACGCCTCACTGGATGATTTCTTTCAGTTACGTCCGAATTCAGTAAACAATTTTGATAATCTATCGTGTCCCAGATCCTGGGGTAGGTGCTAAGCAATTTCAAAGCGCTTGATGATTTCTCACCCAATGGGCAAGAATTTGCCAACATTTAAGACAAGCCTCAAGCTGCGCTGGGATGCCTGGAGGTTTGGAGGGTTGAGGTAAGCACGTTCATGGGATGAAAACTCTTCTGTTGCAGGTTCTCCTGGAAAATTCCAATTGCCGGTTGCTCTGATGGGGACAACACTCTCTTAACGTGTCTGCTGAGAATCACTGACTTTTCTCTAAGGGACCTTTCTCTGGGATGTTAACCAGAGGGAAAAGTAGAGGATGCTGAGAGACACAAGCCTCGGCTCCTTCCGCTTAGGGACCGATTGGAACTTCATATATTTCACCATACAGTGCATCTTCCAGAGGTGCGCTACCAGAGGTTCACGGGCTGGAAAGCTCCCCCTTTACCTGTTCTGTAGCCGGTGCTGTTCAGATAGACAGCAAAAGTCCGCGGTTCGTGCACTGCCTGCCAGGGGGGCGAGGAGCAGTTCTCATTGTTGGTGTAGGTGTTGTGGTTGTGCACGTACTTGCCCGTGAGCATAGACGAGCGGGACGGGCAGCACATGGGCGTCGTCACGAAGGCGTTGGTGAAGGTGGCCCCCTCGCGCTCCATAATCTTTCTGGTTTTGTTCATGACTTGCAGGGACCCTGGAAGGCACAATGCCAGCGTTGTTAGCAGACAGCACCGCGCGATCACCCACCGATGTCACGTCACTCAGGGGCTCTGTTCCCCCTGCCTTGTTGATTTCTCTGCCTTAGACTGAAGGAGTCTATCATTTGACGAGCTCTCGTTTCTAGAACAAAATGCAACGTTTGGGATTCTGCCATCTCAAATATTTTGCAGAATAAAAACACATTTCAGCTTCTCCCCTCCTTGATCACAAAGGAAAAAGAAAAGCAGGTTTATCTGATCACTAAAGCTAGAATTTTAGAGACGGAGCAGATTCCAAGGCCAGCAGCCCTTTGAAGATTATCAGAGAGCATCAAAACAGAGCATCAAAACTCCTAGCCCACCACACTCGCACCATGCCACAGACATTGCAGAGATGACGAGATAGAATGTTTTCATCGTATGAAATAAAAGAGGGGAGAAGTTTTCCACATTGCAGAGATGACGAGATAGAATGTTTTCATCGTATGAAATAAAAGAGGGGAGAAGTTTTCCAATTAAGTAAAAGTCCTTCCAAAATGCCTGTTTTTTTTTAAACTGGGGTAAAGTTGCTTTACAATGCTGTGTTAGTTTCTGCTGTACAACGAAGTGAATCAACTATATGTCTACATGTATCCCCTCCCTCTTGACCTCCCTCCCACCCCCGCATCCCACCCATTTAGGTCACCACGGATCATTGAGTAGAGTTCCCTGTGCTGTACAGCAGGTTCCCACTAGCTATCGATTTGACACATGGTAGTGTATATATGTGGATCCGAATCTCCCAGTTCATCCCACCCCCCCTTCCTCCCCTGTGTCTGTTTTCTGTCTGTGTCTCTGTTCCTGTGCTGAAAATTGGTTCATGTGCACCATTTTTCTAGATTCCACATATATGCGTTAATATACGATATTTGTTTTTCTCTTTTTGACTAACTTCACTCTGTATGACAGACTCTAGGTCCCTCCACGTCTCTACAAATGACCCAGTCTCGTTCCTTTTTATGGCTGAATAATACTCCATGGTATATATGTGCCACATCTTCTTTATCCATTCATCTGTCGATGGACATTTAGGTAGCTTCCATGTCCTGGCTATTGTAAATACTGCTGCAATGAACATTGGGGTGCATGTGTCTTTTTGAATTATGGTTTTCTCAGGGTATGTGCCCAGGAATGGGATTGCTGGGTCATATGGTAGTTCTATTTTTAGTTTTTTAAGGAACCTCCATACTCTTCTCCATAGTGGCTGTATCAATTTACATTCCCACCGACAGTGCAAGAGGGTTCCCTATTCTCCACACCCTCTCTAGCATTTATTGTTTGTAGATTTTTTGATGACGACCATTCTGACCGGTGTGAGGTGATACCTCATTGTAGTTTTGGTTTGCAAAATGCCTGTGTTTAATTAAAAAAAGATCTTCAATGTAAGTTCGTATCCTCTAGCAAACTCACCACATACCTGCCAGTTTTTCTACCAGGATAGTACGACCAGTTTATATTTTCACCTGTTTCCACGTCATTTGAAAAGATGGGTTGTTTGTTTGTGAAAGAGCTATGATTCTGTCACATTCCAAAGTATCTGCGTAGTAGTAAAGCGTGCCATTTGAACTGTAAAGCATGAAATTGTACATACGATTGCTGAGGAAGGGAAAAAAAACCTATTTCGATTATCCAGCCAAACATGGAAGCTGAAACCCATCCAAATACTGCAGGAAAAAAAAGCTCAGGCCAGAATTCAATCGTCTTTTCAGGACCTGTCAAGAAATGCACTAGAGCCAAGGCCATTGCATGTCAATCCTGGAGCCTCCCATTTCCAACAGGTCCTACTTCTTCCAAAGAAAGGGAGGAAGTCTATGTAGCTTTCCAACAAGGCAGGAAATCGTAATGCAAACCAGGCAAGCATTCAGAGCAGAAGAGAAGCGTGCAGCCATCCAAAAACCACAGTTTTTTTTCCACATACGAGCTCTTACCATTCACATGAAAACAGAAAAGATGGTTTCTAATTGGGTCTCCTTAGAGCTCCCTGAAATATGCTTCAGTTAGGAGGATTCCTAACTGCTTTTTCTCCCCTGGTTGTATTCAGAGGATAAAGCAACCTTTTTGCCATCAGTGGATAACATGTAGTGAGCACCCACTTCACGCTGAGCATTCATTCTATTGACCTCAGCTCTCTGGACTGATCCCCCAAAGTGTAGCATTAACAAAAGAAATGGAAAATTCTCTGCTGCCTCTGATCTTCGGCAGTAAACTAACCAGATGAGAATTTACATATGAAAATTGCTTAGGGATATCTGCAAAGCAAGGTAGATGTGAGTGTGGATATAGCAGTAGCAGTACCTATAAAGACAGCGGGGACCAGAGGCAATGTTTAATAAGAGCTCTGCCACAGGAGATGTGGACAAATGGGAGGAAAGGAGGAAGAAAAACATGGGATGGGTGAAGTGTATTGTGGGTGGCACGGGGAAGGTGGTACGCACGGTGCACTGGAGGTGGGAAAAAGTGGAGTGATGAAAATGGCAGGTGGATTTTCTGGAATGAAATCGAATATGAAGACTTCTCTTGATGAAATGGGTGGCAGATTTAGCCAATAGCTTGGAGGCTGGGCAGAGATATTTGGATTTGACAGAATAGACAAAATGACGGCAGAGCAAGTTCTTTGTCAAAGGCATGAAGGACATGATAAGAAAGAAGACTTTGAGAGGTGTTGCCATGGCAATGGAAGTATGTGCATTGTGGGGTAGGTGGGGAATAGGCTTGGTCCATCAAGGGTACGGCCAAAAGGCTGCTGAACCCACCCGGCCGTGGGGTGGTAAGAACCTGAACTGGGCTGTGCCTTTAAAATAGAAGGACTCTTAAGAAGCAGACCCAGGAGATGTTGTAATGCATCTGAAGGCTGTGAGTTGACTCACAGTTTTCAGCCCGGGAAGAAAACTGGAAAAGTAATGGTCTCACTGTTACTCAAGAAGTAACTAACAAGAAATATGTCCTACAGAAGATCAAAGAAGTGCATTTTAGAAATGTTGTGTTTTATATTTGTGTTGGTTGATCACACAGGGGGAAAGAGCCTGGAGAAAATACATGAAGTGAGACGCAGGAGTGGGGCGAGAGTTCGAGGTTGATGCCAAAGTCCACTCCCTTATTACTCTTTCCTCTTTAGAAAACTGCAGTGATTACTTACGGTAATAGCTTGAATTTTGGGAAAACTCAGCACACACTGTTGATCAATTTTTATTGCCTAATAGTCTTTTTATGTCAAAGAATGACTTCTCAGAGTTCCCTTATGAGCCTAGCTGGACTCAAATTAAAAAAAAAAAAAAAAAAAAAATGCAGCTGGAGGCCATCCTCCAAGGTCCCGAATCACAAAGCTGCAACCTCCAGTTTACAGACTTATTTGGACCGCAGCACAGGATGGGAGGTGAAAATCCGATCTAAGGTCAAATAATCTACAAACTGGGGACTAAAACTCAGCCCCTTGCATCACAATTGCCCCAGCCAGGACTCTCCTCTCATTCTAAATATCTCTCTTTTCTTCATTGACTGAGCTGGTTGTACCAAGGAACTAAAAAATCCCTCCAAATGCTCTGCTTCCAACCGGCCCACACGTCAAAGGGAACAACGAAGACATTTGGTCCCTGCAGGTACTGTGACCACGGTAGCACCACGGGCGGGGTTCCCGGATGTGAGGTTCTTGAATGTGGCTTCACGTTTCTCAGTAAGGAGAAGGTTCTGAGACAAGGCTTCTCCAACGTTAAAAATCACCTGGAGCCCATGTTAAATCCTAGACTTCTGGGTCCACCCAGAGATGCTGATTTAAGTAAGACCCGGGAAGGACCAGAGAATTTGCCTTTCTAACAAGCTCCCTGAGGATGCTGGCGCGGCCCCTCCCCACTCCTGGAGACCTATTCGAGGCCAGACACGGAACCAGCGAAGCCTCGAGCTGGAAGAGACTTTAGTGGGTGCTTCATTTTAAGTGATCTAAGTGGCTCAGACCGCTTCCGAGGCTGTAAGGTGGGCAGAGAGGAAGAGGAAACACCGATTTCATACTTTTACTCTCGCCGATTTTCTACTTTACTCCCACTTCTAAGTGCTTCCCGTGTAGCAACTCATCGAACCCGGACAATAGCCTTCCATAGCAGGTGTTTCTATTTATTATTCTCACATCAAGGATGACAAAGCTGAGGAGCAAAAGGGTTAAACAACGTGCTTAGGGCCACACAGACCCTAAGCAGTAGAGCCCGGACGCAAAGGCGGGCAGTCTGCTCAGGGACCACGCTCTTAAGCTGCGTCTAGGCTGAGTCCCGGCTGTGACCCTGACGTTCTCAAGACTGAGACACGGAAATGATGCCTGCTTGGAGTCAGGATATGTCTCATTTTCTGTAATCTCATATCTCGCTTCATCCGGCCTCTTAGGGGAGATGCTAACAGACACTGAAGCCTGTCTCCTGCCCTCTTAGGGGCTGAAGTGATTAACGTAGCTCGAGCCCAGGTCGAGGTGAGTGGGCTGCAGGCGTGTCTGTCTTCAGAAGCCGACAGTCACACTGGTGTTCACCGCTGCCTCTGATCTCGGATTCCCTGCGTAGACACAGATGATGGAGCACAGGAATCATGTACCTCTTCCCTCTGCCGCGTCACTGCACTCCAACAAGGTAAGCGAAAACTCCTTCTTCTCTTTTATGGCTGTGCAGTGATTCATGTTAGCCAACAACACTGCCTCATCCTGCTTCTACAACCAGTACGATTGCACCATTGATATTTCATTGGGAAACTACCAAACACTATTCTGCAAGAAGCAACTCATAATTCTGCATCTCCAGCGGGAGAGCAGTGGCTGGGACCATGTCTTGTCCTATCGCTGGAAGGACTCAGTTTTGTTTTAAGCTGAAGCTCCCCACTTCTTTGGGTTTCAGGCCTTTGGTGCCTAAAATGCAAATCGTGTTGATTCTTAGTTATCGGAACAATGAGTTCACAGGCATGACATGAAGCTTAAGGCCAAAGAATCATACCAAGATTCCCACAGCAGGGCTTAGGAGGGTGAGCACGAGAAGAGAAAGAGCCCTGGATGTGGACTTGGGGGGAAACACCTGGGTGTTTGTCACAGATGAGCTTGAACTTGAACAAGCCCTTTACCCTCTTTTTTCTCAGATGTAAAATGCAGCTAATAATAGTTCCTGGGACTAGTTAGCAGGGCTGTCGAGCAAATGGCGTGAGCTGATTTTAATTTGTGATCACCTCAGCCCCAACGTGTCTCCTTTACTCTTTCATTTTCCATCTCCCTATCGGTAATCACATCTGAATTCCAAAGCTAAGGTAAGAATACAGAGGTTGCGATAGACTGAACTTTCGTGTCCTTCCAGAATGTATAGGTTGAAACCTAACACCCAAGGTGATGGTATTAGGAGGTGGGGCTTTGGGAGGTGATTAGGTCATGAGGGTGGAGCCCTCATGAATGGGATCAGCCCCTCATAAAAGGGGCCACAGAGGGTTCCCTTGCCCCTTTCTCCGTGTGAGGACACAGTGACAAGACAGCCACCTGTGAACCAGGAAGTGGGTCCTCACCACACACCGAATCTCCTGGAGCCTCGATCTTGGACTTTTCAGCCTCCAGAGCTGTGAGAAGTAATTACCTGATAAACATCTGTTGTTTAGAAGTCACTAAGCCACCCAGTCTATGGTATTTGGTTAGAGCAGTCGTCACGGACTGAGACAGAGGTCAACTGCTTTGTCGATGCTTCAAGACATAAAATGTTAATGCTGGCTTAGAGACATCAGTTCCCCTCCACCCATCACACATCAGTTCCCCTCCACCCATCACACACTGTTCCCCATGCCCCTCTTAAGCAAGAAGCCTGACTTCATTATCATTTAAAATTGTCCTGGGAGGTGGAAGCCTGACAGGGATGTTATGAAGTGACCGTAATTAAGTCCAGTAGCTGGCACGGGGGCACTGCTGACTGGGCTGGCTTGAGGACAGGGAAGGTCCAGGCCACAGCTGAATCTTGGGGCTGCCAAGAAAAGCTGTCCCAGCACCAGAGCTCCAGGCTGGAACTGGGGACTTCTGCCATTCGCTCTTGCAGGGGTGGGGATGCTCGGACAGCTCAGCGGTGACCGAGACACTGCTCGGTGTCAGGAGAAGTGGCACTCTTTGGGAATCCTGCAAGATCCGCCAGGTTTGCAATTCTGGTGGAGTTAAAAATCAAGGCTCCACGAATGGTCCTTTGAGGGGGTATGTGCTAGGTTCCTGGGAGTAGATTTAAATCATTCTACAGGCTTCAGCTCATGTATTCCCAAATCACATGTGTGGAAAAAGGTCACGAGGGAGAAAATGTCCCACTAACCGGAATGACTTTACCAAAATCACACAGAGAGCCTGGATTACTTCACGTACATGTTAAACTTTACAACAAAGCTTTGCCTTTCCTGATTCAAATATCTTAGCATTTGATTATTCAATATTTCATACTATCAAGCATTAACATTTTCATCGAGGCTGTTCATCATGTCCAGAAAAACTCACAAAACCAGAAATTCAATAATAAATTTTGTCATCGTCATCCTTTAAGGAAGTCCCAGATATGCGGCATTCACGCACACCTGGCTTCACAGAGCGACACACCTCCGTGTGAATCGCAACAATTCATGGTTTGATGAATGATAACGACAAGCAAACACAACTCATTAACTGTGCAGGGTTGTTTCTGGACGCCATTGTTTTATGATGGGGTAAGGTTAATGATTTAAATATATAAATGACCTGTGCTGAAGCACACCCCTGCTATTTTCCTATGCCAACAGTTAAGTATGGAAACTTAAACAGTGATAGTTCCCATATTAAAAATGGCTTTATTGGTCTATTGAAAATTTTAATTCTGAAAGCATTAAAAAGATAACATGATCACACAGTATACCTTTTTCTACCGAAACTGTGAAGTTGGTAGGAAAGAAAAAACAGATGTTTCAGCTAAAACCAGAGGAGGGAAAACAAGTTGGGGGAAGAAGGGACCAAGAAGCAGATAATAAATCTGTCTGGCATGTTTCTAGGTCACTAGGACTCATTATTTTTTCCCCTAAAGAGCTAAAGGCCATTAAAAGTGGGGACTAGTTTTTTAGGGGAATGGAAGTAAAAACGCCTACAGGCTAGACAGAGAAGGTAGGCAGGTACAAGAAAAATCACAGAGCTTTCGTCTTTCCAGTTTTCTATGTTTGATAGAGATGTGAGTATACAGAACCTTCCCCTGACTATAAGAAAATCGGCAGGATGGGCATGATGGCGAATAACAAGTGATCCTTGGTCTAAGTGTTGGGGAGCAGTGGAGAGTGGTGGGGACCTTGAGGGTCTCGGGAGGACACGCCCCACCTAATGGGGGCAGCTTTGACTCCCCTTCAAGCATTTAACTGATGGCTGCCTCATGGGAATGTAAGCCCTTCTTCTGAACTTTCAAGAAAAGTCGGAATCTGGATTTCTTTTCTTTTCATGTAAAATCATCTGATCTTTTAAAATGTTGCCTTGGTTTTAAAAAGTGTGCTGGTCAAGCAAAACACATCTGTGGGCTAGCTCTGGACTGTAGATCCCATTTGTGACCTCTGCTTTAGACAAAGTGTTTCCATGCATTTAAGATTTCTTAATTCTCCTTATGATCTAAGAGAAGCATTGGGTCAGCGTTACTGAGATGTTAGCACCAGTCCAATTTCCTAAGAATTTAAGAAATGCCACATTGAACCAGATCAATGTTCTAATCAGCTCATTATTTTGTTTCTCAGAGTGGCACCCAGGGACCATTTGGGAAAGATTTAGAGCCTAATCTCTTTGACTCTAGTCTCAGAAAGTTAGGGGAGTCCCACGAGCATTTCTGATTTTCTTCTTTTTGATTTGTAAAATATTTTCAAGTGCAGGGAAAAACAGAATAAATGACATGTCTCCTAGCTTTGTCAAAGCTTAGCATTTGATCACAGTTTCTTCAGATACATATTTTCAATTTTAAAATGAAATATGAATACTGCTGATGTACTTGGTTACCACTCCTTCCCCAGATGGTAGCCATCATCCCAAACTTCATGTTAATCATGTCCATTTGTGTTTTTCTAGCTTAAAAAAACCCCATAATTCGAAAATATACATGTACCCCAATGTTCATAGCAGCATTATTTACAATAGCCAAGACATGGAAGCAACCTAAGTGCCCATCAACAGACAACTGAATTAAGAAGGTGTGGTACTGGGAATTCCCTGGCAGTCCAGTGGTTAGGACTCCATGCTTTCACTGCGAAGGGCGCAGGTTCAGTCCCTGGTTGGGGAACTAAGATCCCACGAGCCGTGTGGCGTGGCCAAAAACAAAAAATAAAATCAATCATACATTATTTTTAAAAAGGAAGATGTGGTACATATATATACAATGGAATATTCTCAGTCATAAGAAAGAATGAAATAATGCCATTTGCAGCAACATGGATGGACCTAGAGATTATCATACTAAGTGAAGTAAGTCAGACAGAGAAAGACAAATATCATGATATCACTTATACGTGTAATCTCAAATATGATACAAATGATCTTATTTACAAAACAGAAATGGACTCACAGACATAGAAAACAAACATGGTTACCAAAGAGGAAAGGAGGGGGAGGGATAAATTAGGAGTTTGGGATTAACATATACACACTACTATATATAAAATAGATAGGGGCTTCCCTGGTGGCACAGTGGTTGAGAGTCCACCTGCTGATGCAGGGGACATGTGTTCGTGCCCCGGTCCGGGAGGATCCCACGTGCCGCAGAGCAGCTGGGCCCGTGAGCCGTGGCCGCTGAGCCTGCGCGTCCGGAGCCTGTGTTCTGCAACTGGAGAGCCCACAACAGTGAGAAGCCCGTGTACCGCAAAAAAAAAAAAAAAAAAAAAAAAAGAAGATAGCTAACAAGGACCTACTGTATAGCACAGGGAACTATACTCAATATTTTGTAATAACCTATAAGGGAAAAGAATCTGAAAAAAATAGATATATATGTATGTATAACTGAATCACTTTGCTGTACAGCTGAAACTAACAGAATATTGTAAACTAACTATGCTTCAATTTTTTTAAAAAAGGTGTAAATCTCCACCCATTAACTTCGCCTAAAAACCTGAACTATTTACGGGTAGAGGCATAACCTGAACCACTTCTCAAGTTGTGGAAAAAGCAAATCCAGAAGTACAGGGACCGCTGGTTAAATTACTTAATCTTTCCATGGATCAAGTGTCCTCCTGGGATAATGATCTCTGTCCTACCCACCCAACTTGGGTGGAATGACAGTAAAATGCAATAATGAGAATAAATGTTCTTTGGAAAAAGATAAAGTGTTATCCGCATATGAGGTTCTAGCACTTTTATTAGTAAATGCCTCATGTGTTTCACTCCTTTCACAAAGGACTAGTTGACTTTATTTGTCCTCAAAGTTGAGGGAGGGGCCCCAGTCCTACTTAATAAGAGCTTTCCTTCCCAGCTTGTTGCATATACTTGGATTACAATCCTTCTTAGCCTTTGTCTTTCCAGACAAAGAGATACAATTATTTTATTCTTTTCCAAAAGGAAAAGTATTCTATTACAATTTTTGTAGCTGTTTTCCTAAGCCTTTTCTCAGTCTGTTATACCCTTCTGGAGGCACAGAAGCCAAAACGCCTGCAGTGTTACAGGTGCAAAAGTTCTGCTTAGGTGAAGATTTATTCAATATTTGGCAAACATAATCACATGTAAGTAAAAAATCAAACCAAAACAAACCATGTCAAAACCACAATTAGAGAACATCTCACACCCATTAGGATGGCCATTATCAAAAAACCAGCCAACAGCAAATATTGTCAAGAATGTGGAGAAACTGGAACCCTTATGTACTGTTGGTGGGAATGGACCATGGTGCAGTCGCTATGAAAACAGTATTGCAGTTCCTCAAAAAATTAAAAATAGAATTACCTATTGATCTAGCAACTCCATTTCTGGGTATATACCCCCAAAGAATTGAAAGCAGCATCTCAAAGAGACATTTATGCACCTATGTTCATAGTAGCATTATTCACAATAATCAAAAAGCAGAAGCAACACTAATGTCTAACAAGAGATCAATGGATAGACATAGGGTGGATATACATATAATGGAATATTATTTAACCTTCAAAAGGAAGGAAATTCTGAGACATGCTACAACACAGATGAACAGTGAGGAAGGACATTATGCTAAGTGAAATAAGCCAATCACAAAAAGACAAATACTGTATGATTCCACTTATATGAAGTACGCAGAGCAGTCAAGTTCATAGGGACAGAAAGTAGAATGGTGGTTGCCAAGGGCTGGGGGTTTAGGGAGTTACTGTTTAATAGGTATAGAGTTTTAATTTTATAGAATGAAAAGAGTTTTGGAGATTGGTTGCACAACAACGTGAATGTACTTAACACTATTGAATTGTACACTTGAAAATGGTTAAGAGGAGGACTTCCCTGGTGGTGCAGTGGTTAAGAGTCTGCCTGCCGATGCAGAGGAAACGAGTTCGATCCCTGGTCCAGGAAGACCCCACATGCCGCAGAGCAACTAAGCCCATGTGCCACAACTACTGAGCCTGTGTGTTACAACTACTGAAGCCCGTGCGCCTAGAGCCCGTGCTCCGCAACAAGAGAAGCCACCGCAATGAGAAGCCCGCCCACTGTAACAAAGAGTAGCCCCCACTCGCCACAACTACAGAAAGCCCGCGCGCAGCAACGAAGATGGAACGCAGCCAAAAGAAAAAAAAATTGGTTAAGATGATTAAAAAAACACAAAAGCCAACTAAAGTCTAGAGCAGTTAACTGTCAAGAAAGATTATGAGAGCGTTACAATCGGCCAGGCGAAAGTCTCCATCAAACTGTACCCACTACCAAGAACAGAATTTTTCTGCTGAGAAAAGAAGTCTTCTCTAAATTTGTATCCATGGTTCACAGTGGTTCATCATTAACTTGTTCTGCCAGTAGGATAACAAGACCCATCTTAGCTGTTATCTCGGAACCTAGCGCGTGACCATGTACTTACAGGTTGTTTTAGGAAGGGCTCAATAAATATTTGTTGAGGGAAGGAATCATGGTTAAATGTGTAGCTGTGGAGACCCAGATCTAATACAGGTCCTGAGTTTACCATTTCCTAGCTCATCACAGCCTATGCAACTTCTCTAAGGCTCATTTATCTTAAGTATAAACTGAAGAGAGTAGTAACCACTTCATAGAGCGACTGTGATGATTAAATGAGTGAATGCTTAGCCTGGTATCTGGGTAGGAAATCAAGGAAGGAAGTAAAGGCAAGGCAAACATGTAGGAAAGAGCTGGGTTGATTGAACCTGGCCGACGACTCTTCACCATTATATCCATGGGCTTCCACTAGAAGCCAGTGTTTAATAACTGCTTAATAAATATCTACTGAATGAATTCATTAACTATAGGATAAGGATGAAATTTTGAACTCTTAAAAATACACTGATCAAACAATTCCTTAATTTATTTTAAAGACAAGGGTTGTATATTGAAGAGGTAGATCATGACGGATACTTGCATTCATTTCTGGGAACTGTGTTAGCCTTTTCAGGCCCCTGTGGGTCCATTTCCAGTTTACTGAGCACCTACTAGATTCCCAGCACAGTCCCAGCATCAGGACTACAACATAAATAGAACACTACCCTGCCCTCTAGTTGCTCTCAGTTAAGTGGAAGAGACAGGTATGGAAGCGCATGGTGGATTTAGGGTCATACGCTGGAGGCAGGTCCAAGGTGGTGCAAAGGAAAGTTCCCTCCACCCTGCTGGACAGCAGGATCGTTTTGGTAAAGGAAGACCCCCCGAGGGGAAGGCATCTGGACTGGGTCACGAAGAATAGGTAGGGCTTCGCCAGGTGGAATAATGGGGAAAGGGCAGAGGGGATGAGATGTACAAAGGCATGATATATAGGTGAGGGAGAGGAAACCACCAGACAGCTTCAGGGAAGTGTAAGTTGTTTCCATGGAGCACAGAGCAAAAGTGAGGGAAAGGGAAATAGCCTTACAGAAATAGGTAGGGACAGATGCCTGGCGCTCATCAGCCTGCAGAGGGGAGGGGCTTCACCGTCTTGGTAAAGGAACCCGGTGGAGGGTTTTAAGCAGCAGAGACCTGATCAGATACTTGCAGGAAATGAAGAATAGGTAGGAGGGGCCAAGACTAGAGGGCACAGGTCACGTGACCAGCCAGTTAGGGAAAAACTGGGAGAGAAGAGAATGGCTTCATTGAAAAGGATGGATATGAGAGATGTTAAGGGAAGTGAATTCAAAGGTCTTCACTTTACTTGCCCTGTAGGTGAGTGAAAACTTAAACCACCAGCCACATACATACTAAAGTCATACCTGCAAGACTTTTCATTTTGGTATGATGCCTGAAAATTCTTGCTTAAGCAATTAAGTGAGAGGGACTTCCCTGGTGGCGCAGTGGTTGAGACTCTGCGCTCCCAATACAGGGGGCCAGGGTTCAATCCCTGCTCAGGGAACTAGATCCCACATGCATGCCGCAACTAAGAGTTCACGTGCCACAACTAAGGAGCTCGCCAGCTGAAACTAAGACCCGGTGTAACCAAATAATAAAAATTTAAAAATAAGCAGTTAAGTGAGAGACAACAGACTCTGCAAGTCACCTCCAATAATCATTACCTCTGCTGGCTTTTAGTGCCTTTGTTTCCAGCTGAACCCAAAGAGTTGACTTTTTGGGATTCCAGGGTTTGGTTTCCAGTTGGAAATCAAAGTCCCTATCCCCGTGGATCAAATTCCAGCCTGGAGGGGTTTATCCTCAAAGACCCTAGCCAGAGGAGCTCTGGAAAGAAGCCCAGGGTGCTCTGCTAGCAGGAAGTCTAAAAGCTACTAGCGACGGTCAAGTTCAGCATGATGGATAAGCCTAGCTGAGCGATTTCCTGAGAGCAAGGAATTGCATCCAGGAATGGAAATGAGTGGTGGTGACAACCTGTAAGGGCAAGCTTTTCATTTGTCCTAGGTACCCTAGAAGAACTTGACCCTAAGCTTATAGGCAAGACCATAGGGCTGGGCCATTAAAGAAAGTGAGAAGGTGAGAAAGCAAATCAGGTGATACAGAAGCTCAGCTGCAACACCAGATGTTGGCAGGCTTTCTAAGTGCTCTAGAATTAACCCAGGTGAGCGAATTCTTCCGAAAAGCATCCTGTCTAGGGTGGTAGCAGTGAATTACTACTGGGAGGATGTGCAGAATACTGTAACTTTCAATTCCCTAACAATCACAAGCTGTGAATAAAGGAATCACCTTAATAATAATGACCATCGATAAGTTTTTTTTTTTTTTTTAAGGCTTCGGACGCGCAGGCTCAGCGGCCATGGTTCACGGGCCCAGCCGCTCTGCGGCATGTGGGATTTTCCCGGACTGGGGCACGAACCCGTGTCCCCTGCATCGGCAGGCGGACTCTCAACCACTGCGCCACCAGGGAAGCCCCGACAAGTTCTTTTTGTATCCACCTATGCTCATATGCGGGGCAGAGAATTACAGTCATAATCTCATACTCTTTGAAACAAATTTGCCCAAATATTTTGAAAAGTTCTGGACCAAGAGTTTTCCAAGGCGCACGATCCAACCCTTGACTTCTACAGTTTCGTGCTTCCTCTCGCCTGCCATCTTCCCATCCTCCCAGCCCACATCCAGCTTCAAAACCTTAAGATCAGAAGAGTCAAGTTGAAACACAAACCAAATGCTTTCTCATTTAATACGAGTACATTTTATAACCTAGGGCGTTGGTTCAGGTACTACCATTATGTGTCAAACCCCCAAAAGTTAACTGACTCTTACTGATAATGCAAGCCAGCAAATCATTTGAGCGAAAGAGACCAACAAGCGACAAACCCAGTGCTCACCCAACTCCACGTCTTGATCATCAGTGAGCACGAGAATGATGTTGGGTCGGATGTTTTTCCGCTCCTGCTGTATCCGGCCTCTGAACCTCGGGGATCTGATGGTTGAACCGAGGCTCCCCAGTAGCTGTGTGCCCAGCACAGCCAAAACCAGAGCACAGCAAGAATACTTCATTGTGCTTTGTCCAATGTCGCAAAACTGACAAAATGTCTGTCTTCTGGTTCCTGCAGCTCTGGGCAGTCAGAGAGAAAGGGAGAGCGAGAGACGAAAATGAAATCCAAACCCCAGACACAGTTGCAGAAAAAGGACTACAACTCAGCGAGAACTGGCACAAAAACTGGCAGAGAAAGGTCTGTCCATGAGTCAGAAGCGGCAAACCCTACCAGGCATCAGGTCGTTTTTTTAAGTGCTTGATTATTTTGCAAATTCACTTTTGTCCTTTATTCTCATTCCAACTTTTCCGATTTCAAAATTCATTGCCAAAATAGAATTTCCAACACAGAGCTTGGATGTAAAAGCTTTCTGACAAGAGCTAATACCTTGAATTAGGTATCCTGGTTGAATAATCAACTGCTATACTCAGAGGTATTCAGGACATCTGCAGATGGGGTCCTGGAAGGGGGAGAAAAAATACGAAAGGAAACGTCAGTCAAGGATTTTGACAGAGTTTTGGTCTGAAACAGTCTCTTGAAACAGCATAAATATATATGTATAGATATGATTTATATATTATATTTATATATAAGTATAATAAATAGAAATGTAATATATAAATCATATCTATACAAATATATTGATATAATTTTTAAAATCTGTACTCCAAAAGGGAGAGACAGAAGGAAACAACATTCAGAACTGCTAACCAATGACATGAATAATATCTTCATTTCATAATCATAAATATGGTGATCTGGGTATCATCCCTGCTCACACTTTAATAGTACTTTAAACATCCCCAAGAAAACAAATGACTGATAAGGAAGAACCAGCAGTGCCTGTGAAACCACAGTGCACTGGAGTGTTTGCATCTGGGGAGCGTTAACTCACCTGTGTACGATATTGAGTACTTATCAAGCAGAATGAAACGCAAAGCTGTCATATGTCATCTGCATGAAGTCACTCACTGTCCAGGAGAGCTCTTTTTGCTGACAAAGACTTCATAGTAAGGGGCTGGGAGGACAACCTTTCCCAGCCTCCAAAAAGCTCCTAACTGTGCTTCATCAATCACCGGGGGAAGGGATGCTTCCTCCCGGCTGGGCTGGTCCCTCAGCCCAGCCCTCATCCCCAGCGCATCGGCGCCTAAGGGGACACAGCCCTCCTCCGACTGTGAGCACCAGCTTCACTACTGTTCAGAGCCGGTGCAGCGCCGCCAGCACCGAGGTTTGGCTTTGCCGCAGCAGATCTCAACCTGCAAAGCAACATGACTGATGGGCTCTGAGGCTGGAGGTTAGAGGCGACCCTTCCACCTTAAAAAAAACCACATCAAATCAAATCTGGAGGGGAACACTGCGAAATCTTTGCAAATCTGCACAGGAGACTTTGGAAAGGGTTGGAAAATGCCCCTTTCACTTTAGAACGCTAACCTGCTGAAAGCTGGTCTCTTGGACTTCCGAAAGATAGCAAAGGGCTCATTAAAAAAACCAAAAAAACACCATCTTTCTCTTGAATGTCATGAGGGAGCATCTGTATGGGAATTTTGACTGCCCTAAAATTAATCAGAGAGCAGCCCGCTCCAGCAGCCACTCTGTCGCCACACACCTGAGGGTCTGTATTTTGATGTTCAACAATAAACGGGTATCAGAAAAGTAAGCATCACGGATGAAGTGTGAGGACTGCAAAGCAGAAGGAAAGGGACTCCATCGCTTCCTTCCGCGCCTTAAATTCTGGAGGGTGACGTGGGGCAGCGAATGAAGAAAGACGGTGTACCGTTTCCCCCTGCCATCCACATTATTGTGTTTTACACAAACACACACGCCCCTATTATTTTAAACTTTTTGAGCTGTTTTGTAAACAGTTCTAATGCTTTTTACTTTGCAGCCTGTAATTACTCTTTGGGAGGGAAGAAGGGAGGGGGAGAGAGAGAGAGAGAAGGACTCAGTAAGAACTAGATTTTAAAACAAAAATCCAGCATCTGCAGCGAGGCAGTCCTGACCACGTGATCTGCAGAGCAAAAAGCAAGCCACCTCCGACTGATCCTGTGGCTTGAGAAAGTCAATATGTATGGTTTGGCGTGTGGTTTTGTTTTTTGTTTGGTAATAACTCGGCGTTATTTCAGCGATCGCGGTGCCTTCTGAACGCTGAAAGCCCGCAATTGTTCTGCCTTGACTGTTGGGTTTCTGGGCATTTGTTTTAAATCATGAGAAAACTGATACAAGCATGAAAGGATGGGAAAGCAAAAGAAATGAGTGAAACAATGGCCTTCTCCCACAGAGCGTGCGTTAACCTAAGAGTTAAATACAGAAATTTCTTAGGGGGTGTTGGTCCTTGAAGCAGCAAAACTTTGCCCACCTCTCAAAGCCGGTGACGTTGTGTGAAGAGAGAGTCCGCAGGGTTTCTTGCATCCGCTATGGTTTAAACTAACCTCTGCTGACAATGGTGACCCAGAAAATACAGTCAGACTCACTGTATGGAGCGAACAGCAGCGCTTGGTTTGAATAATCAGTCACACACGCAACTGAAAATTCTTGACTATCAAGATGCTGGTAACATTCCCTGGAACCCAATCAGTGTTCTGGGTTATTCTTTTCTTTCTCGTTATTTACTTTACTTCTTCCTTTAGGAAAAAGAAAATTAGCCTTAGTGGTACCTTGTATAAACTACATTGAAAATCATTTCCTAATAAAGAAAAGGGACAGCAGAGAAGATGCACGTTTTACCTATAAAGGAACTTTTCTCTCTGGACAGTTAAAGGTGCAGAAGAGACCTACGTTTATTTTTTTCTGCCACAATTTATTATCGATTCAGGGGATTCATATGTAAAAGCCGAAAAATTGAGTGGTAAAGAAAATGGAACTTTCAGACAGGTCTGGCCAGCAGGAGCGCTCCCTTTACTAAAACACACAAAACACACAACTCTGAAGAAAAGTGCACACAGACAATTCTTTATTCAAATATGACCTTTTAGAACCTGTCATCGTCTCACTGCCTGGTTTCCAGCTCCAGAAGGAAAAGAAGAAAAAAAAACCTGACAGACAAAATGCAGACCTCAACAAAGGAGACAACGATGCAATGTTTGAATTGGATACTTTGTGGCAGACAACAAGTGTCCTTAGAGACTAACAGCTTGTCTTGAGAAATAGTTGAAAATGGGAGAAATGTCAAAAGAGGTTTTTCTCACACATGGAAAGTGAGCTTGAGGAACGGTTGCTGTATTCACGAATCAGGACCAGAACACAAGATGCCTATTCTTCAAGCTCTAAAGTGAAAACACCAATTGTAGCTATGGCCAATTGGTGGGGAAAGTTTACAACACTTTGTTTGGGGCAGTCAAGCCAACTATAAATGTGACATTAAAAGTTTCAAGTCACATATAAAAGAAAGAAAAGACTGGGAAGCCTTCAAGCCAACTGGACAGAAAGTCTAGTTCACATATGCTTGTCCAGCAAAACCCCACACTAAATCAAAGCCCTCGTTGCCCCAGTAGGTTTAAGGGGGGGGGTCTCTGTCTTCAATAAGCCTCCCTTTGTCTGGGCAGCTGGTGCCGAGGTAAAGGGGATGGTGGCCATATGCTTGTCCACCACTGTGGTTGTCAAAGTGTAATCTGGGACTTTGGGGGGACCCTGAGATCCTTGTGGGTGGAGTCCACAAGACCAGAACGATTTTGAAGAATACTGACACTTTATTTCCCTTTTTCACTTCGTTGACATTTGCACTGATGATCTAAGAGCAATGGTGGGTACAGCTGCTTTTGTATGAATGAAGGGAGCATCACACACAGTTAAAAAAAAAACAGAACAGTTTCACTCAAGATGAAACAGTAAAATGATTAATTTGATTAAACCTTGACCCTTGAATGCACATCTTTTCTTTTAAGTTTTCCGTTTTATGAGAGAGAAGGGACACATAAAACCCTTTGCAGCCTATGGAGGTGTGATGCTCGTTGAGGGAAAGCACTCGTGGGACTGAGTTGCCAGGTGAACTAGACACATCCTTTTTCTCTGTTTTTGCTCGAACGCTATTTTTAATTGAAAGAATTACTTGGACTTGGATTTTTGGCAGACATTTTCTCAAGTCGTGAATGAAATCAGACTGTCATTTCAAGGAAAGCAACTGACGGTATTTGTCGTGTTTGTTGCCAATGACAGAATTCTAGCTTTCAAGTCAAAAGCAGAACTTTGGAAAACTTGTATCTGCCACTGTGAGCTTAGCAGCTTTCCAATATGTAAAACCTTCCTGATGACACTGATGTTGGTATTAACGAATGCCATTTTATGGTACTGTAAAATGAAATGTGTCAACACTTCGACTATTTGCATAATTCAATGAACCAATGTTTCCCAAATGACCAAATACAATGTTACAAAATCATACATGTGTAAAAAAAATTCATTCAAAGTGCAAGATGACCACTGGATTTTAATGTAACAGAGTAGGAAAAGCTCATTGATATGGTTTCAGATTTCTTACTACACCTAACCTTTAGGAATCACCACGTGTCAAGTTTTGGTATAGTATCAAAGAAGATCTACAAGTATCTAAAAAAAGCTGTTGAAATACTTCTTTTCCAACTATTTATCCATGTGAGGCTGAACTTTATTCCTATATCTCAACCAAAACAATATATGTCAACAGATTGAATGCAGAAGCAGATATAAGAATCCAGTTCTCTTTTATTCAGATAAATATTAGATTTGCAAAAATGTAAAACATGCCACTTTAGTCACCAATATTTTTTTGGTTTGGAAAATATAGTTATTTTTCATAAAATAGTATATATCATTTAACATATGGATTGTTTCTTAATACTTTTTTTTAAACAATGGCTTTCTTTTTTTAATTATCATTACAAATTTATTTTATTTATTTATTTATTTTTGGCTGCGTTGGGTCTCACAGGCTCTAGAGCGCAGGCTCAGTAGTTGTGGCACACGGGCTTAGGTGCTCTGCGGCATGTGGGATCCTCCCAGACCAGGGCTCGAACCCACGTCCCCTGCCTTGGCAGGCGGATTCCTAACCACTGTGCCACCAGGAAAGCCCCTAATTAATACTTTTAAAAATTCTCAGTTTGAATTTCTAAGTATCAATAGCTAAAATCCCCATAAACACAAGCTTAATAATATAAAAGGATAAAAACACAATTTCAATAATATAAAGGGATTCCAAGCCCAAAGAATTTGAGAATTACTGGCCTACGGTATATCTGGTTCCATAGTCAAGCCCGGCCTTTCACCTCTAAGGCTACAGATTTGGCCCTAGTCACAAACGTAATTCATTTTTTTCCCCCTTAAAGCCTTGAAACTGTCCTAAGTTCTAAATGCCTGCAAATCTAATGAGTGATGACATGCTGTGATGACGTTCTGTGCGTGTGTGTGTGTGTGCGTGTGTGTGTGTGCGTGTGTGTGTGTTTTAATCTGAGGATAACACAGAACTTTATAAATAAATGCCCACACATCTAAAGTATGTGAGAGACAGGCCCAGAACAACCCACTCAGCACGGAAATCAACCTCTCAGGGATGGGGCAATGGAACTGTTTCTAGTACAAAGCAATGCCACTCCAGAGTGAAGACAGAGAAAAAAAAAAAGGACACCATAACCAGTCACAGCAGTGGGGGAGATTAGGCCAGCAGCATGCAATTATTCAAAGCTGAATTTAACCAGAACACACTTAGTTTATCGTTAGAGTGAAGCAAAATAGGATTATACCAGCAAGAAGGTGGTATCTACCCTCCCCCATCCCACCCCCCACAATGCCAATCGACATAGTTCCCACATTTCCTAGGGTCAGTTTACATGGCCCTTTTCCTTTAATTTTGACTTTCAAGTTTGCCATATATCACTTTTTTTTTTTTAGAGGAAGCCTTCAGGATGTGCTAGCTTCTTTATGATATATGTGAAACCATGAAGGAGCTAATTTTTTCTTTTAAAAACCCCATAGCTGGCAAAGTTCACCTACTGTTAATCCCAAGAAAGCCTGCTTCCCGATCTAATTTATTACAACTCCAAGCAAAGAAGATAGACAACAGTCTCCTTCTGGTGCGGTAACATTTTTATACCCCTCGAATAATAAATCTCTTCCAATCAGCAACGACAGCTGAAAAGTGTGCATCTCTGACCTGGAGCACCTTTGGGGAAATCCTTGGCTAAGTGATGAGATCCTCCTTGAACAATGTTTGCTTTTCTTCCCTTTTTTCCCTTTCTGTTTTCTCCCCCCAACACTGTAAATCCTGACATTGGAAGGAACCTTGAAAAGTCATCTATTCACAAAATTGTTAGCGTTGGTTACCCCGGGGTACGATGAGGGAGAGGGACAGATTTTATTTTTTTTTATGTTTAAGTTGGATTTTTTTCCCATGATCTTTGCATGATAAAAATAGAAATAAGTAAATTTCCTAGGCTTTCCCTCTGTTTTCTCATGGAGGAACAGAATAGACAGAAAGACGTAAGCAGTGATAAGAATGAAGTGAGAGGTTACAGCAAGAAATGTACTTTTGAGAGTTAACCCACAAAGGTAGGAAATAAAACCACATAATGACAAGCTCACCAAGAGCATTTTGGAGAATGCAAAGGGTCCAAGACAGAGATTTGTCCAGCTTCTTTCAAATTGAAATTAGCAAAACAAAGAAAACCAAAGTGACCGAAAAATTATGAAAAAAAACCCCAGAAGGACCTGATATTCCTGGAGCAGATGCTACAGAGTGTCCAAAGGGTCTGATAATGGTCGCAAGCTTTGATGGTGGCAATGAGCTCCAAGATAATGAGAACAAGAAGACTGTTGAACTTTAAAAAGCGGGGCATTGGAAACTTCAGTTTGGGTCTAGTGCAAGAATAGCATATTGATAAAAAGAACCCCAAATGTGGTCTTAGGCATCTTAGCTACTCCTTATGGTATATGATTTATTACATTAAATTTGCCTTTGGTTTCATATATTTATAGCTTATCTGTATTGAAGTATCTGGAGGTATTGCATATTGCAGATATAGTTTGTTGCAATAACAACAAGAAGAAAACCCCAAATATCAATGACTTAACACACATTACAAGTCACACACAGAGTGACGGGAGCTTTGCTCTGACCGGTCATGCATGGATGTGGGCTGATGGGAGCACAGTTGATGTGTTGCTGCAATAGCTGGACCAAGAAGCAGAGGAAGAAAAAAACGGAAGAATCTTGCAGGAGAACTTTTCATGGCTTCAACCTGGAAGTGACTCAGATCACTTCTAATATTTCATTGGCTGTAACTAGTCACATGACCCCATCCAACTGCAAGAGGGCTGGAAATTGATGGTACAGCTGAAGCGTGCTGAACACTACTGTCTACCACAAGCATCAAGTTTCATCAGTACCCTACGTATTTATCTTTTTTTCTCCCTAGATGCCTGCACACGCACATGTGCATGCACGCACATGCACATACTTAAGATACATGTATAAATATATTCATACATGCAGATACATGCTTAAGTAATGAAGAAACATAATCTTCGTAGCTTAAAGTTCTACCATTCCTAGGTACAAAAAATGCACCTTTTAACAGCTTTGGGAATTTGGGGGACATGTTTCATTTTAGTTTGTTTCCCTGATGTACATAATCTGTCACAGTATGAATTTATTTTAAAGTTCCACAGTTCTTGTGATACATTTAAGTTGAAGAAAATATTTTAAAAAATACAGGTAGGTGCTACATTTTGATTTCAAAAGCACTTCTCAAAATATTTTCTTGTAGATAACATCTATGTGAGGAAAGAAGAACACCTGACTTAGCTTTAAAAATTAAGCCACAGTAAAGAGAGTTCCCACTGGCTTACTTTCTACACTATAAAGCTTGCTACCAATATAATGCTCTTTAACATTTTCTAAGGGTTTAAATACAGAAGAATGGAGACACAAGTTCCTTCTGAGGGATCCTGCTGGCCTCACACGGAGTCACGACCAAGAAAGGGAGGTCTGGGAACACAGAGTGTGAAAAACAAATGTGCATTTCAAAAGACAACAAATTCTAGTTCTTAGCTCAAGATTTAGGGACAAATTATGGGGAATAGCTCTGTTCTTCAATTTTTTTCTTCCAAAATGTATTATTGACAGGAGAACCTTTAAAGAAAATCAAACATCCATATTTAAGTCAACTCCTTTGCTCAGAGACCCATTTTCAAGGAAACCCTAAAATTCAGATTAGTTCATGTATTATTTCAAAAATACTTCCTTCACAAGTTGTATTGGGAAATGCTGGTTTGAGGTTTTTTTGTGTTATTGGCTAAATATATCATTCCAAGCCTTTTAATGACAAAATCATCTTCAACATGTGCTTTATATGTACCTAAATCCATCTACTGTTTTCAGATTGTCACCTTTCCTTCAGCTGTATACTTAACTCCCAGTGATTACCAAGCATAGCTGCACATTTATCAAGTAAAAAAAGCAACTCTAGGGTTTCCCTGGTGGCGCAGTGGTTGACAGTCCGCCTGCCGATGCAGGGGTCGCGGGTTCGTGCCCCGGTCCGGGAAGATCCCACATGCCGTGGAGTGGCTGGGCCCGTGAGCCATGGCCGCTGAGCCTGCGCGTCCGGAGCCTGTGCTCCGCAACGGGAGAGGCCACAGCGGTGAGAGGCCCGCGTACCGCAAAAAAAAAAAAAGCGCAACTCTACTTAACTTTCAAGTGAAATTCAGGCCTGCAATCGTGGAAAATATCATTATAGTAGAACAACCTGAGTAGCTAGCAGGCCTCTCTAGGAAAATTAATTTACTAATTTTAGCCACAAAGCATACAGCAAAGATAAATTGTCTACCCATTTTTATTGACATCCACCTGATTTATGACATTCTTGTCCAATCAAATTCATCAGTTTACCCTCAAAACAGTATTTGGACACAGGGATATTTATCACAGTCTTCAGGTGAATAGCACCTGAAGAGACACAGTAGGACATTTTTAAAACCATAA
This sequence comes from Pseudorca crassidens, assembly GCF_039906515.1. Lineage (NCBI taxonomy): Eukaryota > Metazoa > Chordata > Mammalia > Artiodactyla > Delphinidae > Pseudorca > Pseudorca crassidens. Next base: position 71,068,177 of record NC_090312.1, read on the forward strand.
ATTCACTGATTCAAATCACAGTACTTGCATAAAAGGCCTGTAGTAACTTGAAACTTAAAATATGACTTCTGTCTTAGCTTTTTGTCTGGACAGAAGCTGGCAAATATTTTAGCTAACGAAAACTCAAATTTTACTCTACTCTTACAAAAGAGTGAAGTTTATGAAGTTTTAAGCCGAAGAATTTATAGAAGGAAAATTTTAAGAGCTATATTATCACCATAAACAATTATCTGTCATATCTGTAAAATAATCTTCCTGAAAAGGCTCAGATTATAATCTATGTCTATGGACATTTGGGGCAAATGTATGTTTATTGTCACTAGAGTATCTTTATAAATAGATGTTTACAGCTGGCCAAGTCCTTAAATCTCATCTAACCATCTATACTACAAACACCCAATGGTGCTCCATGTCCAGAATTTATTTTCTAACTCCTCAACTTTGTTTGAAACCTTCACTTCTCAGCACACACAAGACCGGCACTTGTCACACAAAGGAGCTAATATAATTAAACCAGATGATGTGTCCCACAAGTAAAACCAGCCATTCACGAAAGCTGGTCACCAGAGGCCATTTCAAAGTAATCTAAAGTAATCCCTTCTCTCCACGGATTTGGTTTCCATGAAGTCTTAAGCACATGTGTGCTGTAAAAAAAGAGGCTTATTAAAATCTGATGTGATATTAGAGATTATAATGCAACACAGTTGGGCTGATTTTAATACCTGAGTCTTCAAGAAGAAAGCAATTTTTGATTTTATTTGTAAGCTTACTAAAACATTACCCATACAAAGGTACATGATGTTTACTTAATTAAGGAAAAAAATAAAGAAGGCTCCCCTGTTAGCTGAACTGGGCTTGTATCAGTGTACAGAATTTGCAAATAAAAGTGGAGGAGAAGCTAAAACAGTTTTCACTGATGGACAGATTAGCAAAGCACAGCATGTATTTGTAACTCTAAAGAGTGAGGAGCTTAGATTGTTTAGACAATTCCTTATAAAGTTGTGAATCTCCAGTATATCACTCTTTTGGCTCGCTCTGGTGAAACATTATCAAAATGTGTCATATAACGGCATGATAGCTTCAAAATACCAGTTGCCGTCATTAGTAGAACTGGATTATTAGGTAAGTCTGACTGCCTATGAAGCTTACCAAGACCTCCAGTCCTGGCGGATCTCTGGAGGATTTGTTTCTTTTTCCTGATCCTTTTTCTATGTCTTGATTGTATTTAGTTTCAATTGTGGATGAAAATACAAAGGATTAGATTTGATATGCGGTCCCTCCATTGCAGGATCTCCTACCTACAGCTTTGTATCCTTGAAACGCAAACAAAGGAAACATGTACATGATCATGAACAGGTTTGCAAAATGAGCAAACGGCAACGCCCTGCCACAGAATATCTGCTGTTCCTCATTGGAACAGGGCTTCGCAGAACAGATCATATGTGAAAAAGGAGAGAAGCAACCTCTACTCTAGAGAGCTAATGTGAAGGAGACTAGAAAATATGTTATAGCATCTTTGAGTTTGAAGGTGTTATGGAGTAAATGTTTATGTCCCCCTCCTTCCCCATTCATATGTTGAAATCCTAACCCCCAGTGTGATGGTATTAGGAGGTGGGGTCTTTGGGAGGTGATTAGGTCACGAGGGTGGAAGCCTCATGAATGGGATTAGTACCCTCATAAAAGGGGCCACAGAGAGCTCTCCCACCCACCTTCTACCATATGAGGACATGGAGAAGATGGACATCTATGAACCAGGTAGTGGGCTCTTGCCAGATACCCAATCCACTAGCACCTTCATCTTGGACTTCCAGCTTTCAGAACAATGAGAAATAAACGTTTGCTATTTAAGCCGCCCAGTCTATGGTGTTTTTGTTACAGCAGCCTGAATGCACTAAGATGAGGGATCTTAAAGTTCACCTAGATTAACTTTTAACTAATGAAGAAACCTTCTCTAGACCATCAATGAAAATGCCCCTGTCTAGGTAACACAGACCTTGTTAGGAAACCTGTTTAGTTTTGGGTAGCTAAACAGGTTAAAAAATTCTTTTTTTTTTTTTTTTGCAGTACGCGGGCCTCTCACTGTTGTGGCCTCTCCCATTGCAGAACACAGGCTCCGGACGCGCAGGCCCAGCGGCCATGGCTCACGGGCCCAGTTGCTCCGCGGCATGTGGGATCCTCCTGGACCAGGGCACGAACCCGTGTCCCCTGCATCGGCAGGTGGACGCTCAACCACTACGCCACCAGGGAAGCCCAGAAATTCTCCATTTTATTGAACAAAAATCTGTCCTCTTCTAAGTGTTTAATCATACTCTATTCTACTGAGCCACACAAAATAATTCTATTTTCTTCTCAATAACAAATGACTTAAATATTTGAAGATTGTTTCCATCTAACCCCTGAATCTTTTCCTCTTAAAAAATATGCTTATGTGGTACATTGTGGGAGAGCAGTGGAAGTGGTTATTTTGAATTGGGCCACCGGCTTGTTAAGTAGTGGATCAATAGATCCCACAAAGCTGTAGTTACACAGATAGGAAGGCAGTATATTTAATGTCCATCTGGCTCAAAGGAATTCTGACTACTAGGCTACTAATCAATGCTTTCCAAGCTCCCTACGAAAAATTTCCTTATATAACACTACTTTTGTGTTTGGACTAAATTCAACTCAAATATCTTCCAAAATATGCATAAGTAACTTGTTAATCAGTTTTATTGGAGAATAAAGCCAGACAAGAAGATGAAGATGCAGGCTGAGTCCTAATCCAAGGACTAGATATTTTTCATTCCTTTACAATTTAGTCATTGATTTCTCTCTAGATTTTGAGGAAGCTTTCCTTCTAAGAGGAAACATTTTCTTTAACACATTTGGTTCCCAGTTTCAGAATACTGGATACTTTATTTTTTTATTTTATTATTATTTTAAAAATATTTATTTATTTATTTTTGGGGGGTGCATGAGGTCTTAGTTGCGGCACGTGGGATCTTTAGTTGTGGTGTGCGGTCTCTTCTTTGCAGTGTGCAGGCTTCTCTCTAGCTGTGGCGCGTGGGATCCAGAGTGCACGGGTTCAGTAGTTGCGGCGTGTGGGCTTATTTGCCCTGTGGCATGCGGGATCTTAGTTCCCTGACCAGGGATCGAACCGGCGTACCCTGCACTGCGAGATGGATTCTTAACCACTGGACCACCAGGGAAGTCCCTGGATACTTTAAAAGAGCCATGCAAGAGAAGAACAACCATTTTGCTATTAAACAAAGGCCCCAAGCTCAAGTACTTAAATCCTAAGGAAGAGCAGTGGTTCATTATAATCGCTGGAGGTCTCGTTAATTATTCCAGAGTTCCTGCTTCAGGGGTAGGGCCTAAGAAATTGCAGTTCTAACAAATTCCTAGGGGATGCTGCTGCTTTTAGTACTGGTCCAGGGTAGAGCCATCAACCGACCAGCATTGGCAAAAGGAACGGTAGATGGAACCAAGCCTGGGGGAGGTGCTCCAAGTCTTTTCATGAAGGTGGATCTCTCAGGCCTTTGCATTGGCAGAGACAGCTGATAATTCCAAAATGGGACACTTGAGACTGCCACTTACTTCACAGCTGGTAGGACCGTTCCGTAAGATCATCTTCTGCAGAGTTGCCGAAAAGGCAAGCATTCCAACACACTCACCAGGAACTGAAAGAGTTTTCTACTGGACAGCACATATCCAGAAGTGTTCTTCAGAGCAGCTTTCAAATGACCCTCTAATATCCCTTTCTATATATTCTCTATCAATGTCTGAAGAAACTAGGTTCCACAAATCCTTGAATACACGAACTAGCGAAGTCTGACAGCGGCCCCGTGCAATGCCGAACTTTGTTACACTTATTAAACAACTGTCATGCACTAAGGTGGGTTTGCCACCACCAAAATTTGTTTTCCACCTTTAGGTAAATTATTACTAGAGATGAGGGCGGCAGAGTGAGTTACTGCTTTTGTTTGGAGGAAGCCCATCCTCAGTTTGCTAATTCTGTCCAGCTGTCTCTGCCAATCGCCCACTCTGGGTCTTTTACCCTCCTCCATCACCTCCTCTTTGACACACTGGCAGACAAATACAGATGTAGTGAAACAACAAACCGACTAAATGACGCAGTATGATCCCGGGAGATCTCAACCCACCACGATGCGTGACGCACGTTAGGTGCTCTGGGAAACCCCGAGCTGAATTCTCCTCCCACTGAGCGAGAGGAAGGAAAGAGATGAAACCACAGAAAAGTCAACTGGAAAAGTAGGACTGAACTTCCCAGAACTAGGACAGTGGGTGTAAACAGAGCAAAGGTCAAGTTTGCAACCTTCCAACCTACGGTGTGCATCTTTGATTCTTGTAGCAGACGCTTCTCAGAAGACTGAGTCGTCCTGGTCGAGAAGGGGCAGGGATTCTGGAGTCCGGGTTTTCCAGCTGCCCGATTTCAGGACGTATAGTCCAGCACCATGTGCTGGCTGTGCGGACCCAGGCGCTTCTCAGGAGTGGCATATCTTGAATTTGTGGCCTTCCCCCTCGCCCTTTCATTTTATTGTTGATTTCTCCTTCATTCCTGCCATTCTACTACCCACATATGCTCCTTGACCACCTAAAGTTCTCCACCACTCCCTCTTTCCTTTTGCTTTCCTGAGTCTCCAACCTTCTACAATTTCCAACATGTGGATCAGACTTCACCTTTTAACCAGAAGTAACAATTTTTGCTAATATGCGTTGAACACGTCCCATACACCAAACTTGTCATCAGCTCCCTTTAGCCCCACCATGTACCAATGAAGCAGGCACTACTACTCCTTTTTTTTTTTTTTTAAAATGAGGAAACTGAGATTCAGAGAAGTTAAGGAATCTGTCCAAGATTACACAGCAAGGGGTAGAACTGGGGCTACCTCCCACCAGAAACTTTGTTCCTAACTGTTCTGTTTTTGTAGTATTTTCTCCTGAAGTGCATTTTCACTTGAAAAGATCTTGGAGGCCTAGTGAATTCTGAACCTGTCAAATCAACAGGGAGAATTTGGGGGCAAAAATGGGTGTCAGGTGTTGCTGATGTTTCCAGGCAGCTGTCAATGAGCCTCAGAGCATCTCCCCCAGGAGCACGCGACAGGGCATTGGTATTGTAGCCACACACCACGTACAGGTCCCCTTTCACCTTCCAAACAGAAGGGGACCCCTCAGAGCTCAGTAAAACAAAGAGTTGTTGCTGGGCGAGAGAGTGGACTGGCGTGGTTGAACATGAATATTCAAGACCACGAGTCACAGCTCCATGAATTCGGGGGTCTCCTCCATTTGTATGTAGCATTGTGTAGTTGCGAGACAACTTGCAATGATTAATTAATCCTGGGTGCCGAGGCAGAAGGTGAAATAATTTGTGCGTAGTCATGAAGTTGGTCATTCTCAGGCTCCGAGTGAGCGCCGGAGGGCTTTACTTTCCCGAGATGGAAAGAAGATCGGACTTGACTTTCTGCTTTGTGCCTGTGATCCCAGAGATCCACACCCACAAGCCCTGAAATTTTCTAAAAGGAAGGCAGGTGGCTGCCAGCTGTCCTTAACCCTCATGACATCATCCTCAATATCACCAGTCCATGGAGACTCCACCCACTGAGACCACCCTCTCCTCCGCGGGCCTTGTTCCCCGGCCCACAGAAGCCCTCCCCAACTTGCCACGTGGAGGAGGGGACAATCTCTTTCATATATTGCACATGGCTGCTTATGGCCGTTTTTCCACCATCTCCTCAAGTGCAATTTTAACTGAGGTCATTCATAGTAATACCTCAGTTATCCATCACAGTTCGGGGAAGGGTTTCCAAATACGTAAATTTCCATGAAACCTTATTTTAATTATTTAAGGGCAGGAGCTTCAAACAAACAAACAGGAACCATTTTAAAGCACACTGAGTTTGCAAAAAAAACCTCCCAAAACTCAGAGGCTTGTAACAACAAAGGAAGGGGTATGTCTCCCTGTGTCACACGGAGGCTGCAGTGGTGGTGGCTCTCTAAGGGTTCCCACTCCAGCCCGCAGGCCGAGGCAGCAGCCCTGATGCGAGACACGCCATTCTCGTGGCAGACACCAGGCGCGGGAGAGCTGGTGGAAATCTGGAATGCCGCTCAAAGCCATCTGCTTCCACACGGCATCTGGCGCACCTGCTTACCTGCCTTTGGCCAAAGCAATATATGCAGTGGAGCCCCGGGTGGGGTGGGAGTAGGTTTTGCTCCCTGGGAGGCTCTACAAGTCCTGGGCAGTGGGCGGGGACGCTGAACTCTGGTCACTTCTCTGGTGGGGGAGGGATGGCAATGATTGGGATCACGATTTAATGTATGGCGTGCACTTTCAAAAATTAATCACAGGGGGCTTCCCTGGTGGCGCAGTGGTTAAGAATCCGCCTGCCGATGCAGGGGACACGGGTTCGAGCTCTGGTCCGGGAAGATCCCACATGCCGCGGAGCAACTAAGCCCGTGCACCACAACTACTGAGCCTGCGCTTTAGAGCCCACGAGCCACAACTCCTGAAGCCCACACTCCTAGAGCCCGTGCTCCGCAACAAGAGAAGCCACCGCAATGAGAAGCCCGCGCACCGCGACGAAGAGTAGCCCCCGCTCGCCGCAACTAGAGAAAGTCCGTGCACATCAACGAAGATCCAACACAGCCAAAAATAAATAAATAAAATAAATAAATTTTAAAAAAAGATAGGAATACTAAAAAAAAAAAAAAAAAATCACATATTTCCTAGTCTTCAAAAAATACTGGGAATGATGCCACTGTTTTGTTTTATGGCTCTGGGTCATCATCGTTAACATAAATACTGCTTTTAGCTATAATTCAGACTTTTTCTGTGGGATACTGGGATATGGAAAGCTGTCTGCATAACACATAAGTGACACGGGACTGATACTCTTTGGAATTCCTTAGGAATATTTTTCACGGTGTTGTTTTACCTCCATCGCTATCCATTATCACTTCTAGTTATTATAAGGGTATTTACCTCTCACAACTCCACCTGCCCTCTGCTAACACACTAGGGAGATGCTGAAGAGATGGCTTGTTAAATGCACGTTTAAAGTAAGAGTGAAGACATGAGAGTCTCCCTCAAGCGCAGTACGTGGGTGGGTTTGGCGCACAGACGTTTGGGACAAACGTCTGGGTATGGGCGCTTCATAGACTTATTAGATTCCTTCTTGTTCTTGTATGTCTGGCTGGTTGAGGTGTCAGATAAGCAAAGTCAGGGAGGACTGGGTTTGGAGTTGAGTTCCACAGGAGCACCCCTGCTTTGCCATTTTCCATATTCTTTCCTAGACAGTTGACTAAGCACTAAAACTACCTGTCATTTCTTGCTCAATTCTGTTTACTTTAATCACCACACATACTTAATTCAGTAGTCTTGTAGAGCTCCTGGATAAAGCATGATTGGAGATAATGGGTGAATGAGAGAAGAGCCCTGCTTTCAAATGGAGAGTTATATCCAGTGCCAGGTATAATACAGATCCAGAACGTGCTGGTGACTGCCAACTTTCTAAAGGTTGGACAGATATCACACTTGATAGCCCCCAGCTAATATTCAGAAAAGACGAAAACTCTATTTTGAAAGGATACATGCATCCCAATGTTCACAGCAGCACTATTTGCAATAAGTCAAGACATGGAAGCAACCTAATGTCCATTGACAGAGGAGTGGATAAAGAAGATGTGGTCCATATATACAATGGAATATTACTCAGCCATAAAAAAGAATGAAATAATGCCATTTGCAGCAACGTGGATGAACCTAGAGATTATCACACTAAGGGAAGTAAATCAGACAGAGAAAGACAAATATCATATGATACTGCTTACATGTGGAATCTAAAATATGATAAAAATGAATGTATTTACAAACAGAAATAAACTCACAGACATAGAAAACAAACTTATGCTTACCAAAGGGGAAAGGTGGGGGAAGGATAAATTGGGAATTTGGGATTAGGAGATAACACACTACGATATATAAAATAGATAAACAACAAGGACCTACTGTACAGCACAGGGAACTATACTCAATATCCTGTCATAACCTATAGTGGAAAAGAATCTGAAAAAGAATATATATACACATATATATAACTGAGTTCCTTTGCTCTACACTTGAGACATTGCAAATCAACTATACTTCAATAAAAAATTTTAAAAAAGGCCCCAGGACTCCCTAGAATGTGCACGATATTTGCTTTAGGTTGATATCACCCTGAACACCATAGTGGAATCAGATGTTCATTTTTTTTCCAATGAAAACAAACTCCAAAGAGCATATTAGCCTGTCAGGGTAGATGAAAGTCAAATATTTCCAACTTGGTTAGTGGACAACTATTTCTTAGCTGGTACTTTTCTCTGATATACATTTAGTTTTCTTCTGAAAGCCTGACCTTACATTGATAGTAACTGAACTGTGAACAAGATTTTTCATACGCTTAGGTGTTTTCTTGTATCTCAAATCCCATTAGTATCTTTGTTGTTTTGTGGATAAAATAACTCCTCCTATGTTCACAATGCATCACAATTCAGGAAAGACTTTGGCGTGAATTATTAGTATTTGTTCTTTACAACAGCTTCTATAGGAAGCTAGAGCAAGCATTATTTTTCCTTCTCCAATCCACCGCCATCCCCTACAGGAGGTTCAGAAAGCTGAAGCTGAAACTCACGATCATGTCTTCTGACTCTGAACCTGGTGGCTTTTTCCCCTAATAAATCAGTTCTTTTCCAATTTACCCCATTATTTTGTGAATAATTGCCAACTTGATCATCCCTGGACACAAATGTTAAAAACATACAAACTAATGTAATGCACAAACTTGCAAAGAAAAAATGCATTTGTATGAGTTTCAAACTTTTCATTGCAACTTTTCATTGCAACTCAAGGAAACAGAATATTGGTTTTTAGGTTTACTTATTCTTTCTGCACAAACCCACAACCAATGAAAATACAAAGAAGTAATAATGTCCTTAGTAATGGAATAGAGTGAGTTAAAGTGCTAGGGCTGCTCTCTAATAATTTTAGCAGAACTATTACGTTGATCGGAATATCCTTAATAGAATCTTAGGTTAAAAAACGTACGGGAAAACCAACTTTTTGGTAAAAATATGTCTATGAGATAATTTGGATTAAATAAGTTGAGGATTAATAACTTGAGGAAAGCCTTGAAGATATGTTGATTTTAACATTTTAACAAAAGCAGACTAGAAAGTTAGATTGATTACACCGCTGAAAATACATTTGTAGGTGACATGAAACTCAGTTAAACTCAGTTGAACAGGAAAAGACAGCTTTGTAGGAAGTCTGCACCTTCTCAGTGGACAGCGGCCAGAAAACTTGTAGTTGTCTAGGTAGGAGTCACAGGGAGAGGGCAGTAGGACCTACCGGTTATTCCTAGAAATTCACCTCATCTTGAGTCATTGCTTTGCCTGACCATGGGGATGAATGGAGAGCCCAAAATAATATTCCATCCAATGATAAGGCACAACTTTATTTTGTCTGATGGTGATACCCTATTTTTCTCCAGATAAATTCTGAGCTCATACAATTTGTCACCATTTTTTGGAAGGAGAACAGAGTTTTGACTGACGCGAATGGTTTTAAATTATACGGCAGGGACTGTTCATTGCCCACCTCCTCATTCATTACCATCTTCATTCATAACAAGATCCTGATTTCATGTGCAGTGGTTACGTGCCCAGCTTTAGGTGACATCTCCCAGTTCTCCTTACAGCTCCATGTGCCCACATAACTGAATCCTTTCCAGTGAGATGTAATGCAAGGGTTATGTGGGACTTCTGGGGTAGTTGCATAAAAAAGGGTGAGTGGCCATTTGTCGTATAACATGGATGGAGCTTCAGCAGTCATCTTTTTTTTTTTTAAAAAATTGAAGTACAGTTGATTTACAATGTTTCAGGTGTACAGCAAAGTGATTCCGTTTTGTATATCTATATCTGAATATGTGTATATATACATATATATATATATATATACACATACATACATACATACAGTCACATTCTTTTTCAGATTCTTTTCCATTATAGGTTATTAGAAGATATTCCTAATTCATCCCTCCCCCTCTTTCCCCTTTGGTAACCATACGTTTGTTTTTTTATGTCCGTGAGTTTATTTCTGTTTTGTAAATAAGTTCATTTGTATCATTTTTTTAGATTCCACATACAAGTGACATCATACGATATTTGTCTTTCTCTGACTTACTTCACTTAGTATGATCATCTCTAGGTCCATCCATGTTGCTGCAAATGGCATTATTTCATCCTTTTTTATGACTAATATTCCATTGTGTGTATATGTGTGTGTGTGTTTGCCATACCTTCTGTATCCATTCATCTGTTGATGGACATTTAGGTTGCTTCCATGTCTTGGCTACTGTAAATAGTTCAGCAGTCATCTCGAACCATAAGATACTCTCATTGATGGAATGTTCCATGGTGGAGCAGAGAGGGAAAAAAGCCTAGGTCCCTAGTGACTATTATCCCAGCCCTGACAACCAGACTCTGGATTTCTTTTACTTGAAAGAACAAAACCTTTTGTGGCTAAGGCACTATTATGATTCCTGCTATGTGTAGTCAAAATCCCTAATGACATCTTCTAACTAACACTACTATTTTTTTCCCTCATTCTACCACCATCCTATATTTAAAATGTTAGGAAAACATGGGTTTTTAAAGCAAACCAGAAGAGTTTGATTTATGTTCAAAATAGAAAAAAACAAAACCTGTGGTTAATGAGAGATTTGAAGACATAAGGAACTACACAAATAAACGTGCAATTACAAGTTATGGTAAATGCTATGAAATCCATAGGGGCAAGTGGGAACAGGAAGTTCTCTCAGCAGGCTTTAAGCTCCAACTAATAATTAACTAATATTTAAGGCAGTTTAAGGTTTCTGGGTCAATTAAAGAATGTTAGAAATTGCTCATTAGCTATGGAAATGAAAAGCAGAAATGGATTCCTCTATCTTTTGGTAATTTCCCGGGCTTCAAGTGGATTTCATTATGGTGTGAATTGCACTTTAGCATCTTACAAAAAAGCCTGAAGTCTTTTTGTAGACAATAACCAGTACTCTACCTGAGTTTTCTTAAAAGAGGTTAAATTGTAACCCCCACAATGATAAATTTTCATATTTCACATCCAAAGGAGGAATTTTCATACTTTAAAAAAATTTGCTTAAGATAGTTTATTATTGTCTTACCTAATTGCAGAATTTTATTGGATAAAAAGATGGTAACAAAACAACTCCTCTGAAGGAATGCTGAGACATGTTTATTCATGAGAAAAACTTAATTACCTCTCTTCACCTGCGGACCTTTTCCCTTTTCTCCTTCTCACTCTTGCAAATGAGACTTCTGTTTTTGGTTGAAAATACAGTTTCTGCCTTAACTTGAATAGCAAGGATTTTCTAAAAAAAACCTCCTGAAACCCAAGGTCTCTATGCTTTAAAGGAATTTTTAAAAAGGGTTTGTTCTTTTTTTTTTTTTTAAACACCTTTATTGGAGTATAATTGCTTTACAATGGTGTGTTAGGTTTCTGCTTTATGACAAAGTGAATCAGCTATACATATACATATATCCCCATATCTCCTCCGTCTTGCATCTCCCTCCCACCCTCCCTATCCCACCCCTCTACGTGGTCACAGATCACCAAGCTGGTCTCCCTGCGCTATGCGGCTGCTTCCCACTAGCTATCTATTTTACATTTGGTAGTGTATATATATCCATGCCACTCTCACTTCGTCCCAGCTTACCCTTTCCCCTCCCCGTGTCCTCAAGTCCATTCTCTAGGGGCACGACAGGAATAAAGAAAAAGGGTTTGTTCTTCATATATGTCTCAGTTGCGTGTCAGTTATATACCTCAAATTAGGATTTTAGAAACTCAAAGTAATACATAAGTGACACACTATTCTTAGACTGGTGAGATTGACTCCATAACAATTACTAATGGTTACTCCGACGTTGCCATTAATAAACTAGCAAAGTTTAGGAAGAAAAAATATGAATGCACAAACAAAAATACCTTATTCAATTTGATTTATGTTTAGCTACCAGGAAATGGAAATTTTTTGGTAAATTTGATTAGTGTAGATTGTGTTCTCCAAACTGTTGCACGATGTGGCACACAAAGAAAATAAAAATATCAATTATGCACAGCACATTGGAGTAAGCAGATGAGGGGACTCTGGCCAGTCTGGCCCTTCCCAGCCATCCTGAACTGCGGACATGGGCATCTTGACATACCTGTCATCTCTCTTCTTTTTTTTGCGGTACACGGGCCTCTCACTGCTGTGGCCTCTCCCGTTGCGGAGCACAGGCTCCGGACGCGCAGGCTCAGCGGCCATGGCTCACGGGCCCAGCCGCTCCGCGGCATGTGGGATCTTCCCAGACCGGGGCACGAACCCGTGTCCCCTGCATCGGCAGGCAGACTCTCAACCACTGCGCCACCAGGGAAGTCCACACCTGTCATCTCTTTGTGGCCCACCGCCAATGCAGAGGGACTACTAGGATGTTGGGTTCTAGAGAATTGAATTGGGCTATGAGGATTTTAAACTGATGTTGCTATCTGTCCAAAAAATATTATGTAGAGATATTGAAAATAGACTATTAAAAAAATCAGAGCCTTAATTTCTATATTTGTATGTATTATGTACCGTGGTGTTTTTAGAGTTAAAAAAAAAAAAAAAGTAGTCTGATTTGACCAATAAGAAGAATCAGTTGGACAGCCAATCTAAATGTCCACTTCACAGAAGCACAGACTCATAGAAGTCACAGACTCATAAAATCAAGGATGGACTTTACAAATCATCTTATTTAACTTCTTTTAGAACTGAGGAAATGGAGGTCTCGAGTAATCAAAGATACCTTGAGTAACCAAATGTATACTGTACAAAGATTTCGCATACCTTTTCTAATTGGAATCTCCCAGTAACCCTTGGCAGTACTCCCTATTTTTGTAGGGGTGGAACCAGATTCAGAGAGGCTAAGTGACTGACCCCAAATGGCTGTTTCTCAAGGCAGAGAAGGAACCCCTCACCTTGTACTCTCCTACTACATTATAGAACCTTCCATCATGATCACATGTGAGCTATCCGTTGCACTTAATGCACAGCTAAGTTAAGGCAGTTTCCTTCGCGTTCCATGAATATTTTCACTGTGGCCAGTTCTGTCTTAAGGGAGTTGCTCAAATGAATAAATTGCATTTGTAGCATGAAGAAATGCCATCACCCCTACCCCACCCACATCCCTAAAATTTGCGAAACCCTCTCCCACTTTCTTCAGGGTTTTAAAGTGGTGACGCCCAGGAGAAGTTATGCCCCTGAAGAAGGTATGGGAGGGTACACATCGGGTATATTTCCCTGGAAACTTTCCATCGGTCTTTCACTTGTGGATTCTATCTGGCAAAAGGAAAAAGAAGGCATAATAAATATTTATCTAGAGTGGAGCTCTCGAATGTCATCCTGTAGCAAGAACATGCACTCCTAACCATGGTCTCAGCAACACACACAAGCAGGCACAGAAACCTGGGTGGGAAACACCATCCCCAAGCCAAACAGCCTATGCCTCTGTCCTGGCACGGAGACAGCTCCTTGAAACAGAAGTAGGCCTGCCAGAGCAGAAGGACAGACAGATTTGGAAGTTCTGCTGTCTCATTTACTAGTCGTGTGATTCTGGAGAAGTCAACATCCTCTCTGAATCAGTAGTTTCTTGTTTCTAAAATGTAATAGCTCTGCCTGTCTTCCAAATGACTGAAAATTCATGGAGTACTTGATAAACACGAAATGACTTGTAAATATTAGGTACTCTAATATTTTGGTCTCTATTTACAGAAAATAATCTATGTCATTGTGTCAGGGGGAAAAGTGGCTTAGGGTCTTATCAGTGTCTCTGTCTTCACGGCACAGCTATCATTCCATGAGTGATAAATGGATCCGGAGCCCACATGGATCCCATTTCTCCATCTATTCCGGCACCTTCCCCCCTCATCAGATCAGTCACTCAACCTGTCGATTTTGTTCTCTAAACGTTTCTCAGTTCTGTTCCCTTTTCTCTATTTCTTTCTTCACTACCATAGTTTATGCCACCTTCTTTTTTCCAGATCACTAACAGCTTCTAATGGTCTGTCTCCTACCTGCTTCCTCTTAAATTCATCTTCAACTCCCCTGGGGAACCAGAGCAATCTTCTTAGATGCTAGCCTAACCACGTCTCTTCTCTGTTCAAAACTCAACGTCTTCCCAAACATGGCTTTAGTGTTAAAAAGGCCTTCTAGATTCAAGCACCAGCATGGTATGTGCCCAACCAACTCCACTCCCACCAAAATGGTTGATCTCTTGTTTATTCACTAAGAAAATTCAGACATCAGTGAGGCCTTCCTTGACCTCGCCTTGCCACTCACACACCAGGAATTCTACCACTGTCCCTCTAGAGCCCACCCAGAATTTAGCACACCACAGGGGCTTGGTAAATGTTTGTGGAATAAAAGAATGGATGTCTAGATGGTAATGTACTCCTTTACGAGTGCTTCTTCAACCCAAATGTAAAATATCTCAAAAAAGGAATTGGCTGCCCCACCCCCTGGTATTTTCAAGCCTACCTAAGTATCTGATTAGCAATTGCCTGGGACAAGATCTTTTCATATCTGCATATCATAGTATAATAGAAGAAAAATGAGGGCACGCCTTTTTCAAATAGCACGTGATCTTTCATCTTTAAAAGGCTTTCCTTTTTCAGTGAGCTGCAATCTTTCTCTAAAGGATCATTTTCATCCAGTAGACTCAAAAAAAGAATGAAAAGCTGTGAACGCCTGACTTTACTCCCAATCAGTTTGAAAGCCATCGCTTAGTTGTTAAGTTGTCCTTTCCGAGAACAAAGGCTCAGGTATTTGGATTTCAAAGCCTTCCCATCAGCCTTTTGGCAAATGAGGTGATAGCAAGGTGAGTGTGAGAGCAGAGGGAGGGATTCTCGGACACACGTGCCCCTGTTCTTTTCAAAGACAGCCCTGAACACTAGCCGGTATACAGCTGCAGGGCTCAGTCCTGGCTTATCTCACTTTGTTTTGGAAATACACTGCAGGTTGCAAACAGAAAGAAGATTATAGTGTGGGAAGGTTCAGGCATGACAGGACCGTCTGTTTTTTCTCATTGCCTCATTTTTGCTCAGTGCTTTGTTTCCAACTTTCCACAGAAACCATTACTAACTATTCCTCCCTCATCTTCTAGAAAAGTGCTTCCAAAACTCACTAAACTTCCCGCCTACTTGGGGCAGACTCCTGAATATTCGAGAAAGGGGTTCTGGCCTTAGTGCATAAGCCTAGAAATCTCAAACCAAATTTCTAGACACTAAACACAGCAAATGGGTGTGGGACCTGAAGTTACTTAGTTTCTAGGGCTTGTGTAGGAGATCAGGGGTGAGAAGCATGTGCCTGGAAAGAGTTCAATTGCTCAGAAAAAAAAAAAAAGGCAAAACAAACTAAGAAATCAATATGCAAACAAAGCAAAAAGCAGGCTGATTACTTCTCCCCTCCTGCTCCCCGCCAAAAGTCATTTTCTCAGGTTGTATAATATTTCCATTCCAGATGCACGGTTAAAAGAGCCCAGAAAGGACACAGCCTCCCAGGAATCTGAAAACCAACTAAAGAAGCGAGAAGTTGAAAGTCAAAAGTTGTCATCTTATATTGCACAAAGCACTACACGTCACAGACTCTCATTTCAAACGTCAGAGGTTAGCCTCCATGCCTCTGACATCATGGCAGGCATGAAGCATTTCTGGAAGCCGCTTTGCCCTTTATGGGAAAAATGGGAAGCACATGATTTGACTGTCACGGAGCAGTTTAGTATGAGGAAGGCTCTTCTTGAATGAGTCACGTTGCTGAGGTACCCCTAAGATGCCCACACCCATGCTGAGAGCAGAGCTAAGAGTTTTTATATCTCTATAATGTGGTATACCCTTGGAGACCAGAAGCTGGATCAAGAAAATCTCTTAACAGAATTATACATACTTAATCATAGTTTCTGGCAACAGAAATCCACAAACAGGACATGGGTGGAGGTTATTAAGAAGAAATGTATGAAACTACTAAGTGATTGATAAGGGGCTGAGAAGGAATTTGCAGCCAGGGTCCCAGCATTCATTCAACAGACCTCCAAAGCACCCCCCTGCGTACCATGTGCTGTTGGGGATGCCCAGAAATCTGGGTATTTGCACCTGGTTCATGAGCTAATCTCCTTCCACCTGCAGAGAGAAAAGGAGAGGATGCTCTGAAAGTTCCAGCTCAGCTTCGCTCTCTCCCAAGGGCACAGATGCTCTTACGGATGTGCCCAATGTGAGTCAGAGATGCTAAGAATAAAAGCTCACGTTGATTGAGCCCACGGTCGGTGCCAAGAACAGTGCAGTAACAGCACATAAAACTGAGGAAGCAGGACTATTTTCTCCATTTCAGCTGAAGGAACTGAGGTACAGACAGGTTAAACAGATTTTCCAACGTTACACGGCTAGTCGGGAGAGCCACGTTGGGCAGGAACATGGTCTTCTACCATCTCACCAGACTTCCTGGCACTTTCCACTCTGTGTCATGTTTCTGTAGCTTATTCTTCTGAAATACTGGCCTAAAAATTGGACAATACATCTGCCACACTGCTCTAAATGAATAGACTCTTATCTAGTGAATCAACGTACCAAGCACCCCTAGGAGAAGGAAATATCTTCCACTGTCTGGGATCTGGGGCTCCATCCTTAGTAATTTTGTTTGCCAAATGATTATCTTAACATGCAACCCACTTTAGCCTGGAGAATGTGGCTAACGGGTTCCCGTCTGCCACTGCCCCCAGCCAAATGTGCTGAGTAGTGGGGTGTCCTGCTTACCACAGACATTTATAAACATAAATAGCAGGCTGCAAAGAGAGTCTGAATGTCCTCTGATACGTCGTAGTGATGGTAGGACATCAGTTGTTTTTTAAAAAATTTACTTTATTGAACTATAGTTGATTTATAATGTGTTAATTTCTGCTGTACAGCAAAGTCATTCAGTTATACATCTATATACGTTCTTTTTCATATTCTTTTCCATTATGGTTTATCACAGGACATTGAATATATTTCCCTGTGCTATGCAGTAGGACCTTGCTGTTTATCCATCCTATGTATACTAGTTTGCATCTGCTAATCCCAAACTCCCAATCCTTCCCTCCCCCACTCTCCTCTCCCTTGGCAACCACAAGTCTGTTCTCTACGTCTGTCAGTCTGTTTCTGTTTCATAGATAAGTTCATTTGTGTCATATTTTAGATTACTACATGTAAGTGGTATCATATGATATTTGTCTTTCTCTGTCTGACTTATTTCACTTAGTATGATAATCTCTAGGTCCACCCATGTTGCCGCAAATGGCATTATTTTATTCTTTTTTCATGGCTGAATAATATTCCATTTATACATGTATCACGTCTTCTTTATCCACTTACCCGTAAATGGGCATTTAGGTTGTTTCCAGACATCCACTACTTCTAATTTAAATTGCAAGTGACACTCAGGATCATGGAGTTTATACAAAGTATGGAGAAAATGAATTTCTGTAGCACATCTGATGAAAGGGAACAACATTCACTTTCTGATCCTCTAAACACTGTTTGAATCGGAACTAGATGATGCCTTCTTATGAGCTGCAAGATGAATTTATGCATGTAAGCGCAGGCGTGGGGCTTCGTGGCTCCCACAAACAAGGTGCTTGTGCTCAACACCAAACAAAACCAGAAGGATTAGATGGAGGAGAGATGATGTGTGCAAAACACCTGGGCATAAATAGTAGAAAAAATCATGATCAAGTCCAATCGATGGAGGTTTCCAGCATCTAGGTGATTTTCACCATCAAGTGTGGGGTGCTAGTGATGGCAGACAGGGCTCTCGTGGTTTCCCCTTGGACAAGGGTGGTTACGTTGTTCTCTGCCAGTTGGCATGTGGTTTACCAATTGGAACCTTCATCATATCTAAGCCAGTTTCATGGATTTTATATTAGAAGTATATAAGGCTAGAGCTTTACTTCATATGTCATGGCGCCAGAGGGGCTATTTGCCTTTTTCGTATCCAGCAACTGCCTTCTATTTTTGTAAATGGCTCTGATTTTTGGCTTTGGGGGAATCATTTCTCCCCCCCTTGGTATCCCATGGACTTTTAGGAATATTCACACCTCCTGCCCCTCTCCCATTATGGAATGCATTCTTTTTCCCTCTCCTCAGCAAGAGTGATTGTTTCAAAGACTAAGCGTTGGCCAAAGCCAAGTCATTCAGAGCTGGTGAGACTCACTTCAGAAGCCATGTTGTTTGAGCTGAGCACTGTCATCCACTGACTTAAGACTGTGAGGATGAAAAGTTGGAGCGGCAGCAGCCACATTGTGAACATGAGGGCATACACATGTCTAAACACAGAGCTCTCTGCAGCAGGCAGAGCCAAGAGAGGCATGGAAGGAAAAAGAGTAGGAGATTTTAACTGAGCTCCAGTACAGCTCCAGCTGCAGTGAGCAGTGGTCCCTGGAATTATCATTTGTAAGCCAAAACACCCTTGTTGCCTAAACCAATTTGAGCTGATTCTTTTTCTATTTCAACCCGAAGTATTCTAAATTACATACACACACACACACAAAATGTAAAACTTTTAAAAAACAGCTTGCTTTTATGATTCAAACAACCCTTATGAATCCTACTATTATTTCACTTCCAATCAGCCCATTCCTATCTGAATTATTTAAGATTTTTTCGCTTAAGAATTAATTATGAATGGTGACTTTTGTGTTTAGGACAATTTAAAGATACAGTTCTTGTTAAATATGTATGACATTGATTGTATCAATGTACCATTCATTTCACAGGACTGGGAAATTTGCAATCTCGCCAACCTCCTCAAATTGCCTGTGAGTACTACTATCTTGTCTCATGTCTCTGAAGTCTCAAAAGAGTGGGGAAATAAAGTCTTAGAATCCATTCATTTGTCAAGGAAATGCAGTCCATGACATATGGAAGATCAAGCTGATTTCATCAAAGTTGAAGGTTGAACTGGTAATAAAACAGATATAAGTTCTGGCAATTGTTCTTATGTATTATAAAACCTCAAATGACTGGTGATGCTTCTAGAAATACACCCCTATTCTTCACAGCTGGTATCTCCAAGTGCACTAGATCCTTGTTTCTTACGGCATACAAAGAATTCCCTTAAAAACTGAGTTAACAGTAAGTCACCCATGTTACTTACTATTGACCATGCATAATTTAGCACGAAAACTGACGATGCACGATTTAGCAAAAAGCCATTGTGTAGCTCTTAATTTTGGAGTTTCTCAAAGATCCGTTTGGCTCTAAAGATGTAATATGATATTACAGACATTTAAACAAAGCATGTGTTACTGCTTCCTGAATTTTTGAATTTTCATTTGGCCCTTGGAGATTGCCTATTTAATTAGTAGCTACTTCCTGCATGAACTGCAAAGTAAGTGAACCGAAGCGTTCAATAATGTGAAACGTACATTAGCAAGTATATTCAGTCTCAAGGTGAACTTGGATCATGTAGCTCTCACTAAAGTCATTAACAGAAGATCTTCCTAAACCACTGAGAGCTTCCTTATCATTTCCATTCCATGTCATGGTTTTTGTCATTATCACAACCACTAAGAATAAAACTCCCTTAAGCTGGGGAAAATAGTCGACTTTACAACTGAACCTTGCAAATATTTCTCTCCGTCCGTTGTTTGCCTTTCAACTTTGTTTATGGAGTTTTCAGCTATTCACAACCAGCCTTTGATTTTAATATCACAGTAGTGCCAGATTAGGGGTAAAATAACCACATTCTTTCCAACTTGTTTGGTTTTGGAACAAATGGCTCACGGGCTTTTCGAGTTAGGTTTTACCACTCTCCACAGCCCAATACGACCCTGGCCTCGCTGGGATTGTAGGTATCTGTGATCAGGTTTTTTAATAGCTTTTTCAGAAAAGCAAGCACATAGAAGACTCTATTAGAAACAGGAAGAGTCAAATAATTGTTCTTAATCACTTGGTCAGTCAAGGTTCTAATCTGTGATGTTCTTATATTAGTACATTCAGATTAATCAATATTCACATCGAAATTTTATTTGTATTCACAATTATTCTGATTAGTAATAAATCTATGATATCTAAGGGTCAAGCGGGTAGTTGCCCACTTTCCTCTTGCATTCTTTTTCCATTTTCTTACTGTAGAATGCATTTAAAGACCATACAATGCATTCTCTTCTTTCAGAGGGTAGTGAAAGCACTAGTTCCTTTCTGTGTATGAGCTGACTTTTCTAACAGTTAATAGTGGCGGCGAAGTATCTGCTGTTGTTTTGGGAAAAAAAGGAGCTAGTGACCTGTTTTTCACAATGCTAATGAATCTGTTCTATTCATATTGCTGCCCAGTGTTTTGGTTTTGTTTTGTTCTTTAAAAATTGAAGATTTTCTACAAATGGAACTACCATATGACCCAGCAATCCCACTACTGGGCATATACCCTGAGAAAACCATAATTCAAAGAGTCATGTACCACAATATTCATTGCAGCTCTATTTACAATAGGCAGGACATGGAAGCAACCTAAGTGTCCATCGACAGATGAATGGATAAAGAAGATGTGGCACATATATACAATGGAATATTACTCAGCCATGAAAAGGAACGAAATTGAGTTATTTGTAGTGAGGTGGATGGACCTAGCGTCTGTCATACAGAGTGAAGTAAGTCAGAAAGAGAAAAACAAATACCATACGCTAACACATATACATGGAATCTAAAAAAAAAAAAAAAGGTTCTGAAGAACCTAGGGGCAGGACAGGAATAAAGACGCAGACGTTGAGAATGGACTTGAGGACACGGGGAGGGGGAAGTGTAAGCTGGAACAAAGTGAGAGAGAGGCATGGACATATATACACTACCAAACGTAAGGTAGATAGCTAGTGGGAAGCAGCCGCATAGCACAGGGAGATCAGCTCGGTGCTTTATGATCGCCTGGAGGGGTGGGATAGGGAGGGTGGGAGGGAGGGAGATGCAAGAGGGAAGAGATATGGGAACATATGTATATATATAACTGATTCATTTTGTTATAAAGCAGAAACTAACACACCATTGTAAAGCAATTATACTCCAATAAAGATGTAAAAAAAATAAAATAAACTCAAAAAAAAACTTGAAGATTTTTTTCTCCCTAAAAATTGAAAATTCCTTTAAGGTTCAATGAAGCTTAAAGCTTTCTCATGGGTCTGTTTTGAAACACTTATATTAAGACATAGAATGACTCGTTTCCTTGCAAGACCCTTGGGCAAAAGAAAAAAAAAAGACTTTAAATAAAAGATATAAAGTTTGAGGTTCTATGATGACCTGAAGAATAATTTCGTCATCTAAGTGGATACGTTGCTTCATCTAAGGGCTTGTGTCTCAATGTTCCTGAATGGAGAGTGGTGACTGCATTAATACCCTTGCTTCCTATCCCCTAACTTGTGTTCCTCTTGGAGCGTCAGTAAAGCTAAAAATTATCCTACTGTACGTCATCAGCAGGCAAGTGAGTCTCAGGTCTTCAGCTGAGACTGCCATTAAGGATGTGAATTCCTGAACTTGGTAGTAAAGCATTCCCTCCAAAGAGGGTGGTGGTGTATTTAATCAGCTTAGCCTCTCTTGTCTATGGTGACCCTAAGCTATGGAACCAACGCATAAGCAGAAACAAAGGAAAAAGCCTTCTTGGGAATTACAAAGAAAGAGAAAAAGAAATAAAAAGTATTATAAAGTGTCTACATTTAAAAAAATGATTCCAGGATAGAAAATACTTCTAAGATGATGTTAAGATCTAGAGTCCCAGTAGGGACCTCTCTCAGTCACAATACAATTGACTTTTCAGCTTCCATATTAATTACTGTAATCACAACTCCAAAGCAGCCCAATGTATTGACTAAGAAAGACTTTCTTAGGGGTTATAATCTACACAAGTTTTGGGGGAAAATAACATGATCTTAAAAAATGAGAAATCACTTTTTTCTCCACCAGTAGAAGGGAACACTCAGTGGCCTGGGATGGAGACAGAGGAGGCTGGTGGCGGCTTGGCTGAAAATTTGCCGTGAGAACAACAACTACCTTGGGAGTTTACTGTGGGCAGAGTGCCCTACTGGTGGGAAAAGGGAAATTAAAAAGGAATACTATTATTAAGGAGATACCTATATTTTTGGAAGCTCTTCATTCATACATATATGCAAACCTGAAGATAAAATAGCCTTGGGCTTCCCTGGTGGTGCAGTGGTTGGGAGTCCGCCTGCCGATGCAGGGGACACGGGTTCGTGCCCCGGTCCGGGAAGATCCCACATGCCGCGGAGTGGCTGGGCCCGTGAGCCATGGCCGCTGAGCCTGCGCGTCCGGAGCCTGTGCTCCGCAACGGGAGAGGCCACAACAGTGAGAGGCCCACGTACCGCAAAACAAACAAACAAACAAAAATAGCCTTTTAAAGATCAACACTTATAAAGCAACATGGACAGTCTAAGGAGAGAATGGAAGTGAGCTAGGCCTGGTCGTCGAGAAGTTAGTTTCAAGTGGTACTTGGACAGCGTGGTGAGTGAGAACACAGGCTCAGGGAGACCTGAATTTAAGTCCCAAATCTGCTTCTTGCTCCCTGAGCTTCCATGGGCAAATTACTTACCTTTTCTTACTTTTCTCTTTTGTAAAGTGGAATAAGAATCACGCCTATCACCTCCTACCGTTCTTGTGGGGATTAAAGAGCTGGCAAGAGCGCAGAAATGCTAGCATCCTCCCGGCACACGGGAGGTCCTCAACGTGTCCTTTCCCTTTTTCTCACTCCACCCCTTCTCAGAACTTCCTTATGCAGGATACCAATAGCTCCAACCACTTTGGAAAGGACAGTTGTCTGATTTGATATGTTGGTCAAAAGGCATAGAAAGTGTTAATTTAGGTGTGGGTCAATGCCAGTATTGAGGGTTAGTTAGATTTTCCTCTTTCTAAAATAAAGGAACCAGACTACATGTCCATAAACAACCTATGACCCTTGACTGAACCCTAGAAAGGAGTACAGACAGTTGCAGGTCTGTGTTGAAGAACGGCTGCTGCACACTACCCGTTTATTAATGGTACTGTTGGGTGATGTGGGTTTGTTTTTCTGCTTCAGGGCAAGACCAACAGAGAGATTTCCTAAATGATGAAATAAAAAATGAAAAACAGTTTAGGCAGTTGTTTTGAGAGGTTCTCCATGGATTTCATAGTTTTTCCTCTACTCAAGTAACCAGATGAATCATGGTTGTTTTGACTGTGATTTCATGAATGAGAAGTCAGGGCGGAATAGGCATAACCATGTGATGATAATAAGCAAGTTTTGGTTTTCTGGAGACTTCAATTTTCTCATTTGTAATAAGGGGTGGTGGAGATATTGAATTATCTCTAAGGTTCATTTTAGCAAAGAATCTCTAAGAATAACAGACTGAGCCTTCCCAGTGGTTCACTATGTCTCCGATTCTGCACAGACTGTAGTCCTGGCCATTGATAGGTACCCAATAAATATTTGTCACATAAACGAATGCATACGGAGAGTAGTCCTGAACATGCCTACTTCTTCTGTTGCTCAAAGTGATTGATGGCTGAGTGTCTCGATGAGCCTTATATTCCGACACAGTTCTACACTTGATGTCAGCAGTAGGGCAAGAGGATGACCCGTTGCTAGTCCAGCAAGATTCCTCAAACTCTAGTTTTCCTGGGACAGATGGAGGGCAGATTGCCCGCTGCATTCATAACTCTTTGAATGTATTTACTGATTTTATTTCATCTCTCTGTTGGTCTCGCCCTGAAGCCGAAAACATGAACACCAAACGGTATCATTAACAACCTGATCACGTGTGGCAGCCAGCCTCCAGCACGGGCCCCCATGATTCTCACCCCCGGTAGTCGCCTTTGTGTCGCTTAGTAGGGTGACCCAGGTAACTAACAGCATATTGCAGATGTGATGGAGGCCACAGAAATCATTGCTGCTCTACCTCCTTGTCTTAGATCACCTGCTCTGGGGAAAGCAGGCCGCAGTGTTGTGAGGGCACTCAAGCAGCTCCGCGGAGAGAGGTCCACTTGGCAAGGAACTGAAACCTCCTGTTAACGGCCAGCACCCATGTGCCAGCCATGTAAGTGAGCCAGCTTAGAAGAGGACCCTCTGACCCCAGTCAATGCCTCAGATGACTGCAGGCCTGGGTAAGGTCTCGGACTGCAATGTCATGCATGACTCCGAACCAGAACCTCCCACAAGTTCCTAAACCCCCAGAAATTATATGAGATAATAAATGGCGATTGTTCTTTTAAGCAACAAACATTCAGGGTCATTTTTAATGCAACAATAGATAACTAATATAATAGGATTCTAAAGAAGATTGATTTCATGAGTGACTGAAGTCACCTTTCAGTTTCGTAGTGAGAGTTAGTGTTAACTGTTAATAATGCATGAGAATAAGGAGTACAGGTGTCCTGAAAGTTTAGCAGCTCTATCAGTGATGGTTCAAAGGAATTTTCTAATGGCTTTCTCATAAGATCCTTACTTCTTTTCCCCTTTCTTAGGTACACGCACTCTTTTCTCATCTATCACAGTAGTTTATAATAAGCGTGAGTTTGGGGACTGGCAAGCTGGGTTTTGATTTGGGGTCTGCTGTGTGCTAGCTAAGAGAACCTGCACAAGTTAAAACTTTCTGGAATGAAGCTTCCTCATCAATACAGATGATGTAATAGTACCCACCTCATGGATATTGTGAGGGTTAAATAACCTAATATATGTGAAGTTCTTAGGACCATAGCTAGCACACAGTAAGCTCCCTGTAAGTTACCATTTTTGTCACCAGTTTATTTTCACAACTTAAACATATTTCCCCTCTCATAGTTTCTACTTCTTTTTACCATGATCCCCGCCTTCCCCAGCGAGACTACATCTCACCAGTACTAATATCCCAAAGCCATGCGTGGTGATCTCATTTCATCCCTACCCCCAGACCTAAGCGACACCCTGCCTCAGGTGACATTCATATGACCCTGTCTTCTAAGAGTTGTATATCTGAAAGTTGGATTTTTCAAAGAAAATTTTAGGTAACCAAATATTCCAGTTTTCTAGGCAGAGTTTACCAGTATATAATTAAAGAAAACCAAGTATTGCAAGAAAAAAACATCAAGAGTTGCCTCAATCTCAAAGCACAATCCTAAACTGACCCATCTTTTGAGAATCAGATCTAACTTTTTCACTGACTTTCTGTATGAGAGAAGAAATTAGAATTTGCTCCTGTCTATAAGATTTTTCATTCTTTTTCTTATTGGAGTAGTGGTGGGAGAATTATGAAATCCAACCAATCATGACAACTGTCCCATCTCACAGGAATTGTTGAACTGGGGATTTAGGGTGGCTCATAAAATTAGCATATTTATACAGTCTGCCAATTCTATTTGAATTCAGTGGTGGGAGAAAGAGTAGAGGAGAACAGCAGGTGGTTTCATCAAAATCTCCAGGAAACTCTGAACTCCTCATTTTTAAGGTTAGGAGGTAATGTGCCAAAGGTCATGTGGGGCAAAGGGCAAGAAGACTGAAAGGGATTAGAAGAAGATAGAGACTGTGGGCTTGGACATAAAAAGAGTTACTGGGAAAGCAAGAAACTGGTGAATAGATCACATTTTATTGTTTGGCTTAAATTATTTAGCAAAACTAGCCTTCTTTTAGTTTAGTGCATTATCCTGGAGGTGGGGGGAGGGTAGGAAATCAAACTATTTACATATTCCCGCTTTCTCATCTCCCTCATCTTTGTCTCTCTCTGCTCCACCCCAGTGAAACACATACGGATTTTATTATCCAAGCATCATTTTCATCATGCATTTTCCCTGCAGTTCTAGAGAAATACTCACATGCACACGCACACACACGTGTCCACACTATATGGATAGGAACCACACGCTGAGAATCTCATTCATTTTTAAGCCTTTAAATCTGTATGGATAATGGTTGTTTATTTTTCATTTAATCTATCTATCCAGCTTTCTGTCTATCCTCTATTTACTTAGGTACATGTGGAAAAATACATCCTTTGGAGACACGTGCAATTCTGGTTTCTGCATAACTGGTATTTTAAGTAAACCAAAACGCTGTGCCTGCCTAGTCCCTAAGCTGCCCAGGAATCTCCTGCTGACACCAGCCATCCTCTGGCTTGGGGCATCTGGAATGACACCTTTGGCCCTTTCCGCAGAGCCCTTTGTCCTTCTGACCTCTGGTTCTTTCCTCTTGCTCTGCTGGTCATTCGCCTTGTCTTTTCACTTGCCCCCAGTGACATGGCTATTGTAAGGTTTTTGTAGTATTTTGGTTCCTACTGCAAGGCCTCCTATGGAACAATATGCTGGCTAGCGGGTTGTTTCCCCTGTTTGCAAACTGGACGGGAACTCTCAAGACCATCCTCACTCAAGCTGCCAGCTGAAGCCAAACAAGAACCATTCACACTGACATTTTATTGTTTGCATCTCTAGAGTTTTGTTTAAAGTACTTTTGGATTATTCCCATCTTTCAGACACTTACAAGAGGTGGTTATTTTGATTTTTTTTTTCTATCTTTCTCATGAAGCAAATCCCATAACTTGAGTGGAACTCACAAAACCTCAGTCTATAAGCTTCAGCAAACAAGTATTTTGAAACAGAAACATTTAAAAATATTGACTAATAAAAAATCATTTTAACAGACTGACTAATAAAATAAAATTTAAGAAAAGACAGGTTGATCTTTGGGAACAAAAGTCCATAAGTTTAAATTCTTCTTTGCATGAAAACACAGCCAATAGCTCAGGGAGGAAGCCCTTTCTGTTTCAAGGCTATTGAAGGAGGGCTCTCTGCCTGGATGTTAACCACACTTAGAATATGAGAAAAGGGATTTTGTTGAACTCAGAACACCTAGTTGATGAGAAAGTTACTGGGAAATATTTCGTGCCACGGTCCTGAGCATCTTTAAGCTGGCGAGTGTCAGCAGAAGTCTGGCATTTGGTTGTGTTAGCAATTTGTACTTACGAACTTTACAGTTCTTGGGAAGATCTGGCCAATTTTCATTATTAACTTCCTTTTTTTTTTTTTTGTGATACGCAGGCCTCTCACTGCTGTGGCCTCTCCCATTGTGGAGCACAGGCTCTGGACGTGCAGGCTCAGTGGCCATGGCTCACGGGCCCAGCCGCTCCGCGGCATGTGGGATCTTCCCGGACCGGGGCACGAACCCGTGTCCCCTGCATCGGCAGGCGGACTCTCAGCCACTGCGCCACCAGGGAAGCCCTTAACTTCCTTTTTTAAAATTTATTTTATTGAAGTATAGATAGTTTACATCGTATTAATTTCTTCTGTACAGCAAAGTGATTCAGTTTTATATACATATATTCTTTTTCATATTCTTTTCCATTATGGTTTATCACAGGACATTGAATGTAGTTCCCTGTTCTCTACAGTACAACCTTGTTTACATTATTAACTTCTGATCATTTTTCTGAAATATATTCTAACAAACAATAGAGCTGGAGTTATCAGCCACTTACGAGTTTTGAGATATATGTACCAAGAGCTAAAGACCACTCATGACCCTGTAAAGATGCAGTTTCTCGCAATCACACTGGCAGGGAGCTTCAGCTCACACCAGGCAGTCTTAGGGTCATCTTAGAATGTAAGCTTCTGAGAACAGAGCCCACGGGTCACACCCAACATCACATCCTCACAATATCCTGCACATGGAAGGTATGCATTGACATTTATCAAATGGAATGAATAATTGAGATTTGCCATTTCAAGGGAAGCCCACAAAATCCTCTTCACATAGTATCAGCCGCCTGGGAAACTCACTGTAATTTATAATTGCTATTTACAGTCAAGTATAAGCAAGATCCTAATTTATTAAAAACCCTCTACTTAACGTTCTTTCCCCATATGAATATTTCTTTCTCCCTACCTGATTTCCTAGAAGAGTGCAAGGAAGGTTTCTTCTGCTTGACTGATTTTTGAAACAAGTCACCTGGTGTCATCCTTGCCCTGACTCACCACAGGCAAAGACATGACTCATAAACACAAAAAGGGGAACTTCTGCCTGGCCATCTTTCTTGATTCCACTCCAATAAAACACAGGATTTGTTTCCACTACAAAATGAAACTTACAACGGGATTAACAGTCGAGTGACTTAGTCTCACTGAGCACTTTCTGAGTATCTGTGGGCTCAGATCTGTACAGAATCCGACCAAGGTGCCATTCCTGACTTCCAGGAAATTTTTTTTCAAATATGCCTACGGCATCAAGAATGGAATATGGCTTAATGATGAAAATATAAAAATTTGATCATCTCCCCTGAGCCATCACCAGGATAAACACTATTACTTTTACAGGCATAAAATCGTATAGATGTCATCAAAATAAATTCACATCTGAATGATCCGTTGTTAAAGTAGGGAGAAGATGCAAAACCATAAAAAGGGGTGATAAAGTCACCGCTATACATATAAAGCACTATTCACTGCCCTTCAGAGACTTCAGCTCTTTCTCCCAGCAAAGATACTTGGTTTATTATTGCCAGAAAGCAAGCCTAGACCATCGATGCTTAAACTGGATTCCTTCTTCTGTGCTTCTATCGTTTGGCACCTTTCTAAGGACATTCTTGTTTATTTCCCTGTAAATCAAGAAGCAGCAAGTTATGGGGCATCTTGATGGCTTCTGGCAGGGGAAAGGGAAAAAATTCATTGTGGCAAAATGTCGCTTTTTATGAAATGTAATGATTTATCCAGGTTCACGGGTAACCACGCTGTCTTTGAATAATATAATTCTGGAAAACTGAATGCAAATTTGGGTGTATCTTCTGACGGTTATGTTAAAATCTTCCTTAAAGTCTGCCGGCTCACCTGCCGGCTTGCCTGCACCTCTCTCCCCCTCTTCCTCCTTCAGTTTGTGTGTTCTTATTTCTCATCGTATTTCAGCTCGTGTTATTAGATTACATAGTCTACTACTTCCATAGATTGACCCCAGGACATTCCTCCTGATTTCCAAGTGATTTTAGCTTCTGCTTCACTCTCACCCTCCTCACTATGACACTGTTTGAATTCTTGGAAATTTCAAAGTTCGTGATGTGAGCTTACCAGCTCCATAGCCTCTACCTTTCTGGACCACCTCTCCTCTACCCTAGCTACTCCCGGGGCCGATCTAGTCAATCCCCAGCCCTTAGCAGTACCGGGCTAGTACTGTCACCTTCCTGTCATCTCAGTTTCATGCCTCCTGCCCTCGGACGTGTCTTGTCTTTCCACGATGCCAACCCCAGCAATTCTCGACGCAGAGGGGCTTTTCAGTCCTTTGATCCAACCACTCTTTGACCAGCCCTTCCTCCCTTGACATCCTCAACCCCTCCTAACTAGGTCAAGGTCATTTTACACAGTCATTATAATGAGTCTTTGCAAATACTCTCCACCCACTTCCTTCTCCATCACTTCACCATCCTTGCTTGGCGCACCAAAACCCTAGTGAAATCCAGCTCCCTGCCTGCTCCTCATTTGTACCGGTGCAAGTAAACATGCCTAGAAAAAAAATGTGGCGCCCGGAACAGTCCCAAGTGCAGCCACACAACCACGCTTGCTCTCCCTCGTCCAGGTGCTCTTCCATTCTCTGAGATGCCCTTCCAGTCACCTCCCCTCTCCTCACACCCTCAGCGCTCCTCCTTCACTCGAGCAGATCACTTCGGTTCGGACTTCACTCAAGAAATGGGAGAAACTGGAAGAGAACTTCCACAGGCTTCCCCCCACCCCAATCCCCGAGTTGCTCACCTACCAGCCTCTGCACCCCAATATCCTGCTTTCTCATCTATTCGAGTCGATGAATTATCTGTGCTCTCATTGTCTGAAGCCAGTTCTACACCTGCGTACTAGGTTCTACTTCTTTTTCTCTCCTCTTCAAAAAATCTTAGCGCCAGCAACGCTACCCTCTTTTGTTCAGATCATCATTCTTCCTCCCCAAATTACAACTTTCCCATAAGCATAAAAACATGCTGTTATTTCTTCCATCTTTTAGAAACCTTCTTGTCTCTCATCAACTGCTGCTCCACATTCCTTTGCTCCGGTTGCAGCAAAGCCCTTGGGAGTGTTGCCATATTTCTGTCTTAGTTTTGCTTCTCCCACTCTCTCATACGCCTACTACAATTAGGCTCTCTCTCCCTCTGCTTCACCAAAGTTGCTCTCAGACTTGGCACCAGTGATCGCCAAGGAGATCAATCCAACGATCAGTTCTCAATGCTCATCATGCTGGACCTGCCATACATAGTTATTCACTCTCCTCCCAGAAACACTGTCTTCATTCAGTTTCTAAGAAACCAGAAACCCCTCTACCCTTCTTCTTTTCCCATTTCACTGGGTTCCTCCTCATTAACTTCTGTTAATCTGTCCTCTTCTCTTTGACCTCTTAATGTTGGAGTACCACAGAGGCAGAGGCTAGTCTTTTCTTCTTTCCTCTGTCTGTACTCACATCTTTGTTGATATGATGCTAATGACTTCCAAGTGCAAACCTCTATTCCCAAATACAGACTCATAAACGCAACCACCTGCTGACTCAATGATACCTCCATGTGGAGGTCTAACAGACACTTTGAACTTGATTTCCAAAACGGAACTCCTTCTCTTCATCCCCAGAACTCTTCCAACTGTAGCCTTTCTGATTTCAATTAATGACAACTCTATCCTTTCAGTGGCTGTGGCCAAAACTTTTTTTTTTTGCTGTACGCGGGCCTCTCACTGCTGTGGCCTCTCCCGTTGCGGAGCACAGGCTCCGGATGCGCAGGCTCAGCGGCCATGGCTCATGGGCCCAGCCGCTCCGTGGCATGTGGGATCTTCCCGGACCGGGGCACGAACCCGTGTCCCCTGCATCGGCAGGCGGACTCTCAACCACTGCGCCACCAGGGAAGCCCAGGCCAAAACTTTTGAAGCATCCTTGATTCTTTTCTTCCCCACCCCTCCCAATACCACATTCAGTAAGTCAGGCAATACTGTTAACTCTGGCTTCCAAGATAGCTAGCTGACTACTTTTTACTACTTCCACTGCTATCACTAAATCAGAAGCACTCTTCTCTCTTTCAGTAGGCTTGTAATCAGTCTCTCCTCACCTTTGCCATCTGTAGTCTACTTCAACATGACAGATAGAGAGAGGCTTTTAAAATAGAAAGGAGAATGTACTATCCTTTTGTACAAAATCCTGCAATGGCTTCCGTTTCATCCAGGGAATTAACCAAAAGCCTTCTCATGGTTCACAGGTCAGGTGCTGGTCTATTGTGACTGATTTGATCTCATTTTCTACCACTCTTCCGTCTCCTCACTCTATTTCCATCATCATGGTCTCACTGTGGTTCCTCTAATGTGTACGGATCTTGGGACTTTGCTGTAGCTCTTCTCTCTGTCTGGAATTCCTCAAGATATCCAGTTGCTACTTTTTTTTTTTACATCTTTATTGGAGTATAATTGCTTTACAATGGTGTGTCTCACTACTTTCAAGTCTTGTTCCAATCTTACATCTCAATGACACTTTCCTTGTGAACCCTCCTTAACATTGCAACCTACACTGATTGCTAATTTTTGCTCGACTTCTCTTTTATTTCAGAGTACTCACTACTTTCTAATATACTATATATATTTGACCTATGTATTATGTTTTGTTTTATTTTCTGTCTTCTGCCACTAAAATGTAAGATCCACAAATGTCAGGCTCTCAATACTTTGCTCACCGAGAATTAAATGATGCATAAGTGAAGGAAGGAACAAAAGAAAAAGTGAATTAACCTGGTCTCACTGAGCTATTTATTTGAAAATCCTTTTGCTGAGACTTCAAAAGAAATTCTTTCCTTAAAGTGTTATGCCTGACAGTAAGAGCCTCTGTTATGGAGTCGAACTGGTTTCTCAATTAGAATGGGTTCCAAGTAGCTGAGAAATTCTCCCTCACCTTATACTAAAACAAGGTATAACTGTGCCTCAGCTGCTAGGACACACTCTGGGGACATTATAATAGGAGCTTTTTGGAAGACGGAACTAGGTGAGTGGCCTCATTTTAGGGTCTGATATAAAATCAAAACTCAGAGCAGGTTCATCGAAAGCCTGGCCAAGTTTCCTGTAAGCCTGGCTCACAGGGAAAGAGAAACTAAGTTGATACATCATTTCAAATGGAAACTATGCAAAATTCAGTGGCTTTATGTGGTTTCAACCCCAAACCAGGTGGAACCTGAGGCTTTGGCAAAGGTTCACTTTAAATTCTTAACTGGGGAATGTAAATCAAGGGGGGAGGGAACGTTGGAGAAAAACAAACTGAAAGAAAACCTTCAGTTCTGAACAGTTCTGGAACCACAAATGTAAATCACTGCTCTGTAAACGTCATCTCACTCAGGCTTTAAACAAGTACGATCATTATTTTGAAAAAATGTCCCTCAACAATGAACCAGCTTTTGTTATCTTATATTAGAATTTCAGGGCTCCCTCACACTCATGTGGAGATCAAATTATTATTTCCATCTGGTATGTTGTGTAATCAAAGCATCAAGATGAAAAGGTGAGTTGCCAAAGGTAACTGGAAGAATGAACCAAGGTCGCATTCACAGCTGAGTTCCTGGGCCTACAAGACTGCTGCCTGTCATTGAAGGGAACCAGAGATATAGACAAAAAGAAACAAAAGGAAATTTTAAGAATCCCGTGGATCAAATGTGATTAAGTATTAAAAGGCTGTGGTTTTGATAACAGCAATATTGTATGAACCCTGAGTTGACCTATAGAACAGGAATAACTTATCAGTAATGTGGTTTGTACACACGAGTGTGTGTGGTGTGGTGTGTGTGTGTGTGTGTGTGTTTAGGACTGGAATAATTCTGAATCTTAGGGACCCTTTAAATAGTTAGGTAAAAGTATTCTAATTATAGGAAATTTCCCATGTCCAGAGATTTTAAGCATCACAGACTTTTAAAAGACTTCCACAAATCCTATATTCTTCCAGATACAGGTATTTCTTATATACAACCGCTTGTACAGGTGTTGTATTAAGGTTTCAGAGAGAAATCTTTAACAAGAAAATGCAGGACTTCTTTTCTGCCCAATTTGTGCAGTTGACCGTAATTCTTAATTTATAAGTCTATTTTTGACCACAGAGAGAAAGCTAGATAGACATCTGAAAGACCAACTCAATGTATCCTGCTGTGTAAATGACAAGCCATCACAGTCTGTGGCCATCGGAGACTAAGGTAAGTGAAACTATAGTCTGGATGTTTATAATCCTGGTATATACTTAGCGGCAGAAATCCCTGAAGGTACATAACTGCATTTGCCAACTTCATGAATGTTAAAAACAGCCACCACTAATTTGAATTCTAGAATAACTTGTCACGAGTGTCCTATAGGTACCTGAAAACGTGTGATTCCTATTTCTGGATACTGGCGTGTCACAGCTATAAGGAACCTTAAGTAATCTTAATGTAAGACTAGCTTACCCTAGCATTGATCTCTAGTTTATATGAACTCAGTTTGATAGATTTTCCTCTATTGCTTAAAAAAGCACATGTTACAGAAGCACTTATATATTTACACCAATGTCTCAACTAAATACAGAGACCCTAAATATTGTGGATCAGTTTAACAATAGCCATTCATTCTTTCCTTCAATAGTATTTACTGCGCCCGCTATGTGCTAACTCCATGTTAGGCATTGAATGAGACCCTCTTACTGCCTTGAAAGGTCTTATTGACTAGTAAGGAGAAAAGAAAAAAAAACAAAGTCTGAATACAAATATGGTGGGACTCCTATTTCCAGGAAAGTTGGAGCAACTGGTATCACACTCATCCTTCTGCTGTAAACAGCCCGAAAACAAAGTATACGAAGCAACCGTCTCAGACACTGGACGATAGGCTGTGATCTGTGAGAGAAGGGACACAAGTGAAGTATGTCCCTCCAGAGACACTTTTCTGGACTATGGTACAAAGAGGAGGACCTTTGTACATGAAGAAATATTGGAAAAATTTCCAAATGTGTTAAAAAATGTAAACCCACAGATCCAAAAAGCTAAACTAATCAAAAGCATGATAAATACAATGTGATGAATACCACAACAGAAATACACAAATGTAAGCCTATGATAAATTTCAAATACATAATTTTCCTTGATCAATTTCTACATATATTTTTCTCCTTCCTTCTGCACATCCAGTTGGAGTATTCATCAACTTCTCCACTATCCTCTTGCCAAGTGTCAAGATGGTTGGAATATGTGGTGATGAGAAGGCGTGGAAGCAGAAGTAGACAATGAAAGCATAGAATGAAAATATAGAGAAATTCTTTTCTATTCCCTCTTTGTTCCCCACTGGCTTCTTATTCACTACATATTTTCTTCTCTTATTTTCTATTCATGCCTTACAATTAATTTACCCCAGTACTTACTGTTTAAAGCCCCCAGGTTCTCATATCCTCAACTCTCTCACTAGGCTTCTTCCATCAATGGTCCTTATGTTCATTTTGCCCCATCCATCGACCTACCTTGTAAGTGCCTCATGGTGAAACCCCGTGACTGGTTTCTATATATTGCCTGTGTGTGTGTGTGTGTGTGTGTGTGTGTGTGTGGTGTGTATTTAAGTGTATGGAGTTATGAGCAGACTAACGTTATAGGAACTTACCTACTTTGTGCATTTCTGGATTTAAACAATTTTCACAAGTAATAGTAATAGTTAACTTGCACAAAGCACTTCACTGAGTGTGAGGCATTGTTCTAAACCCTTTATGCGTATGGAGTCATCTAATTCTCTAAACAGCAAAACAAAGTCAGTATTATTACTGGCCCCCATTTTTCAGATAAGGACACTGAGACACAAAGAAATTAAGCTACACAGTTAACCAACGGCATAGCAGAGATTCGAACCCAACAGTCTGGCTCCCAAATCTGTGCTTCTAACCACTACTCTACACTTCTCTCTTGCACCACTATAACTTAGAAAAAGAGAGTTTTCTATTTTAAGAAGAGAAGATCACCTTTGCTGGTGACAACACTCGAACTTCTCCCAAAGGCTCTTTTCACGTGACCCTAACACACATCACTGTGTACATTTTCAGACACCCACGAAGGCCAATAGCTCAGCCTAGTGATTACCAGGTAGATGGATGCATGGTCTTACAGTCTCAACAGGAGCCCGGAATAAAAAAAAAAATCCATGTTTCGATAGTCCGAAATATTGTCTGTCACATTTAGGAGTTGGTTGTCACTGGAACAGTTATTCATACATACATATACCAGTCATAGCACACAAACTCTGTCTTAATATTTCCATAGCTAGAGAGAAAGTTCTTTACACTAAGACGGACTTCCAAACCAGAAATGTAAATTACACTCCTCTCCTTTCACCCAGAAGCGACGTTTTAGCCCTTACAAACTACGAAGCTGCTACTGTATCTGACATTTGAAAGAAATTCCTCTATAAATCGATGCTTAGGGGTGGAGAAAACAACCAGACAATTAAATATTTCCCCAAGAGAAAGGCAATCTTGTGACAAGCACTGACAGAGGGCAGGAGGATGTCGTTTTTCCTCTCTGGCCTCTGGGGGATATGCAGGTGGTGGCAATTTCTTGATCCATTTGAGCGCCAACAGGAGCCAATCAACAAGATCTTGAAAGCAACAGCCCCTCTCCCCGGTGAGCTGATCGTACACATCTTTTTCCTAATCATAAAGATTACTTGGAATCAATCTTTAACCTGAATTCCAACAACTACAAGCATATAATACAGTAGGAGCTATTTTTTTTCACTCTTATTTTTTTTTTATTTATTTTTTGTGGTACGCGGGCCTCTCACTGTTGTGGCCTCTCCCGTTGCGGTGCACAGGCTCCGGACGTGCAGGCTCAGCGGCCGTGGCTCACGGGCCCAGCCGCTCCGTGGCATGTGGGATATTCCCGGACCGGGACATGAACCCGTGTCCCCTCCATCGGCAGGCGGACTCTCAACCACTGCGCTACCAGGGAAGCCCTTCACCCTTATTTTTAATGCTTCAACCAGTAAAGGTATTTCATTTTGAAGCTTTTCTTAAAAAATGCACTGACTACATAGTTATAATCCAAGTGATTCTACAGCCTTCCATCTTTGCCAAGCATTTTTGAATTTTTGCCAGCTATCAAAAATACACATTGGGATTAGTTTACTGGCAGAGATATAAAACTAAAAGAATAATGAGGGAGAAATAAGGTGCTGGGAATAGCACAGTCTGATGGGAACTAATGATTACCAGGCAATACCTTAGCCTTTTAATATTATAATAACAATAGGTTGTGTTTGAGCAGCTCTAAACACCTGCTCCCTCCAAAGGTACTTTTACATCCTTTATCTTGTATTTACAACAGCCCAGGGAGGGAAGGGGGATGAATATATGCTAATTGTGTAGAAAATTACATAGTAAACAAAATACCTCTAATTAGAATCAACTCCCAATGCAGGGTTCTTTGGACAGCAGAATTTTGTGACTAGTTATATTTTGATATACTTATCATCGGGAGGGGTATTCTGAATATCTATATCCCGTGCAGCACAGCACTGATGTGCTGAAAGGCTGCTAGTTCCCTCATGACCACTGTCCATTGCTGGGTATCATCATGTCCGGCCAGACCAGACTCCTATGAATATTGTAGGATGGATTTAACCTGCTGGAGCATTCGTCCTTCACATAATAACCCAATACATTTTAATGTAGAAAATGCATCCAACCTTTTCTTGGTAAAGCTGTAAAAGCAAATAATTTTAAAATTAATTTTATGGTAAATCCATTGTAAGAAGCCATGCCTGATCTACTTGCTTAGTAAATAGTGGATTTGCTTAAACACTTGTATTTTAGCTGCCATTGTCAACTGGCTATCAAGAATGGACTCAAGATTTCTTTTAAAGACTACTAGAAAATAAAAAGAAAAGAAAATTAAACACTGTCCTGAAAACTTGGGAACTTCTGATGGTGCTGACCATTTGTTCGGAAATATTTTGGTTATTTTAAAATTTTTAAATAATTATTCTTTCTCAAAGGTCCTATAGCCTAACTACCTTCCACTTAAAAAGAAGGGAAGCAGAAATCACTGCAGTTCATGTTAGAATCTGCCCAAATTAGGACTCCTTCAAAATGTGCCTCTTTCCATTTTGATAGCCACAGTCCACAGCAGCTTCAAAACACTTTTGTGGCGTATACATCACCACCTCCCTACACCCTCACCACACAAGATTCTCTAGTCATCAGAGCAAAAACATAAGACAAATATGAATTCTCACTGTAATCCAATTTTACTGTTACATCTTTGTATATTCTACAAGAGAGAGAAAGGCCTTGTCCCTAAATACATATATGAACCCGAAGACCAGTGGTTTACCAAAATTAATCATTTAGTTTTACAAATTCTCTAAACCACAGATGCCAGTGTAAAAAGGCTGCAATGTTTCAGCTCTATTATAAATATGCAGCAAAAATATCCTAAAAGAAGGGCCTCAGTCAATGACTTATTTGTTTTAAGCCCTAATAATGCAATACAACAGAATATTATTAACAGGATCTGACCCTACCACGTAATTATTCCAGGGATAACTTCTTAGAAAAGCTAACCTTCATTTGTAATTGTGATGCCCTCTTGTGAACTCTAAGCAGATGAATGAGGTTAAATCAGGACACCACTGAGAGAAGGAATCTAAAATTGAATGTATCTGCCACCAGTGGTACTAGGCACTTGAGATCGACACAGATCAAATGCTTCCTCTGTAAGCAGAATTAATCAGTCCTAAAAATGTCTTCACGTGGTACAAGGCAGTATTTCTTTTCAGGAAGTGCTAACTTTCTACTGAGAAATAGATTCTGTCTTAACTTCAGAACACCCTTGAAAATCACCCGACCAAAAAGGCACCAGTTTAAGGTATCTGGCCTGACACCAAGTTGCGTACTTACACTCTGCTTCTTAAAATTCAGTGTTGTAAGAATCCGAACACTCTGTCCTAAACTGTGGCTCAGTGATCTTAAAACATGTTGTGAACCTAGTGTGGGCCATTTTTCAGCACTGGATGAAACGATTCTGCCCTTATCTGTCTTCAAGATGTCTTGGGAGATATCTTAATGTGAGCAGGGTCCTTAGACCCCTCCTAAGAAGCATGACCACAAAGTAACCTCTTGTAACACACGGGTCTGGGCAGAGAACAAGACCATTGTGTGTGACCTGATTTCATTTCAGTGAATGTCCCGGTAAAGAATGACATCATCCCATTCTTTTTCTTGATCTCCACTTGTGACTGTCCCCCCTGCGCTCATCATAATTAAACTGCTTCCCCCCTCCCATTCCCTATTTCTCATCCCCACGGGCATTGCTATTTTCTCCTGAACTTCCTGCCTGAATGTTTCATTAGGGCAAGAGCAAAGGCTTTTCCTCTGGTCCGTCAACACTGCTGGAGTTTGCTTCTTGGCTACATGAGACAAAGCATTATTCTAAGGGCAGCCAGAGCAGACTGAGAGGGTCATTTGCTGGGACGGGTCTCAGTCAGCTGGGAATGGAGAGCAGCCAGTTGAAGACGGCCCACCTGACGGGCACAATGTTTCTCATCCCACTGGAGGTGGATTTTCTTTACACACAAACGCATTGGCTTGGAGGATGTATTGTCTAAACAGATGCATTTAACCATGTACATACCACATGTGCACATTTGTATCCTTTTATGAACCAACACTTGCTTTATCACTTAGATTCATACTGCAAGACTCACATGTGAGAGTATTTCATTTCAGACGGATGGAAAGAGGATGTAGAAGACCCTAGTTTAAAAACCGGCATGAGAATGCAACCAAGTCAAATTGCTGTGCGAAGGAAGGCACTGACTGTGGTGTTTTGAGTATTTGCTCTTATAAGGAAAAAGCAAAATCAACTTATATCCCACATCCATGTAATGGAAGATGATACACGAATTTAAACTATGAACGATGAAGACAATGCAGAAACTGGAAACCGTTTTGATAGAAAGGTAGGTGAAAAAAAATCCAAATAAAATTGTCTGTTCTCCAAGGTCCCAAATATGTAAACTATTAGGTAGTACCATATAAAATTACTGCCTTTTAGGTCAAAAAGAGTCAAATAGGAGTAATTTTCTAAGATTCCACCTAGCAAATTTTCATATAGAAAAGATTTATGGGCTTGGGTTAAGGGTGTGTGTTTTTTTAACTTTAAAAGAAGTTCCTATTAGGTAGCGATTATATTGTTTTTACAACAAATACATGATTTTAACAGACATTGGGATTCTGTGTAATAAATTGCCTTCTTTGATGAGAAATGTTAAGAGTGGTCACAAGAGTGCTTCTTAGCACGCCCCAATTCAGCTCTTTATACACTGCACCAAGTTTTCCATGTCCTTGGATACCAAGACGAGGATAATGCTAGTGGTTTTTAGGGTTCACATCTGAAATTGATTCTTTGAAAAGATGTTGCTTACTATTA
Organism: Pseudorca crassidens; assembly: GCF_039906515.1. NCBI lineage: Eukaryota > Metazoa > Chordata > Mammalia > Artiodactyla > Delphinidae > Pseudorca > Pseudorca crassidens. The sequence goes on from NC_090312.1 coordinate 71,107,690, forward strand.
CAGTCTATGGACAATTTTTAAAAAATATTTAAATTCAAATTAAGGTATTGAGTATAACTTAAATAATTTTAAGTAATATAAATAAATAAAGTCCCAGGGAGGCACAGTTAAGGCATGCTTATAACATTTTCCATCTCCAAAAAGCATCAGCAGGGCTAGGAAAGGTCTCAATTGCCTTACAAACAACATAGTCACTGTTCTAAGTTATCCCATCTGTGTGCACCAAACCTTGTCTGACAGTGCGGATTTTGAGTCCCGAAGGTACAATAGCGGCCATTCAGATTTTGGCAGGTGTATTTCAAGCTGAAAACCAAACTCCACAAAACATAACGGTCTGTTCCACAGGTGCGAACATTTTTGACAAGAGCTCTCAAAACCTCCCCCAAGCTGTGAAGTTTAATTGTCCTTTTGGTGTCATTATACGTGAATACAACCTATCTCTCCTTGGAACAAGAGAGAATCTTCCGGCAATCGAACAGCCAGGAGACGCTTGGGCAGCTTCTGAGATTTGCGTATAACATCTCCTGGTTCTGTTCCTTGCGTTATGTATTTTGGAGGTGATGCCAAGTTCACTGAACTGCAGGTAAGCAGTTCTTAAAGCTGGAAAAATATTCAGTGAAAGGACTTTATACCCCAATGACACGAGCAGAGAGGCAATCAAAAATGCACAGGGCAGCCTTTTGAAACCCCAAGACTCATTAAAATGGTCCTATTTTCTAAACCTGCCTGTCTGAGCACACACAAAGAGGACCCATTTCTTTCTACAAAATTTGCCAGCTGGGAGGACTGTGGCTATGTGAATACAGGTGTAGTGTGGGAAGGGGCTCAGCCAGCTATCTAGTCCAGCTCAAATGATGGATGAGGAAGGGCAGAGATCTCTGAAACTGGCAGCTGGTCAGACATTGAATTTGAATTTTCCAGTCCAAAGACAAAAAAAGCAGACCGGAGCCAGCTCTAACAGGGGTTCCGCAGATTTTTTTTTTTTTTTTTTTTTTTTGCGGTACGCGGGCTTCTCCCAGTTGTGGCCTCTCCCGTTGTGGAGCACAGGCTCTGGACGCACAGGCCCAGCGGCCATGGCTCACGGGCCCAGCCGCTCCGCAGCATGTGGGATCTTCCCGGACTGGGGCACGAACCCATGTCCCCTGCATCTGCAGGCGGACTCTCAACCACTGCACCACCAGGGAAGCCCGGTTCCACAGATTTTTAGGAAATAAATGTCATGTATGTTAAATTTGAGCAAGTGATTCTGATTTCATCCAGTATTACAGTAAATGCATTTCTATTTTCTCGTAATAAGGATAGGCTGAGAATTGAAAGGATATAATATTGATACTTAAAGTGGTGAAATGACTCATTAGAGGGAGAAAAGTGTGACATGAAAGATTAGTAACCAGATAATAAACAACATGGCATCCCAGAAAAGTGGTCTCTTCAAAGCACAAGAGAAACTAAGACAGATGCTTTGAGAAATCAAAGCATCGGGAGAGGTCTTCAGTGACCTCTTGGGAAGATATGGGGTTTCCAGCCTCTTCTATAGTTAATTTTGAATGACATGATACCCAAGGACAACCTGTTTCTTTCTTACAGAAAACTTGATGCACTGGACTAAAGGTTCACAAGGAAAAGGTTTGGCAAATGGACTCAAGACGGTGAAGCAGTCTTAAGAAGTCACAGTTCTACTGTTGATTGAACTTCTTCCTAAGCAGATATCTTTTTCAGTTTGTTTTGGAATATTTTCCTCTCCCGTTTGGAGTTTCGAAGTAAGGAGACCTAAACTTCAACTTGTCTTCTCTTCCTGTTGATTTAGCTCTGGAATAACCAGCATCCAATACCTTGCTGGTGAGATCCCAGACCACCTGCCAACAAAGCTCTGAGAATTAGAGAAAATCTGCCAGTGTTCATGATTTTATGTCAAGGAATGAACCCCAAGCTCCCAGCCATTTCCAGCCGTTTCCCTTCTTCACTTGCCATTTGTAGTATGAGGACAAAATGTTTAATCCCATAAGTATTAGAAAGAGAAGCTGGAGAAATCAACCCTCAAAAGACAAACCTGAAATTCAGGTCAGACTTGAAGATTTTGTTTTGTTTTGTTCTGTCTGTGTGAGGTTCACGAGCTTTCTGGTGATTAAAGGACTTATTCCAAGTCAGCCTGGGCTAACACAAGACTTACAATGAAAATCAAGCAAAGGGCAACGATTCTGAAGGGCTGCAAAAACCAAGAGGAACTCAACAGTTTCCATGGTGCTAGTTTTCAATGAGGGTGGAAACAACTTTCAAAGTTGACATCTGAGCAAAGACTCATGGTGTGGGGTATAAATTCATATGAACCAACACCCCTAGGGATGTTTTTGCAGCCAAGGTTGTGTTGCTGAGATGGGTCTCCGTGGCCTGCCCTGCGTCCCACGACACTCTTGGCACCAGTGTATGTGGCCAAGGCAAGAAACTGTGAGGTCAAGCTGTGAACAAGACAGGTGACATCTGTAGTTTTCATGCCTGAAAATTTGGATGACTGTGCATAGCTGGCCTACCATTAACGACCCCTCTAATTCCCCTGAGCTTCCTGAGTATCTCATGACATGTTAATAAAGTTACATGATTCTTCAGATGCCTCTTTTGCCATTCCTGGAGACAAATTTCAAGAAATGGCTCTGCCTTTCAGCTCTTTCCGCCAAGAAGGAGGAGAACGCTTACAGGAAGGGGCAGGACCATTGACTCCTGCGTTTCTGATAATTCCCCACCTGTGACACTTTCCCCTCTTCAAGGGACATGGAGTACCCGGGTTTAATGAGTGCCTTGGTTTAATTAATCGAGACCAATATTTGATATGAGTACCTTTGAAGATTTTCTGCAATTATTCTGTCTTGGAGAACCTGCATGTCATTTGCCAAATTCACCTTCCTCAGATGATGGTGGCTGGCCGTCAGCACCTATGATGGAAGAAAGCAAAAATGCCATCAGTTGCATTTCGTCAGTGATTTACTTTTCAGATGTTGCCCTTTCACACCTTCAAAGGAGGACATCATTAGGAATAGCATTCTTCAAATTTCTTCCAGACTGAGTTTCTCTTTTTTTTTAAGTTTGTTCTTTAAAAAAAATTTTTTTTATGTGGACCATTTTTAAAGTCTTTACTGAATTTGTTACAATATTGCTTCTGTTTTATGTTTTGGTTTTTTGGCCGTGAAGCATGTGGGATCTTAGCTCCCTGACCAGGGATTGAACCTGCACCCCCTGCACTGGAAGGCGAAGTCTTAACCCCTGCACTGCCAGGGAAGTCCCCAGACTGAAGGTGATTCTTAAAATCACTCCAAGAGACTTTGAAGTACTGTGGGTCATTCAATCCTTTTATAGAAGTTTCCATTTGACTTTCTTTTCATCAAGGGAGAGACTTTCCATTAGATTCATTTCATATTATTCTCTAACTGGATTTTGTAAAGCCAATAAAGAAGTCTTTCTTTTTAAAGGTTTACAAAATGTTCCAAGTTTAAAAGTTGAATGACGTCTAATTTCAGGTTCTAAGACCTATTTTAAAGGAAAACATGCAGAATCATGAAATCTTCTAAAGTGACTGCAAGCTACTATTCGATGAGTAGCAAAGTAAGCATTTTCAAGTGGTTAAATTTGTTTCTATTCTGCATTTATGACAGTTGAAATATGTAAGTGACTAAAATCAACTTCGATACTTTGAATACGAGGAAACACCCATTTTAATGCATTAAGTATTTGATGAAGCAATCTTGCTGACATGAAGAGCACATTTAACATATGCATGCTATATATAAATGCAGATATGATATATAAATTAGAAGAGGAAAGATATATAGTAGCTATATCTTATAAGGATATACAAGCTATAAGACATAAGCTAGAAGAATAGGAAAACAACACACACTATTTCACAACCCCAAATTTCCTTTACATTTAAAAAGTATTTCTCTTGCCTGTGTAATACTAAGACATTTCATGTGGAGCCCTCTTACCTCTTCACTAGTGAATATTCTCAGAGGTAATGGGTGTAGATTATTTCAATACAACAGACCTGGAATCTCTTCTTGTTCTGAACTGGCCCTGGTGATTCAGGTTGAATGTGGACAGTCCCAGGTCCTCTGCTCTGTTCTGGAAGCTTCACTCTTAGGGAGACTGTTGTGGTAGGACCTCCCTGCAGCTGGCCGCCTGCTGCAGGACTCTTCCTCCCATACCACCCTTATCCTTATCACGTCTCTTTCTGTTCCCGGCAGATCAACTCTTCCGCCCATTTCCGCCACCCCCTGTCATCTGACACACCCAACCTGGTCAGCTTTTGACCACGCCCCTGTGCTTCTCATCCTGGAAGTTGGTGAGTTTCTAGAAGAACTTTTCTATTCTCTGATAACATTATAAATTATTATAAGCATCACGCAGATCTCCACTTTTTATGTATGTTCCAGGAAGACATATAAATGTTTACATTTATAATTATGCACGGCACCCTGTGATCTTCCAAAGTAAAATTTTACATTTGAATGTGAGGCTACAAGTATCTGGCTGTGGTCATGCTGGATTATAGCCTATCGTCAAACAACAGCGTCCTTTCTCAGTTATTCGCAATCTCCCACTGGGAGCAGCAGGAATTCCAGGCTACAGAATCCACTGGCTATTTTGACCTTGACCGAATTACTTCATTTCTCTATGCCTCAGTATCCTCCTCTGAAAAATGAGGATTAAAAATCGTTATCTATTCCATAGGGTTGACGTGAGGATTACATGCAAACATCCACGTAAGAAATTTAGAAGAATAAGTGGCCAGGAAACACTGGCGATCATTATTACTGGCACTGAATTTTGTTTTTAAGCCAGTAATAAAGATACAACTTCCCTTGCAGTAGTAGTTTGCAATCAAAAGACATTTTCATGGAATGAGACCAGGGTTTTCATCCATTTTATAAATGGAGACTTTGCTTTGTCATCATTAAAATTATAATGTGCAGGAGAATAGTGTAATAATTTAGAGCTATAGCCTATTAAAGAAAGAACAGAGGCAAGTATTTATACCTGCTTGATAAGTGTACGCCTGTGAGAGTCAAATACTCCTGCTGTGCTGAATGAAGTTTCATTTGCCAAGAGAGAATAAGGAGATAGGATGACTGAACCACCATGGTTTTTAGTTCCATAATCTCGACACCAGCAGACGGACTGCCTGGATCCTTTCTGCCTTTATATGTGCCAACTTGTAATAATTCACTATAAATAGGGTACGAAATGTGCAATGGAAAATTTTAATGAAAATATTTCTCTCTTTTTCTTTTACAGTTTCATTAATGAACACGGGTTAAAACAAATTTATTCTTTAGTTTCAGCAAAACAGCATCATTTGACAAATAAAACCAATATTACTAATGTTAACCAATTAACTTGATTCCAACCAACAGAATATTATTGGTTTATGGTTTTGTTTATATTTAATTAGCAATCTGTTTTGGATTTTCAATGATGTAAGTGTAATTATATTATTGTGGATTTATAGTTATATAAATGTAATTAAAGTAACTTAAGCGGGGGCTGCTTATTTCAGTAACAGTTTAGTAGATAAGGATGGAAATCAGTACCAGGGCTCAAGTCCATAGCTCAGGTTGACAAGTGCTGCTGGAGAGCACCCATCAGCCTGGCTTCCCTGGGATCCGAGCCACGAGACCCTCTCCATGCTTTCATTTCTGCTAGAAGAGTTTACCTTTATTCCCTCCACATATGAAAATTCTAAGCACCCCTCTGGGATCAGCTGACACCCTCAATTTTCATTTCTCTCTCTCCCCAGAACACTTACAACATTTAGAATCTGGGCTACACGATGTAGCATCTAGTGAGAGGGTCTCCACTGCTGCCTAGACGGGGGAAGGTCTCGTCTCTCTGGTCAGGTTTTCAGACTCCGAAGTGTGAGAGTTGTACTTGGGGCTCTGTCTCCATTTTATGCTCTAATCACAATGTGACCCCAGAACACCTTGCACTGATGAGCATCGCAGTGTAATCAGGATCTGAGTCACTCATGGACACTTGGGTTATCTGGGAGTTTATTCAAGTTTTGGTCAAGTGTATCTAATCCGAGACCCTGAACGGCTCCTGCAGCAAGAATAAACGAGCGGCCCACAGCCCTAAAGCTGGGCCACACAAACCTGAACGGAAGAGGGAACCACTGGCCCAGCTTTGGGTCATTTTGTCCTTCCTTTTTCTTAAGCCAGACCTATCATATTTTCTGCAGGCAATGACTCGGCCTAAGACTCCGATGTATATATGTGTGTGTGTGTGGAGTGAACTCACATGAGTCTCAATGTCTCTGTTCGTAAAATAAAAGGTAAGATTGGAAGACCTCCAAAATCACTTCCTGCTCTAAAATTCTATAAAATGTTGGCACATGTGCCCATTCACTTGACATTAACATCCACAAATAAGTGTGGGCGTGCGCCAGAATTTCACCTGCTGATAATATGTCGGGAAGTTCAGTCTGATGGTTTAAGAGCTGTACTTTTGAAAGTTTGGCCTGGCTTCTCTCTCTGTATCAGTGTGTTATTGCTCTTAGCACTTAGGGATCCGTGCTGGAAAGCAAGTAGATGATTGAACTGAGCTCTCCTGGCTTTCTCAGTTGTTCAGAAACTGAGCCGCATTTCCTGGCTCTGAGACTTTGTGAACTCATCAGATTTTGCTGCAGAGAAATGTCATTAAAATAACAGTCCCCAGTGGGAAACACTAGCACCATTCATAGTTAGTGAAATGCTGAAACAGTAACTGGTATTTTAAAACTATGGATTGGAGGCCTTTCTTTATACTGTACGCACGCATGCGTTTAGATAGATGTGTAGAAGAGATGTTTGTTTGTTTCTTAAGCAGCTGTCCTTTAATTGTCTCCTAAAAGTGGCTTTAGCCCTGTTGCAGAAATGCATCCTGTCTCTGCTCCCTTCACCTTGGAAAGTAATATCCGGTTCCAAACTGCCTTCCCTAAGGCGTTGCCGGAAGGTCCAAAATGTCCTCATTAGAAAGCTTACACCAAGCCACACCAATCTTGCCATTGTGGATGGTGCACGCATGTGGGGCTATTACTTCATGCACAATGACATGAGACCAGAAAACATGTGAACAGGAAGCCAAACCCGAGAGAGTTGGGGAGCTTCCAGCTTTCCAGAGAGCACAGAAATGAAGCAAAATTCAGCAACATTCTGGACTCAGGTATCTGGGGGACAGAACAGCTGCACCCCAGCCCTCTTCAAACACTGCATAGGAGAGTACAGTGGCTCAGGCAGCACCCAGCCTGGACTCAGTCATTATGCCGGCAAACCCTCAAAGATTGTGAAGTTGTAGCCCTTGCTTAGGATGACAAGACTTTAAATGGCTTGAGTAACCTAAAAGCAGAATGGCCAGCACCATATACGGAAGAATAAGAAGGCCAAGAAACCCCGGCAATCACTGGCGATCAAACACTGGTAATCCTCACGTCAACAATGTATCAGTATGTTCCTCACCCTTTCAATCATGCTAATGGAAATTCCCTCCAATATATCTTACTCCTTCTTTAAAGAATAAACTTTCCCATGATACAAGCTCATCCTATTCTAAAGTATATATTTGCTGATTATTTTGTATAACTGAGATAGTAACAGTTCTTTTCTGGGTCTCTTCTTTCTTTCTTTCTTTCTTTTTTTTTTTATTGTGGAAGCATTTTTAGCAAAAATAGAAACCTCTTCATCATCTCCAAAACCAAAGATAATCTCTGAAGTTTGGGGAATTTGAAGTGAGCTATCAGAAGCCGGATGGAATTCAGATTACCATCAAATACTATCTTTCTGATGAGTGATAAAACTCTTTCTATTTAGAGGTGACAAGAGCTTCTTAAATCTGCTTTTAAATGTGTTGATACAGTTTACCTACCAGGAGGAAATATTATACGACTTTGTGAGACCAGCCATGAAGCCTGGGGCTCAGCCCCTTTCGTAATAAATGGTATTTGCTCTGAAGTGTTCAGGTGGGGTTGAGAGCTCTGAAATCCAGGAAATCTGATAGAGGCTTTGCCACAGAAGATGTGAAAGGGTATAAGAAAACTAAGGTTATCAAGTAATCAGACCTCAGCTTCCTGTCTGCTAATTAGATTGTTTTCTATTCATTCTAAATGTGAAAGTTCTTCCCGTTGTTATCTTTAAAAAACTCACAAAGGTGACATACCTCTCCTTTCCAGTTACCCACCATTCAAGCCCATGGGAAGAATTTCCTGCTCAGCCTAAAGAAGAAGGAAATGTTTGTGGGGTACATCGTGCCCAGGTAAGAAATCATCTCCTTTGCTTTAGTCTTAGAAGTTTCCTCTTTTACTCTAGTCTCTGAGTGGGCCCCCAATTCAAGGGAAGTGAAAAAACCCTGCTAAAGAAAGAGCTGCTTCTTGATGAATAAGTATGAATTCTTCATGAGTACGTGTTCTTTATGAATAAGTATTTTACTTGCCCACAGATCTCTTTCCCAGTCTCCGCTCATTTCTCAAGGCTCAGAGGATGTACATATTTCTCTTTTTGAGGGTATACAAAGTTATTGGCAAGACTGCTCTGGACATGGCCTCCCTGATGAAAAGTGAATGGGAAACAATCCACTCAACAGCGGGGATACGAGATGAAAGCTCAGAGCCCCATGAGCCCAGAGACTGACATTTCTTGGGGGAACTGAGCATGATGGGTACAGCCCGGTTTTTATGTTTCTTCTCTAAACTTCTAAGATAAATCTGGCAATTTTATACTTTTTAAAAACCACTTTTTACATATAAGCAATATCATTTGTATCATTTTTTTAGATTCCACATATAAGCGATATCATGTGAAATCTAAAAACAACGATACAAATGAAATTATTTACAAAACAGAAGCAGACTCACAGACATAGAAAACAAATTTATGGTTACCAAAGGGGAAAGGGGCGGAAGAGGGATAAATTAGGAGTTTGGGATTAACATATACACACTACTATATATAAAATAGATAACCAACAGGGACCTACTAGTGCAGGGAACTATACTCAGTATCTTGTAATAACCTATAATGGCAAAGAATCTGAAAAAGAATATATATATATATATATATATATATGAATCACTTTGCTGTACACCTGAAACTAACTCAACATGGTAAAACAAGTAAACAAACGAACAAAAGCAATACCACTTATGTAAACAAAAGATTAAATGAAAACCAACTTTTATTTTTTTTTTATTTTTTGGCTACGCCACGCGGCACGTGGGATCTTAGTTCCCCAACCAGGGATCAGAACCCACGCCCCCTGCATTGGAAGCCCAGAGTCTTAACCACGGGACTGCCAGGGAAGTCCCCCAAACTGACTTTTTATTTTACTTGATGTTGTAGTTTAACCTCTCAAGCCAACATTACCCCAATTAACTCAATTTCCTTCTACGAACTTGTACCTCTTCTTGTTTTATGGTATTCTATTATAGCTACCCAGTTGACCAAGCTTAAAACTAATATTATAGACATTATATTATTATAGACATTTCCTTTGTCTTCATTCAGTCCTCAAGTTGAGAATGTTCCACCTTCTAAATCTCTCTGGAATCTGTGCCCTGTTGTCCACCTACACTGCTCAGACCCTCAGCATTTCTCACTTGTTTACGACAGTAGTCTTTTAATCGGTCTCCTAGTTTATAGCATTATCACCCCCTAGGCCTTTGCCTAACCTACATTCCACACTGGAGAGTAGATGATCTATATAAAAATCTTCCTAAAACATAAATCACATCTAGTCTCCGCCTTCTCAACCCCAAGCAGAGTCCTTCCTTGTCTCTCCATTGGCTCAAGAGTAATCTTGAAAGTGCCAGGTCTGGGGAGGTAAGGAGCTTGTGCTGCAACGCTTCCATCATTGAGATGGCTTTGCTACAAACAAAATAAACCAAATAAACAAAGTAGTCTATTGAACCAAATAATGTCTTAGTGATGTAGGTGACATATTTCAGCCCAAGCTTTTTATATGGATGTGAACCTATAAAACAAATTTTTTTGGAGCATGAGCTGGTCTAAAAAGACTCATGAGCATGAGTTTGAGTTTTACTAGAGTAATGGGTCCAAACACCTCAGCATGAAGCACCACAATACCCATGATCGGACCCCTGACTAAATCTGCAGATTCCCTGGATTCAACATTCCAGCACCAACCGAAACCAGTTCCCCGTCCCCTGGCTCTCACATAGTCTGCTCTCCAGTGCTCTTCCCTTCTGAAATGTCCTTCCACACCTCCTGCTCTTTTTTTTTTTTTTTTTTTTTTTTTTGCGGTGCGTGGGCTTCTCACTGTTGTGGCCTCTCCCGTTGCGGAGCACAGGCTCCGGACGCGCAGGCTCAGCAGCCATGGCTCACGGGCCCAGCCGCTCCGCGGCATGTGGGATCTTCCCGGACCGGGGCACGAACCCGTGTCCCCTGCATCAGCAGGTGGGCTCTCAACCACTGCGCCACCAGGGAAGCCCCCTGCTGATTCTTTAAAAGTCACACCAATCAACATCATCTTTGTAAAAGTTCCTTTGACTTTCACTGGGGAAAATTACTTGGGCCTCAATTCTGTCACTTAATCACAACACACTTCTGTTTTTTGCAGGTGTTATATACTGTTAAGAAAATTAATCTGTTGTTTTGGTCTGTTTCCTTGGACTAGGAACTCTTCCAGGGCAGCAGGATATTAACCTTCTTCATTTTGGTATCACTAGTGTTCAGCACAGCATGCAATACACGGTAAATGCTCAAAAATCCAAGGCACTGAATCAAAGATGAAAAAAGGGAGTAAATGGAAAAGCCCTAAAATTGAAAGAAACTGCTATTTTCAGACACTGTGCTAGGTACTTTACATATATTATTTCCTTTTAGTCCTTTCAACAATCCTCTCCTTGGGGTAAGTAGTATTGGTCTCCTTTTGTAGAGGTGAAACCTGAGGTTGAAAATCTGCAAGATCTTGCTGCTGGTCGCATAACCACGTAATGGCAAAACCAAGCCTCCGATCCAGATCTCGTCACAGTCTGCGTTCTTTCTGCCATGACTGAGTAGGCTTTGGAGGCTAACGTTGAGATTACGTGGCTTATCTTTGTAACAAAATTAGCTAGATTATAGAATTTTAGTATTGACAGCTCACTTTTAAATTTAGGGGGAAAACCAAGTAGAATCCAGTCTTATTTCCAACTTTAATTATGCCTTAGAATTTCTTGGAAGCCACAGAGAATTTTAAGTGGAAATCTCATTTAAAGGGAATCTTAAAAATAGACCCACTTTTATAATGGTTCCCATGTTTGTTGAATAAATAATGAATAAATAGCTCTATTGCATTCTGAAATTTGATATGAAATCTTTCCACTTGGTCTATTTTGGGTATTACACCATCATGTAAGATACTGAACACTGGAGAGTTACAACAAATGTGAGTTTCGGATGATTAAATATATATATATATGTATATTTAATTAAATATATACATACATTTGGGTATCCTGAACTCTTTTATACACACACACACACACACACACACACACAGGTATACACACATTACGTGTGGTTTTCATAGCTATTCATCTAAAGATAAAGGCAATCAAACTCAATGGATTCATCATAGCACTTAACGACACTAAAAGTGAGAGGCCTTGCTTTTCTACATTACTGTCAATTTATATTTCTTAGTTTTCTTACCTGAAATAAAGACTAATTTTCTATATCTCATAGTACACCAACTTATAATCACGGTTTTATAAATGCAAATTGAACAACTACCCAAAATAGAACTTTATTTTCTCGGCTTATTCATTTAGTGAATCATACTTTCTAAATGTTCAGAAATTGTATCTCTCTTAGTGTTACCCTAGAGTTTTAAATTCATCTTTTGTTGAGAGACAATTTCTCAAAGCCATGAGCATCACCCCTGAGAAAAACACTCTTGTTAATTCAGCATCCCTTACAGACACATAGTTCAGTAACAGAGCTTGGGGGTTTGCCAGTGCTTAAGAAGTTTGTGCCCACGTTCCTTTAATATTTAGACCCTTCAGCTATGCAGTGATAAACTTAGGAAGAATTCACATGTCCACTCTAGTTACAGTGTTTTGCAGGGTTTACACAAGCCAGTGCAAGTTTCAAGCCTACGCCAAAAAATGGGATTTATTTCATAGTGTGAAAAGAAAATTCCAGCAACTATATTTGCCTGAAACTGTGAGCACTGAAAGCAGAGAAATTGAAGCTGGAAGTAGCTGCATCGTTTCTGGATGCCTCACAAGCCAGGTGAATAACCAAGACTCCTTTGCAGGGCAAGATGTGTGTGTGAGTGGAGAACAGTCAGCCAGCACCAGGACCGGGACACGGGGAAAGGGGCAGTTTCAGCACTTCCTCTTGGTGCTATTTTGTTAATAAGTGAATTATCAACAGAAACCTCTTTCCCTTCCTATTACTTTTAGGAGGGGCCCAATCTGGGTGGAGGACTTTAGCCAGAAACACATTTCCCATCATGGCAGCGTCTGAGTGCGGGAACCCATTCCCGCGAATAAATACGATGAAATGGACAAGAGCAGTAAGGAAACTTTGTTTTCCTCCTTTGGAAAGAAAAAGCAGAGCATCATACTTACAAAAGTCGCCTTTAAAATCTTCTCTGGAGAACAAGCTCTGGGAACTGGGAGCTTGCGGAGGAGCAGAGATAAGGTGGGAGCGGGGCTTCCTTCCTCCTTCTGGGGGCGAGACTCATTGTTCCTTATCTCCCTGACCTCCGGGCGCAAGGGGCCGGGAAGGCCCGGCCTCTGACCCCCTCGGCCCTCCCTCCTGGTCTCGGCGCCTCGGGTCGGAGTTTCCTATTAGCCGCTCCAGCCGCCCAGCCTGACACGGGCCCGGGGATGCATTAAGGCCAGTCTGTGAAGTGCTTGCGAGATGCAGAGGGTTATATAAGCCCGCGTATTATTATCATAACACACCCCCATAGAACCAAGGCTGCCAGACAAACAAAAGGCAGTTCCAAGAAGGGGAGGGGCAGAGGCAGAAGTTACACTGGGGGTGAATTTCGGGACACTGCTGAACTGGCTGGAAAAAAAGGCAACTCAATACGTGTATGCAAACCTCGGCAAACAAACTGAGCTGCAGCTGGCTGGCCGGCCACGCGGGGGGGCTCCTCGGAGGGAGGGGCAGTAGAGGGGGTAGGCAGGGCTTCCAGGCTGCGGTCCCGGCTCCCCCTTCCCCGGCACCCGGCACAGTAGCCGCCCGTGGCGGGATGGAGTGGATGAGGAAGATGTGGTATTTGGAAAGGCAGACGATCCAGAGACCAAGTGCTTAGTAAACACGGATGTTTCCTAGACTCAGACCAGGTGCTTCTGTTGCTTTGCTTTCGTCCTGGTCTCTTGTTTTCCTAATGATGGTTTTCGGGGGAGTTCCCTGGGCCGGGGCCGAACCCTCTATGTGCATCCTCTATTTTCAATCTCTGTGGGCCCCCGCTTTTTTTCTCTGTGGGAGCAAGACACCCAGCCAGACTGTTCTTTAGGCCAGAGCTTGGGTCTGAGAAAGTTCTGGTTCACTCTGAGCACCCATCCTCCCTGCGACGCTCCCTCCCCCATCCTGCTACCTCCAGTTTTCTTAGATTATTTTCCTGCCCCGTTCCTGGCCCCGCTGCCCAACATGTGAGGAGCTTCATCCTCCTGGCATTCGTGGCTTCCACGTGTCACCCCACTAATTACCCGCTTCCCATCCTACTGCCCCTCACCTACTCCAGCTCATGAGAATATGAATCATTCTCTAAAGAAGGCCTTTCCGTTCCTTCCCCTACCACCCTTCCTCACATCCTCTCCCTCAGCCTGGAATGTCCTCACTCCCGTTTCCTTCAAAGCACAGTTCAGATCCCATCTTCTCCACAAGATTTCCCCAATTTCCCTTCTTTTCTCCCCATTGACCCGGCACGTAATTCTTCATGTGCGTCTGGTTTCGTAAGTCTGGGGTCCTGTGTGGTTCTCCGGGGTGGCCTAGGACAGGCACTTCGTGAGTGTTGAAGAAATTCAGCTGACAGCCGACGTGGTGTCACCTGGGCCATCAGTCTTAGAGTGGGGGGGCCGCATGTAACCTCCGTGGGCTCAGGTGAAAGCCCGTGTTGATGGGCTCTTGAAGCTGTGCAGTGGGCGCAGGAGGGTTTGTGATAGGCATAACTTTGGGGTATTGGAAATTTTCATAAATTAAAAAAAAAGAAAAGAAAAGAAAGCTTTACAAAAAGTGGAGAGGAATGTCTAACCTTGAGTCATATTCCTTTAGGACATGTGTTCATGAGGGTACCAGGAACTGTGGCCTCTACTGAGTTCCTGCTACTGCACATCAGGAGACCTCTGAAGTGGACCTTACTTCCTAGAAGGCCAGAAGAGTTCCCGAAAGGTGAGCTTTTCAGAAACCACAGACTTCTGGGATGTGTTTTGTGAGAGAACTTCTCCACTGTGGAAAGAACAGAGACTATCACAACAGCAGCTCCACATGAGAACAATAGTTCTCTGGTGACTTACGATATGGGGTGAAGTACAGAACGCGAGCTGTCAGGTGTTGAATTTCTGTGGCTAAGCGTTCAAGCGTTCTTTGGGACGTTCCCGTTAGTCTCTGGTGAAAGCCGTGTGCTGTCGATGCCACCTGTGGTGGTTGGGTGGACTGTGATGCCCTTTAAGAGACTTGGGGTGTGTCGACATGCTCTCCCATGCACACAGAATGTTCAGTGAATTAGAAGAAGTTTCCTGCTTCCACTAATTTGGAACAATAAAAACGGATTCAGGTTCTAAGGAGGAATTTTGGCCTCCAGTTCTTGAGGTCTGGGCTTCAGGAAGGACAGCGGTCTCATTGCAATTCCGTTGTTCACATGTAAGATCTGTCTTTTTGTTCTGCTCAAGTCTGAGCCATAACCATTGTTATTGCTACCATGTGTGAGTCCCGGCTAGGTGTCAGGCACTGGCTAGATGTTTTACACGCATTCTTAACATAGCAATTGTCCTAAAATAGAGCTGTTTAAAAAAAAAAAAAAATCTTCATTTCTCAGATGGGAAAACTGGTCATACAGCTTAGGAAGTGACAGAACTAGTATTTGAATCTAAGTCTGTCTGTGATTTTTCCATTCTGCTGAAAGCTGGAAGAAACCTGAGAATCTCATCTGCTAGTTTTCAGTCTGGGTTCCGAGGAGCAGTAGACTTCCAAGGAAGTGCTTCAGGAATTTGGGGTTGGTGGGGGGGGGGGATAGGGAGGGAGCAAATGTGAGGAGGAGACCAAGTCACCTGGGCTTGGGTGCCATTCACTGGATTCAAACAAAGAAGCTTCATTTCCGTCTGTTTTATAGAGTGACTTTAGACTTTGTTTAAAACAAGGGCTTTGCTACTAAAAAAAAATTATTTTGAAACTCTAGAACTCGTTTAAATTCTTCATTAAAAAGGTATACAGCTTGAGGTTCAGAGAGATTAAATGCCTTGCCCAAGATTTTATAACAGGCCCAGCATTAACTTCAGATGTCCAAGCTCTGCCTGGAACCCCAGGTCTCCCTGAGTCCTTTATCTCCCCAGTGGTTAAATTGCAGGGAGAGTGAGAGAAAGTCTGACCTGACTGTGTTTCCTGACAGTATTCTTCTTGAAAACTGAAGGCAGGCATACTCTTGACTTTGGCTTGATAGACCATTTTCTGTCTCTTTGGCTCGGAGTCTAAATTAGTCAACATTCACCTCGTGGCAAATGAAGATCAAATGAGGAGTAAATATGTAATCTGTCTGGATGATTTAGGGCTCTCGTCCTCTTTTCATTCAAATCAAAGCAAGTAGCAGAGGATACTTCCGCGTGAATCATCTAGCTGACATAGCCTTGGCCTGAGAGTACTCCTGCTAGAAAACTGCTTATGCCCCCATGGTTATCAGTCCAATCAAAAGTGACTCTTTTCACAGGAGACACCATAGGTGTGGCGAAGACATTACTCATAGGTGTGGCGAAGACATGACTCTTAAGGGGGTCAGTATAGCCAAGGGGAAGTGAGTGTCCTGCAAGTCCACATAGCTTGCACGGCTTGTAAAGTCTAAGATTTCACATGCTGCTTTGACATCTTTGAGCCTCACGGGGCCCCGAAGGGCTGTGAGTTCCCCTGCTTTTATCTGCAGTGCTCCCACCGAAGTGGGAAAGGCTCCCCCAGTGGTTAGGTCCCCGATAGCGGGGCATCATCACTCCACCTGGGCCTCATCCTAATAGGTTTCACTCCCCTGCCAGCCCACACAGTCATTGCAACAGGCCAATCACATCGTCCCTGGGAACCAGGGTACCACTTACCATCTTGTTACTACAGAGCCTGCTCCCCAGAGCTCCTTCTTTTTTTAAAACTAATTTTTATTGGAGTAGAGTTGCTTTACAATGTTGTGTCAGTTCTTGCTGTACAGCAAAGTGAATCAGTCATACTTATACATATCCCCTCTTTTTTGTATTTCCTTCCCATTTAGGTCACCACAGATCATTGAGTAGAGTTCCCTGTGCTATATAGTAGGTTCTCATTAGTTATCTATTTTATACATAGTAGTGTATATATGTCAGTCCCAATCTCCCAATTCAACCCACCCCCGTGCTTGGTAACCATGTTTGTTCTCTACATCTGTGACTCCATTTCTGCTTTGCAGATAAGTTCATCTCTACCATTTTTCCAGATTCCACATATAGGCGATATTACACGATATTTGTTTTTCTCTTTTAGACTTAACTTCACTCTGTATGACAATGTCTAGGTCCATCCACGTCTCTGCTAGTGGCACTATTTCATTCCTTTTTATGGCTGAGTAATATTCCATTGTATATATGTGCCACATCTTCTTTATCCATTCCTCTGTAGGTGGACATTTAAGTTGCTTCCATGTCCTGGCTATTGTAAATAGAGCCCCCCAGCTCCTTCTTGTTCCCTCTGTTCCCAAATGTGCCTCTGTGTTGCCCCATGTGGCACGAAGTGTCTGCTTCCCCTGGGTCATTAGTGTATGTGACTAGTATAAACTGTTCTTGATCCCCTGTGTCCCAAGTCAGATGTCCTATGTTTGGTCATCCCAGAACCCTAGGGCAGGAGTCCCTCCCTCCCCCACGGGGTGAAGAGGAGGCGAACAAAACAATGACCAGACGTTAATGCTAATACGAAATGGAATTTTCAGAGAACTAGTGCCAAATATCACATCCTTTGGAGTTTCGCTAAGCATTAGGCTATTGGCAAATAGAAATGACTTTTAACTGAAATTAGCCAGAACTGACCTAATAAACTGACCTTTATTAATTTCAAGGCCCCTGAGCTTTCCCATCTGCCCTTTTTAATTTTCACCATTCTCACCTGGAGATTTTTGCAATCAACAGCATCGTTCTCTTTCCTGAGACGGCTTAACTGTAGTCCTGCCCAAAGGCAAAGGAATCAGAAGATGACCCTGCCATGCCTGTCATTTAAATCTTTACTAACAGCATTCTTTCAGAACAATGTAGCAGAAAGAATTTTTCGCATCTCTACAGACAAGAGATTATAATAAACAGATTTTTTTTCCATCTGAAACATCCCAATATTAATGTACAATATTCTCAGCCCTAGAAACAAAGCCTTCGATGTAATTTCTTTCCCTGTTCATGAGATTTACAATAGGAAGGTCGTGTTTGTACTAGATTTTGGCTTGAAATTAATCTTCTTTTCTCCCCAGCATTTCTGTAGAATCCATGCACTTCATTATTTAGTCATTTCCAAGTATTACATGCCTGTCATTTTTGAACAATGATCTAATCTTCCCTTTATGGGCGGAGAAACTGAGTTGTGAAACTTGCAAAAATCATCGCCAGGACACAGATCATTCTAAAGTTTGTGGCTACCCGTGGAAATGCTTTTCTTCCACACATCTTAGATTACAAAATAAAATTGTAAATTGTCTCAGAAGCAGCAAGTATGACATTCTCCAGTTATTAGAAAGTATTCATTAAAAGCTCATTTGCATTTTGCCTTACGAGAGAAGCTTTATGGAGTAAATAAATACATTCAAACTCCACCACCAACCTCAACACAGGCTGTGCTGGAATCACGTCCCCTGTCTCTGGACTGTGCCTCATACAGATCAAAATATATTCTTAGTTCCGTTGGACAAGGGTTCATTTGAACCACATCTGGTGCTCATCAAACCTCTATTTTAGGAGTGGGGAATTCTTTTTCAGAGATACATTATGTCTGGAAGGTCTATGGCAGCAAACAGTCCTCATTAAATTTCACAACATTTTACCCACATATATACAGTACTCGCTTTTATGTGATTACGGGGCCCAGGCAAAACCCTGCGCGGTCACTTCAAAGAATTCCTCACTTGACTAATTCTAAAGAGTAAATTGATTTTCTCATCATTTGTTGTGTTTGACAATAGAAAGGCTGACACAGCAACATTGCTAAAATGACATCTCCTTTCTATTCAAGGGGAAGGAATTCGTGTTAATATTCTTAATGACTGGCATCTTTATGAGAAATGTGAAATCATTTATCCTCAGCAATAACCTGCCGAGGATTAAAAAGTACTTGGTACTTAGAACGGAAGTCATCTGTCAGGAAAAATTATTTAGACGGATGCAAATGAACTGAATAAATTGGCTTCCTAATTATGGTGTGTATATTCAAGTTTGTTAAAATTGGTTTGAGCTGAAGAATTTGGAGAGGATCTTTCAAGAAGTGGTCTGACATTCTGCTGGAGGAAAAGATAACACGTTCGTTTGATAAACTCCTTTCATATTTCCTAAGGATTTCTGGAAATGATTTAAGAAGCAAGGGCATGTAAATCAAGAGAAAACGCATTAAGCAAGCGCACGTATGTCTTGCTAATTTGGAACAACGGTAATAATGCCTCATGGAAAACACCAAACAGCGTGTTCATCTTGATGCCCTAGATTCTAAATAACCCATAGTGTTTTCCATGGGGGTTTGTTTCAACCCTCTCAGGGCCGGCTTGGGCATTAACCCAACGGAACACGTCTAAGGCAGCCCTTAATGAACGATGTAGAGACCAGTCTGTATTCTGTAGGAACTGTCCCACTCTTAATGGGTGTGGTGTTGCACACCAGTTAGCAAGTCTTTATTGGAATCTCAGTCTTCTCTGCCTCGCTAGCTTGATAGCAAACCTTCATTTAGCTCTTTACCAAAAAGCCTAGTAAATTGTGGGAAGAAGCACTTTACTGGCATTGGCAGTTGAATGAGTCTGGAAAAAAAAGGGTGTAAATTGTAGGCAAATGTAAACTCCCTCATGTAATTAATGATGAGGTTTTACTGTTTAGCATTTATGTAGAACTTTCTTTTGAGAAAAAAAAATCGGCGTTGATTTCTGAAGACAAACTGACATGGGTCCAAATCCTAGCTCTACAGGTGTGTAATTTTTTTTTTTTAATTTTTAGTCTTCTAACTAGAATGACTAGTACAGGAATAATGAAGTCAGAAAGTGAACAGCAGTGTATAGCACGTGGTCGGTACTCAGTATCATTCAGTTTCTCCCTCCTTTTCTGGCTCTTTTAGGGTGTTCGTGTCCTAATCACTAGTTCAGTATTATTTGCCCTGAGTCAGTAAAAAACATTCCTTTCTTCAGTGAGCACGAACTAAGCGGTGACCCTGGCAATAGCTGCTTAGGTTCCTGTATTTAAATATAAATATTAAATGATATAAAGAGATAACAGTAAGGGTCTCTTTAAAAAGACAATGACTGATCATTATTAATAATAACCTGAATGTTATTGTTGTGACTTCAGCCCTGGAGACAAACAGTTATTCAGGGCATCTGGTCAACTCAAGCTGTTAGGGCTGGTGTAAGAAATCCAAAGAAAGCTTTTTCTTTCTTTGATGCCGAATCCAGTTTGCCCCCTCCAGTCTTTTTGTGAGCAGGCGGAGGAAAAAATGGCAAATGCAGGGCTTCCCTGGTGGCGCAGTGGTTGAGAGTCCGCCTGCCGATGCAGGGGACACGGGTTCGTGCCCCGGTCTGGGAAGGTCCCCCGTGCCGCGGAGCGGCTGGGCCCGTGAGCCATGGCCGCTGAGCCTGCGCGTCCAGAGCCTGTGCTCCGCAACGGGAGAGGCCACAACAGTGAGAGGCCTGCGTACCGCAAAAAAAAAAAAAAAAAAAAAAAAAAGGCAAATGCAAAAACATATATACTAGAGAGCAGGGGCTGGGCAGAGCACAGGAGCACAGACTGGGCAGAGAAGATGAGGAGAAAGCAGAGGCGTGGGGGACATAGCTGACCGCAGGGCTGAAGTCTCTGAGGGTTGCTGATAGAGGATGTGCTGAGCCCAAGACAGGAAAAAGCCTCGTTTTGCAGAATCTGCAAGTACCCGTGTCTGGGGCTGGCAAGTGCATTAGTAAGAAGAACCAGAGATTAAGAGCCCAAGCCTGAGGCAAGGGTGATGGACAGCAGGAGGAGTGATAATGGGCAACGCCTGAAAGGAACTGCTTTAATGCTATAAACCGGTGCCAAGTGGAGAAACCTGAGACCCGATGTGTGATTGACTTCCACGAATGCACTTTTTACCCTGAAATTCCCTGACATTGCAGTCAAGCTAAGCTGTGCACTTAAGGTGTCTGTGTGCTGGGGGGCGGTGCACGGAGTAGGACAAAGGTCATATTACTAAAGCAGGAAGGAGGCAGGAGAATGTTGTCCTCTTGGCTCACCTAACTCTTCTTGTTTGAGGAAAAATGGATACAAGTGAATATTATTGGAAACTGGTGTGGGAAGAAACCACAAAAGGGACAGCTGGAATCGTGGGCTGGAAGAAAGGAGGTGGAAAAGTATATCCCCTGTATCCTGCCACTTCCCTTGACCTCACGTCTTCCCTGACTGGTCCCTTCCTGCATCGTCAGCCGGTACCTGCGAGGGCACCTTACATAGTAAGTCAGCTGTGTTCACCTTTTATCCTGACTGGTTATAGCAAAGGGAAAAATCATGGACTCCCAGCAGTAAGACTGAGTATGACTTTTGTCACAGAGACAGGAGATTATCCAAAAAAGGTTATCCAGACAGTTGAAATCTGTCAGATTATTGACAGAGCAGTTCAAGTTTCCAAAAGCTGGCTTAAAAATTTTTTAAAGTGAAATTTGGTTTCTTTACATTTTTTTTTCCCTGGCTTTGAAACTGTGTTTTGCTTTAAAGCTGAGGTTTGGCAAATTGAACCAACTCAATTTTTAGGTCTTGTATTTAAGTATTTAGATCATGACGTCTTAGAAGCTTTTTAATAGAGAACTCCAAACATCATTTATTCATTTAACAAACATTTACTGAATGCTTAATGTGTGCCAGGGGTTGCTGCTGATACAAATAGGATGTGGTACCTGCTTTTTCAAACACATGCTTTTCCATACAAACTGTGTTCCTGGAAAGAATTCTCTCGATTGCAGAAGTGAAAGATCACTGAATATATGGAAAAGAAATTGGCTAAAATATCAACTGAGCTTAAAGGAAAAAAGGGAAAATGTGGAATAGGACAGTTTAATTAATGGTAGGAGTTCGGAGTGGTCCAGGTCCTGCCTTAACCCCTGTAGTTCTACACATCAGTCAAGTTAGTCAGACTCTTAGACATGTTTCCTTGTTTGTATGATGGGGACCATGAGAACTGCATGTCATAGAGATGTTGAACAAATTAAATTAGATAATGTATATAAAGCACTTACTTGCACACAGCAGGTACGTATTCAATAAACCTTAGCTGTTATTATGTATAATATTAGTAAATAAAACACAGGCATCTTTTTCAGTCATTTAGTTTTGTTCTTTAAGAGAATGTTATTTTTTTCTGTTACTAAATAAAGCATGAGCCCTAGAATTTTCAGCTATGGTCATTAGGAGTATAAAAGGCATTGGAATGTCAAGGGCATAAATTGGAAAGAGTACTGGTTCTGGAATTTTAGGACCTGAGTATCTCTCTGCAGAGTATGACTGCCAGTTAATAGCTATGAACAATAATGATACAAGTAACCTCCACAGCCTGTTTCTTAATCTGTAAAATGGGTCCAGTAATGCCTGTGCTATCTACTTCATCCAAAGAGTTATGAGGATCAAATAAAATAGGATTGTAAAAATGATTTGAAATGGGTAATATGATATATAAACAAAAGTTACAGCTAAATAATAATTATGAGTTTTCCCTGAGCTATGGTACTGATGACTGACTGGCAAAAAATGTAATTGTGGTTTATAAATATTTTAGGTGGAAATTACTTTTCAGTTTATACAGGAATAGATTATAGGTTTGGAGGAAGTGTGGAGAACTAGAGACCTGGATTCTAATCAGCTCTATTAGCATATGCAAATTATTTAACTCCTGTGTCTCTGTATCTTCTATAAAAAAGTTTGTATTTGAAAATAATTACAAAGAAAAAATCTAAGGTTTGGAGAATTGATCTAACTTACAGAAAAGTTGCACAAATAATAGAAAAAACACTTGTATATCATTTACTCAGATCCATATATTGCTAATAGTTTGCCCAGTCTTTTTATCAATTGGTCACTCACTTTCTCTTTCTATGTATTTATGTATGTTTGCACGTATATATTTTGTTTGTTCTTCCTTGAATTCAATGAAAGTTGCATACCTCATGGTCTTATAACCCTAGATATCTTTCAATGACACAGGTACTTAGTTGGGTGACATGCTCCACAGGGTGGTAAAAATCAAATGAAATGTTGGAAAGCACTTTGGAAAGTATAAATTGTTATATAAAATTAAAAGTTTCATAAATTGGGAAAAATCAAATTTCATAAAACATCAGAGGAATTACTAAGGAAGGACAAACTAAGGAAGTCCATTTTCAATGTGTATAAGAAGCTAAAGATTGAGCAAACTTAGGAGTCTCTGTGATGAGTGAGGGAAACGAGAAAGATGCTCTCGAGTTATATTACTTCTGGAAGGACCTGCATCCTTTTTTTGTGTTGTTTTTTTATTTTTAACAGTTTGCCATTTTATGTGGTCTCTTTGGTGGAGATTGTGATCATGTTTGAGAAAAAATCATCGAAACTCAAGGGCAGTTGCTGCTCAGAGGCAGAACAAAAGAGCTGTAAAGAGTTTGGGAAGAGTTCAGCTTTATTTCTACTGGTCCTCCCTTTGAGTAGTGAAAATGACCTGCTTTATTTTCATTATAAACAACAGTTGAGATACAAATAAGAAATAGGAAAGCATGTTTTATAGAAGTGGTCAATGTATAGGCTTAGTTGAAAATAGTATGAACAAAGTATTCTTAAGGACCAAAGACATAATTTTTCATAGAATCCGTTTCCAGCACTCGCTGTGATTAAGGTTTAGCTATATGAAAAACAGGTAATTATTCTGCCAAATTACCTCTACCTTGACAATAGAATTCTCCCTTTCATCAGCAGATGTAATACTGGTAAGCCTGATTTCTTTATAATAATAACCAGGTTTCCAGTCACACCCTCCAGTGAACTGAAATATAGCCAATAACTTAACAATATGAATGCAAATACTCTTTTTCCTGTGGCATATTTCTTTCATTGCTCTGAAAATTATAATGGCTTTCTTTAGGTACTTATAACAACAAAAAGAAATCTAGGACATGTTTTGAAAACAAAACTATTTTTTCAAAAAAATCAAAACCACACTTAAGGATTCTAAGTTAATCTTTTATTTTGAATTATTAAATTGTTATTCTCAATAGTGCAAGATGAAAAATGTAAGTTAATGGTTATGAAAGACATTTATAATCCAACAATGATTAATTTTACTTCCTTTACAAATAGATCAGTTTTAGACATAAATTATGTAGGTATATAATGGTATATACACTCACATAATTTATAAAGCTGTGAAGAATATGGCTCTTATACTTCTCTTGGGAAAAGTCCAGTACCTGGGGACGTATTTAAATGTTTATTTCTCAATGAGGTGACATCACTGAGGGACAGCCCAACTGATGTAAGGCAACAGGTTTCCCTAATGTAATATATTTGTAATCACTTGAAGCGTGAAGCAGTGAAGTAGGAGCTAGAAGCCATGAGTTCTAACACTGATTACTCCACTCACTAGCTCTCTAGAATCCTATCTCAGATTCAGTTTTCTGGTGTGCAGAAATGCCGTATTTGCTTTGCTTACCCAAAGATTGCAAGTTCCAATGATTTAACTCAAGGGAAAATGTTTTGAGGGAGTGATGGTAAATACTGTCATCATTGCCTGGGTAGCATTCTTTCGGCAAAGGTTAAAAAGTGCCTTTACAAACAAGGCTCTTGATAACAAAGCTACAAACTTTTGAATCAGTGCTTGGGTATTTCTGGTAGAATGGATTTTCCGCAAAGAATACATCTAAACAGTAAATGCTTTTGCTGGTATTTGTTCCAGTCCCAAGAATTCTCTGCAGTCCCTGATTTTTCATCATGGCACTAGCAAGAGGGGCCATGGGAGAGCTGGGTTCATAGCTCCATGTTCTCCTTAGTTCTAGTGTACAACTGACGCATGAACTCCGGTTAATCCTGGTAGAATTTTACTGCCTTATATTTTTGATAAAGCCTGGCCTATAGAACTGTCTCTGGTAAGAATGAGTTTTAGGATTCTTAGGCAGGCTTCAGTTTCCTCAGATGTAAAATGAGGGATTTTACGTAGATGATCTCTAAGGTATATCTCTAATATTCTGTACTTCTATGATATTTTCCGTGCCTTTCCTGGGAAATCTAGCCTTCATTCTGATTATTTAAGAAACCTACACGACATAATATCTGGTAGCTTTGACAGAATGTGTGATAATTTCCTCTTTCTTCTAAGTGATTTAAAGCCTCTCATCTCACTGGCAAATTGTCCTACAAATGAGAATGTGATTTTGAGCCAATGAATTTTTACAGTCAAATCCCACGATAAAAAACAAACAAAAAACCCCCCCAAAAAACAGTATGATTTTCTGTGGAGTTTACAGGGCATTTTAATTTATGATATGCAGCAGATAGTGGACACTTTCATTCAGGTGGGACGGGTCTATCTAGCACTGTCCTTAAAATTCTGGTCTTGCCGTAGTTTCACATGTCCTTAAAAATGGAATTGTCACAATCACCTCAGTTCAGCTCTCAAGAGAAATTAATTGATAGCATAGACTCCTGCATGGCTGGCGTGTGAGTGACACCCAGCTCTACAATTTCGCATCTAATCAAGGAAGATGGGAATTCTAGTTGGCCTATTGTCTATTTGAATCTGTTTCTGGATGGAATCCAGCTGGCTCAAATGTAGCCCTGGGACAGTGATGTGGGCAGAAGAAGGAAAAAAATTAAGCCAGAAAACTGGTGCATGAGACAGTGCTTCCCACATTGTCAAGAGAATTGCCTGGTGTAGCTGTGAATTTACTTTTGATTAGTTTCCTGAAATTTCTCAGCGACTAAAATGCAATTTTCTATCCCAATTATCCCTTGATTATTCTATCTATCTATCCATCCCTTGATTATTCTGGCTCTGACTATATAATGAAGACCTATATATCAGATATACCATCTTGAAGCTATGCTTGATAGATGCAGAGGTTTAAAACTTAACTTCTACCTTATTGTTTCTAACAGTAAAGAGAGGGAGCAATATTAAAAATCTATGAAGAATAGCAAGAAATGCAAAATTGGACCTAATTAAGAGCTAAAATTATACGGCAACATTTTAAGTGGTAAGAGATCACCTATGAGAAGGAAATTATTAACAGTTGGTGTAGCTAGGAAAAGAAAGTTCCGTGGAAGTAAGGGGGTAATTTTTCTTCAAGGACGGGTGAGATGTGGACATTCACAACCATAATGGGAGGGCAGTCCGAGCCCAGAAAACAGTATGAGCAAATCCTTAGTAGCAGAAGTAAGCGATGTAAATTTAGGAGATGCTGGACCAGCTTAGGAAGAGCAGAAAGCACATTGGGGAAAGGGGATGGTTGTAGTGGAAAAGATGATGTGGGTCCTTAAAGGCTGGTGTTTCATTTAGGCTGGATGCTGTAGGAAACTGGAAGATGGCTGTTTTAGAGTAATGGAAGGGCAGGATGAAAACAGTGCTAAAGGAAGATGAGTTTAACAGTGATATGTAAGATGAATGGGAAGAAGAAAGATAAAGTGTAAGCTCCGTTTAGAAGCAAGAGGTGATGCAGAACTGGATTAAAGTCCTTCCCTGTTCTCCCACCATCGTTTTTAGTTTTAAGGAGAATGTTTTATTTATTTAGACTGGTCTTAAGGGAAGAGCAGAGTTTTCCAGTTAAGGAGAATAATGTAATCTAGATGGAGAGAATGGCAGAATAAAGGTTAAAAGGTAGTGGGTGGCATGCTCCTGAAAGGTTAATTTGCTCAATATCTCACTATTAATGGTAGCCAAGTTCTAGAATCCAGGTTTCCAATGTTTTTCCACTTTACCACCCTGCTTCTTTTTCCCAGCTATAACACTACTGCCACTATTTAGCAAATTTTATTTCATTGCTAGTCACATTTTAATTTACTACTTGCCCAGCATGAAATGTGATTTACCTGAAGCCAATGAGGCAGTCCAGTGGGGTTTTCTAAGCTTCCAAAGGGGTTAGAACAGTGGCAGAAGCAATTGGAAAAATATCTCCAATTCCACTTCTGAGATAACTGAAGTGGTTGACCGGAATGGTGGCTCAGTGGGTCTCTGATTTTAGAGCAAAACAACTGAGAATAACAATCGCTATGCATGAAGTGTTTCATAAAGCTTATTTCCTCTCTGTTTTCTGTCCTTATTTTTGTGTCAAAAAACATGGCTCTAGGACAGAACATGTTTTGACTGGTATTTTTTTCCCCCTTCCTCTCCATTTATTCATTTTTCTTTCCTACAAGGACCACGCTTCTCCCATTGAAGAAGTCTTTGTACCCCTGAGACAGGTTGACAAGCTAACATGTAGGAGTAGAATCCTGAATTGAAGTCTGAGTTTAGACAGTCTGAGATGAAGGAGGTTAGGAATATCAGTCCACATGCCATACCTTCATCTCCAAATATGCACATGAGCCCATTGACCTACGTGGACACCAGCTGAAGAGACCTAGGGTTAAACTTGACAGCTAAATCCAGCTTCTGTGTTCGCTGCATATGATGTTTATTGCTCTAATGATGGCGCTTGTGTATTCTATCTTTATCCCTTGGTTCTTTGCACTGGATGTCTCAAGAATGACCAATTCAGTCATTAGCCATTAATAGTTTCTGAGTGTATACTGACTCATGCCAATTCAACCCCCATGCAACCCTAAATGAGGACGAGATTTACAAGTGCTAATACTTAGGCTGGCATTTCTCCCATAGGAACCAGGGAACATGGTTCAGAAAACTCAGTTGAGTAAAATAAAGTGGGCCAAAGTCTTCATTAGATACTTGAACAGAACCCAAGTCTCTTTTGAGGAACCAAAATGCTGTCAGGTCTCCACAGGTCAATTTTATTTCCACAAATTTCTAGCAACAGGACTACATTTTAAATTCCAAATCTGGCGGACCCAAGCTGTGTATTCTTTAATCGTGCTGCTCCCAACATCTAGTGCGATAGTGTGAAATGGCAAATATAATCGTCTAACTCTAATAAAATTATACCTAATCCTGAAAACTATTCATTGATTTAATATCAAGAATGGCTCTCCTGTTTTGGAGAGAAGCTTAAAATGAACTGTGGCTGAAACAAAATGAAAGGGTGGTACAAGAGGAGATAGAAAGCAAAGCAGGGGGTGGGGTGGGAAAACCTTAAAATTAAAAATGATTTGTCTTTGTAGTTAGTGAAAAAGGGAGTGTCAATATCACTTGTAAAATGTCATTCATACATTCTGCAAAAGGATGTCAACCAAGGTAGAAGCTGAAAGTTCTGAGCAGAAGCAACTTAAATATTTCATCTCTTCTTGCCTCTAGACTCTTTAAATTAAATGTCCCTCTTCAGCAACATTTTCTTAGTTGAAAGAAGAGAATTATAGGTATTTTGCAGAAGTAGTTTGTTGTTCTTGACTTGAAAAGTCCCTTACTACCCTAAAGTTTAAAAACACTAGAATAGTTATTGGGTCAACTATTTTCTTAATCTGAGAAGAGATTCTTTTTATCTAAGGAGGAATATGTCATAAAAAACTTCAGTTGTGTATGTCTTATGTCCATTGATGATCAGAAAGTTAGATTTTATCTGTTTAAAATTACATTACGGAACATTTATATGCACATGTATGTACCTGTTTGCATTATAAAGTTATCCCAACCATAGCCTGGGATATTTATGGTGTTGCAAAATGAAATTCCACTTCCAGCATCCCCGTTTTCCTTAGGTGGTGTCACCATTCCCTGGCTACCTGGGCTTGAAGCCTCAGTGTCTTCTCTGTCACTTGTCTTTCGTTTGTCCTCTATTTGACCAATTACCAAGTTGTTGATATGGTCATTTAGTTCTTCACAGTGTTTCTTACACCCATCCTTTCCTCATTCCCAATGTCACTGATGAGAACAGGCAACGCTTTTTTTCTTTTTTTGGACTCCTGGTACTCTCCCAGTTGTGTGTTCTCTCTCTCTGTCTATCTCTCTCCCCATTCCTGAAAAATCTACTGCTTAAACTTCCTAAGGCATCTATTTCAACTATGAAATCCAACCTCTCTACCTGATGTCCTGATGTGTCACCACACTCTAGAGTCTGGCCTAATTTAGCTGACATGACATGCTTAAAATAGAAAAGAGTACAGAGGAGAGGCGACCAAGGACCATACTCTTTTTTTTTTTTTTTTTGCGGTACACTGGTCTCTCACTGTTGTGGCCTCTCCCGTTGCGGAGCACAGGCTCCGGACGCGCAGGCTCAGCGGCCATGGCTCACGGGCCCAGCCGCTCCGCGGCATGTGGGATCTTCCCGGACTGGGGCACGAACCCGTGTCCCCTGCATCGACAGGCGGACTCTCAACCACTGCGCCACCAGGGAAACCCATCTTTCTCCTCCTCCTTTCTCATCTTCTCTCTCTTCCTCCATCACCCCTCTTCCCTCCCTCTTCCCCTTCCTTTCCACCCTCTCCTCTGCCGAGTGCCTCTCTACACTGTATTCACAAATCCTCTGACTCAAAAATACTATGTCTTAGCTTGAAAATGACATACACAGTTTAACTCCAGGACTTAACTCAAGTGGTTCCTTCTGCCATCTTGGAAAAAGAATACAGCTGTTTGAATCCTAAGTTCTAGGCGCTTAACTTTATTATCTCATTGAACCTTGGAAACCACACTTTGTGATCACCGTATCCCCATTTTATAGAGAAGGAAACTGAGTAAAAGAGGGTAAATGAATTGTCCCCATGGAGTTTGTCAAGAATGGAGATGAATCACAGCTCTGATTCATCTGCTTCACGATATGGAGAAAAGTCTTCCCCCGCTCCGGTTCCAGCTCCTCCAGTAGGGGGCTCTGTGGACATCCCTTTTAATTAGTATTAATAATTGATACTTAACCACAAAATTTTTTCCATTGCTACTAGAAATTTTTTTTTGTAGGGGGCGCATTTTCCGCTCACAGCTAAACTAGAGATTCCTTCAGGGCAAGGATGGTGTCCTATATTATTTTGTACTCCTCTCAGCACTAGGATAGAGATACACACACAGGAAGTTCCTGAGTACACACGGACTAAATGAATTAGCACATCGACACAGCTTTCTTAAGCCTCTTCCTTTTGACTCCATTTAGAAGGCACCTATGGCTCTTCCTTAGACATCAGATCAAATGCCAAAAAGTAATTTAAACTGTTCGATACTGAGCCTATCCCTCAAATCTCTTTTACTAAATTTAGATGTCATATATGAAAAGAATGGGATGACACATGTGAATCCTCTAGGTGTCTCAAATAAAAAAAATTACATACCCCATGCTTTTATTCATTTGCTATATCCAGAACATTTTCTTTTTTCTTGCCAGCGTGAAGCTCTCAAGAGGAAAAAAAAGGAACATGCGATTTGTAGGGGCCTCTTTTTGCGGGGGATGCACTTATAGATGAAAGTTAAAAGCTGAAGTTTCTAGAATTTCTGGATGCAACGCCAAGCACATCTGTGTACTAGGACGTTCTACTCAGGGGAAGATTGATTATTGGCAGGTGAAGGTTAAGGGGGAGGCTTTAAACTGGCAGGAAGTCTATTCAGAGGACGTGTTATAGAAAGGTGATTTTGATGCTAAGCCATATTAGTGATGGGAGTTTGAGGCTAATATCCACAGGTGCACGCTTCTAAATTAACTTATCAATAAATGCACACTCTGTATGCATTTCATCTGTTCCCCCCATGACCCTGGTATAGCTAATATCTCAAAATAGGCTAACCTTCAGTTTTATTTTAATACAGCAGGTGTTGCCTCTGAGTTATAACACCATGCCACAAAACTGGACAATAAACAGAACCCCCTGTAATTCAGATTTCCATTTTGTTTATTAAGAATGTGCTCGGGCTTCCCTGGTGGCGCAGTGGTTGAGAGTCCGCCCGCCGATGCAGGGGACGTGGGTTCGTGCCCCGGTCCAGGAAGATCCCACATGCCGCGGAGCGGCTGAGCGCGTGAGCCATGGCCACTGAGCCTGCGCGTCCGGAGCCTGTGCTCCGCAATGGGAGAGGCCACAACAGTGATAGGCCCGCGTACCGCAAAAAAAAAAAAAAAAAAAAAAAAAGTCTTATTGCTCAGAAGGATGGGAAAATGCTTAGATTGGTGTATTTGGGGCCTCCATCCAGGGAATGAATACAGGAGGATTTTCCCGAGTTCTTGAAATAAACTTGTTTCAGGCCCATTATGTATTCCATGAAGTGGAAAAGCTGCATATATTAGTAGCTTTATTTGCAGATGGGGGAAAAAACATAGAACAAAGTAATAAAAAAACGAGTTCAGGGTTTCAGTTAATTGTAGCAACAGACCTTCTTTCTAGCAACCACAGTTTGTGGCTGAGCTGAAGATTTGGACAAAGCCAACAACAGAATAGAGATGAAAACTGAGGAGAATTAAAAAAAAATAAAGCAGAGGAGAATAAAATAAAAGCAAAAATATGTGAAGGTAGATGAATATCTACTTCAGAGTCAATTGTTTTGAAACAGAAAATTCAATTATTGTAGTTTTTTTTTTTTTTTTTCTGGTACATGGGCCTCTCACTGTTGTGGCCTCTCCCGTTGCGGAGCACAGGCTCCGGACGCGCAGGCTCAGCGGCCATGGCTCACGGGCCCAGCCGCTCCGCGGCATGTGGGATCTTCCCAGACCAGGGCACGAACCCGTGTCCCCTGCATCGGCAGGTGGACTCTCAACCACTGCGCCACCAGGGAAGCCCCAATTAATGTAGTTTTATAACATGATTGGATATGGGATAAAACAAGTCCCCTTCTTACTATGGTTCTTCTCTTACACAAGTGTCCTGTCTTACTCATGAGTTTATCATCCACGTAAACTTTCGAATCTTCATTTTACGTTCAGCCAGAGCCATCTGGGCTCTTGCCTGTTCCCAAACACTGCTCTCACTGTCAGCCATCGAACTCTCTCGTGTGAGAACTGGTTTATTATTTTCTGAAATGTGTAGATTAATTTGGGGAGACTCTACCTTTTCACCAAGAAACACGCGTCTGCTCATTTATTCAGCACAGCCATTCAATATCAACCTCACCCGCTACAGTTAATGAACAGTGGCGTGGCCAGGTTTCTTAGAGTCACAATTTCAAATATGCAGGAATAGTTTCTTACAGATTTCTAGCTGTGTAGTGAAAAAGGAGATCAGCATATAAGAAAAGGTTTTACCTTTGAAGGTCAAGAGGAGAGCTACATTTTTTTTTTGATTAACAAAGGTTTAACACACTATGGTGCAGTTGAACGTGTATCCCATATTTTGAGCAGCTAGTTTATCTGCTACAGCTAAAGATGAGGTCAAGCCACGTAACTGTTAATGCTTCGCTTTGGAAGTTCTATAGTCATGTTCGCTAGGAAGAGAGAGGCATCTCCAGATATATTGCCTTGCCCTTCGTTTAGAGGAGTTCCAGTCTCTTTCCTCTCCCTGGTCTGGGGCAGGTGCAGACCAGATGATCAGGATTGGAAAGAATATGCTTTGATCTGTCCCAAGATCCTGAAAACTGAAGCTGAATGACCAGTGTCCAAGGATGTATTTGCTAGGTAGCATTTAGTGCTTTGTGAGATCATTTCTCGGTCAGCTGCCCTTCTGGGGAGAGGGTACAGAGAGACAGCTCAGTGTTTGATGGTGGGTGCAGAGTCTGGGAACAGGCCAGAGCTCACGCTGATTGCTTTCAGCTTTTTGTTCACTTTGGTTTCAGGGTGAAGGACAGCAAAGGTCCAAGCCCCTTGTTTTGTCTAAATGGTATCTTGCTGTACCAATTACTTTTGGAAGTTTGACCTGACTCTCTACAATGTTTCGCCAAGTTATGATTTCTTTCTGAACAGTGGGCCAGGAGGAAGGAAGAGAAGCACATGACCCTTTGGTGAATTCAACTCCCTGCTGGGGTCCACTGTTCGGGCCCTTTGTTCCCCCAGCCCTATGGGCACTGCTCTTTATTATCTTTTAACGCAGGACCCAGGACTCCCTCCTCCCTGCAAAGGGTATTCAACTGTCACCATTGTCCCTACGGGTCCATTAACTCAGTTGCTCCAAATCCCTAAATGCCAAAAGCAGCTCCTCTGGACCTCTCTCTACCCCTGCTCCCTTCCCCAACCCCTGCCTTTGGTGGCAGAGAAAACAGCTAAAAGAAGACACACTTTAAATAAACAGATAGAAGGAATGATTGACATGACCGAGATGAACACAGTCATGCATCCTAGATCTATATCTGCATAGGCATCTACCCACCTTCTCTCTCCCCCATTTATCGCACATGTGCTGAGCTAGGTGCTTTGTGGTTTTCTCTCTCTTCATAACATCCCCAAAGAAAGTATTCCTATCTTCATTTTACAGAGGAGGGAGCTGAACGGTTAAGTCACCTGTCCAAGGCCATGCAGCTAGTCAGAGGGGGTACCTGGATTAGAACACAAGTCTGTCTGAACCCAAAAACTGTACTCTCCTGCTTTCAAAATCATGTTTGAAATTTCACACCATAGCGGGGCAGCTAATAGATGTAATTCCTACCACGGTTATGAAAGCTGAAATAGGAGGGGAGTTTTCAGAAAATACTCAAGCTTAATTTTGGACAATCATTTCACACATTCTGCCCAAGTGGCATTTTTCCTAAGCTGCCCCCAAATACAACCAATCAAGTTTTATCGGTTTTTTTTTTTCCGTTTCTCTTATGAATGGAGAGGAGACTATTAGAGCCAGTAAATGGCTCTAAAGTGGGGTAAGTAGAGAGGAAAGTGCCTTGGATGTCTGAATGTCCCTGTGAGCTAGCCAACACTCATTTATTAGTAAGGCATAAAAGTGGACCAGGCCAGTTCCTGTCTTAGGAGTCTTCACCGTACCTGAGGAGTCAAGTGATAAAAAGGCAAAGTAGAAAGTAGGGCTAAAAAAACCAAGGTAATTGTGCTAACTGCAACCCACAGATAACCAATAGCCTCAATGGAAAGAAAACATCACTGGGAGATGTAGTCAGGGGAGGCTTCCTGGAGGAGGTGGAACTTAAGCGGAAGCTTTGAAGAATGAGTATACAGAGGTGATGAGGATGTCCTACACACAGGCTTATAAACGTAGAACTAGAAGGAATATCTCACATGATGATAAACTCTCATTTTGCAGACAACAAGATGGAAAACTAGAGTGATTAGGGGTAAGAGACCAGAAGTGGGGGACATTGAGCTGGCCACTTGAGCCACAGGGAAGGGTAGACTTCTGCTGCTGTAGGGATTTGGTGGGAGATACAGTTGGAAAGTTGGGGCTGAATAACACAGGGGCAACATGTCGGACTGAGAAATTCAAACTTTATCCTGTGGACAGTGAGGGTCCATGTGGTAATTCTCAGCTGAGAAATGCTTTGATGGAAGCCGTGTTTTAGGAAGCTCAGCCCACAACTGGTGGACAGGAGGGAAGTGGAGGCGAGAGGACCCGTTAGGAGGTTGCTGTAATGACCCCCATGTGATTGGATCATTGCACTGGAGCGGTAGCTGTGGGCCAGATGTGGGTGACGCTTTAAAGGGAGGACTCACAGAATTTGATGACAGATTGGCTATGGGGGTGAGGGGAATATTAGGGAGAAAAAAAAGCTAACAGGCTAATACCCCTCCTCCCCAGCATACTGAGTTTGAATTGAAAATATTTTAAATAGGAAACATATTTCAGGACAAACTTTTCTCATAAAATATCTTCCTTCAAATATCTTTTTCCGCCCATGGATCTAACATAAAGGAAAGGTAAATTCACCATATGACCAGAGACTTAATGTCATACATGAGCCTCCTCTTCTTCAAAGTCAATAATGATGATTAAAAATAAAAATCTATTTAGAGTCAGCTCCTTAAACATTTTAATCCCCTTAAATTTACTCCATGCTCTCCCCACAAAAAATATTGCAGAGGGAAAAAAGAACCAGATGTCCTGACCTGACCCATTGGTTGGCCTCATCCACCTGGCAACGGTTGGTGAAATCACAGTACTCAGTATTAGAAATCCTGCTTTCTGGATTCCTAAAGGATAAACCATTTAAATCTAAAACACAAAAGAACCAAGCCCCTATCCTTTCCCATATGGGTGTATAATTAAGACAGTAAATGCGAAGTGTCGCACGTGCCACTCGTCTCTGCTATTACAATGGAAATGACCACAGCAATCTGCTTGAAGTCACATAAATTTCCTTAGAAGGAAAGAGTAGAGCCCTTTCAGTTCTTTGATGAAGGTTCCTGCTTGTCATCCACCACGAGTTCAATGATTATCCGCATTCATGTATTTTAGTTTTCCACGCCACTGTCAAAGTGGGTTTTGTAAGTTAATGGATCAAGCTTTCAGATCGCTTTTCGCCTCTGAGATTTGTCACCTTACTGCGTGTCTAGATCACAGGATGCAGCCACAGGGCAAGTCGAGATCTCCCTCAGCCCCACCCCCCAGTGATTTTTTCACCTCTCTGGGAGGGATACCCAGGGCGCTCAAACACTTTCACAGCTGTTAGAATACTGATGGGAACTTCATGTGTGTTACCAGCACAAGTGCTGTCAGGAAGAAACCAAATGTCAAACTGAGGTATGTAGAAGTCACCATAAATATGCCTCTGAATGTTTCCCATCTGGAACAGTGGCTTTAGATTTTGACAAGAAACTGGGATTGCCCTGCGGGCAGTGTCTTGAAACAGACCCTTTGGGTTCGTTAAGTAACTTCACTGTCACCTAAGCCTTGTTAGGGCGAGTAACACACAACGTTGCCTTCTCAAGGTGTGAATTTATAATTTCTCAACACTTCCTTTCTTGTTTTCATCCTGCCTAAATCCTGCGGACAGTTGACTTTTCGGGGGTGGGGGTGGGGTGGAGGGGATTCTTCCGTATTGCCAAAATCCTGGGCGGGCAGCCCGGTGGTCAGTCTGTAACATTAGCAACATATGCTTGGGATTGGGCTCCCATGGCTAAACAGGGACCTGCCTTTGTTAGATGCCATCACGCCAGATGTCCTGGAGGAAGAGCCCATTGGTGAGGAGGGACTTGACTTTCTCCTGTAATATCTCTGCTGTGGTGAAAAAGGGCATTGGTAGCCAGCACTGTACCTGCTTCCAGCCTGTGCTTATAATCCTAATCCTGACACGATGCCAGATATTAGTTTGCCTTTCTGTCTTTATTTTTTTAAACCCCAGTTCCATTGTAAAGCTAAACTGGAATGACTGGAATTCCAAAAGACTGCAGCTTATGAACTTAGTCCTGTTTGGGTTATGTAATATTGGGAATCGGATCTTACTCAGTTGTAATAACTGCCTGGTCATTTATGAGGATATCTTCTCATTGAAGAAGACTTCTGAGACTATTTCAGAGAACACTCTGAATAACAGCTAGATACTATATAACAAATTCTTGGAGTCTTACTTTTTTAAAAAGAGGATTAATAAACAATAATGGAAAAGAAAAAAATAAATACATTTTTAAAAAGAGGATTAAAAAAATCAACTCTCTTGTGGCCAAAAATATAGGTAATGCAACTTGGAACATAATTTTTCACGCATCTTTTTGCAGCTGAATACAAAAATCACAGGGCATTAGCCATAAATTCTTGTTATTCAACCTACAAAACAGCTCCTATTTCAGAATAGCTTATATACAGTATTATTCACAGACTCTCTCACCTGCCAAGGGTAAGGACAGTGTTGGGTTTCTCTATGCAGTGTGGAAGTCCAGTAGGAACAGGAATTTTTAAGCACCACAGGTATCTGAACGCTGACGTGGGAGCGCAAGTCTGTCAGGGTGCAAAAGAAGTAACTCATGGACTCACCTTGCTGGATCACAAACTTGAAAAATGAAAATTTTATGTCTTTGATCCCTGTAAAAATAGGGCATCAACTTGAAAGGCCTTTGTTATACCACAAATTAAGCATCAGATATAAACCCCATTGCTACGTTCAGTTCAATCTAATTTTCATGGTGCTTTTGTCAGAGTGGTTAAATTAATGGCTACTCACAGATACGATGACAACTCATTTTGTGTTACTGGATGACCATTCATTTCCAGTGACTAATTTGTAATTAAAACCTTTTTTTTTCTTTAACGTTTGTTTAGAACCAAGCCAGAAAATCTATTTACATTTAATTAACACTTCAGAGAGCCTGTTTAAAAACACATAAATGTAGGGACTTTAACGATCCATTACAGAGATGCTCCTTTACTTTTCAGTGACTTGTAAAACTTTCACAAACAGATCTGCAAATGAATTACCTCCATCTGCTCCCCTGCAGCTGCAAAAGGGCCGTGTTAAAAAGCACTTTCCTACTTCTTCCTTTTCTGCTTTTCTTCTAGCTCTAAGCATTTGTGTTTTAAAGACGCTCTCTCAGCTGCTCCGAAGGCAGCCCCTTCTCTTAAGGAGTTTCCAACGTTAGAGTCCATCTCCAAATTGTTTTCGAAACACTTTGGTCCATCACAAATCAGACAGGACCTACATTGCAAAAATCGGGGAAGAAAGCTTTTCCATCTCTGCCAGCAACTCAGTAATAGACTCTTCAAAGAATCTTGATCAATTGGGTAGTAAAATGCAACAGTTTGAAAGAGACTTTTAATTTTGAAAGCTAAGATACATGCATTCTTGGACTTACCCATCCTTTATGAACAATTTAGAGCTCTTGTTTTGAGTATGCAATGAGGATATGAAAGGGTGGGGACCAACACCGCTTCCAAAGACATTTTCTGAGCTACACCTTCCAGAGCAAGGCTTGAGGAGTGTTAGTTCTATAAAGACAGCCAAGCACCAAGCTATGTTCACTGTTATCTGTCAGCCGTACAATAGTAGCATTGATAGGAGAGCAACAACTGGGTTTGACAAGTGTGCTGTGCCAGCATTCCATTCAAAAGTATGTTGAGAGAGAGAGAGAGAGAGAGAGAGAGAGAGAGAGAGGGAGAGAGAGAGGGAGAGAAGGAGGGAGGGAGACAGGCGCATTCAATATCTTTCACTTTACCTGAAAAAGCTGCTTTTCTTGTGGCTGCAGAAAACGAATTCCTCCTCTTCTTTCCCAAGCAAGTAGTTCTCTTGCCTGCAGCTCCCGCTTGGAGAAGACCACACAGCTCCAGCGAGGCAGCCTTCCTGAACCTAATCCCCACTCCAATGTGATGACACACACTAACCCCAACCATCTGGTGAAACACGTCCTCGAGCACTCAGCACAGTGGTGTGTCAAGACGGGCTGCCCAATCCATTTGCTGGGGCTGGGTGTCTCTCACCGACTGGAGGCTGAGGGCAGCGCTGAAACTGGAGGTCTGAGAACTCCCAGTCAAGTAACCTGAGATTTTCCGAGAGAAAGAACTGCTATAAAAAGAGAAGACGTGGGAGGTGCTAAAGAGAAGGTGGAGGGAATTAATTATGCCGGTGGCCAGTTGTGCGGTACTTTTCACAACTCCTTGTGCGCCCCCGGGGGACCGTGGGGACCCTCCGTAGGATGCACAGAAACACTAAAAAATTTTCCTGCCAATCTAGGGAGCGCAATCTACTCAGCGAGCACCCATTCCCC
Organism: Pseudorca crassidens; assembly: GCF_039906515.1. Classification (NCBI taxonomy): domain Eukaryota; kingdom Metazoa; phylum Chordata; class Mammalia; order Artiodactyla; family Delphinidae; genus Pseudorca; species Pseudorca crassidens. The sequence goes on from NC_090312.1 coordinate 71,145,688, forward strand.
CCCCCGCCCCGCCCGGGAGATAAAAAATTCATCTTGACATACTGATAAAGTGTTCATGTGGGAGTTGTTTGCACTGAAATGTGACATCTACATTTTGAAATCTACACTCCTACCTTCCTGTGATGAGATTGCGGCTGTCTCCAGCATTCCTGGGAGGAAGCGGGTGGGGAGTGCAGTTAAGAGCAGAAACTTCTCTCTTCTCACAGACAGCTCTTCACGGTTTGTCAGGGGCTGAACTTCAGAAACAGTCAATGAAAATCATTTTCGTTTCTACTCGTGTAAAATAGCACGCGCTCCCATAGATAAAGGCGGCTTTTTGAATCACTCGCTGCCTTCACAGACATCTCTTTGTAAAAAGCACTGGGTACCAGAGGGCTGCACTCTGTCATTGATTATTTTTATTGGCTTCTAGTTAATTGCACTTATAATGTCCATATAGCTCAAACAGCTCATTAACAATTTTCCTTTGAAATGTTTTCAGTTTGGGGCCATTTCAATACCTCCTTCTTCTGTGCATTTCTTTCTTTCTTTCTTTTTTTTTTTTGAGTTGTCTGAACTGTTTTATAGAAGTAATTACTTTGATAGCAATTTGAATGAGAAAATGGCTATACTTGTTACGGTACTTTTAAAGAGCTATCTGGAAATAAATTAATTGCCTCAAATCTTACCACTTAAAAAAAACTCCATCAGACTTCTAAGGAATTTTGATAACCTGAAATAGAAAACAGGAATTTGAAATATTAACAACTCCCTGACCATCTGTGGGAAGCCAACATTTTAAATATTGCACTTTTTGAATTTCTTTGGACTTGGAGGGGGATCACCTGGGGGGGGACCCTTTAAACTTGCCTAAAGCATGAAAATCTAGACTACAAATAGATATCGAATACTCAGAATGCCCATATCACAGAGGGAATTATTTCAATATCTGGCAAAATTGACTAACTTTTTTTTTCAGGAATTTTTGTGTGATATTATATTAAGATACTTAAAAATGACTTCTGGTACCATTTTCTGAAGCACAGGATTAGAGAACCATTATTTTCAGACAATTAATTTTTCCTATAACTGGGCTGTAGGGAAGAAGGAAAAAAAAACAGTATTGGAAGTTGGAGTCCTGAATCATTTGCTCAGTTTCTTCCCAGAAGTGATTATGAGGTGTCTGTTTCACAATATCTAGTAGATTCCCTAAACCATTACTCCTAATCAGCTAAATCCAGATACATAATCAACACTGGAACATTCAACAATGGCAAGTGGTCCCATGGGGCTAAAACTTCCCTTGGGCACCATAAACTTTTTAATAGTGCCAATTATTGCAAAGCAATTTTTTCATTAAAATTTTTTTTTTTCTTTTGGCTAATCCAACCAGACCCATGTCGGGAAATCTGGATTACCTCAACTGCATAGATTTTGAAGACCCTGGAGACGTTATTAAGGTAGTTTGCCTTCTCTTAAACTGTAAATTGAGTAACAAAAGTAAAACCTAAGAAACTGTAAGGGTGTTGCATCCCATTTTATCAACCCTGTGCTGGTAACACACCTTCTGTGAGACATTTCCCCAGTGCTCCTGGCTCTGATCCACACGATTGTGGAAAGAGCTTTTTAGCAGAAACATTTCTCTTCTCTTCTCAATTGTAAATCTTTTCCTAAAATCTCAGTCACTACTTCTCTTTTATTGATAACTTCAGTTATTATGCTACCTAAAACTTGCTCTAAAATTAAAAATACAAGTGGAGCAACAGATCTTGCCTGTTCGCTATGATCTTAATTCTTGTCCTGTGCAGTGCCTGTAAACATTACCTTTCACAAGTATTCTAAAATGAGTCCACAATGACACATTTTGGGGTTGATGTTCTGCCATGCTTTTGTTAAGGAAAATCAACTCAAACAAAGACCTGAAGCTGGTGCTGCAGGATAAGATCCGGGCTCCCCTTCTCTCTGTAACCAGCTCCAGTGCTCAGCAGTGTCAGTTTAGAAGTTAAGAATTTTCCATTACCTCTCTTCCCTTCCCCTTGCCATCTGCAAACAGTTTATTTTTTAAGAAAAAAAAAAAAAAAAGTGAAATTGATTCTATCTTGAAAGATCGAAACCTAAAATATGACACGTTCTAAAAGATGATATTCAGCTTTTGAATGTCATGTTGATCAGGGTGAGGTTGTGTGCAGAGGGTATGGCTTCATCACAGGAATTAAGTAGGGACACTCCTAAAATGAAAGATTAATTGTAGGTAACGGTGATATTGAAAAATAGCCCTTCCTATTCTGTTCCCACAGTTAAAATGTCCCTTTACTTATTAGCGCCAATTAGTTTCCATGGTAACCGGTCAGCCCTTGTAAACCCCTGCTCTGAGCTTGGCTCATCTTTGTCTAGACTGAGCTCACCACCCTTCTTCCTCCACAGATGGCAGTTTAGCTGGGTCTATATCTATACCCATATCTCTTGCACACATGTAACAGGCACATAAGTGCCCACATCCACATTATTACTAGTACAATGGTGGCCAAGGGAGAATGGAAGCGGCATTTCATCCCTGAGCTACAACGCGTGCATCTGCTGCCACACTAATTTTTCCCCCTCTTGGTTATTGTTTCTTCCCGCCTTGTTCTATTATCAGCTGTTTGCTGCTTGTAATTTCTTTTCAGGGAAGCCAATACAGTATAATAAAAACCTCATTAAACAGAAACACCTATCAGCCTCAGAGAAAGCCCTGAACGACTCCTTTTTGTCTAAAGAATCATTAACGTGAAAAAGAAAAACCACTTGTTTGTCATGCTTGGGAAAAAGAGAACAAAGCCAGCAGAAAGGTTTACCAAGCCAGGAGCTAATATAAAGATTTAATGCACTTAAGACACCGTGGTTCTTTGCCCCTTGTGCTGCCAGTTGGCCAAGAATCCCAACTTGGGCTCAGTAAACAAATCATCAGGGAGGGTGAGTGAGCCTGCCGCTCCAGACTCCTGGTGGGGAGGGAGGGAACAAGGCTCTGCAGCATCCTGGCTGTCACAGGCGGCGCTGTGCCCCAGGGCCACGGGCAGGTGATGCTGCTGGGGTGCCTGAATGTTAGTGTGACTACAGAAGAATCCCATGGAAAGTGGGGGAGGACCGTCAGCAAAAGCTTGAAACTGTGAGAACTTAGCAAGACAAGGGCTCTAATAATTTGTGCTGACTTTACTTCTTTGGACACAACTCTATTTTATTGTTATTTTTTTGGCCACGCTGCGCGGCATGTGGGATGTGAGTTCCCTGGCCAGGGATCGAACCCCTGCCCCACGCAGTGGAAGCACAGGGTCTTAACCACTGGTCCACCAGGGAAGTCCCACGACTCAATTTTAAATTAGTGTTATTTTGAGGTAAGCCATTCCCTATAAGAATTGAGATGATACCAACAGCTTGGAAGCCAATGCTTTCATTAGGGCTGTGTTTAATCTTGATAAGAGTAAGTCAAAATGGTAGCCTTAGATTTCTCCTCTTCGTGTAACCTCGGCTACCGCTGCTTTTCCAATACCTGTTTTGACATAACTAAGATCCAGGTTCCCCCAATTCTGCTGCTGAAATGTTTTACTCTTAAAACAAGTTTCTGAGGTTGGCTCTGAGGTCATCTTAATCTACGTATTAGAAAAGAAAAAAGTTCTGATCACCAATGTTTTATCTGATAGGATATGGGAATCTGGGGCGCTCCTTATCCAGGTGAATTTTTTTCTTTCATGGTAACATCCCTTTAGGTTTTTTCTTTTAAAACAAATGGCAAATGTCTTCTAAAGTACCATGATGCTAGAAATACGTGTAATAATTAGCCCATTGCTATTCATATCATGTAAAGTGTCTTATATGCCCAATATATCTTATAATTTGGAACATCCTGCACTTCTAAATTACTCAGGGCTACACAGACATTCACTTACACTCCTTCAGCTAAACTTTACTGTCTTTATTCGCATTGAACCAAATCATTCTCAGAAAGAGAGGGGAAATTATTGCCAGTTAAATGTTAAGTCACATGGTACGCAACAAGCATTAGGCTTGTTCGTGTTGTCAATGACTGCAGAGCTATAGGGGAGGTGACACTGGAGCCAGTGATGACTTTCATGTCAGATGGATGGTTTTATCACTGAAGTTAAGTTTCCTCCAGGAAGCACAAGCCTAAGTTTGCTGAAAAGGGGTAGGTAGCTGTGCACTGTAAATAATTTGGGGAGGATAAAGGGGAGGGTGCTGAACCACTTAGGACAAAACAGTGACCCACAAATGGGGTAATTTAATAAAAGACACTGGATTCAATAGAATATGGCAAATAGGCTAATAAAAAATTTAAAAACCTATTTGAAATCCATATTTGTGGAAATCAGTGTTTGAGGCATTGGATAGTAGTCCTCGTTTGAGCAGATAGTTAAAGTTATGAGACATTATATTAGAAAGTATAGATATCAGGTAAGAGAAAAATACGAATTTTGGCTGTAAGAACTTGAGGTTTTATCGGATTCACTTGGAGGTAGGATTGGGATATTTGAGATGGGGTGTATATCCGAGACCTAAAGAGTCGCATGATTGTCTTTCATTTGTATTATGTGTATTTCCCAGTTAAGGTAAATAGTGTGAATGAAGGGAGAAAACTGGATGCGGGGATGGGCATCACTCATGTCCAGAGAATAGACCAGAATTTTGCCTTTGGAAGAGTTAGTAGATAGAATTGAATCCCTGTATTTTAGAGGTAAGAAAAGTGAGGCCAACCAGCAAAGTCATTGGTGGGACGAGGAATAAACCCGAGGGTTCAATCTATTAGCTCACCTCTTTTGCTCTCAACAGCATCATGCACTTTTATTAGAAAGAAAATTCAAAACTGCAAAAATTCTCTTAAACTGGAATAAGTATGATTATTGGTGTTAAATAATTTGAGAAATTACGGGGAATTCAGATGCATGAAATACCTTTAGTTCTGCAGTATTTCTTCTTTAAGTCATTAGAGTGCTGAAAGCCATGGGATTTGGTAGCAGGTGTAATCCTAAAGGCCACAGAGCTTTCCTTAGTAATCATTGGGTAAAATGATTTTTCTTGTGGCTATCCTTTATTGCAAAAAGTGGGATAGATCCCAGGGGACACATCATCAACCTTTCTTACTTTCATGTATTTTTTTTCAATATACAGGATTAGAGATTTGAGGATATCTCAATAAGATTAATGCTATATTGACTTAGGGAGAAATGGATATCAGATCCTGAACTGAAATTTTTCCTTGCTGGGGCCATAAGAATTGGGAAATAGGGCAGGAATATGTCCCGGTTATTTGCCTAATGTCTGGAAAATTAACAAAGGTATAGTGTCCGATATACCAACCAGAATCATGTTTTTAAAAGTAGAGTTCACTGCTTTTCTGACATTTATTTGAAAAATTTAAAATATAGGGCTGGGCCTTAGGCAAGTGGAAAATATAAAAAATTTAGTGACAAAAACAATAATCACTGAATGCCACAACAGGACACCACAGAAGAATGGATACCTACGGCAGAAGCATTCCATAAAATAAATAAATAACTTGTCAGTAAACAAAGAAAAAAGAGGGAGAGTTTCCTTCTCTTGGGCTCACAAGTCAATCCATTTTAAAATTACAAACTCTTCAAGAGCAAAAACTGTCTTATCTTTGCATCTCTTCTCTTTAGAATTTAGTACAGTGCATTTACAAAACAGATTTTCAGTATAAGTTTCCAGGGCTGAGGGTTGCTTGTCTTGGATGAATCTATAAATGCTGCTTCTTGAATGACCTAGCTCAGTTTTTGGGGGGAGATTAAGTAGTTAGTTTGAAGGCCCTTACTTCTGAGTCTATAGCCAACCTGCTGAATACATAGCTCTTCAAAAGCAGAATATAGTCCCTTGACATATTTTTCTTTCTCATTTTCAGGAAGGTAATATGGTTCTAGTACTCAACAGTACTGGGAAGTAAGTACCCGTGTAAAAGTTTCTGAGTAACAGCTGCAGACTCACACTTGTTACTGTTACAGTCTTTGTCAAGAAACCGAAGCTAACAGATGTTAATAAAAAAAAGCTCATTTCCATAAAATATAGAGTTTGTTAAATGAGCAGCCATCTTCAGTTGCTTACTTAATAGGCCAATGGAATTTCTGCAAGCTAAATAAAATCTTGGATTTTGTTAGATTCTTTTAGAAAGATATTTGACAGATTGACATTATTATCCTATCCTTTTGGTGGTCTTTCTTAGTCATCACACACCAGGATACGCAAAAAAACGCAACTGTATAAAATAGAAAACTCTGCTTCTTTTTCTCTTGCTAGTTGTAGTTTGCTTATTATTTTGACAATCACAATTTCTTTCGCATCAGTTGCTTCCTAGGAAGGCTGTCAAAAGAGCAGTCACAATATTTATGCTGATTTTAAAGGCAGATTTATCAAGTATTTTCCAACAGACCTCTTTTTTAAAAATAGGACAGCCCTAAGCCAGTGTTAACTCTTACTTATGCTAAATAGCTCTTTCTGGTCTAATTTAACAAAAGCTTTGATTTCAAGTGTGAATATGTCAGAAGCTAAAGATGAAGTAAGTTTCTTTCCTCTATGCTTTGCATTGGTGAAGATTTCTAATCAATGGTTTAGTTGCCTCTAATGTCATCAATGACAATATTCAAGCCAGAAGCTATAAAATAGTGCACTTTTAGAGGTTCATTACCATGATTCTTAATTTATTTTTAAAACAAACATAATTAATTTTTTGAAAGTCTATTCTCTGAATTTTATTTTTAAAATTTATTTAATTTTCTCCTGCTAAAGTAAACCTTGCCAGCATTGATAAAGCTCTTCATTTAAAGATATTACTCTTTAGTCCGGCCTTTCTTCCCCCTGACCTATCCCATGAAAAGGACTGTTTCTTCTTCTAAATTCTATCATCATAATCACATAACACCTAATAGTCTTGGAACACTCACTATCAGCGAAGCTTTTTAATGTATTCACCCAGGCTATTTAATTAACCATCACAATACTCCGATGAGGAAGATCCTATTATCATCTGTATTTTACAGACAAGAGTATTGAAGTTTAGGAATAGAAAGTGCTCTACTTGAGGTCAAACATCCAGTAAGAAGCAAAGCCTGGATTTGAACTCCAACCTTCAGGGTGTATGTCACTAATGAATTTGTTCTTGTTTCAACTCTCTAACTTCCATTTATGAGACTTTGATGGCGGTAGGATCATTCCTCAAGAACGTCTGTCACTTTGCTAAAGCCCAGTTGTACTCACGTTTATATATGTGTTTAGGAAGTATAAGAATACCTTCCAGAAGGAAAGCCTTCAACAAATTGGAGAAATAACTCTCCACTTTTGCTCTGAAATGAGAGACACAAGTGAACCCTGTTAGAAACCAGACAACACGCCCAAAATGGAGTCACTTATGCCAAGCCCCACATCACCAAACCAAGACATAATTAGTTTCGACTCTCCCAGAAATGGAATCTTAAACCAATCAGGAATCGCCTGATGAGCACTAGTGAGGTGCTTTGCCTGACAGACCCCTGCCATGCCCTAAAGGAAAGTGACCTCACAATAACAGCCTTCTTTTTCTGTCTAATATAACTTCCTTGTTCCTGCTGCCTTTTGCCTATAAGTCTTTCATTTTGTACAGCTCCTTGGAGCTCCTTTTTATCTGCTAGATGAGATGCTGCCCAATCATGAATTCTTGAATAGAGCCAATAAGATCTTGAAAATGTACTCAGTTGGATTTTGTTTTTTAGCACCTAAGGAAGGGTTTTCCTACAATGCGTGATCTGTCTCTGACATTTGATGGGCAGGATCTCATTCGCGCACCTAGCCAATGCCAGGACACCAGGGCACTTAGGACGCAGAAGGTGCTATTTGAGGTGATATTAAGTAGCAGTGAGGCAGGACGTGCACCTATTTACACCTGAATTCTCTATATCAGATCCTTGGTCGCCTTTCATTTTTGTAAGCCTCTACATCTTTTGCAGGGCTTAATAGCCACATGCATTTGATTTTTTTAAAAAATATGACTGCCCCAGGGCAGTCATTAAATACCATTCTTAATCCATCATTTCCAATTCTTTTAATTAATCCTAGGGGAATTTTAATTGACAGGCATTACTTTCTCAGGAGAACCCCAAGCATGCTTTTCTGATGCTTCGTTTGGACCAGAAGTGAGTCCTAATCCCCTAAAGATGTTTGATAACAGTTTAAACCACTGTGAGCTCAATTATGGGATTAGAAATTAGATTTTGAAGTAGCCAAGGGGTAAACGTAAAGGGTTCTAGCATTTTAAAAAAAGACTATGGCTTTTAATCCCCCAGAGATATTTTTTAAATGGTTTGTCAAAATACGTTAAAAAAGAAAATTTGATATTATATGGTATCTTCTACTTTTATTACCTTGCTGGCTAAGTTGCCTAGGAAATTGATTAAACTTTCTTATTGGTTATAAAGATCTCCTGAGTAAAATACTTCATGTATCTCAGGCTCCTTTATTGACTAAATAAAAAAATAAGTTTTTCCTAGAGAAAATATATCAGGGCCTTGATTTTCAAAGTATGTCAATAGGTTTAGGAAGGTACTTCTTAACCTTTGATGATAAAGTCATTAATAAGACATTTTCTGGAAAGAGTCACTTGAATAAATTCAAGGCACTTTTTTGAGGAGGTGATTTAAAGTTAAATAAATGGGAAGACCTGAATTCAAAGGAAATTTGTTTTTAGAGAAATGCCCCTATCAACTGGCAGAACATTCCATATGTCACACCCATGGAGAGCAGCAGAGGGAAGGGTTCCAAAGCCTTGTTTTCTGATCATCTTTCAGAACAGAAGTGGCAATCAAGCATTTGTATTTTGTTACCCTGGAAAGTGAAGCCTTTAAAAGGGCCAATTTAAAGTGTTTTATTATTGCCTTAAATGCTACTGTTCTCTGATAGTCATGGTGTTATGTGATCGTGAGTGTTAGACACCAAGTCCAAATTGTAAGGATACTTTCCTCATGGTTGCAATGGTTGCAAGGGAAAGAAAGAGAGAAAGAGGGAAAGAAAGAAAGAAAGAAAGAAAGAAAGAAACGAAGGAAGGAAGGAAGGGAGAAAGAAAGACAGAGAAAGAAAGAAAGAAAGGGAGGAAGGAAGGAAGGAAGGACGGAAACTCATCAGGGCTCTATCTTGGCTGTTTTGAGCCTCATTAAAATGAACTCAGTATAATATCAAACTCAACACAGAAGCCCAGTCTTCTGGGAGATGGGAAGAGGATTGCTTACACAATCTTTAACATAGGAACATTGGGGGTCTGAAATGGAGCCGATGCTTCTTCTAACCCTGAAAGTCTCCCAACTCACATAGCCACGAGAATCACTGCAAAAACCTTGGAATTATACATATCCTGAGAGCTACAAAGTGGAAGCTTAGGGAAACTGCTGCTCACAGAAAACTCTTAACCCTGTTGATCTCTCTCATATCTGAAATTCCTCTGGTGGGGATTTATCTGGTTTAATAGGTGTAGTTTTAAAAACAAAAACCATCTGCCCTTCATTCTTCAGAGAAGAAATTTGCCAACTCATGATGAGGATATTGGACTTTGCATGGGAGGGTGATGTGGGAAGGATGGCAGAGAAGACAGAAAGAGGGGTGGGAGGACGTCAAATAACGTCTGTGCCTAGCATTGACCTTTCGCTAAACCAGGGAGTGAGATTCCTCCATACTGCATGATTTAGTCGAACTGCAGATCAATTAGGCTTCTGCTCCTTGCCTCAAAGATAACCATATTTATAGCATCGTGTCATCAGGAAAAATGTTTTCTTAGGTTTCCAGACACCAGGAATCCAAAGTGAGTTGGACACTGTGTTTTCTGTATTATTTATAGGAAGTTTAGAAATGAAAATTAATCTAAAGCTAGTGTTAACAATAAACTTATTTTGTAAGCATCCAGACAGCCCCCAAATTCCTATATACCTTTGGAAAGTAATGTACCCTTCCATCTCCCTTCTTTCACCCTCACCTCTGCAGTGGCTTTGGGGGACCAAATTCTGCAGACCCTTGCTAGAGATGATGTTGTCTAGGAGAATATAAGGCTGGAGGGAAGTTTCTAGCATATTTAAAAAAAAAAGTGATTCTGCTATAACTTAATACAGCCTTGTGGTATATATTAAGTGTGGTATACATTTATATTTGAAACTTTATGCTTGTAACCCACAAATATATAATGCAATATAATTGTGCCCTTCATACTGTGATTATAAGATATATCAAAACTAGTAATTCCTAGTACACAACGGAGAGCACGGGCTGGAAATAGGACACGCGTTTAAGTTGAATGACAAACATCTTTCTTCAATCCTTTTAGAGTACTTCTGGGTCTATAAATGTAATCAAATTTGGAGATACTATCAAAAGTCTGACTTGGGGTCTCTTTGTGGATGCTAAGTGCAGACCAAGGCCACGTGCAGTCAAGGAAAAGGACGTATGGGAAGAGTCAAGATGGGGAGGAAGGCTTAGTGAGTGGGGTCATGATGCAGAAACAGGAAGGGAAAGGGAAGGGGAGAGAGAGAGAGAGAGATCAGAGTTCGAAGTACCACTAATTGGAGAAGGTGAGGTCCGAGCTAGGCAGAGGGAATGCAGTCATATGCAGAGGCTTGGATTGGATTTAGGAGTTCGTGACGATGGATAGAAAAAAAGTTTCAGACCAGGAGAACAGAAAACCATTGCAGAATCTGGAAGAGGTGTGTACATTTGCCCAATTAATATGCGATAGTTGCCAAGCCAGAGACTTTCTTCTCTCTTCCCTGATTTGAAACACTCACCTAGAAATAGCAGATCAGGAATAAGAGGGTTGGAAATTTTTGTACAGACTGAAGCAGTGTTCCTGGACAGGATCTTGTGATGAGAGTAACAAACGCTGTTCTCCAGTAAGCCCGCCTCCAGCAGCTGGGAGTGAGGTCCAAAGCCAAAATGCTGGTGTGTATCCAGAACATACACACTTTCCTGTCATCTATCTGCACAGCTTCTGTTTATCCTGGAAAGTCCTGCTCAGGTGTCACTTCTGCAAATATTTTCTACCCTCACAGACAGAGACAATCAGGCCTTTCTTTTTCCTGCTTTCCCGCTTCATTTGTACCTCTGTGGTCGTGCTTAAGGAGGCACTAATGTAATGATCTCCGGACATCGTGGTCTCCTTTACTAAGACAGTGAGCTCAGGATGGATCTTACATGTCCGGGCATTTCGGTGCGGTTGGCAGTTGAAGCCCATGGTACCCACCCTCTGAGGATCATAAGATTAAAAGTGTGGCAGCCCCCAGCTGTCTCACCCTTGGGATTGGCAGGAGCGGAGTTTGTGGAAGGCGGAAAACTGTGAATAATGTTGCTGCTTTGATAGTTTTCAAATGTTACCCTATTAGGAGTACTACCCTGTTTAGGGGAGGTTGATGTCAGGCATAAAGGAGAGAAAGTGAGTGCTAATTTGGGAGGCAGATCATCTTGGTTCCACGTTGGCTCTGCTCCCCATTGTTTGAGCATCATGGATGGGTTGCTGTGCACTCTTGGGATTCGGTTCTCCCATCCGTGAAATGGGGATGTTGGAAGGCTCCAAGGTCCACCTTAAAGTCTTCTGTTACCCCTGTGGCCCTCCAGGACCCTGCTCTAGGCAGCCACATACCATCAAAATGTGGCTCCCAAGTTCCCTCAAAATAATCCTGGGACCCAGGACTTCCCTGGTGACGCAGTGGTTAAGAATCCACCTGCTAATGCAGGGGACATGGGTTCGAGCCCTAGTCTGGGAAGATCCCACATGCCGCGGAGCAACTAAGCCCATGCGCCACAACTACTGAGCCCACGTGCCACAACTACTGAAGCCCGTGTGCCTAGAGCCTGTGTTGCTCCGCAACAAGAGAAGCCACCGCAATGAGAAGCCTGCACACTGCAAGGAAGTGTAGCCCCCGCTCGCCGCAACTAGAGAAAACCCGCGCGCAGCAACGAAGACCCAATGCAGCCAAAGATAAATAAGTAAAAATATATTTAAAAAAAATTAATCCTGGGACCCTTCACTTTTGGCCAAATCCCATATTTCCTCTGTTCTGATGTTGCAGACCTAGCGGGTCTGAGAAGGAAGGACAGCACCTGGGTTGTGCATTTCTTCAAACCCCACACAGTGTTGTGCTTCTGCTCCCTGTGGAGAGAGTGTAAGAGCATCTACCCCTGTTTGGTCCCTTCATGCACAAGACTGGCCCTGCTGACAGTCTGGCGGGGGGTGGGGGGACATGGTTATCTTAAAGTTCATCCTATATTGCTTTCTTCGTGGACCTAGACAAGACCTGGAGGTTCATACTAGCTCACACATTCTCCCTGCTTAGTGCAACAGATCTGATGATCTCCCAAAACCTTTCTGTGCAAACTTTCTGTGGATTCAGGCATGCTCCCTAAGCTTCTGTGCAGGATGGGTTTGCAGAGACCTACCGGGAGGTCACCACAGGATTGAGGCGAGAGGTACTGAAAAGCTGAATCTGGGGGTTGGCAGTGGGGATGGAAGGGTGCAGGTGGATACAAAGACCATTTGAAGGAAAGGTCAACACAACTTCCTGACTAATGGGAGATCCCGGATGAAGGAAAATTCTGAGTGAGAGAAGACTGTAACCTTTCAGAGTCGTGACTCACTCACTTCTCTTTGATTTTGGATTCTATAAATTCAGAGGATTGGGTACAGGAGAAAAATGTACAAAATGGTACAGGAGAAAAGCAGGAGACGGCGGATGTATTCAGGGTGGAATTATGAATATGTTAAGTATGAGATGATGGTTTGAGAGCTGGAAATACCCGTCCCTGAGCTCAGGAGAGAAGTGAGGACTAAAAATACCAGCTGGATCATCGCATCTGGAAAGTTGAAGCTTGGGAGGGAGAAAGGATATAAACAGCAGATCTGTGCCCAGGGACTAAGTTTGGAAGAAGCACTTCTGTTTGACATGGGAGAATCCAGGAAAATTTTAAGAAGACCCGATTACCAATAGTATCAAATATTAAATATCATCAAAAAAAAGAGGATGGTTGGGTTTCACAGTAAATAAGCAATCTTTTTAAAGGAATCCTCTTTTATCTGTGTCTCTTTTTCTTGAGCTCTTTGTTTTTATTTATCTCCCAGCTTGTTTCTTTTCTTTTCCTTCTGCTTCTCCCTATTTTCTTCTTTAAAAATTTACTTTGGTATACTATTCATAACAAAATTCATTTTAACCATCATAAATTGTACAATTCAGTGGCATTAACTACATTCATAATGTTCTGCAGCCATCATCACCATCTAGGTCTGGACCATTTTTATCACCCCAAATGGTAACCCCACACCCATGAAGCAAGATACCATGAAGCAGTCACTCTCCATGGCCCCCTCTCCACAGCCCCTAGCAATCTCTAATCTGCTTTCTTATCTCTAAGGATTTGCTTACCCTGGATATTTCACATAAATGGAATCATAAAGTAAGCAGTCTTTCATATTTGGCTTATTTTACTTAACATGATGTTCTCAAGATTCATCCATTTGTAGTCTGTATCAGTACTATATTCCTTTTTACGGCCAATTAAAATTGCATTGTATGGATATACCACAGTTATCTGTTCATATATTGGTGGACCTTTGTATTGTTTCCACCTTCAGGTTATTATGCATCATGCTGCCCTGAATTTTTGTGTACGGGTTTTTGTGTGGACCTAAGTCTTTATTTCTCTCAGGAGTGGAATTGGGGAGTGGGTTGTATGGCAATTCAGTGTTTAATTTATTGAAGAACCACCAAACTGGTTTTCTGCTGTGGCCGCACCATTTTATATTCTTGCCAGCAAAGTATGAGCGTTCCAATTTCTCTACGTTCTCACCAATGCTTGGTATCTATCTATCTATCTATCTATCGATTTATATATTGACATCTATCTATCTATCTATTCATTCTAGCCACCCTAGTGGGTGTGAAGTGGTGTGTCATTGTGGTTTTGATTTGCATTTTCTCGATAACTAATGACATTGAGCATCTTTCCATATATTTGTCGGACAACTGTATATCTTCTTTGGAGAAATATCTGTTCATGTCCTTTGCTCATTTTTAAATTGATTTGTTTTATTTTTTGTTGTTGATTTATAAGAGTTCTTTATATATTCAGGATATTAGATCTGCCCCTCGCCCCCTTGCCTTTTAACTGGGCTCTGAAAGGAGTTATTTTGGTAAAGAGTCATGAGAAGATGTTTCTGGGCAGAGAGCACAGTGTATACCTGTTGTCTTAGTCTGCTCAGGCTGCCACAGACTGATACCATAGACTGGGTGGCTTAAACAACAGAAATATATTTTCTCATAGTGTTGGAGGGCTGGAACTTTGAGATCAGAGTGCCAGCATGGTCAAGTGCTGGTGAGAGCTCTCTTCCTAGCTTCCAGAAGGCCTCCTTCTCTTTGTGTTTTCTGAGAGAGAGGGAGAGAGAGAGAGAGAGAGAGAGAGAGAGAGAGAGAGAGAAAGAACGCTCTCTGTTTTCTCTTCTTATAAAAGCACTAATCCTGTCATGAGGGTTCCAGCCTCAAGACTTCATCTACACCTAATTATCTCCCAAAGGCCCCGTCTCCAAATATCATCACACGGAGGTGGGGGGTTTAGGGCTTCAACATATAAATCTTGGGGCACACAAACCTTCACTCTGTATCACCCACAAAGGCTCTATGGGGGAAAGGGCATGGTGAGTTAGGCACTGAGGGTACATCTCTGCTGCTGGATCACTGGGAGCCCTGGGGAGCCTGGTCCCACTGAGGCTAGTGCAGTGACAGGAGAGCCAGATCATGAAGACCAACGCTCCCCAATCCTAATATGCATAGGAGTCACTCAAGACCTTGTAAAAATGCAGATTCTGATTCCGTAGTTCTGGGAAGAGGTAGAGATTCTACATTGTGAAGTCCCCAGGTGAGAGTGATGTACAAGCAAGAACGTACCCCCAAGAGCTGCTAAGGATAGTGATCTTTTCTATGAGCAATGATAAATTGTTGAATGATTTAAAAAAAGAGTAACAAGATCAACTTTGACTTTCTAAACGCTTACTCTTAGTTGTCCAGTGGAAAATATATTGGAGTAGGAAAACCCAGCATACAACCCAGCAATCCCACTACTGGGCATATACCCTGAGAAAACCATAATTCAAAAAGAGCCACGTACCAAAATGTTCATTGCAGCTCTAGTTACAATAGCCAGGACATGGAAGCAACGTAAGTGTCCATCGACAGATGAATGGATAAAGAAGATGTGGCACATATATATACAATGGAATATTACTCGGCCACAAAAATAAATGAAATTGAGTTATTTGTAGTGAGGTGGATGGACCTAGAGACTGTCATACAGAGTGAAAGTAAGTCAGAAAGAGAAAAACAAATACCATAGGCTAACACAGATATATGGAATCTTAAAAAAAAAAAAGTTTCTGAAGAACCTAGGGGCAGGACAGGAATAAAGACACAGATGCAGAGAATGGACTTGAGGACACAGGGAAGGGTAAGGGTAAGCTGGGGCGAAGTGAGAGAGCAGCAGTGACATAAACACACTACCAAATGTAAAATAGCAGTGGGAAGTAGCCACATAACACGGGGAGATCAGCTCGGTGCTTTGTGTCCACCCAGAGGGGTGGGGTAGGGAGGGTTGGAGGGAGACGCAAGAGGGAGGAGGTATGGGGATACATGTATACGTATAGCTGATTCACTTTGTTATAAGCAGATACTAACACATCATTGTAAAGCAATTATACTCCAATAAAGATGTTATAAAAGAAAAAGAACCCCATGGAGCTGCAGTAAGACAAAAATAAACACTGGACTTTAAAGATAAAAAAACAAAAACAATGCCTCTTGAGAGGTTGGATGATGGGTGATTTTTGTTCTTTATTTTTTCTTCTGTATCATTTTTCTACCATTCTCACCCGGATATTTATTTGTTTAAATTCCTTTCTAAACAACCACCAAATATTACCAAAGTTATCAAAGACCCGGACATTTCTCTTTATGAATCTTAAATAAACTACCACAGAACTGCAGCTCTAATACAGTAAATAGGAATGCTGGTAGAATTCATTTCCTGGCCCTTCATAAGGCGCCATGCTGCTGCTGCTTGTCGATTTCACACATGCTATTTCTATCCATTCAGAGCTGACAGCTTGGATTTCCCCCTCCATTGTAATAGCTGTTCTCTCTTCTGGCTTCCCCAGGCTTGCATTTGGTAACCTTTGTCCTTTTATTTGGTACAAGCCAAAATGCCATCTTTGGAAAACTAATGTACCAGAGAAAATGGTAGCATGAAGCCACATAACCTACTGTTCTTTTCCTTTCTGCTTGTAAAGATTATTATTAGAGCTCATTTTAGAGAATTTCAAATCCATTCAGAGTATCATGGATGTAAAATTTTCTAACGAAAGCAAAGCTTTTGATGTTTGGGTTTAAAAAGGCTGCCCAGCTTCTTTAGAGTTCAAATTTTCATACATTGGCACAATTGATCAAAGACTTTAAGATACAGATAAAAGGCAATTTACCTATAGTTGTTTTGCAATCTCAACATTATTATTATACTCTTTATTTTTTCTGACCCATCTCCCTGTTTGAAGGTCTACTTTTTTACTAACATATATTGGTCTCACGTTGTTTCTGATCAGCCTGAGAAACCATCTGGAAATGATTGAGAGTGACGTCACAAATCCAGCATTATGATTTCAATGTAGTATCAAAGAATAGGAGGAAAAAAATCCAGGAGTGGAGAAGCTTGATTTAACCTTTAAGCAACATCTAACAGGGTAGGAAGAGACAAGAAAACATGATAAAATGAAACATTATTCGTGGGCATTCAATAGGGTAGTTGGTTTACCTTGAGGTTCACCTTAGTTAATGTACTAGCACCCACTTTTTATATTTATTGTGGGAAAAAGAGAAAAATGGTCATTCAGGGTAGGTCTGACAAGTGATGCCGAAGTTAAAAGACTTTGTCCTGTTGCGTTTGGCACAGTGTCCTGAAGCTAAACGCAGATGACTACGGAAAAAGTCTTCAACTGGGGCTAAAGGTCATGAGCAAGGACAATAGAGCTGGGATTTGGAGGAATTCATACTCTACTGAAGAATTCCAAGACCATTCATGAAAGTAACAGATTGCCTGGTCACCAGGAAAAACGAAAATGAAAATGAAAACCAAAGCTAAAAGAAAGCCACCCCTAGAGAGTGAGCAAATGATTAGAAGGGGGAGATTTCAGGAGTATGAAAGGGTGGGAACCTCGAACTTTGATGTGAATGACCCTGAAATTACAACTAATATAGGAAGTGGCATCCTTATATCTCTAGAAACTGAACTCTCAGAACCTGAGTTTGCTGTTAAGAATATTAGCTCATTCTGGAGAGAAATGTATGTTTCTAGCTGACCAGAAGAGTTGATCTCGTACTTATGGATTTCAGGCAGAAGCTAAAGGAGGTGAATGAATTTCAGGGAGGTGATGTGTCTGGCATGGTGGAAGGACTTTTATTTGAAGCAATCAGAGAGCAGCAGCTCCAGAATTTTTTTCCCTTCTGTTTAAATCAACAGTCCTGCACTTTTCAAGGCCATTCCCAAATATAACGTATTTGTATATCTTTTAAATATCACTTTTAATATAAATGTGATTTATTGAACACATCCTTAAATGTAATTTAATTTTAATGTCTTTTCAAAATATCTTTATACCATTAAATGTAGTCATTCATTTAAAACAACAGTATGGAATTGTTTGTTCTGATTTAGGTTTAGAAAATATAGTCACTATACTAGTTCATAGACTCTCTTTGGCTACCCAACTTGCCCAAAGAGATGTTCCTCTAAAGTGATGTTGTTACTCTTATCATCATAGAAGTTATCCAACTATTCTATGAAGGCATTTTAATTTAACATTTACCCTTACAATAATATTTATTTACCCTTGATTTTCTTGTTCTTTATTTAACTACAATATACCCTAAATAAAACACGAATAGACATTTTTTAAAGTGAAAAAACAAACAAGCTGGCATACCTATGGAAAACTAACATTTAGAAGGAACACATACAAACACATTCTACTGTCTGTAATTTGATGTGAGAATTTTTTAAACACCCAGGAAAGGCAAAAACATGTCTTTCGTGCCCCATTCCCACACCAGTAGAAGTTCGTAAACAGATCGCTGCAGTCTTCTTCCGAATCTGATCAAGGCTTCACAGTAATCTGTGGAATACTGAACACAACATTCCAGACGTCACTAACATTTAGCTAAAGTCTGCACTTGAGTTCAAAAAGCATTTGCCTATCTGGCTTTAGAGGAAGAACATTTCACGTCTGTTGATAATTTTGGAGAAGCGTATATGTGATTTTATTTAGAAATGGAATGATTTCATATTTTTGCTTAAGTGCAGTTATAAATTTATGGACAAGACGTTCCCAATTTACAAATGTTCCGTTCGTAGGTTGTTTAAGACCCATAACCTATGAAACAGCAGCTGGGAGTGTGGGAGGACTCGGAAAGGAGGCAGAGCGTGTTTTCCTGATTTCTATCAGCGCAGCAGTGCACTTAAGAACCAAGTGTTGTAGAGAGAGATGCACAGCAGTGCACTTAAGGACCGAGTCTTGTAGAGTGAGATGCTTCTGGCTTCAACTTTCTTGTTCATCATGTATCACATTGTTTAAATTCTTATCTTTAAGCTTTAGTTCCCTCATTTGTAAAATGGAGCTGTTTTCAAAATATAATATGGTAGCTCAGGCATAGCACTTAAGTTGGTACCTGATAAGCCCTCTATAAGCGTTATCTTTGATTAACAGAGAGATTGAATGTCTCTTGTCAGTAAAATGAAGACAATCCTAGTCAACTCTAAACTTTTTTTTCAATAGGGTCCTTGGTAAATTTTTTGAATTAGACACCTCCTGGATCATGGAGTATGCTGACATGATGCAGGTGGCACAAAAAGCAGTGTCCGAAGAACTGTAAACCATAGGCCCTGGGTCCTGCTTGGTCTTTAACCATCGTTGAGCAAGTTATTTAACTTTACTGGGCTCTCCGTTTCCCACATAATGTTATGATTCTAAGATGCTATGATATTAGGTGGTATTATTTTAGAGGGATTTGGAAATTGGGAAATCTGTGAACTAAGTCCCATCCACTTACTCTTTAATGTTTTTCTTTGATTCCCTCTCCTCACGCTTCTCAGGCACCCACCCACCCACCTACTCAGAGTACCTACCCAGGTAATTCAAAAGCAAGTCCAGTCTACCTCAAGTCAAAATTTATATGTGAACCCAAGAGAAATGAAAACATATGTCCACACAAACACCTGGATACAAACGTTCAGAGCAGCCTTATGTGTAATAACCAAAGGTGGAAACAATCCAACCGTCCATGAACCAATGAATGGATGAATCAAATATGGTATATGCACGTAATCAATATTATTTGGCTATAGAGAGGAACGCAGTACTGATACACGCTACAAGATGGTTGAACCTTGAAAACAGTTTGCTAAGTGAAAGAAGCCAGTCACAAAAGACCACATAGTGCGTGATTCCATTTAACAAAATGTCCAGAATAGGCAAATCTATAGAGACAGAAAGTACATTAGTGGTTGCCAGCAGTGGGGAGCGACTGCTCATAGGAATGATGTTTCTTTTGGGGGTGATGATCATGTTCTAAAATCATCGTGATGATGGTTGCCCCACTCGGCCGATAGACTAAAGGTCTTTAAAGTGTACATTTAATTTATTTTCTAACTAAAATTTTTAAACTAACAGACTTTATTTTTAAAAGCAGTTTTAGGTTCCTAGCAACTTGAACAGAAGGTACCCCCTTCAGTACCCCATATAACCCTCCCCCCACATGCCTAGATCCCCCGTTATCAACATCCCCCAGCAGAGTGGGATGTTTGTTACAGTTGGTGAGCCAACGTGACACATCACTGTCACTCAGTGTCCCAAAGTATAGATTTTAAATGGGTGAATTGTAAAGTGTACGGATTATATCTCAATAAAGCTGTTATTTGAAAATATTCTATTTGAAAAAGATACAGAGGACAAAATAGTGACTCCTTCCTCTTCCAGGTAGTTTCTAAGGAGCTTCCTGTGATACAAAACAAGCTTGTCTAAAAATGTCGGTAAGCCATCATTGAGTCAGGAATACATCTTGGTGTCTTCTCTTCAGGACAGAAGGAATCATTTCAGAGGGAATGGAGACAAAAGTGAAACAGAGATTCAGTATCTGCATTTTGTAATAGGGTAGGTGGCAAATTGAAGCTCACTCTAAAAATTAAGGTGAATAGCCAAACAAATCTGTATTGTGTTAGGTTTTCCCTAGAGATAAATGAAAATAAATCTGGTTTGAGGATTCTGATCATTTCCATTTGCTCTTCACTCGATTTAAATTTTCAGAATACTTTATTGTAATTCCTAAAGATAAAATTCTAACCAATAGGACCAATCGAGTAATCCATGAGCTGATAAGGCAATGGTTAGTCACCTTCTCCCTCCCTTGCCTAATGCTGGGACATCTGACTTCGGTGTTAGAATATATTTTTTGTCTTGGAGACTTGCTCTAGATGCTCATTTTAACCTGATGTTACCTATTTGTGTGTAGCAGGTAACTGCAAATCATCTATCTGTTCATTAATGTTAAGTTCCTAAAGATCCTTCTGTAATTCTTTTTTCTTTTTTTTGCGGTACGCGGGCCTCTCACTGTTGTGGCCCCTCCCGCTGCGGAGCACAGGCTCCGGACGCGCAGGCTCAGCGGCCATGGCTCACGGGCCCAGCCGCTCCGTGGCATGTGGGATCTTCCCGGACCGGGGCACGATCCCATGTCCCCTGCATCGGCAGGCGGACTCTCAACCACTGCGCCACCAGGGAAGCCCCTTCTGTAATTCTTATCACTAGTTTAGTTCTCATTATTAGGCACCGTGAAAAATCTTATGCACGGTGGTTAAGAAAACCCCCCACAAAACCTCAGAAGCAAAATAGGTCTCACCCAATCCGCATATAAAAGCAGACAGAAATAGAGAGTCACAGGGTAGTTTTTCTGTCATGTTACTTAAGAAAACTAGAGGTGGGGATCAGTGGGGAGTTCCACGCCTGGTTGCCAGCTCGGATGTACTATTAACTCCTAATAATTGAGGAAAGCTTCTTCTTTCTTCCACTTCTGCCGGCAGCAAATAAGAAATCACTCATCCTTAGGAGTCTTGCCACTGGACTTTCTGCCTCGCTGCTCATCCTGATGAAGATGCGTGAGCCCACGAGCACACAGACCCATGTAGATCATTTCCTCTTCCCAAAGCAAGATGCACGAGGGGCTCCAAGTGCAGGGTGTGCGTGTGTGTGTGCGCGCGCGCGTGCACGCGCTTGGACTCAAAGTCAGAGACTGAACTGGAGTGGGATTGCCGTTGTCTACACTTGAGGGGCAATTTTAATAGAAACCATGGAAGATCTCAGCAAAGTGACAAGAGAAGAACAAGATCAGATGGAGATGGGATTGAGTGGATTTTCCAAGGCCATTTCCTTTCGACTATCCAGGCCCGGTGAGCTCTGCTGTAAAATACGCCGCTTTGGGCATTTTCTTCCTACAGTTTCAAGCAAAGGCCCAGTACTCCCCAGAGTCAAAGCTTTGCCTGAGTAAAGGTGGGAAGAGGAAGTTGCCTGGGCGAGTGAGAGGTGGTGGGAGGGGAAGTTTTCAGAGACAAGAAAAAGTGAGCTGCTCCTTCACTGTACTGTAAAATACACACCCTATAACTTGTACTGTTTTAGGTGCACAATTCAGTGGCATTAAGTATATTTACAGTGTTGCAGAATCGCAGTGTTAGTCTCAGGTATTTGTCATCATCCCAAAAGGAATGCCTTAAGCAGTGGCTCCCCACTCTCCAGCCCCTGGCAACCACTCATCTGATCCTGTCTCTAGGGAAACTTGTACATGAATGTTCCTAGCACTATTCACAGTAGCTAAAATGTAAAAACAAACCGAGCATCCCTCAACAGATGAGTGAATTGGCAAAATGTGATATAGCCACACAGTGGAATATTATGCAGCCATGAAAAGGAACAGAGGACCGATACATGCTACAACACAGATGAACTTGAAATACTGAACTTACCATTTCTGTCCTTAGAAAGAATGAAGGCCTCAGCAGGGGAGTGGCAGACTATCACACAAGGGTCCAGAGACCAGGTCTGGGAAGGGTTTCTCTATCCTAGGGCTCCAATGAGGTCATCAGCACCCTTCAGGATGTCAGATGCTCCTGCTATAAAACAGAGAAGCAACCTTACTTCTGCATTTTAAGAACTTGAATTGTTTCTTTGAAGTGCTTTAAAAATGCCTTAAAACTGGCAGTGAGTAATTTAAGGGTTAGAGAGCATCGGGAAAATAAATCAAGAAGGGTAAAATTACCAAACAGCCTAGCCTTCCTTTCCTAATTTTTGGACTCACTTTCCTGTGTTACGTCTCCTCCGTTCCCTGCTGGTTCCCTACCCATCTCCCTCCTATACAGTTACCTGGCTGGGCTTGTCTCCTTTCTTTGAAGCTGTTTGGTGATCTGTTCCCTCACCTATGCTCAGGGACACCTTGTGTGCTCAGTACTTAGCCCGATGTCAGGTGTATAGAAGACAGTGCTCCATAAATGGTAGTTGAATGAATCAAAGAATAACATTCTTCTCCTGGAATTCAATGGGACAGATAGACATTGAAGCAGGACCCATCCCCTGAACGCCACTTTCCCCAAACTCCAGATCCATCATCTGGAACAACTCTCTGAACTTTCCTATCAGTGGTAACCCTAGTTCTTATATTTTGTGCCTCCTGGGTATAAAAATATTGTCCTTACTCACCTTCATAGTTCCTAGAGCCCCCATAGAGTGATTCACGCAAAGATGTATACCATAACACTCACTATATTGAATTACTTAGAAAACCTACAAAATAAACTAAAACCCTTTCAGACCTAGCTAAAATACCTCTGGGAAGCTTTCTGAGACAGTCCTAGGTGGATCTAGCCCTGTCCTGTACTCTGATAGCCCTGTTTATGCAATTTTTCTACAGCAGCCAAAGATTTTTGGTTTAACGTTCTCCCGAGGAATTGTGAGGTCCTTGAAGACAGAGACACCTTAATAGATGTTCACTGATTGCATAAATAAGTGGATGAATTCTACTAATTCTAATTTTTCTTTTATGAAATAGGACAGGCTCCATCAATAATAAAAGGATATGATAATGAAATAAATGATGGAAGTAAGCTTTGAAGATGTGTCCATTATGTCATTTGGGAATTTATAATTTTAAAATGTAGTTTAGTAATCCTATTTTCATAAAAATGATTTTTAGTTTCTCATACTTTTAGCACCACTGTGTATACCTATAGTTGAAAGAACTTGATAGTTTTACAATTTATGTTATGAACAATAGCAATTCTCTCTGCCTTGCCCCAGAGTTCTCTTCCCAGAGGCAAACACTTTCTTTTAAGCTGATTTTTTTTTTTGGTGGTACGCGGGCCTCTCACTGTCGTGGCCTCTCCCGTTGCGGAGCACAGGCTCCGAACGCGCAAGCTCAGCGGCCATGGCTCACGGGCCCAGCCGCTCCGCGGCATGTGGGATCTTCGCGGACCGGGGCACGAACCCGCGACCCCTGCATCGGCAGGCGGACTCTCAACCACTGCGCCACCAGGGAAACCCTAAGCTGATTTTTATATTGAACTCCATATCTCTAAATTCTACAATTTTCTTGCTCTTTCTGACTTTTAGCTAAGGTATGATCCATCTTCCCCTATGGATGGTATTTAGTTCCCTTTCAGCTTCCTCCCCTCCCCATACACATGTGCTCTTCGTCCTCTCAACATTGTTGTATCACGGTTTTGATGCCGTCAATAGTCAAAGTTTATACTATCATGACAGCGTAAATGTAAATGCTATTCCCAGTGGAGCCCTGTACTAAGTAATTCTTACTTTTTCTATCAGCATGTTGTGTTTTCTCTGAGATAATTACCTTTTTAAAAAAATTGACATGAATGCTATATATTATTATTTTATATAGTTGTAAAAACGTTAATTCTGACGTGGTGTGAATGTTGATGTTACATGAAATATTTTCATGTCTCTCATAATTCAACCTTCTGGAATACGAATTAAATATTTTACAATTATTCTCTTCTTATTTGCTTCATTTTCTTACCATTAATAGTTTTAACTCCAATGGCAGTCATCTGTCTAAATGCCATGGTACGTGGAATTAGTTAACCTGAACATGCAGAAGAATTACCAACACAGGAAGGGCATGAGGGTATGAACCACGCCCTAAAGACCTAAAGACTGACCCGCAATTCTCATGTTTTTATCTTCTGGAGGAAATCCCGGCCAGAGCCTTCCGAGCTGCATATACGCAGCCTCCTTGACTCGTGTGCCAGGTCAGAGTCGCCATCTTGGGTCTGCCTCTTCATCCTCTTGCCGATTCCATCACCTCTCTTCAGAGTGGGGTCTCCTGTTTCCTGTATTCCATTTTTCTTAGTTTATGACCTCATTCTTCAGGAGTGTATTTTGCAAGAGCTTTCAGAGAAAGGATGAAAGCCATGTACAATTTTTGAGACCTGGCTTGTCTAAAAATGTCTTTATTAGCCCTCTGACTTGATCTGAAGTTTGACTGAGGGTGGAGTTCCAAGTAGGGAAAGCTTTTCCTTCAGAAGTTTGAAGGAACTGCTCCATTGTAATTTTTTGTTTGCCGCCTACAGGAATACATTTTTCTCCTTTATTGATATATAATTGACAAATGAAATTGTAGTAAAGCATACATGATGATTTGATATGTGTATACGTTGTGAAAGGACTGTTGCCATTGAGTTAATCAATGCGTCCATCACCTGACATATTTACTTCTTTTTTTCTAATAACACTTAAGTTCTACTCTTTTAGCAAATTTCAATTATAGAATACAGTATTATCTGAGAAAGACAAATACTGCATCATCTCACTTATATGTGGAATCTAAAAAAAAACTGAACTCATAGTTACAGAGAACAGAGAGGTGGTCGCCAGAGGTGGTGAGTGGGGGTGGGGTGAGCAAAATGGGTGAAAGGGGTCAAAAAAAAAAAACTTCTGGTTATAAGATAAATATGTTCTCGGGATGTAATGTACAGCATAGTGACTGTAGTTAACAATACTGTATTGTAGATTTGAAATCCGCTAAGAGGGTAGATCTAAAAGTTCTCATCACAAGGAAAAATACTGTAACTATGTGCAGTGATGGGTGTTAACTAAACTTACTGTAGAAATGACTCTGCAATATACCCGTATATCAAATCATGTTGTACATCTTAAACTGATACATGTTATGTGTCAATTGTATCTCAATAAAATTGGAGAAAATAATAAAGTATTATCAACTATAATCACTGTGTTACGCATTAGATCATTAAACGGTATTCATCTGACAACTGAAAATATGTATGCGTTGTACCGGTCTTTCTCTACTTCCTCCATCCCTCAGCCCCTGGCAACCGCCATTCTACCTCTGTTTCTATGAGTTAGCCCATTTTGTTCCAGATGCTACATATAAATGATACCATGCAGTATTCATCTTTCTCTGTCTGGCTTATTTCACTTAGCATAATGCCCTCCAGTTTCATCCATGTTGTTGCAAATGGCAGCGTTTCCTTCTTTTTTAAGGCTGAAGAATATTTTATTGGACATATATGTACACCGTATTTTCTTTAGTCATTTATCCGCTGATGAACACTTTGGTTGTTTCCATACCTTAACTATTGGGAATAATGCTGCAATGAACAGGGGAGTACAGATATGTCCTCAAGATAGTGATTTTGTTTCCTTTGGAAATATACTCAGAAGTGGCACTGCTGAATCATATGGTAGTTCTATTTTAAATTTTTGAGAAACCTCCATACTGCTTTCCTTAGTGGCTGTACTAACTTACATTCCTGCCAGCATATTCAAGAGTTTTCCTTTCTCCACATCCTTGACAGCATTTGTTATCTCTTGTCTTTTTGATAATAGACATCCTAACAGGTGTGAGGTGGTGTCTCATTGTGCTTTCAATTTGCGTTTCCCTGATGATTACCGATGTTGAGCACGTTTTCATGTACCTGTTGGTCATTTGTATGTCTTCTTTGGAAAATGTCTATTCAGGTCATTTGCTCATTTTTAAATTGGGTTTTTAGGTTTTATTGTTTTTGGGGCAGTTTGTTTGTTTTTGCTATTGAGTTGTATGTGTTCCTTGTATATTTCAGATATTAATTCCTTATTTTATATGTGGTTTGCAAATATTTTCTCCTATAGGATTCTCTTATATTCTGTAGCTTGCCTTTTTATTGTTCATTGTTAATTGTTTCCTTTGCAGTGCAGAAGATTTTTAGTTTGAAGCGGTCCCACGTTTAGTTTTCTTTTGTTGCCCTTCCTTTTGGTGTCAAGTCCAAAAAAATCGTTGCTAAGACCAATGTCAAGGAGCTTACTCCCTTTGTTTTCTTCTGGAGGTTTGATAGTTTCAGGTCTTACATTCAAGTCTTTAATCCATTTTAAGTTAACTTTTGTGTATGGTATAAAAAAGGGGTCCATGTTTCGTTCTTTGCATAATTAAGCATATATGCATGGGTTTGTTTCTGGGCTTTCTATTCTGCTCCATTGATCTACATGTGTGTGTTTATATGCAAACCATACTGTTCTGATTACTCTAGCTGTGTAATCAGGAAGTGTTATGCCTCCAGCTTTGTTCCTCTTTCTCAGGATTGCTTTGGCAATTTGGGGTCTTCTGTGCTTCCATACAAATTTTAGGATAGTTTTTTCTATTTCTGTGAAGAATGCCTTTGAAATTTGGATAGGAATTATATTGAATTTGTAGACTGCTTTGGATAGTATTAACATTTTAACAATACTAATTCTTCCAGTCCATGAGCATGGAATAGCTTTCCATTTATTTGTGTCTTTTTCAAATTTTTTCATTAATGTTTTATAGTTTTTGGTGTACAGATTTTCCATTTCCTTGGCTAAATTTATTCCTAAGCACTTTATTGTTTTTGATGCTATTGTAAATGGGATTGTTTTATTGATTTCTCTTCCTGATAGTTTGTTGCTAATGTATAAAAATGCAACTGGGGGACTTCTCTGGTGGTGCAGTGGTTAAGACTCCACGCCTCCACTGCAGGGGGCATGGGCCAAAAAAAAAACAAAAACAAAAAACAACAACTGTTTTCTGCATATTGACTTTGTATCCTATAACTTTACTGAATTCATTTATTAGTTCTAACAGTTGTCACAACTGTGTGATTTATAATGAATATATTAAATAATTATAAAATATCTTGTGATTCATAATAAAAAATATATATTTGCTCTTCATTCCCATTCCTGACACAGAGCTCTTAAAACCCTTGGAATTTTCTAAGTTATGAGAGTGGTGAAGGTGTCTTTGATATCCATAACAAACCCCTTTCAACCACACCTTAGTGTATTATAATATGTCTTTTGAACAGCACCTAAGGATGGAGGTGGTTGCCTGGGGAACCAAACATGTGATTGGAGGATTGAAACTTTCAGTTCCCCCCTTCCACCCCCCAACCCCCCACCTCCAGGGAGGGGAGAGGGGCTGGAGGTAGAATCAATTGCCAACAGTCAATGATTTAGTCAGTCATACTACATACAATCATACAATAGGAAGCCTCTATTCAAAAAACAAAGACAGGGTTTGGAGAGCTTCTTGGTTGGTGAGTTGGGGAGAGTTGTGTTCTCAGAAAGCACGGAAGCGCCATACTCCTTTCTATGTACCTTGCCCTATGCATCTGTTCCATCTGAGTGTTCCTTAGTTATATTCTTTTATAATAAACTAGGAATCTAGTAAGTAACATGTTTCTCTGAGTCTGTGAGCTGCTCTAGCAAATTAATTGAAACCCAAAAGAGGGTTGTTGGAACCTCTGATCTATAGCTGGTCGGTTAGAAGCATAATTAACAACCTGGACTTGCCACTGGCATCTGAAGAGGAATGGGGGAGGACATCTTATAGGACAGACCATAAACTATGATCTGATGCTATATCTCCAGGTAGATAGTGTTAGAATTAACTGCTTGATGGTGTGGGGAAAGAACCACACTTTGGAATTGGTGTCAGAATAGTACAGTTTTTGTGGAGTCTTTAGGGTTTTCTCTATATAAAATCATGTCATCTGCAAATAGAGGCAATTTTACTGCTTCCTTTCATATTTGGATGCCTTTTATTTCTTCTTCTTGCCTAGTTTCTCTGGCTAGGACTTCCAGTACTGTGTCAAATAAAAGTGGCAATAGTGGGCATCTTTGTCTTGTGCCAGACCTTAGAGGAAAAGTTTTCAACCTTTCACCACTGAGTATGATATTAACTTTAAGCTTCCCATGTATGGCTTTTATTATGTTGAAGTACATCCTCTCTATACCCAGTTTGCTGAGAGTTTCATCATGAATGAATATTAAATGCTTTTTCTGCATCCATTGAGATGATTATATGACTTTTATCCTTCATTTTGTTATTATGATGTATCATATTGATTTATGATTATTGAGCCATGCTTCCATCCCTGGATCATACATTAAATCCCTCTTGATCATAATGTACGATCTTTTTAGCGTATTGTTGTATAAGTGATTTACCCACCACCATTATAACACCAGAGTGGTCTGAATTTAACTACATATTTGCTTTTAAATATACTATTGAATTCAGAGTGTTAATATTTGTTGTTGAAGATTTTTACATTTATGTGCATCAGGGATATTGACCTATACTTTTTATTTTTTGTAATATCCTTATCTGGCTTTGGTATCAAAGCATATCTTGACCATTCTATGACAAAAATCCCTGCACAAATATATATGAATTTAAGGTTGACTGAGAAAGAATTGAGGTGTTTGTGATAAAAATAGAAACTTACAACATTAAGAATTCTATCATTGGAAGAGAAAGCCCAGTAGTAGGAATGTGTGAAGAGCATGTTTAAATTAACAACACCAGGTAACATTTACTTAATATTTATTATATGCCATATACTCATCTAAGCCCTGCACATTTGTTAACGTATATAAGCCTTACAAAGCTCTATGAGGGAAGTGCTATTATTATTTCTATTTTATAGATGAAGAAACTGGGGCACAGGTTAGTAAAGTAACTTACCTAAGTTCTTTTTTTTTTAATACAGCAGGTTCTTATTAGTTACCCATTTTATACATATTAGTGTATACATGTCAATCCCAGTCTCCCAATTCATCCCCCCGCCCCGCTTTCCCCGCTTGGTGTTCGTATGTTTGTTCTCTACATCTGTGTCTCTATTTCTGCCTTGCAAACCGGTTCATCTGTACCATTTGTCTACATTCCACATATATGCGTTAATATACGATATTTCTGTTTCTTTTTCTGACTGACTTCACTCTGTATGACAGTTTCTAAGTCCATACACGTCTCTACAAATGACCCAATTTCGTTCCTTTTTATGGCTGAGTAATATTCCATTATATATATATATACCACATCTTTATCCATTCATCTGTCGATGGGCATTTAGGTTGCTTCCATGACCTGACTATTGTAAATAGTGCTGCAATGAACATTGGGGTGCAAGTGTCTTTTTGCATTATGGTTTTCTCTGCGTATATGCCCAGTAGTGGGATTACTGGGTCATATGGTAGTTCTATTTTTAGTTTTTTAAGGAAGCTTCATACTGTTCTCCATAGTGGCTGTATCAGTTTACATTCCCACCAACAGTGCAAGAGGGTTCCCTTTTCTCCACACCCTCTCCAACATTTGCTGTTTATAGATTTTCTGATGATGCCCATTCTAACTGGTGTGAGGTGATACCTCACTGTAGTTTTGATTTGCATTTCTCTAACAGTTAGTGATGTTGAGCTGCTTTTCATGTGCCTCTTGGCCATCTATATGTCTTCTTTGGAGAAATGTCAATTTAGGTCTTCTGCCCATTTTTTGATTAGGTGGATTTTTTTTTTAATATTGAGCTTTATGAGCTGTTTATATATTTTGGAGATTAATCCTTTGTCCATAAATATTGTTTGCCAATATTTTCTCCCATTCTGAGGATTGTCTTTTCTTCTTGTTTATAGTTTCCTTTGATGCAAAAGCTTTTAAGTTTCATTAGGTCCCATTTGTTTATTTTTGTTTTTATTTCCATTACTCTAGGAGTTGGGTCAAAAAAGATCTTGCTGTGATTTATGTCATAGAGTGTTCTGCTTATGTTTTCCTCCAAGAGTTTTATAGTGTCTGGCATTACATTTAGGTCTTTAATCCATTTTGAGTTTATTTTTGTGTATGGTGTTAGGGAGTGTTCTAATTTCATTCTTTTACATGTAGCTGTCCAGTTTTCCCAGCACCACTTATTGAAGAGACTGTCTTTTCTCTATTGTATATCCTTTCCTCTTTATCATAGATTGGTTGACCATATGTGCATGGGTTTATATCTGGGCTTTCTGTCCTGTTCCATTGATCTATATTTTTGGTTTTGTGTCAGTACCATATTATCTTGATTACTGTAGCTTTGTAGTATAGTCTGAAGTCAGGGAGTCTGATTCCTCCAGCTCCATTTTTTTCCCTCAAGATTGCTTTTGCTATTCGGGGTCTTTTGTGTCTCCCTACAGATTTTAAGATTTTTTGTTCTAGTTCTGTGAAAGATGCCATTGGTAATTTGATAGGGATTGCTTTGACTCTGTAGATTGCTTTGGGTAGTATAGTCATTTTCACAATATTGATTCTTTGAATCCAAGATCATGGTATATCTCTCCATCTGTTTGTGTCATCTTTGATTTCTTTCATTGATGTCTTATAGTTTTCTGAGTACAGGTATTTTACCTCCTTAGGTAGGTTTATTCCTAGGTATTTTATTCATTTTGTTGCAGTGACAAATGGGATTGTTTCCTTAATTTCTCTTTCTGATCTTTCATTGTTAGTGTATAGGAATGCAAGAGCTTTCTGTGCATTAATTTTGTGCCCTGTAACTTTACCAAATTCATTGATTAGCTCTAGTAGTTTCCTGGTGGCATCTTTAGTATTATCGTGTAGTATCATGTCATCTGCAAATAGTGACAGTTTTACTTCTTCTTTTCTGATTTGGATTTTGTGAATAAGAGTGGTGAGATTGGACATCCTTGTCTTGTTCCTGATCTTAGAGGAAATGCTTTCAGTTCTTCACCATTGAGAATGATGTTTGCTGTGGGTCTGTCATGGCCTTTATTACGTTGAGGTAGTTTCCCTCTTTGCCCACTTTCTGGAGAGTTTTTATCATAAGTGGGTGTTGAATTTTCTTGAAAGCTTTTTCTGTATCTATTGAGATGATCATATGGTTTTTATCCTTTAATTTGTTAATATGCTCTATCACACTGATTGATTTGCATGTATTGAAGAATCCTTGCATCCCTCGGATAAATCCCACTTGTTCATGGTTTATGATCCTTTTAATGTGTTGTTGGATTCTGTTTGCTAGTATTTTGTTGAGGAATTTTGCATCTATATTCATCAGTGATATTGGCCTGTAGCTTTCTTTTTTGGTGACATCTTTGTCTGGTTTGGTATAAGGGTGATGGTGGCCTTGTAGAATGAGTTTGGGAGTGTTCCTTCCTCTGCAATTTTTTGGAAGAGTTTGAGAAGGATGGGTGTTAGCTCTTCTCTAAATGTTTGATAGAATTCACCTGTAAAGCCATCTGGTCCTGAACTTTTGTTTGTTGGAAGATTTTTAATCACAGTTTCAATTTCATTACTTGTGATTTGTCTGTTCATATTTTCTGTTTTTTTCCTGCTTCAGTCTTGGAAGACTATACCTTTCTAAGAATTTGTCTATTTCTTCCAGGTTGTCCATTTTATTGGCATAGAGTTGCTTGTAGTAGTCTCTTAGGATGCTTTGTATTTCTGCGGTATCTGTTGTAACTTCTCCTTTTTCATTTCTAATTTATGTGATTAATTTTCAAAACTAAAAGAACAATTTGCAAGAAAAAATAAAATAAAATTATTTTTTATTAAAAGAAATCACTCTCTAATCTCTGTATATATGCCCATATAAGATAAATGGACTTAGCAGCATGAATGGATATATCCAAAAGTGTTGTATTGGTTAACTCAATGGGATAAGATGGTGGTAGGTGGATGAGGTGAGGGATAGGAGTGTATGGGAAATGATTATTTTTGCATTTATACATATTTATTGTATTATTTAATTGGTTACAACAATTATATAATACCATTATCATCTGACAACTATCAAATAAAGAACTGTTTAAGAATAAAAACAATATATATATAAAGAGCATAGCTTATTCTTTTTAAATTTTTAAATGAAAAATGTATATATTTATTGACCTATTTATTGCTTTTTAAAAACTAAAAACCTCTAAATTTCTTTTGAATGAGGTTTTCGAGGACAATGAAACATCAGCAGTCTGAATTTAAAGAATGAAATAAAAGAAAGGCACAACTATGTATGTATGTATGTTTACATATGTAAGTATATATTATGAAGCTATGCCACTTAAGAAGAAATAGAGAAAAGTGCATAAAACAAAAAGGTCCAAGTAAAAATCAACAATGAATTCAGCAGTAAGCGCTCAGTGTCACTGATTCTGAAGTCTCTCATTTTGAAAAGTCACTTTAATGAGTACAAAACCAACCATTTTCATTTTCTCCAGTGTATCCACTCTGTTGATAGAATTCTGATTAGGAAATTTTCCCTTTTTCTTCACTTTTATCATCAAACACCCTGAAAATAAGAGAGCAGCAGGTCTTGAAGCATGGGTCTCTCCCATTACCCTGAAATTATTTCTATTTCATTTGTGTTTTTTTTTAAAAAAACTCCTTCTTACAAAAGAACAATAGAGGGACCTAAATATCTGTCTTAGCACTAAATGCATCTCAGTGCTGCGGAAACATTTCATTTTCTAGTGATTTCAGGGTCTGCATATTCCCCGCTGTTATAGTCTTTATTAAAAGAAAAAGAAAGGAGAAAAGAACAGGAGAAAGAAAAGAAAGAAAAGAAGAAACTCTACAGGACAAGAACACTAAACCCCAAGGGTGGTTAATCTTAATTTGGAAGTCTTTCTTTACTACTCCAGGGACACTTATGTCAATGTCTTAATAAGGGAAGTAAAGCTGTTTATACGCCTCAGAGCACGGGCGTTCAGACCAGAAAATTGGTCTGAAGGGGAGAAGGCCAGCCCTGCCTTGGACCAATGACAGCCACATAGTAAGCGGCCTCTTTTGGGGAGGACCAGATGACACAGTTCGCAGAGGGCAGGCTTCATGTTGTCACTATTAGGTCTGGAAGGAAAGTATCTTTGAAGGAACTTTTGTTTTACCCCCTTGCTCCCAAATCTTGAAGTCATCTCATAAGTATGTTGGAAATAATCCTACCCAAATTCAATTGAACTCTGTTTTTATAATGTTCAAATAATCTTGCACTGTGAATCAAACTGCTATATAAGGATTATATTTCAATTTTGATATCATGCAATATTTCTATATATAAACTCATAAATTATAAAATATGATGTATCAAAGACTTGGTTCCATTTGCATTTTGATCAACGTAAAAGCACATGGAAAACAGAGAGCTATCATTTTATTTGAATTTTTAAATATTCTATAAGTAATATTTAATGATATTGAACTTGTATTACCCCATTTTTGCTTTATATTACTTAGGCTTTGGGGTTCTTAGTTGTAGTTTGCCAAAACAAAACAAAAGTGTAAAAATAATAGAGAGAGATTTATCCAAATATTTAAAAATGTATATTTCCTATAAAGATCATTTTTTTTCTTTCCCCTTTTTCTTTTTTATTACAAAATCTGCCTCAGTGAAAGGGCCCAGATGTTTAGGGGTAGGTCACTCAGGTTCAGACTTTTATGTGGATTTCCCCTTGTGGGTTATAATTGTAGGACTCCCTAATTAGTGACAATTTCTTTAAAAATTTCAACTTACATACCTTTGCATTGACAGAAGATCTTCAAAAGTCAAGTTCAAATAAAATTTTGAAACCAATTTTGTAAATTTTAATGAAAGTCAACTTAGATGTATTAGCCTGCATTCTTTCAGTTGCAAGTGATAGAAACAAACTGAAACTGACATTAGTATGGAAAAGAAGTGCATTTCTTTCTTTTCAGAACTATGAAGTCCAGAGGTCCATATATTGGCTTCATATATTGCAAGCTATAGAAACTTTCTTTCTTCTACTTTTTCTTCTTTTTTTTTGTTATGTGTATTGGTTTTAATCTTAGACTTTTCCCAGTGGTGGCAGAAAAGGCCATCAGCAACTCTGCGCTCATGTCTTAAAACCTTAGCAGTCTCAGGAGAAATCCTCTTTGCCAACATTTCTAGCCATTTATTCTGATTCATATGATTTGGAACATAGGACAATCCCTGAATTAATCACCATGTCCAGAGAAATGGAATATTCTAATTGACCAAGTCTGGAACAGGTGCTCATCTCTGAAGCTAGGACATAGGCTCAGTTCCTTTCGAACCATGAAGATTGGGATAGAAGAGAAAAAAAAATTCCAATGCATAGTACAGAAGACTGCATCAGTGAGTTTGATGGTCATTGCCTTTTATCATTGATCAAGATTACTAGCATAAAAATACAGAGAGTGCACTAGGATTCAGAAGATCAGAGTCTTTGTTTATTAGCTGATGGTTTTTAGACAAATAACTATATGAATTATATTTATAATTATATATTATAATTATTATATATTATGAATGATTATAATTTATAACTTTTAAATTGTGCTTAATTATTTTTGAATTAAGTTTTCCAATCTGTGAAATGGGCCTCATCTCTGTTTCATTGTTTCATTTGTAACCTACATGGTGACAAATCTCCAAACTTAATCTCTAGATCAGATCTCTTTCTGACATAGAATATTCTAGAATATTCTCTTTGGAAGATATTCCCTTGCTCTCTGGATCTCCAGATTCACCTTCCCCTATCCCTACCCTGTCACAGGCCCCAGGAGGCCTACCTTTGTGGACACAGGCTCCCTTGCCTTCTGACTTCCATCTGTGTTTGGTTAATGAAAACCAATGGCAAAGGATTGTGGGGCAGCAGAAAGAGAGGTGAGCATATTCATCCCTTGGTGCCCTTCCTCTCAGCCAATGGGTTCTTAGTGACTGTGATCCTGTACTGATGGCCATAGCTCTTGATTATAGCTAGAGCTTAAGGTCTCCTTGGGTTGGTAACTCCTCCCTTTGCTTATCCCTTCAAGCCTGGATGTGGTAGAGCCTAGTTTTGATTGCTAGTCCTGGGGTGCTTCATCATTTCTTACTGATTTCTTCTACACTACTCACAACTTTGTAAATAGTTTCTTCATGAGGTCTATTCAAATGCTTTTTTCGAGTACACCATATATTTTGTGTTGGGACCCTGTCTGAAACAGTTCTAGACAAATCTCCAAAGACATCCCAAGTTCAATAGTTGGAAAATTCCGATTATTATCTCAATTCAACCGAAGAGTATTTTTTTCCTTCGTTAGAGGCAACATCAATCATTCTAACTTAAAACCTTGTGTCATCTTCAAATGTTCATCCTTCTTTGCCTTCACATTCAATTGGCTTTTAAATGTTATCCATCTTATCTCATAATTATTTTAAAAATATACTCTCCCTCACCATCCCCATGACTAAATGGCCCATCTGTTTGTTCAGTTTTGATGGTCCTATCTTTCACATGATCACAAATCTGACCATATCCTTCTTCCTCTATGACAAGTTCACATTTCTAGGACTCTTGGTCAAATATAAGATAACTCTGAGATCCTTTTAAATGCTCTCAAGACCTTTCCCAATATGGGTTATCCTTACCTTCTAGGACTGTAAAACTCTCTGCGATACCTTGAACACCCCATTCTCTTTCATGTTTCCATGTCTTAGCACACACTCTTTTCTTTGCTAAAATGCTCTTTTCCCTTTTCTACTTAAGATAAGCTGACTTATTCTTTAAACAATTTTACCTTCTCTGTGAAGAATTATCAATGCCTCATTAGTCATTTGTTTTCTATGTTAAAAATACATTGTATACATGTTTTTAAAGCACCGTGTCATTTCAATGTAGGTAATAGTTAGTAATGTCTGTTCCCCAACTTGATCATGGACCCCTTAAGAGCAGGTTCTGTATCTTATCTATTTTTGTAGTATTGGTGTCTAGTTATAAAGCCTGATACATAATAATCTCTTTAAAAATAAAGGACATTTAAGAGAATGAAAAGACAAGTCATAGATTAGGAGAAAATATTTGTAAAACACATATCTGATAAAAGACTTTTATCCAAAGAACACTTAAAACTCAACAATAAGAAGACAAACATCTAAATTAAAATATGGACATAAGATCTGAATATACACCTCACTACAGAAGATATACAGATGCCAGTCAAGCATAGGAAAAGGTGTTCAACATCATATGTCATTAGAGGATTGCAAATTAAAACAGTGAGATACCACTACACAACTAATAGAATGGCAAAAACATTTTTTTTAATTTACAATACCAGATGTTGATGAAGATTTTTAGCAACAGGACTGTCATTCATTGCTGGTCAGAATGCAAAATGATATGGCCATTTTGGAAGATAGTTCCACAATTTTTCACAAAGCTTAACATAGTCTTACCGTTTGATCCAGCAATTAAGCTTTTAGATATTTACTCACATAAATTGACAACTTACTTCCACACAAAAACTGACACACAAATATTTATAGTATCTTTATACTGTCCTCCAGTAGGTGACTGTATGAATAAACTGTGGTACGTCTAGGCTATGCAGCATTATTCCATGCTAAAAGGACGTGAGCCACCAAACCATCTTACTAAGTGAAAGAAACAAGTCTGAAAAGGCTACATATTGTATGATTCCAAATATATGACACTCTGGAAAAGGAAAAATTATGGAGACAGTAGTAAGATCAGTGGTTTTCAGGGGTTAGTAGAGAGGAAGGGATGAATAATTAGGGCACAGGTGATTTTAAACTGGAGAAACTATTCTGTTTGATACTGTAATAGTGGATACATTATGTTATGGACCGAATATTTGGGCCCATCCAAAATTCATATGTTGAAATCATAATCCCTAATGTGACTGTATTTGGAGATGGAGCTTATAAGGAAGTAATTAAGGTTAAATGGGGTTGTAAGCTGGGGCCCTGATCTGGTAAGATTAGTCCCCTTCTAAGAAGAGACACCAGAGCGTTCTGAAAGCTCTCTCTTTCTCTCCACCATGTGAGGACACAGCAGGAAGGTAGCTATTTGCAACCTGGAAGGGAACCTCAGTAGACACTGACCTGCTGCTACCCTGATCTTGGACTTTCAGCCTCCAGACTATGAGAAAATAAATTTCTGTTGTTTAACCACACACTCTATGGTATTTT
This sequence comes from Pseudorca crassidens, assembly GCF_039906515.1. NCBI lineage: Eukaryota > Metazoa > Chordata > Mammalia > Artiodactyla > Delphinidae > Pseudorca > Pseudorca crassidens. Next base: position 71,183,047 of record NC_090312.1, read on the forward strand.
TTTATGAAAGCCTGAGCAGACAGACACAAAACATTAAGAGTTTGTCAAAATGCTTAGAATTGAACAACACGTAAAGTGAGCCTTGATGTAAGCTATAGACTTTAGTTGATAACAATGTATTGCTATTGATTCGTCAGCCGTAACACATGTACCACATTAATACAAGATGTTAATAATAGGGGACACTGTGTATGTGGGAGAGTGAGGGCATGGGAACTCGCTGCTTAATTTTTCTGTAAGCCCAAAACTGCTCTAAAAATGATCAATTAATAAAGTAAGTTAAAAATTTTAAATTAGTGAAAGAAAAAATGAATACCTTCCCTGCTTACCTCACCTCCTAGATTTATTGTGAATCTACACTGAAATCTGTGTGTAAAGTACTTTTCAAAAGATGCAGTGCTTTTTCACACAATCTGGAAGTGCTGTTTAAGAAGCTGAATCGCTAAAAGCAAATCAATATTGATGAAGATACTTAACTCAAAACAAAGTCTGGGGGGACCTTCAAGATGGCAGAGGAGTAAGATGTGGAGATCACCTTCCTCCCCACAGATACACCAAAAATACATCTACATGAGGAACAGCTCCTACGGAACACCTACTGAATGCTAGCAGAAGACCTCAGACTTCCCAAAAGGCAAGAAACTCCCCACATACCTGGGTAGGGCAAAAGAAAAAAGAGACACAAAAGAATAAGGATGGGACATGTGAGGTCTTTTGGTTTGGGTAAAAAATACAATGTAAACTTGTTGTCACTTGAGTCTACATGGTAACATTCTATCATCAAGTGGCTAGAGCAGGTCCTGAAGACACAAATTTATTCTAAAAACAGGTGGGCCACAGTGCCAGGGCACTGGCTCCTTTGCCATCTTCCAATCTATACCCATTCCTCATGAGGTTTTCCCTAAGGCCAGTTGACTAGTGGTACATGATGGGCCAACGCTAGCTGGAACACGGCTGCTGCAGAATTGCAGTGCCCATCCTGGCTCTGAGGGATGTTGTCAAAGCCAAATCCTCCAAGTAAAGGACACTGAGAGAGTTTCATCCACTTCTCCACTTTCCTGGAAGGAAATTTTGCTTTTGATTTGAAGTTCCACTGATTCTTGGGTAGTGATTAGTGGTTTGATCAAATGGTCAGGGACTTGGGGAGACCACAATTGGAAGACTGGTGAAAAGAAAGTTTGGGGAACAGGTATGTAAATTGACCTCTTAGACTGGGTGGATATTAGTGCCCCAAATGAATATTCATCATAAGTGTTCCCTGTTGAAGAGGTTCTGAAAAATCTAGTGCACAAAATTTCCTGCTCTGTGGGTGGTAGCCTCTTTCTTGGTCATCTCAAGGCTATCAATGGGCATATGAACAAGGGGGCTTAGGCAGCAGGGATAGAAACCTGAGAATCTGGATTCCTCCTCCTGAAGGTGGATCAAACTACTGCTAACTAATGCTCAATTGCTCTATTGCAAATATGCAAGCTAAGTCCCCAATAGGGCATCATGTTCTAGCAGAAGGTGGATTATGTTAGGTCTGTTCTGTTTGGTCGAACTGTATTCAATGGAATAAGTGCTTATTTTCGATATACACTTGTTTTCCCTGCTTGCTATACCTGACTTTAAAGTCACTGCTTATCTTATTCACTGTCTTGGTGAATAAGACACCAAATGAGTAAGACACTTTGATGAATCACTTAACATTGATTCTGAACAAGAAACAGAAAAAGAACATGGAATGAACAGTGGAGGAAAGATTTATAAAATTATAAAGTATCAGCTATATCCTCATGACTATTTGAAGATGTGAAGCTACAGCATTACATTTTCTGCCTTGATTTGGTATGTGTGTGTGTGTGTGTGTGTGTTTCCCTCTTTCACTTTCCTTTCTACTTTATGTGGGGTTAAATGTGAGCTGGTTTATTTGGCAGTTAGGGTTTCCAGGTATCAAGATGGGGTAGTATAACAGGAATAGAATGGAAGTCGAGATTTGGAAGAAAGATTTCTTCTGATGTTCAGTTTTAATCTTTTAAAATTTTGTTTAAAGAACTAGTTGTTCTCCCATAAATTTGAAAAACAAAATACAGTAATACAGTTCATGGAAGCAAAATGTGAATAGTTCATATAGCTTTTATAGATGCATCTGAGTACGACTGTGTAACTAGACATTTTCTGTACTCCTGTGTTTCTTCATTTTAAAATCAATTTCAAGTCCAAGCTTGTTAACAGACAACAAGTATTTGCAAAGTTATACTTTCATTGATTGAGATATGAACCATAGCTCACAATGAAAGTATGCCTTTAGCTCAGGTTTAAATGTTATGTTTCTACTTTTTTTTTTTTTGAGTTTCCTTCTGAGGTATTTATTGCACGAGGGCCTGACCAATGGTGTGTTTCAGATCTCAACAATTGTGGAAATTAAAGAACAATGGTCCTCACAATCACTAACCATTTAAGCCATAGTTTTTGTTGGTTTTACCAAAGGACCAAATGATTAGATCTACCAGGACTACCAAATAGTTCTAAGTACATATTTGAGGCACAAACAACATAATTATTGGTAGGGAGAACTGCAATTTTTTCCTAGTCACTTGCCAATTTTAGAAAGTCTCCATACTTTGTACTTTGCTCTGAGACAGTCATTCTTCTTTTATAAATATTAGCTTAGTGATTAGAAAGCACACTGCCTATACAAAGTATCTAACAAATCGATGATAATTATATTTATTGTGAATAGTAATAGGCCACATAAATGGTAATGAACTTTAAGATCTCAAATGTAATGATTAACGTTGCTGATTTCTTTTGCCCTCTTCAACTATTTTTTTCATGTACTCCCTTCCTTTGCAGAAATGTATTTTTTTAAGCTATGTAACATGGATCATGCATCAAATTAACATACACTATTTCTGATCTATAGTTTAGGTAGGCAGTCAGATAGCATTTTGACTTGTTGAGCATTAAATAAATTACAGAGCTGCCATTATTTGATTTCTAGTTTTCTTTTTAAAACTTTCATTTAATAATTTTATGAACTAGACTTTGAAAATGAAAGTAATGCACACTCGTAGGAAAAGAAATTCCAACAATATATGAAGAGACGTATGCTAAAAGTGAGGTCTTTATACCCGAATTTCTATTCCTCATCCAAGAGATAATTGCATTTATATTTTCTTGTATATCTTCCTAGAGATTGCTATGCATTATAAAAAATATACCTGGGGCTTCTGCTTCTGGCAATTGCAAACTAGGTAGTTTGGACAAACCCTCCCATTCTGAAGACCTACAGAAGTTGGACAAATTTTGAAAACTCTCTTTAAAGGCACTGGAGAGCTACCAAAATGGTGAGGGATTGCGCAGCCAAGACTCTGGAGAAGAAGGATTTCGAAGAGTTGAACGTGGCATTTGGGGCTACTTTAGTCCCTAGAAGCGCCATCAGTTCTGAAAGTAGATACATGGGCTAAAGGGACGAAAACAAGTTCAGGTTCCACTAAGGAGAATTAACCCACTCAAGCTTTGGACTGGGATTCAAAATGACTATGTTCCATAAGTAATGATAAATGGAAATCAGTCCTCACATGGAGGAGACCCAGGTTTGAATCATCCCAATTCATGACTGGATAGTTGATCTGGGATTGCTAGTGACTCTAGCGTACCTGCCTGTCTGAAGCAAATTATCATTTCAGGAAGAAGACGGCATTCTCCAAAGCCTCATATTATTGCTATAATTTTTCATGTATAACCTCCAGCATTAAAAAAAAAAGCATATGAAGAGACAAGATCATGTGACTGAAAACCAAGAGAAGGAACAGATAGTAGAAACAGATTTACAGGAGATCCAGATAATGTACATATCAGAAACCAAATTTAAAATATCTATGTTTATGTTTAAGAAACTACATACTGAAATTGAAAATTTGGCATGGACTTAGGAACTATAAAAAAGAAACAAGCAGAAAGTCTAGAAGTAAAAAATATAATAAATGAAATAAAGAACTGTATCAATGGATTTCACAGCAGATTAAACAACGATGAATGGAGAATAAATGAACTATAAGATAGATCAGAAGAAAATATCCAAATATCCACATTATAAAGAATAAAGAATGTAAATACAGAAAAGAGCAGAAGAAACATTAAAATATGGTGAAAATGTCTGACTCTAGAAGGGTCGGAAACAATATTTGAAAAGATAATTGCTTTGAGTTTTCTCAAATTATGTGTAATATATATATATAGATGATATATAAATATAATTTTTTTCAGCAATGGAATCAGACTATATGCACTGTTCTGCACCTGAATTTTTAAAAAATTATTTATTTTTGGCTGTGTTGGGTCTTCGTTTCTGTGCAAGGGCTTTCCCTAGTTGTGGCAAGTGGGGGCCACTCTTCATTGCGATGCGCGGGCCTCTCACTATCGCGGCCTCTCTTGCTGCAGAGCACAGGCTCCAGATGTGCAGGCTCAGTAGTTGTGGCTCACGGGCCTAGTTGCTCCGCGGCATGTGGGATCTTCCCAGACTAGGGCTCGAACCCGTGTCCCCTGCATTGGCAGGCAGACTCTCAACCACTGCGCCACCAGGGAAGCCCTGCACCTGAATTTCATTTTACTTAATAATGTGTGTTGGACCTCTTTATTAGTTTTATAGAACTACCTCATTTATTTTTTATGACTGCCTAGTATCCAATTGTAAGATAGAATTGGTTCCTTAAATTGTAGCTAAAGGTGAAAAAATACATAAAATTTGGTGAGAAAATTCTGTTTAAAACCACTAACACTGTAAAATTCAGAACTCTGAAACAGAGTTTTGCAGAAGGGCCCTTTTCTCCTTATGCACACCAAGAAATGCCCGGGTTAAGGATTCATACTAGAACACACAGAGGACCCAAATTGTCTCTCTCCAGGGATTCTGTTAAAACATAATTAGGACAGTGTAGGACCTTGGATTAAACATTTTAATCTCTAGTTTTCCACTTTGGGTCTTCTCTGCCTGCTCCTTTCCTGTCCAACAATCTAAGATGTAGATCTTAACGGTCACTGAACATGATGATTTGGGAATTTTATAATGAAAGCAACTTACCAGTCTTCTAACAAATGAGGAAATCCAGGCCCAGAAAGATGAGATGTCTTGATAAGGATCAGAGAGTGAGTCAGTGGTAAAGACGGGATTAGAACCTGGACCTTGTGTTCTTTTAATCCAGACAGCGTTTGCCTGATCCCCAATCCTTTCCTCCTCTGCTACAATTGAAATACATTTTAATAATGTTTATATATCATTTGACTATAGAAGCTAATTCATGCCACTCTATTAGCTGGGGATATAGAATAAATAAGATACTTCTGCAGAGGCTAAATAGATTGAGGATTTAAAATGATTATGGTAAAACTTGTGAACGGAGTACTGTTTAATTGAAAGTGCTCACGAGGCATAGCATTTAGTAACAAAAGACAACTTATCAATAATTCTATCATTAAATTAGATTAATTTTGCTATAGATTTTATTTTATGATGTCAGTAAATTATATACACAATAAGGTATAACTCTAAAGTAGAGTCTTATTTTTAACCCAGAAGTGACTTTTTTTTGTGCCATTTCTTTATACTCTGTGGCTCATGTGTCTGTTTGAGGAAGAAATATATTATAGTGGTTAGCTACATGAGTTTTGGAATTCTACAACCATATTCACATCTCGACTCACTCCCCTTACCAGTTGTGTGACCTCATTCAAGTCTTTTAACTTCCCTGAGGCTCTTATGCTGAGGCAGAGATTTCTATTGTACTAATAGCCATTTCATTTTTCATTCTTAGTAACAGAATCATGAGTTGATTTGAGGCAGCAAAACATCCAGATAAAACAACACATTTTCCAACCTCCTTTATTGCTAAATGAGGCAATGAAGATGATAGTTGATTTATCTGTAAGACGTATCTTTTGTCCTTTCTGCCAGAAGTGTGGTCTTGATGGGGAGATGTTTCTTGGCTTCAGTTTGGAACATAAGCCTTTACATCATTCTGAAATGAAATTGAGAAAGAAAGGAAAAGAAGAATATGTTGGGTTTTTTTTTTTTTTGCGGTACGCGGGCCTCTCACTGCTGTGGCCTCTTCCGTTGCGGAGCACAGGCTCTGGATGCGCAGGCTCAGTGGCCATGGCTCACGGGCTTGGCCGCTCCGCGGCATGTGGGATCCTTCCGGACCGGGGCACGAACCTGTGTCCTTTATATCGGCAGGCGGACTCTCAACCACTGCGCCACCAGGGAAGCCCAAGGAGAATATGTTGTATTTTATTAAATGTGCTTCTTCTAATGGATGCCAATGAAATAGTCTTCCTGCTCTCATTTTTACTGAGATTTCAGGAAGTCACACTGATTTGGCAATATTTGATCTCATCATATATAAATATTTTAAATATTAGCCTTTTTTAGTGGCTTATTCATTTGGCAGGCTATAAAACTCCGCATTTTTTTTTTTTTTTTGGTCAAAATTAAATCTGTGAAATAAGTGTTGTTATCCCATGCAGGGTGTGTGCAGTAAGAGCACTTCTGACCTGTATAAATCTGGTGACTCTGAAGGTAAGTTAAAAGAATGGAAAAGTTGAAAAATATCATATAATCATCGTTTACACTGATTTACCAATAAGTGGCTGTTTTGTATGTAAACACAAGCAGCCACTAATGTGGCAGCTTGAAACACACACACACCATGAATGCTTTGTTGCAGGCTCACATCAATGGAAACCCTGGGTCAGGAAAGTAGTGAAGCACAATGAAAACAATAGCGCTGCCCCCCAGCCAGTACATCCGTATTACCAGACTTCAAAGCTCATTATAGATGCTGGGGTATTTGATCATTCCACCTCTATATGGTAAGGCTATAATTCCCAACCAGAAACTGAGGAAGAGGGATTAAGTGATTTGTTCAGACTTTAGGGAGCCAAGCTAAATCCCGGAGGTTTTGTAGTAAGAAAAGAATTTTCTTTGCATACTTTCCACGAAAGAGATTTAGGACTTAATTAAAATTATACACATCTTGAAATACATGAAATTCTAAATGCCAATCAAGGCTGACCTCGACCTTGGTGGCTTGAATACTTGCAGCATAAATCAATTCTATGGGTTATTGTTGTAAGTTTTTCAAGATTTTCCAGATGCTTCTTCCCTTAAAAAATCTAAGAGGTTATTTTCATTTACTTATGTGTATATGCAATTGATTGAGGAAACATGTAAATGTCATTTTCACTGATTGCTTGAGTATGGGTGTACATGCATGCATGTATTAAAATATACAAGATAAATTGTGGTAAGAAAATGAGAAGATAAGGTTATGTGCCCAGCAGGTGTGCTTTTTCTTTCAATGATGTCTCCTATGTGTACTTGAACTCTTTGGGAAATAAAGTAGATTAGAATAATTTCCCAACTTTCTTGATAAATGAATTCCTGTTGTAATACATAATCTCACAGACCTCCTTTATGAATGTTTATAATCATTTTACCATTTTATGAGGTTTATAAAGAAACTATTTCATGTAAAAATTATATCATCACATTATTAATTATATGTATAAAATTTATTTAATAGGCTATTTAATACTATTCATAAAATAGAGGTAAATTTCAAGATTTCTCCATTTATCAAGTGACCCATGTTATTTAATTTAAATATGAAAGAAAAAGAATGATTTGTCAATAAACATAATGTGACATAATAAAAATTCTGCACAATCACCCCAGTATACTATCCATCAGACCCATATAATTTTCAAAAATTTTTAAAAAGATTAATATATGCAAGTGTGGTATTTGCAAGCACCTATCCAAAATTATATACTGTGCACACATATCATTTTTATTACAATAAATGTAAAGTCAATTTAGATATATTAATCACTATATTTGCTCTTTTTATCCTCGTTCTGAAGTACCAGAGGCAACTTGGCATAAAAAAAGTTGCTTAGATGAATGCATTGTAAGGGTCTGATGAATAGTATATTGGGGTGATTGTGCAGAGTTTTTATTGTTTTTATGGTCTTCAGTAAGGTTCTATATTTGAACATGTGTTCCTTACAGTTCTTATATTTATTCCCTAGTCCATTATGGATATAAATTGAACTATATATGCCATGAACCAAAACAATAAAAACTTGCATCATCATCAAAACTCCTTGGTAGATAATGGCGCACAGGTGGGTGGTAAATCAAAAGAGAGACTAAAACATAAGCAGGTTTTAAAATTTCCCTTCACTAATTCACTGTGCATTCTCACTCAGTATGTAGTGGATACTCTTAAATCGTTCCTCCTTAAGGTAGAAATTATTTAAATATTTTTAATGTCATTTCAGTTTTTAAGAATATAAGTCCCCTTGAACTCTTTGCCAAGTTCCAATGTTTCTCACATCTTCACTTAGAGTACACATCTAAATCTTGGGAAGGTGATTAAATGCACTGATCTTAGCTTGGTTATTCAGTATTTGAGCTATTTAAAAATAAAAGTTAAATTAAATAGCAAAGACAAAAACACACAAGGAAAGGAAAATCAAAAGAGAAAAAGCTAAGAGAAAGCTAACCAATTAAATAAAAATGCACAGCAGGGCTTCCCTGGTGGCGCAGTGGTTAAGAGTCCGCCTGCCGATGCAGGGGACACGGGTTCGTGCCCCGGTCTGGGAAGATCCCACATGCCGCGGAGCAGCTGGGCCCGTGAGCCATGGCCGCTGAGCCTGCGCGTCCGGAGCCTGTGCTCTGGAACAGGAGAGGCCACAACAGTGAGAGGCCCGCATACCGCCAAAAAAAAAAAAAAAAAAAGCACAGCAAAGACTCTTTCCTCATCCTCTGTGTCCCCCTCACACTCATCCTTCTGTGCTCTGAACACCATGTGCTCTTACCCCCAACCCCTGGTCCTCCACCCAGCCTCCTCCTGGTTCTTGCCCTTGGGCCCCAAGTTCACGTCAATGCTCCTTCATCTCTCAGCCCGTGCCATCAGGGAACTTTCCCTTCACCCCGCACCCAGGCTAAGTTACATTATCCATGTCCAGTACAACACAATGTGGGCTTCTGCTCCACAGCACTTATCAGCACTGTTCATCATTAATGTTATTTATGGGCTTATTTAATCAGTGCCAGTCTCTACTCTATATTGTAAGTTCCAAGAGAAGAGGAAAATTACCTGCTAAAAACTATACTCTTGAGGCTCAGCGTGGTCTCTGGTGTGTAATAGATGCTCAAATAAATATATGTTGAAGGAGGAAGAAAGGGAAAAAAAGGAAAGAAGGCAGGAAAGCAGAAAATAACAAACAAAAGGAAGAAAATAATACTAGAAGAGGGGATAATAAGGCCAATTAAATTAATTGATCTGATTCAGCAAACATTTGTTTGATGTCTATTATGTAGAAAGGCAAGTGAAAATAGGAGTAGGATAGAGATAAACCCACACTGGTGGCTGTAGCGAGAAGAATAAGTGAAGAAGTGGAGAATAGGAAGATCACATAGCCCACCCCCAAATGAGTATATGATCTGGTGCCTACTGTCTACTCTCTTTTTTTTTTTCTGGTACATGGGCCTCTCACCGTCGTGGCCTCTCCCGTTGCGGAGCACAGGCTCCGGACGCGCAGGCTCAGCGGCCATGGCTCACGGGCCCAGCCACTCCGTGGCATGTGGGATCTTCCCAGACCGGGGCATGAACCCGTGTTCCCTGCATCGGCAGGCAGACTCTCAACCACTGCGCCACCTGGGAAGCCCTGTCTACTCTCTTTACTCTCACTCCAACTTACTTTTTCTCTGACTTTTTCTCTGTTTTTTTGTTCCTATCACAGTAGATGTCACCACTTCATCCAAGTGTAGAAAACGCTTTTTGAGAAATTGACAGTACAAGGATGGTGAGAAATAGGGCAGTATCTTAGTGGAGCTATGGGACCACGAGAGGTTTGAGAGGGACTTTATTGCCAATTGGAAATCGTGTTGTTTTATCTGAAATTTATCCTAATATTATCAGATAAAACCAAAAGTAGTAATTGCGGTATCAAGTTCTGAGTTGGGAATGTAGGACCAGTGTTTGGTAGAAGTTGATTCAGGCAAGTGTGTTGGCTATTTGATATATGTTTATTTATTCACCCATTTACTCATTCAGAAACACTTCTTTACTATCTCTGTTCAAAGAACTAATTTAAGATGCTTATCAGGGATACAGTCATAGGTTAAAATCTGGTCTTTAGTCTCAAGAAAATTATAAAGTAGGAGGAGAGATATGAAATAGACACAAAATTCAAAAGTATCTTGGAATATAAGTCCCATAAAAGATGTATCAAAAAGTGATTTGACAGCTTGGTCATTCATTGATTATTTAAGAAATAGAGGGCACCCACTATGAGCAGGGTACCATCTCAGTGGAAGGGAGAATTCCCTGGCCTCACTACGGCTGGGTCAGGTCTACCTGCCGCTAGAGGCCTCAGCTAATGTGCTGCATCTTCTCCACCCCCTGTGCTTCTCCTGTGAAGCCATGGAACCCATCTTTCAAGGGCACAGAGGCCCAAGAGCAGGTGGGAGGTCAGACCACCTTCTTCCCGGACACCCTACCCATCTCTTCTTGTCCTGCAGCAGTGAGTTGTCCAGCAAGCCTCTTGTTTCCAGAAATGCTAAGGTGAGAAGCACAAAAAGGGTCAGGTTCTAAGGCTTAGTGAGCGTCCGGGTGGGAGCAGCTGCCAGTGCTCCCTTTTATGGGCATTGCAGCCTGTGCCAAAGATTGCCTCCAGTGCCCTGCCTCCCTCTGGGGAAAGACAGTCTCATCTCATGAACTTTGCAACTTCATGAGGCTGATGTCCCAAATGATCCTTTTCTCTGTCCTAGTTCTTTCCTTAGATTGGCTGGGGTGGGTGTGGAGGGGTAGGGAGAGATGGGGTTGTGATGTTTGATTGTGGTTGGGTGGATTTCGCCACTTTTTAGTAAAGGTGGTAGTGGTGGGGCTTGTCTGAGCTCAGTTGTAGCGGTTCTTGTTCAAATGCTGGTATTCATGCCACTTTTCTTCTTTTGTGTGTGTGATTTTATTTTATTTTTTTAATTGAAGTATAATTGGTTTACAGTGTGGTGTTAGTTTTAGGTGTACAGCAAAGTGATTCAGTTATATATATATAAATGTATATTTATACATATATATATATATATATATATATACACACACACACATGCACCCCAGTGTTCTTTGCAGCACTATTTACAAGAGTCAAGACATGGGAGCAACTTAAATGTCCATCGACAGATGAATGGATAAAGAAGATGTGGTACATATATACAATGGAATATTACTCAGCCATAAAAAAGAATGAAATAATGCCATTTGCGTTGGACCTAGGGATTATCATACTAAGTGAAGTAAGCCAGACAAAGACAAATATATGATATTGCTTATATGTGGAATCTAATTTTAAAAAAAGATACAAATGAACGTATTTACAGATATTGAAAACAACTTATGCTTACCAAAGTGGAAACATAGGGGGGAGGGATAAATCAGGGGCTTGGGATGAACATACACACACTACTCTAAATAAAATAGATAACCAGCAAGGACCTACTGTATAGCACAGGGAACTATACTCAATATTTTGTAATAATCTATAAGGGAAAAGAATCTGGAAAAGGATTTGGGAACTGCTAATCTCTTGAAGTCAGCTTGCTAGTACCCAGATGTATCATCCATGTTATAAACATGCTTTCTTTGGTTGACATTTGCTTGATTTGTTTGACCGAATATTTATTTTTTTTAAATTGAAGTATAGTTGATTTACAATGTTGTGTTCGTTTCTTGTGTAGAGCAAAGTGATTTCAGTTATATATTCTTTTTCAGGTTCTTTTCCATTATAGTTTATTACAAGATATTGAAGATAGTTTCCTGTGCTATACAGTAGGAGCTTGTTGTTTATTTGTTTTATATATAGTAGTTTGTATCGGCTAATCCCAAACTCTTAATTTATCTCCTTTCCCCTTTGGTAACCATAAGTTTGTTTTCTATGTCTGTGAGTCTGTTTGTGTTTTGTAAATAAGTTCATATATATAATTTTTTAGAGTCCACATATAAGTGATATCACGACATTTGTCTTTCTCTTTCTGACTTATTTCACTTGGTATGATAATCTCTAGGTCCATCCATGTTGCTGCTAATGGCATTATTTCATTCTTTTTTATAGCTGAGTAGTATTTCATTGTGTAAAATCTTCTTTATCCATTCGTCTGTCTATTGGACACTTAGGTTGCTTCCATATCTTGGCTATTGTAAACAGTGCTGCTATGAACATTGGGGTGCATGTATCTTTTCAAATTTTCTATGGTAATTTGTTTATCTTATAAAGGGAATAACTAGATTTTTAAAAATAGAACTTAGTTGAGACTTTGCTTTTTACATGATTTATAATAATTACAGGGATTAATATTTTTGTTCTTCATTTTACAGTCACACGGGAAATTACCCTTGTGTGACAATACCTCAAAATATATTAACCAGGCAAATTCAAACTATCCCAATGGTCATGGAACAGAGAAGCTCACAGGCCAAATTAAAATGTTCAAATTACGTGGTTTATTAAATCATTTAAAAACATATAGGAGAAGTAAGGAGAAAAAGAAGGGAGAGATTAACACAGAACAGGGTACGAGCAGGGTGGAAGGGCCGCACCGCCTGATTCCTGATCCTTTCTCCCAGACTCGTAAGTCCTCCCAGCTGATGGTGTGGTTCTGAATAAGCCCAACAATTGAAACATACCCAGGGCCAACTCACTCACTTGCTGTATCCAAGAGAAGCAGGTAAATGTGCCTGATCCCTGCTGTGATTTGCCAATTAGCCTCCCAAACTCTGCGTTTTATCTGAATTTCTTGAGCAAAGCAAAGCCAGAATGAGGCCATGATGGATGTTACCAATGGGTGGCCAATTTATAGATAGCATGGCTGTCAGAATAGATGTGACATGATCTATAATTATTCCTTGGTCTTTCCATCCCTTTCTATATGTAAGTATCATTCTTGTATGTTCCATCATATGTTCTATTTATTTTATGTATCTTTAACTTGTCTTAGAGGTTACTAACTTACTCTATATTTAATAAATCTTGTCTATGCCACCCATGTCTCTCAAGCTTCCTGCTTACTCACTATCAACAATTAATACATCCTATGAGTTTCATCTATGTCTCAGAAACCGCTTGCTTAATGTCTGTGCTTAACCATTCTAAGGGTTTTATTCATCCCATTTATTTTGCTTGTTTTCTATAGCAGAGTTGAATATTTTCAAATAGGATAGCAAACACACATTACCTTGGCATTTGGCAATGATCTGAAAATTAAAGAATCTTAACCCTGCATTTCTTTAATAACCAAGGCCAAGAACATATCTGTAATGTTTGGAAACTTATTTAGCTTGCTTTTACTTTGCTATCCTCTTCCTAACTCCAGTAGTTTAGCAATGTTTAATTTATTAAAGACACTGGCAATCGCTACTAAATAATTAATCTAATTTTATCTTGCATTCCTTTCAAGGTTTATTACTAGCATTTGCATTTGATTTTGTTTCTGCAGGTATAACATGTTTTTAAAGTTAGCATTGTATATGTTATATGAAGTTAATACATCTGAGCAAAAGTACACCAATTCCTCTTGCCACCATTGGATGCTGTTAACAGTTGTTCATGGCTGTCGTTTTGGACTAGCAAACATTTGGGCTAGTGAACAACTATTTGGAAGTGAACCTGTTCTCACGTAGAGGAGCTCCTGAACTTTTAGATGATGCATTTATCTTTCAGGAAAGCAAAAAAAAGTCAATTAAAACTATTTGAGCTATGTGATGATTTGAACAATGTGGCCTTTTTCAAAGTGGATACACCAATATCCATTATTATAATCAGAAACACAGCAGGATAAAATTCCACTTAACAATAGCATCAAATTTATAACTGGAATAAACTTAATAAATGGACAAGGAGATGCAAACTTTCACTCATGCATAAAGACAGAAGAAGAAAAATCAGAGATATGGCAAGGTTTCAGAAAATATGTATCACTCTGAAAAAGTTACTTAGAAACATAATTTAGCCAAAACAAAGAAAGATGAAAGTTCAGAATTCAAGAATAAGTTACGATGTAAAAGAACTGTGATGGACACATGAACCCAGTAGCATCTCAAAATGAGAACATGACCGCCCAGGATACACAGTATTCTAGTTCTGTCCCATTAGTAGTGTGTGTTCTAAGACAAGAACTGCAGAGAACACTTGAACTTAAGCAGGTTTGTTGTTGGCATTGAAATTAACTCATTTTATATGTATTGTAGAAAACAGTGAATGAGTAAATAATGTTGATATTATTGGGAACCTGGGTTTGGAAGGATATACAGGTAAGCAATGGAAAAAGGAAAAATCCTGTGGTGCAGGATTTGAATTGGAGATGTTTAAGTATCAACTCATTTGAACAAAATGTATTTCACAGCTCCGTTCTTTGAAAGAAACTAAAGCAATGACATTCAAGAAGCAATGAACATAGATATCACTTACATCTTGGTCTCTAATACCATTCCCCAGCAAGGGGATCAAGGCTTCAAGGAAAGATGGCTGATTCCAGGTCTGGGATAAGGAAGTGCAAGGTGTGCCTAGAACATTTTGTGGTTTAAAAAGAAAGTGCTCAAAAAATGGGAATATGTCCAAAGGTCACAGGAATTGGCTTAATGGAGAGCTTTCACTGACCAAATTTGGAATAATTCAAGCATCAGCATGAGTAATAGTGGTAAGGGATCATAACACATTCAATAAACATTCGTCCATGAATCCATTATGATATTAAAGAAAAGGTGAGGAAGCAGGGACAAAAACCTTTTCTCTGCAGAAAAATTCTAGCTAATAAAATTAGAAAAATTACTATTTTACAATAGTAAAAGAATTGCTTGATTATGCAATCAATTATACTGATAATTATGCAAATTATCAGTATAATAATTGATTCAGGCAAGGATTAGCAATTAACGCTAAAATTCCTTATTAATTATAAAGCAATAAATGTACCTTTTAGTAGGAGCGCTGACAGAAACTACATTAACCAAGTGATCAAATTTAGTATCACCACTATCGAACAAGTGGAATTATATGCCTCCTGACGTAATAGAGGGGAAAGCATGTAATATCACCTATGCTGTATTCTTGCTGAAAAGTTTACTCTGAGTCTAATCATGAGGAAATGATAGACAAATCCAGACACTTTCCAAGACCACTATCCTGGAACTTTCAAAGGTGTTAATGCTAAGAAGGCAAAACAGATAGAGGGAATCTGTTCTGCCTAGATTCTTCAGAGATACTGAAGTATCCGGGGGTGAAGCGTTATGACACTGGCAACTTTCTTTTTTTTTCTTTCTTATCTTTTAAAAAAAATTTATTTTATTGAAGTATAGTTGATTTACAATGTTGTGTTAATTTCTCCTGTACAGCAAAGTGACTCAGTTATACATATATATATTCTTTTTCATGTTCTCTTTCATTGTGGTTTATCATAGGATATCGACTATAGTTCCCAGTGCTATGCAGTAGGACTTTGTTGTTTATCCATCCTATATATAATAGTGTGCATCTGCTAATCCCAAACTCCCAATCCTTCCCTCCCACCCCCGCTTGGCAACCACCAGTCTGTTCTCTGTGTCTGTGAGTCTGTTTCTCTTTCATAAATTCACTTGTGTCATATTTTAGATGCCACATATAAGTGATATCATATGGCATTTGTCTTTCTCTTTCTGACTTACTTAACTTAATATGATAATCTGTAGGTCCATCCATGTTGCTGCAAATGGCATTATTTCATTCTTTTTTATGCCTGAGTAATATTCTACTGTATATATGTACCACACCTTCTTTATCCATTTGTCAATGGACATTTAGGTTGTTTTCATGTCTTGGCTATTGTAAATAGTGCTGTTATGAACCTTGGGGTTCATGTATCTTTTTCAATTATAGTTTTCTCAGGATATATGCCCAGGAGTGGGATTCCTGCAACTTACTTTCAAATGGCTTAGCATTTATCTATCTATTTATCATGAAAATGATCAAATATATCAAAATTGGTAAATCCAGATGAAGGGTGTACCAATTTTTTGTTGTCCTATTCTTTCAGCTTCTCTTTAGGTTGAAAATTTGTCAAAATAAAATGTGGAGGTGGAGAGGAAAGAAATATTCTTGTTTAGAAAGAGATAATGCACAGTTAGTGATTAAAAAAAACTAGACTCTGAAGTAATTCCTGTATTTAAATGTTGGTGCAAATTTAAATTTACTACCCATGTGAACTTAGCCAAATTATTAAGGCAGTAACTCCTTACTAAGCAAGTAATAGAAGGCAAATGTAATAAAATCTCTTATATTCCTGCCAGTGCTGAGAAAAAGAAGATACCAAATAATTGCTGATTCACTGGTTCTCACTACATGTGATCCAGGATTTTGGAGGCAAGGGAAAAATGGCTGGACTCCTTGGAAATGCTGGGATTCGTTCACAGCCTTTTCCTTTGTTAGTATTGTGCCTAAGAGTAAATGAAAATAAACACTAATGTCAAAGAATTTGTTTCCACTTTAAGCAGAGTTCTCTTATTTTCAAAATCTCTGTTACTTAGGATTTAGCACAAGTGTATTAATTATGTTTGTTTTAGTTGTAAGTGACAGAAAGCCATCTTTTGAAGTAGCTTAGTCAGGCAGAGAGATTTACTGAAGGGAAGGGTGAAGAGATAAAACACAAGAAGGGTAGAGATATGACTGGGTGTCAGGGACACCTGGAACTTGAGGCATGAACGCTGACAGTTGCCTTTCATTTCCTCCCTTTTTGATTTCTCTGTTGTTAGTTTCATCCCCTCTAATGGCTGATCCTCTCTGGGGTAGGGAACATGATCATTAAAAATAACGGTTTCTGGGATTCCCTGGTGGCGCAGTGGTTGAGAGTCCGCCTGCCAATGTAGGGGACGCGGGTTCGTGCCCCGGTCCGGGAAGATCCCACGTGCCGCGGAGTGGCTGGGCCCGTGAGCCATGGCCGCTGAGCCTGCGCGTCTGGAGCCTGTGCTCCGCAACGGGAGAGGCCACAACAGTGAGAAGCCCGCGTACCGCAAAAAAACCCAGAAAAACAAAACTGTTTCTCATTGTGTGGCTTCCACTGCTAGGGATAGACCAACTCTCTACATTGAATTCAATTCAAAAGGCCTGAGGAAGGAATGTGATTGGCCATTTTGGGTCAGGTGTCCACTTCTGGACCAATCAGCTGTGGTCCTGTGTTTGAGGCGAGTAGGTAGAATTGTGTAAGATCACCACTGCTCATGGTTGGAGTTGGGGAAGTTAGGGAAGGAATGTGATTGGCCATTTTGGGTCAGGGGCCCACTTCTGGACCAATCAACTGCGGCCCTGTATTTGAGGGGAGTGGGTAGAATCCTTTAAGAATCACCTTGCTCATGCTTAGAGTCGGGGAAGGCTCAGTTCCAGAAGAAGTGCAGTGCTGGCCAGACAGTGATGTGGATGTCTGCAACACCAGAGTCTCAAGGTTTATTTCTAATTTTGATCACCAAGAAACATAGAATACAATTCAAGATTTTATAAAACAAGTACCTTATTAATACATCCTTTTTCAGAAAAATAAAAATTTGGAGAATCTGAATAACTCATAGAATTTCCAGGGAAAATATAAACATCAAGTTAAGACAAAAAGTAAGCAAAATAATTATTCTGTTTTTCGTAAATGAGGTATTGTTTGGGTGCTTCCAGGGTGGAGAGAGAAGCAGTGTAGTTTAATTATGCATCCAGGTCTGATAATTCAGAGCAAAAATAGACTGTGACATCATTAGGAGTAAGAAAATTGTAAGTCACACACAGCAAAGAGGTTAAGAGAGGTTAAACTGAAGAGTTCCCACTTAACACTGTCCCTGTAAAGACCAGCTAACTCAAATCCACAGCCGCGATAGTTGCTTTTGAACTGTACTTGACTTCTACAACTGAATATCTTTAACTCCTATATACCTGGAACTTTACCAAAAACTTCTGGGAACTCTTTCCATATTATTAACATTCTTAACGAGTGAACATGTCCACAACAAACAAGGGAAAATAGACTTTCCCTCTGAAATGTTTCCATGCTTTACAGTGTTTGGCATCCCCTACCTCTGGCGTTCCCCAGATGATAGCAAGAAGCAAAAATCATGCCTCATAATGTGACAGATGGCATATACTACTTTCAAAAAGTAGTTAAGGGTAATTGTCCAATTATGAGGGAATGGAGTTGTGGGTAGCAGAAGGAGCCAAAATTGCTCAGTCTAAGTAGATGATGTTGAGTGTAAGATTCAGCTGGCCTGGTTTGCTACAGTTTGTCTGGTTCCAGAATCTCATGCCAGGCGCTTGGATGTACTAGGGTAACTATTTGTGCTGTTTTAAACAACTCTTGACAAAGTGAATAGATTCAATGTTATTATCCCCAGTTTTGTTCCCAATGAGAGAATAAGGGAGTAAAAGAGTGCAAGAAAAGAACAAATATGTCCAAAAGGCACGTATTAGGAAGCCACTTTCATAGAATAACCTATGGCTTCACGTCATTAAGTATTACATGCGATGAATATTAACTAGAGCAGATCAACAGTGGGTTCCCAGAGCCAAAGTATTTCTTCTTAGAGGTGACACTCATATCGCTCTGTAAAAGGAAGATGCAGGAATTCATTGCACTTATAAATGCTGTGATCTTGAGTCTAGAGCCAGAAATATGACAAGCATATGTTCTTGCAGATATCAGAATTTAAAAAACATGTTGCTTTGTTTGCTGAAAATGACCAGGGCAAAGAAATTAAAAAAATAAAAGCAAGTATTAAAATCAGTTGGAACTTGCTACCCTTGCCCGGTAACCTGGTATTTGCGAAATGTACCATGTTTTTAATTTAAAAAAGAATAAAGAAAAAAGCTTTTGGCAAATTCCATAATACCTCTCAACTTTAGAGTGATAGGTGTGTGAAGATACCTAAATATCAGAATCATAGTGGAGACAATGTCTGAATTAGACACTCACAGTATAGGTATTAGATTCAATACTAGGTATTTTTACAAGTTACATATAAATCCTAGTGGAATCCCTAATAATCTGGTGACGTATGGAAAATTCACAAGCCAGTGTTAACCGAGACAGAGCCCGGAGAGGTGGAGAGCTGAGGACAGTTAAGTCCGAGGGGTCACCAGTGCTGGATCTGGACCTGATGTTGGTTTCTTGGCGTTTATATTCAAGTTGGCCGCAAAATTCTGTTTGTTTTAATTATTTCCCTCAGTGAAATGGTGACACCAACTTCTCACATATGGAAACATTTCCACACCACAAAAGAGGAAGAATGAGATTTCAGAATAATGTCATATGGGATATACAGTTCCTATGGAGGGTACTAGATAACATTTCATACAGCAAAAGTAATAGTCAATCAAGTTTGTATGTCTTCCCTTTTTCTTCTCAAATCCATTTCTTAAGAAGAAAGTGCTTTCTGAATCCATTTGACACTATGGGCTACATTTAAAAATATTGATTCTGGGGCTTCCCTGGTGGCGCAGTGGTTGAGAGTCCGCCTGCTGATGCAGGGGACACGGGTTTGTGCCCCGGTCCGGGAGGATCCCACATGCCGCGGAGCGGCTGGGCCCGTGAGCCATGGCCGCTGAGCCTGCGCGTCCGGAGCCTGTGCTCCGCAACGGGAGAGGCCACAACAGTGAGAGGCCCACGTACGCTGCCTCCCCCCAAAAAATTGATTCTTCTTCTTTATAATCTTGACCTGCTTCTCATTTCCTAGAAAAAGTTAAGTAAGAAAGAAGTGTTGTATTCCATAAAGTTCAATGGCATGAGCTTCTATTTATCAAAAAAAAAAGAGGAATGCCAGAAATAACTTTTATATTACCTGATAAGGTTTATTTTAAAATATAATAAATATGATAATTTTGTGAGCAAACCAATTTTTACATAATATAGGTGATATTCATAAGGTAGCACAGTTATCTTAGATCTAAGAAAATCTGCTTGACTGTTTGCATGATTGTAATATTCCCACTAGGTTTCTTTTATTCTTTTACCTTTTGAGGAAAGAACGAAAAGATGGAAAACAATTTTTTTCCCCTCATGGCTTCAAACTTTCCAGAAATGTTATATCTCTCTTTAAGATGTCGCTGATGTTAGTTGCGATTATCTATTAGAGTTGGAATTTTCCTACACTAATGAAAACTTGGCAGGCTGGTAAGGATGAAAGGATTTACATTCACTTGTGTGAGAGCATTGTGCCTATTTTATAATTGTTTCAATTATTTAAGTTTTAAACATCTAACTCCAAATTTCGTTCTTTTACAGCACTCAGTTTTGGCAGGTAGTCGCTTAGGCTAACATCACTGAGTAGCCCCTGTTGCTTACACAATATTCCTTTGAAACTGTTGTGTTCAGACAGCCTTTAATAACTGTGTTGCATAGCAATGAAAACCATTGTTCAACTAAAACTCTTTGGCCCTCATACCACTAATGGGGGAAATAAAAGCTCCATCCTGTTTTTAATTAGTGTTTAATTAGTGTTTTAATTAGTGTTTGGCCATATAAAATTCATATAAAATTTGTGCCACATTTGTGAATGCAAGCCCAGTGCCATGCTTTAGTATGGCTTCTTAAGTCTACGTCAGTGAAAATGAGGAAAATGCGACAAAGAGAAATTGAGAACTTGCTCAATGAATACAGACTAGAAAAAAAAAATCAAGTGGACCACCTATGGAGTTATGGTTAAAAAAAAAAGAAGTATCAAGAGGATAATATTTTGCATTAACCCTCCAACTTTCCACTATGAAGTATTCCATAGGGTGGTTTTTAGAGCTTTGTGGCTAATAGGTACAGTCTCACAAACTACGGGCTACATCATTTTGAAATCAGAGTCTTGGCAGAAAGATATAATCAGCCCCTCGCCATAGGATACCATTTTCAGTAATAAAGGGAAAATAATCAGTGCAGCAACCAGTTAGTTGAAACAAAATAGGGAGGAAATAACTATCAGTTCGTAATCGCTGTGACCATTACCCTCGAATCTAGTCTCCTCTTGAGCAGGGCTGCTGCACCTGGCACTCGTGCACAGAGGCAGCTGACATGATACAGAGGCCAGGCCCTAATGGCCTGCTTCCTAGTCCTTCGAGCCGGTCACCGTCAATGGCTGCAGATGTTTGTGAAGAATGATCACTCTTAGGTAACCTCCTTCAGTCATAATCCTGCAGTCCTTGTAGCAGCCAGCAGCTTGAGTTCTTTTAACATAAAGGCCAGGCCTGAATGGTCTTGGGAAACCTTTGGTAGGCCGGGCTTTAGATGTTCTAAGCAGATTGTGCAAATAATTTACAACAAAAGGCCAGGTTAATTTAAAAAGAGTTTTGTTTTGTTTTTTTTTAACATTAAATCCATGTTATGCTGCTTCTGATAGTTTCTATAAGTTGATAAGCTTGTCTGATGTCGAATTCTGAATTTTAAGCACGTATGCACAAGCTGGCTAGACTATCACTGGTTCTTATTAAGCTATTGAAAGGGAAAACTGGAAGGGAGCTTTAAATCAGGGGCATTTAATAAAACTCTGAGTTGGCACAGAGGCAATTGTGTATGTTTTCTAGTGGAACTGGTGCTGGAAGTTTATCACCTGTATTACCTATAGTTAAATGCTATTTCGCTTCCATAAAATACCATTATAATTTCTATCAACTATCATTACGGTATATGAATAGTGGATGAATTATCTTGATGTTAAGAGGCAAGTAATATAGCCATTAGATTTACTGTACTTTAATAGTGATTTATGGTTGTCGATTAACCATAACTTGCAGGAGAAGGAAAAGGAGTTCAAAGAGGGCTCCTTAGGGCAGAATAAGTGCTCCATTTAAACTAATAGATTAACCGTGTTTATTACCATTATCAATATTGTCCAGCTGAGACAAGAAACAATTCTCAATAAAGAAGACAGTTAACATACTATTTTAAGGGCCAAATTTTTGTTCTCTTTAGGATTCTAACTGAAAGGGAATGTTTTCTTTATCGTGCATGGAATGTTTTTGAAATTTGCCTTAAGCTGGAATCATTGACTTTTTATTGTAGGCCCTTCAATGCAATCTGACTTCTTCTGGGAAAACACTTGTCCTCCCTGGAATTTGTTAACACTTATTTGGATGGGCCAGTAGGAGTTGGCAAGAGGCAAACTGGGCTATGTGAAATGTAAAGATTTAAAGAACGGCATCATGGTTTCCTCAGCACATACACTCCAGCCCCTGGACCAACAAAACAGCATATACAGAGAGCTATGTTCTAGGCATAGCTCAGATCATTCTTATTCAACATAATATGAATTCTGTCTAGGGTATACGTGTTCACTTTCTGGAGAGACTAGTTTATTTAAATTCAATGCCTTCCTAACAGAATAGGACAGAGACCCACTGGATGTTAATTCTGCATAGTAAATACTATTTTTAAAGCCAACAACTTCCCTCCTCCCACAGTTTTTTGAGAGACGGTGACTATGATGTTCTCTTCTGGTATCTCTGTGAGAGTACGCTAGCAATGCATCCCCAGACACACATTTCTCACATCTATTTCTGAGATAATGAAATAAAACTAGATCTCAAAATTGTGTTCATTATTTGGAAAAGATTGTTATGAGGTTTTAATTAGAAGTCATGTGCACTGAGAGATTTATGGCTGTAAATTTCTCCGTACACATGGTTTTCATTATAACGGCAGTGAACCAATAACTTTTATGGGATTCCCGCCGCCCGCCCCTCCCTCTGCCCCCTGTGAAATTGAAATCATATTAGAGGTCACCCAGGTTTTCGAAAGAGAAGTGAACATTTATAGATTTTCTTGAAACAGGAATCCTTCTGTTTAAGAAATAAGCCAGAAATATCATAGAAAAAGATGAGCTAAATTATTCTTTGTCATGTAAGTGTGGGAAAATAAAAACTATTTGAAACTTGGGCTTGTTCTAACAGTAATACTTTTCCTTTCGGAAATGAATATTTTCTATAAAGAATGTCTTAACTCAGGGTTGGGTTGGCGTTCACAGACTGATTGATGTGCCCCAGTCATTTTACCATCATATCATATATCATTATGTCAAAAATCTGTGCAAAGACACAGCTATTGTCCTCTATGAAACACACACAGACACACAGACACACACACACACACACACACACCAGGTGGATTGCTGCTTTATAATGTGACCTAGGTTATGAAATAACTTGTATTTTCCCTTGGTGAAAATTATGACTATTATGTATAGTTAAGCAACTTCATATTAGAAGCTGTAATTCTAAAATCTCCTTTAGTTCCCTGGGGTGGTCGTCTGAATCCATCACCCTCAATACCAGAAGGAGAAGATGGGTAGAAGTGACACTTGACTTTTTTTAAGCAGAAGGACCCTTTTAACATGGAGAATGTTTTCTGTATTCCCATATTACAGTTATTATACTTTTAAGAGCCATTGATTGAGAAAGTAAATTTTGCTAAAAATAATATGAATGAATTCAGTAGTGTATAAAATAAATTGATAATTATAGTTGTATGTACATACATATACATATAATAGTATATACCTACATATGAACAGTATGCAATATTGTTTGCAATATGTCATTTATTCAATCTAAGAATTTGAGGGACCTGTAGATTCAGGAACTCCCCTTCCTTGACTTCCTCAGGGGTTAGTGAATATAGATTTGAACTATTGTTTTAAAATTATATTTAAATAGTTACGGTTCATTTTAAAACAACAGCAATAATTCCTTCGGGACCCTATAGGAGAAATGTCATTTGAAGAAAGTAAAATCAACTTTATGAAAATAGTTCTGAATTTCGCATTAACACTGCAAAAGAATTATATTTATAAGATTATCATAACCCTGAAAATGCAATATTTAAAACTTTGGCAAACTTTGGGCTCCTGAAAATAATGTCTGAAGACCCTCCCACCCAGGTTAAAAAAAAAATTATTCAGATTGAATATTATAGGTGACATATGTGTCCTACTGACCCCACAAAATAATCCTATAGTGTAGTTGTAATTATCCCCCCAATATAGCCAAAGACGGGCAGTGAGATGGGAACTGCTGTGGAGGCAACATGTTGGACAAGTAAAATGCTGGGAAGAGAGTTTCCCCATCCGGACCAAATGGCAACCAGGAAGCTTAGACATTAACTCAGAATAATAGGTGAAAAATCCCAGCGTTGCTGAAGGGTGGACCCAACCTTAGGAACTGCATAGCTATTGTGCTGCAGACAAACAACACGTTATACAGAGAGAACTGGGCCAAGGCTTTCTGAGGACTGAAGCCAAGCTGGCTTATTGCAGGTGTAGAGGAGACAGCTACAAACCCTCTGAAGACCAGGAAGAGAATATTTCAGGTTTCCATAGGAAAGGTCCAGTAGACCTGGGTAGGGACTGAAAATGTACGCTAAGCACATAATAGGAAATCAATAAGTTTAAAACAAAAATGGATGAATGGTTGTTTTAGTGACTATTGTTACTTTATGAATGCCCCTAAAACTCAGGGGTATAAAACAATCATTTTATTACATTTCTGGGTTGTGAGGATTACCAATCTGGACAGGCCGCAGTGGGGATGGCTCATCAAAGGCTGGGTAGATCAAGATGAAGAGCCTGGAATCATCTGAAAGTGTTTTCACTTACATATCTAGAAATCGCTGTTGGCTGGGACCTCACCTGGGGCTGTCCACTGGAACGTTCCATCTGGCCTCTCCAGGTGATCTGTCCAAGGGGGCCACTTTGGGCTGCCCCATGGCATGGCTCCTAAGAGCATGGAACCCAAACACCCAAGCAAAGCTCTATCGCCTCTTATGACCTAGCCCCCGAAGTCACATGACATTACTTCTACCATAATCACAAATTCAAGGGAACGGATCACAGACCCCTCCTGGCACAAGAGTCAGACTCGTATTGTAAGAAGAACGTGTAGGATAGGAAGTATTGCTGCAGCCGTTGTTGGAGAATAACAATGGTCATAATTCCAAGTGCTAGGGAGGCGTGAGACAGGAGTCTCTAAAGTTGGTCTGGAAAGGTCTGAAGCACAAGGGAAGAACCTTTGGAGTGAGGAAAGAGGGTACTTTCTTTTTCCAGGTTATCATTGCCGGTCTTAACATTACCCTTCTATGCTCCGGGCTGGAGATGAGTCTAAGCAACTCAGCCCCAGATCCAGCCTCCATGGAGAGAAGGTTCTAGCTGAGAGGGGCTACTGGGTAGCAGCTTATAAATGAAGTTTCAGGTATTAGCAAATAGAGACAATGCTGAAGCAAACTTATTAAGAACCTAGAAAATTGTCATTTTTCTCTTGCTCTAATGATAAGGGGCACTAATCTTTGAAAGATTAGTTTGTCTAGTTTTGGGGATGGCAAGGAAATGTCAGGTTGGGGAGAGTGTTCTACTCATTCATTCATTCATCAACAAACATTTGGGTGCCATTATGTGCCAGTCTCAGGGGAGGAGAGAACTTAAAGAAAAAGTGTAGCTAGTGCCTAA
Source organism: Pseudorca crassidens (assembly GCF_039906515.1). Lineage (NCBI taxonomy): Eukaryota > Metazoa > Chordata > Mammalia > Artiodactyla > Delphinidae > Pseudorca > Pseudorca crassidens. The sequence continues at coordinate 71,208,564 of NC_090312.1, forward strand.
ACTGACAGGTGAAGGGAAGCAGCTGAATCGGGAGATCAATGGGAATAAGAAGAGAGGGCCAAGACTCGTCTAAGGAAAGAACCTGGGGGCTCAACTAGCAGGAGGCCTAACACCTGCCATATTTATACTCTGGTCGAAATGACCAGTCAAGGGACTTCCCTGGTGGTCCAGTGGTTAAGACTTCACGCTTCCAGTGCAGGGGGCTTAGATTCGATCCCTGGTCAGGGAACTAAGATCCCGCATGCGGTATGGCCAGGAAAAAACCCACAAAAAACAAAGCCAGTCAGGACTCACAGAAAAGCAGAGCTAGGCTAGATCCCAGTTGGCGTATGCTTCGAGCTGGAACTCCAATTAGTTCCACTGCAAGCATTTCTGACCCAATGTTGTGACTCAGATTCAAATATCCCTTCATGGCCCTTTGTCCCTCTTTTTTTCTTTATGCTTTAAAATGTCTATTGAGAAATCTATTTTAAACTATTTTACTCAAAAGCCTCAACACTTTTTATGCCTTGGGCGTCTTTTTCCATTTTCTTAACTATTTTATTGTTGATGGAAACATCACAGTACGGAAACCGTCAGCCAATGCTCAATTTATTGGCTGGTTATCCAATAAATGAGTGACTAAGTGTTTTGTTTTTCTTCCTGAAAGCTGTCTTCCTTTCAGCTCTTTTACTACTTATTAGGGCACTATGGGCAGAGGCATGCAGAAACAAAAATGAAACTCAAAACACATTGCCAGTTATTGAATACCATCTCCGCTAAAATGATCAAAGAAAGGAGGTAAGTTCTAGTTACAATATTTTCCCCCAATTACCTACAGACTTCAGTTATCCATGCCACCTTGTTTGAGCTCTCCACACAAATAAATGAGATTCTTTTGTGATCCATGTCAATTTGCAAGTCATATCTTTTACATAGGATTTCTCATTTTGTAGAGTCCAACCTCCTTCCGGATGCTCTTCAGCTAGGATTCTGGATGGCATTTAGGTTTATCAATCAGATGCTCAGATGCCCTTAAGTTAGAAGCAAGGCAACACCTGTAGGTCCCCTGTTTCTGCTATTTTCCCTTAGTTGACCTTGAATGACATTGATCTTTGGCAGCTTTACGATTGTGGCAGTAGTGGCGTGATTCTAGAGTTTTCCAGTCTTTCACATGCCTTCTTGATCGTAGAGAACAGCTTCTCCCTTTGTGGTGTAATTCTGAGGAACATCTGTCTTTAGCCTTTCCAGAAATTCCACAAACCATTAAATAACCATTAATCAACCTTTCAGTAAGCCTTTAATAAACTAGCTAGAATAGATTCTGTTCTCTGAAATAGGTGGGAAGTTTGGCTGGCTGACGTAGGGAAATCAACTTCCTACAGTGTCCTGGGTATACAATAGTATTAACGTAGGCTTACATCTGGTATTCAGAAAATGGATTTTAATGCTAGTTTTCTAGAAAATATCAGCCTACACATCATTCTATAGAGGTTCATCATTTAGAATCTGTGATGGGGTTGACTCCAAGGACTTGTTCTCCTCCAGAGTGAAAAAGCCTGACTTGTTTTCAGGTAACCATGTAGCCTGCAGTTCCTGGTCTCCCCTTGGAGCTAGGCATGGACATGTGACTAAGTATCATACAGTGAGATGTAAATAGAAGTTATTTTGTGTGTCCTCTGGGAAATTATTTTTAAAAGATGGCTTTCTTACAGCTGCCTGTAAGAATAGAGCCAACAGGATGTGCTAACAGATTCGTTGTCAGGTGTGAGAAAGAGAGAACCAAGGAAAACCGTGTGGATTTGGGTCAGGGCTACTGCAGGGATAGATATGTTATCAGCTGAAATGCCTTAGGAACTGAAGGCTGTGGATGGAGGTTTGGAGAAGCATCAGTTCAGTCTTGGACACGTTGAGTTAGAGATGTATATTTGAGATCCGGGTGGATATAGCAAGTAGGCAATTTGATATGTAAGCCTGGATGGAGTTCAAGAGAGAGGTCTGGGCGAGGCCGGGGATATTTTTGAGAGTCTTTGACATTTAGATGGTATTTAAAGTGAAGAAATCACATGAGATCATCATGGGATTGAGCATAAAGACAGGAGAGAAAAACAAGGACTGAGCCCTGGGAGCTAGACATTAGAGGCAGGGAGAGGAGGGGAAACTAGCTAAGGAGACACACAGCGGAGAAAATAGTGACCTCAGAGGAAAGCCTAGAGAATACGGCGTCCTGAAAGCCAAGTGGAGAGAGAAAGAAGGAGTGATGATCTGGGTCAGATGTTGCTGATAAGTCTGTAAGGTGAATACTGAGCATTGGCCACTGAATTTCCCAGTGCCGAGGGAGAGGTGAAATGACAAGAACAATTTAGGTAGAATGGTGGGGATAAAATCCCGTTTGGAATGAGATTACAAGGATTCCCATCCTTGCCTCATGGGTTTTCTACTGACTTGTGTCTATCTAAAATGTGGGAGGATGTCATGGGTCAATAATTCCTGTGCTCCCCTTTTTTTGTGTGTTCATTGTATTTGTCTGTTATGGTTGTTCTTCTATGAGACTCCGCTATTGCATAGGACACTCTGTTTCACAGGGTTTACTTTCTTTTTGTCCAACCCAACCCTACTAGATAAGCACTTCTGTTATCTCCATTTAAAATGGAGAATCTAGGATGCAAAGCCTTGTCCAAGCTCATACAGCTCAGAAGGGGCAGAGCTAACATTTGAAGCCAGGCAGTTCAGCTGCTGAACCCAGGATGAAAAAGTCCACTCTCAGAGGCACCTCTGATGATGAATATGACACATTCCCAACAACCAGAGGAGAGGAGACGTAAACAGATAACTACCATGTGGCTGGAAAGAGAATTTCGGCAGGAGCCTCTAAATCAGCCCTGGATGTTCTAAGTAGTCTTTCTCTAGAAGGATGGGCTGACCTGGGTTCTGAAGAGCAAATAAGAATTAGATGAAGAAGGGACCATGAAGGAAGTCCCTTCCAGTAGGGGCAGTCAGTAATGCAAATGTCCAGGCGTATCAGAGAGCAGGGCACATTCAAACAAGGGTCTTATCAGCAAAGGTCTCATAAGCTCTTTTAAAGAGTCTAGATTTTATCTTGAGACAAATGGAAAATCATTAAAGGATTTAAGTAGGAGAATGATATGTTCAGATTTGTAGACCAAAAAGATCACTCTCAAGTGCTTTTGGGTAGAAGATAGTTGTTTACTGCAGTTTCTCCTACAACTAGAGGAATCAAACAAATATAAAAACAGTTTCAAAGGCAGCAGAGAGATGAAGAAGCAACAAGCAATGGATGAATTGGCATTCCTGAGGGAGGGGTCCCACCGCAATTGGCTGAAGATGGCCAGGCATTTTCTTTGCTGGAGACATTTGCTAGTTCTAGGTTCATGTAGGAGAATGCTACAAAGGGTAAGAAGAGGCATTTCAGCTTTTACATCTCATCGATACGATAGACTGGAAATTTAGAGTCCCAAATGCATGGGGATACACAAAAGAGGCCAGGAACTTGGCAAAGGGCTTCCAAAAGATAGAGTGAAATCTTCCATAATCTGGTGGAGTTTAAGAAACAAAGCCAAACTCATGGGAGTGGGCCTGCCTCAAACACATGTAAGGGTCTTCCTTTAAAAAATTTGCCTGAACCTGAAGCTGTAGGACTAGGAGGCTACAGAGATGTGATGGTTAAAGGCAGCAGGAGGGAGGGGGCTGCAGGGTGTGTGATCAGCTTGTGCACAAGTCCCAGATTGGTTGGCATCAAGGTGAAGTTTTGAGCGTCACCAGTCTTCTGGTTTGTCTCCGTGCTTGCGGTTGGCAGTTTTCATCTGGTGGGTCGGCTTCCTGTAAAAACAACTTAGGAATGCGGGTCAGACCTTTATCTATATCCTTCAGGGAACTGGGAGTTTGGGGACTCTGCTGCGTGCTTGGGTGGTTTATAGTCTAAATTGTTACCAGTCTCCCGGCCCAACAGCTAGTTGTTTCTATATCTTCACATTTCCTAATCATTAACTCTTGAGCCAGCCTTTGGAGACTCAAGGGAGGCCTGGGAGATGAAAGCAAAAGCCTTCTACTTCAAAGGACAGGGCACAGGGGCTTGTATGCATGTTCAGCTATCTGCAGAAGATGTCAGGGCTTTGCTCCGAAATCCTAAAGGTCTGCGCTGTGGTTCACCACTAGGGGCTTGTCAACACCTCCATGTAGCTTTCCTCTCTGCCACTGCCCCTTCAAGCCCCACTGGATCTGCTGGGTCACGTGGCCCGAGTGGCAGGGTGGCTGGAACACCAGCCAGGACCTGTTGCAGAGCCCTCTCTTGCTCTGGACTCCACTCAAAACTAGCAACTTTGGGGGTCACTCGGTCAATGGGTCAGAGCAACACATCGAATGAGGAATATGTTCCCTCCGCAAATCCCAAGAGGCCCCCTAGGTGTTCCTCTTCCTTGGCTGTAGGAGGGACCAGAGGCAACAGCTGGTCGTTTACTGTAAAAAGACCACCTTGACAAATCCCACACCGTTGGACCCCTAGAAGTTTCACCGAGGTAGAAGGCCTCTGAATTTTAGTTTGATTTGTTTCTCACCCTCTGACACACGAACGTTTTACCAATAAGTCTAGAGTACTCGCTGCTTCTAGCTCCCTGGGCCCAATCAGCACCACGCCATCGGTATAATGAAGCACTGTGACATCTTGTGGAAGGGAAAGGCGATCGAGAGCCCTGTCATCTCAGTTTTGCCGCAGGGCAGGAGAGTTGATATGTCCCTGAGTTGGGGCAGTGAACAGGTATTTTTGGCCTTGTCAGCTGAGAGCAAACTGCTTCTGGTGGCCTTTTCCACAAGTATGGGGAGAAGTGGTCTGCATCTTTCAAATGTCTGCCATCACTCCAGGGATGCAGAATTGCTTTTGATTTGCTATTTCCTAGGTAAAGGCAGGTCCAGTGGCTTCCACTTGGCATTTCCCACTCTAATAGCCCGTACTACACAGGTCAGGAAACCAATGTGGGGATTCTGCCAGCAGCTAAGTATGTCTGTTCCAATTACACATCCTGGAGCTGGGGAAATAGCCACAGGACGGGCTTAGGGACCACTGGACCCACTGTGAGACGGACCTGAATGAACTCCATTGATCACCTGACCTCCATAAGCCCCTACTCCGACTGAAGAGCTACCGTAATGTTTTGAGTCTCCTGGAATAAGTGTCGGTTCAGAGCCAGTGTCCAGTAATCCAATAAAGGTCTGATTATTTTCATTTTCCCAAAGTACCGTGGCAAAAGGCTGCAGGTCTCTTTGGGGAAAACTAGGAGAAAGATTAACATTGTAAACTCTGGGTAGTATACTGGGGTCCTTCCTCAAGGGGACCCAGCCTTCTCGATTCAACGGGTTCTGGGTCTGTAAACTGGCTCACGTCTGGGAATTGATGGAGGAACTGTTGACTCTTTGTTTTTATGAATCAAGTTAGATTTTTTTCACTTACTCTTGACATTTTATGTTTATACAGATCAAGTAAGAATTTAGTAAGCTTCCTGTCTATTTCACTTTTAGGAACACCATAGGTCTGTAGGAGTCAGACAATTCTGACTGCCGCTTTGACTCAGGTGTTCATTATAGTAACCACATCCACCCATCCTTTACTTTTGGAAGTTGACTCCAAATTGAGGAACCAGCTCATAGTTTTGTATACAATCCCTTTCATTACTCCAGAAAAAACTCATGCTCATCATCTTACATCCAGTGTCCAGTAGAAGCATTTGTGGGCTAAATGAATACAAGGATTTACAGAGAGTGAGGTCAACACAGAGGAAAGTGGAGATGAGAGAGAGAGACAGAGAGAGAAGGAACATAATTGTTGATATTTGAATCCTCGCATCTAGCCCCAAACTCTGGGGAGTGATTTCTGCGAACCAGTAAACTCCATCTTGGTCTAAACCAAGTTGGTTTGGGATTTTGCCCCTTGAAGCTAAGGAGTCTTAAATGATATAGTCAGATTTGTGTTTTAGACACAATTCTCTTCCAGCTTGAAGAGAGGATAGATTTGAGGAGGGAAAAACTGGAGCCAGGTTGACGGTGCAGCGCTCCGAGTGAAGGGTCATGAAGATTCAAGAATCAGCGCTGATGCTAACAAGGTGACTTTGACTTGTTACTTAACCTCTCTGAGTTTGCTTCCTCTTAAGTAAGTGAGAAGTAATAATATCTTGCTGGATGGGAGTATGGTAAGGATGAAATGAGATCACATAGGTGAACGCCAGAAAGTGCCTGGTGCTCCGCAGCTGCTCAGGAAACACCTTGCCTGTCCCTCGTTTGACATCAGGAGGAACTAGGTTTTCTCTTCAGGCTCCTTTTTTTTTTGCATTACGCGGGCCTCTCACCGTTGTGGCCTCTCCCGTTGAGGAGCACAGGCTCCGGACGCACAGGCTCAGCGGCTGTGGCTCACGGGTCCAGCCGCTCCGCGGCATGTGGGATCTTCCCGGACTGGGGCAGGAACCCGTGTCCCCTGCATCGGCAGGCGGACTCTCAACCACTGCGCCACCAGGGAAGCCCCACTGTTAATTCTTAATTTGGGCCTGTGTGGTGTTGCTCTGATTCTTAGAAAATACTCTTGGTTTTTATAAAGGCTTTTGAAAATCCAAGCAAGATGTAGGTTTTCACAATAAATAAAATACCCTCCACATACAAAGCTCACTTAAAAACTGCATCAGAAGGTAAGACTTCCTGTCCACAGGTCCAAGTGTTGGACATCCCCTTCGGTTTATCGTTAAGGCTAATACGAAGTCAGAACTGATAGTGTTTATAGCAAATATTTAAAAAATGGTAGACATAAAGACCATTTAGATTTGGATTCATTTCAAACTCGCTGATTTTAAACCAAAAGAAATGGAAGATGTTATCATCTTAGGTAAGAATGATTCATTTAATTAACCTCCATTTGTTCATTAAATTCCTACTTGGTTAAGTTCTGTGGAAGTGCAAAAATATAGTTTATGTAAGAATCTAACATAGAGGAGTTTACAATCTAATGGGAGGGGTATATGTGAAAACATGTAACCTCCGATTTTTTAAAAAATTAAAGTATAATTGATATACAATGTTGTGGTAGTTTCTGGTGTACAGCAAAGTGATTCAGTTATATATATATACACATACACACAAATATATATGTACATATATTGATATATATAACTGAATATATTCAGATTCTTTTCCATTTAACTTATTACAAGATATTGACTATAGTTCCCTGTGTTATATAGTAGGTCCTTGTCGTTTTCTATTTTATATAGAGTAGTTTGTATCTGCTAATCCCAAACCCTTAATTCCACTTCCCCCTTCCTCTTTGGTGACTGTAAATTTGTTTCCTATGTCTGTGAGTCTGTTACTGTTTTGTAAATAAGTTCATTTGTATTTTTTTTTTTAGATTCCACATATAAGTGATATCATATGATATTTGTCTTTCTCTGTCTGACCTACTTCACTTAGTACGATAATTTCTAGGTCCATCCATGTTGCTGCAAATGGCATTACTTCATTCCTTTTCATGGCTGAGTAATATTTCATTGTGTATATGTACCACATCTTCTTTATCCATGCGTCTGCCAATGGACATTATTTTGCTTCCATGTCTTGGCATCTGTAAACAATGCTGCTCTGAACACTGGGGAGCATGTATCTTTTCCAATTAGAGTTTTCTCCAGATATATGCCCAGGAGTGGGATTATTGGATCATATGGTAGCTCTACTTTTAGTTTTTCAAGAAACCTCCATACTGTTCTTTATAGTGACTGTACCAATTTACATTCCCACCAACAGTGTAGGAGGGTTCCCTTTGTAACCTCTGCTTTTGATCCAGTACTAATCCATTTATCTCCTCCAAGGATTTTGTTGCATAAATTAACACCCCCGCAGCCCTTCTATGTCTTTAACCTCTCACACTTTACTAGCATCTTACCCCAGGTCTGTCAGCTTGTCTTTATCATCTAAAAATGGACTCTCTTTTCTGCGTCCACTCTAGCTGTAGTCCAGTCTCTTTTCCTCCCTTCCTAGGCATGTTTCTTGCAAGAATTGTCTCCAATCCTTTCTCCTACCCCAGCTGTCCTGCATCTGACTCTACCATTCAACAAAGAATGGTTTCTGTATGTGTTGCCTTGACCACGCACAACATGGTCACTTCTTAATCCTTACCTCACTGGTGGGTTTTGACACTACGGGCCAATAAGCCCTTGAAATGCTACTTCACTGGCTTCTCCGACCCTACCTGGTTCTTTGCTTACCTCTCAGATCATTCACTTCTAGTCTTGTGCATGCGACCATTTATGTTTAGTGATGTTTTGGAGGATTTTATTCTGCTCTTGTTTCTCAATGTATTTGTTTTAGGCAATCTGATTCGCTCTCTTGGTGTGACCCATGATACAAAATAATTTATTCCAGAGTCCAAATACCAGAGGCATCCAAGCAGGAGCAATGGTCTAAAAGAATTGTTTAATGATTTCCCACTTTTTGATTATACCTTTTTAATGAACAAAGGACAGTTGACAATGTGGTAACAATGTGATCCGATTGGCCTGGATGCAGATGGACTGCTGGTCATGACAATTTTCTCTGATCCACACGATATAGACAAGTGGCACAGATAATAAAGGACAATCACAGCGGCGAGAAGGCAGTCTCATTGGAAACTTACAAGTAGTAATGATTTAGTCTGGTAACAACAATCCAAAGTATTGAGTTACAGTTGTGTATACTACATAGATCACAGCCCTAAATCCGTGTAATGGAAACAGAACTCTAGTGTCTACAACCAAAAGACGTGGGGGCTGAATCAGATCCTGTTTGCTTTTGTTGTTATTATAGTCTTTCAGAGTTAAGGTATTTAAAACTATGTCCTCTGCTTGGAGTGACGTCTTCAGTCATTCAAGCTGTTTCGGACTCAGAGATGATGGTGAACAACAGAGGGTTGCTGTTAGCTCAACATGACCGAGGAACAATGCCAAGGGAAGGGTCTCAGATCTCGTTTATACTGTTTCCAAGACAGCCATTGAGTAACTGTAGTATAATCTAATCCCTACTCTCGTCTTATTTTGGGATGCTGAGGCAGGTTTCTCTCTCTTTTTTAAAGATATAATTTACATACAGTACAGTTTACCTGTTTTAGATGTACAGTTTGATGAGTTTTGACAAACATATACAGTTTTTACATAACCAACCCCGGAATCAAGATATAGAAAATTCCATGACCTCCATTCCTGGCAACCACGGATCGATTTCTGTCCCTATATATTGCTTCTTCTAGAATGTCATATAAATGGAATCATACAGTAGAAAGCCTTTTATGTCCGTCCTCTTTCACTTAGCATAATACTTTTGAGATTTGTCCATGTTATATGTATCAGTAATTTGCTCCTTTATATTGCTGAGATGTAGGCCGTTGTATGGATGTGCAATTTGTTTATTCCTTCACTGATTGATGTACACTTATGTTGTTCCCAGTTTTTGGCAGTTCTGAATAAAGCTACTGTAAACATCGGTTTGCAGATCTTTATCTGGGCATATATTTTCATATCCCCTGGCTAAATATCTATTGATAGAAATGAGATTGCTGAGTTGCATGGTAACTGATATTCAACTTTTTAAGAAACTCTCAGTCTTTTCCCAAAATAACTATACCATTTTGTATTTTCACGAGAAATTGTTCTGCTTCCTTGCCAGTACTTAATAAAGAGAGTTTTTAAAAAAAATTATCCGTTCCAGTAGGTGTTTAGTGGTATCTCACTGTCATTTTGATTTGCATTTTCCTAATGACTAATGATATTGCGCATCTTTTCATGTATATAGTTTATATTTGCATATTTTCAATAGTAAAGTATCCATTCAAAATCATGGTTTTCATTTTGTTTATTTATTTATTTGTAATTGGGTTGTTTGTTTTCTCCTCTTAGATTTTGAGAGGTTCTTTATATATTCTGGGCACAAGTCCTGTGTTATATCTATGATTGCAAACATTTTATCCTGGTTTGTGGAATGTATTTTCATTTTCTTAACAGTATATTTTGATGAGCAGAAGTTTTAAATTTTGATCAAGTCCAATTTGTCATTTTTTTCTTTTATAGGTTTATGAGGTTTTTTTTTTGTCTTATTAAGAAATCTTTGTCTAAGCCCAGGTCATAAGTATTTTTTCCTGTTCTCTTCGAGAAACTTTATAGTTTTAGATTTAACTGTTAGGCTTGTGATTCATTTTGAATTAAATTTTGTATATGATGTTAGGCAAGCTAGTTTATTTGTTTTTAATATGTGTATCTAATGAGTCTAGCATCATTTGTTGAAATGACTATCTTTTCTCCATTGAATTACTATGACACTTTTGTCAAGAAATCAATTGGCCATATATGTGGGTCTATATCTGTACTCCATTCTGTTCCATTAATTTATATACATTTTGTTTGTTTGCTTATTTTTTCCACTATCAGATTGTCTTGATTATTGTAATTTTATAGTAAAACTTGGAATCAGGTATTGTAAACTCTCCAACTCTGTTCTTTTTCAAAATTGTTTCAGCTACTTCTATTTTAAAAAAAAGCGTAAATAGGGCTTCCCTGGTGGCGCAGTGGTTGAGAGTCCGCCTGCCGATGCAGGGGACACGGGTTCGTGCCCCGGTCCGGGAAGATCCCACGTGCCGCGGAGCAGCTGTGCCGTGAGCCATGGCCGCTGAGCCTGCTCGTCCGGAGCCTGTTGCTCCGCAACGGGAGAGGCCACAACAGTGGGAGGCCCGCGTACCCCCCCCCCCAAAAAAAAGCATAAATAAGCACACTTTGTAAAGTAAGATGGACTTTTACACGGGCACCTATAGACGGTATACGCTTCCTCTTTTTAGTAGGTAAGCAGGTTATGTCTGAAAAGGGAGACAAAGATCTTAGAACTCTCTTAAGAACAAAAGCTGCAATCTTTTGAAGTCCTGGGAAGGAAGGTTGTTAAGGGTGGTGTCTGAGTGCTGAAGCCCCAGTAGGGGTGGGGTGAATCTTTCCTGAAGAGCTCCTGGAGCTATTTTGACTGTTTGATGTTTCCTGAATACACCTGACTTTGTCACCTTCTATGTCTTTGCACATGGCCCTTCTACTTAGAACGTCTTCTCCTCCTTACCTACTTGGTAAACTCCAAGTAGGTAATCATTTATTGATTGATCATTATTATTAGCAATAATCATTTATTATTGATCATTTATGACAAAGTTCAAGCATCATATTAAATTGAATCTTCTCTGTTCCAGATGACGTCCCATGGGTCCTCATAGCTCTCTATGAAGCCCTTTTTTTTTTTTTAATAAATTTATTTATTTATTTTTGGCTGCGTTGGTTCTTCGTTGCTGCATGTGGGCTTTCTCTAGTTGCGGCGAGCAGGGGCTACTCTTCGTTGTGGTGCGCGGGCTTCTCATTGCAGTGGCTTCTCCTGTTGCGGAGCACGGGCTCTAGGCGCGCTGGCTTTAGTAGTTGTGGCATGCCGGCTCAGTAGTTGTGGCTCGCGGACTCTAGAGCGCAGGCTCAGTAGTTGTGGTGCACGGGCTTAGTTGCTCCGTGGCGTGTGGGATCTTCCTGGACTAGTGCTCGAAGCTGTGTCGCCTGCATTGGCAGGTGGATTCTTAACCACTGCACCACCAGGGAGTCCCATATGAAGCCCTTTCTTAGAGCAGCTCCCACCTGGGATTATATTTAGTTGCATGTCCCATTCCTTGATTGATTGACTCAACATTAAGCATCTACTATGTATCTAACAGGTCTCAGTGTGGTGCTGGAGACATGAAACTAATAGGTCCGATTCTCTGCTCCCAAAGCAATGGAGTCTAATGCAGGAAGCCCACCATGTAGACAAACATGTATATGCAATAAAGGCTTACAAACTGGGGCTAGAGGGTGCAATTCTGGTAAAAGAAGGGAATGATGAGGAGAGTCAAGAAAGCCACATGTGGACTTCCAAGTGGATGGCTCTTCACACTTGCTTAGTCTGAATTACAGTATAAAGGATTTCATTTATCTAAAATATTTTATAATTTAAATGTCTTAGTTGTTAGATTCACTTTCTCTTCTCCCTCCATTGTTTTAAATTGTTAATATTTTTACAATACTGGTATATTAGTGGGGGATGTGCAGTTAGGACTTCAGTAACTGTCAGTTTTAATTGAGGCCATAAAAAAGACTTGGAATTATATGAGAGATCTATTAAGCACCTAATACTTTTGAGGCAATGTACAAGGCAATATAGGAAAAACAGTAAACCAGTGTAATCAAGAAAGCTTGCTGTGTACTTGATGTGATAAGCCACAAATATAGACAAATGCTTAAGAATTTATAACACAAACATTTCAATGACAAAGGGATCTCATAAGGCAATGCATTATTATTCATCAGTTAAATTGCCTAATAAATAATTACTGCAGGAGTTCAGAGGATAGAGGTAGTCAGCCAGTTATTTTTTTTAAAATAATTTTTTTTTATACAGCAGGTTCTTATTAGTTATCTATTTTATACATATAAATGTATATATGTCAAGTTTTTATGAAGGTGGAGGAATCAGCTTCGTGCTGAAGGACAGGTAACATTTTGGATAGACGGAGAGGATGAGGAATTTATGACAGTGAATGGTGCAAACAGCTTTGACTTTGGATTCAGAAAACTGGTTTTTCTCCTCATTTTCAGAGTTCATCTCTTTATGAAGACTTTAAAATTTTTAAAAAACAATTTTAAAAGTTTTTAAACAATTTTTTAAAACTAATTTTTGTTGGCGTATAGTTGCTTTACAATGTTGTATTAGTTTCTGCTGTACAGCAAAGGGAATCAGCCATATATATATATATACCCTCTTTCGGATTTCCTTCCCATTTAGGTCACCACAGAACACTGAGTAGGGTTCCCTGTGCTCTATAGTAGGTTCCCATTAGTTATCTGTTTTATACATAGTTGTGCTTTTTACACAATTTTTAAAGGTTACCTTCCATTTACAGTTATTACAAAATATTGGCTATATTCCCCATGTTACATCTTTGTAGCCTATCTTATGCTGGATAGTTTGTACCTCTCACTCTGCCACCCCTGTATTCCCCCCCACGCCCCTACTGGTAACCACTAGCTTGTATCTGTGGATCTGCTCTATGAAGTCTTTATTAACACTTCCCTCCCTCTTCCTCCCACAGGGAAGAAGGAACTCCTTCCCACCCCCTTGCATTCTCACCATGCAGTGTATGCACATCAGCTACAACACTTTGTAGCATTTCAAAAACTTGTCATTCTGTTACTTCTTTGCTCTGTCACTTTGAGCAAGTAACCATACCTTTCAGCCTTAGTTTCTTTTTAAATTTTTTATTTATTTTTATATTTTTTAACTTTATTAGAGTATAATTGCTTTACAATGGTGTGTCAGTTTCTGCTTTATAACAAAGTGAATCAGTTATACATATATGTATGTCTCCATATCTCTTCCCTCTTGCATCTCCCTCCCTCCAACCCTCCCTATCCCACCCCTCTAGGTGGTCACAGAGCACCGAGCTGATCTCCCTGTGCTATGCGGCTGCTTCTCACTAGCTATCTATTTTACGTTTGGTAGTGTATATATGTCCATGCCTCTCTCTCATTTTGTCCCAGCTTACCCTTCCCCCTCCCTGTATCCTCAAGTCCATACTCTAGTAGGTCTGCATCTTTATTCCCATCTTACCCCTAGGTTCTTCTGACCATTTTCTTTTTTTTTTTCTTTTTTTTTAGATTCCATATATATGTGTTAGTATACGGTATTTATTTTTCTCTTTCTGACTTACTTCACTCTGTATGACAGTCTCTAGGTCCATCCACCTCACTACAGATAACTCAGTTTTGTTCCTTTTTATGGCTGAGTAATTCCATTGTATATATGTGCCACATCTTCTTTATCCATTCGTCTGTCGATGGACACTTAGGTTGTTTCCATCTCCTGGCTATTGTAAATAGAGCTGCAATGAACATTTTGGTACATGGCTCTTTTTGAATTATGGTTTTCTCAGGGTATATGCCCAGTAGTGGGATTGCTGGGTCATATGGTAGTTCTATTTGTAGTTTTTTAAGGAACCTCCATACTGTTCTCCATAGTGGCTGTATCAGTTTACATTCCCACTAAGAGTGCAACAGGGTTCCCTTTTCTCCACACCCTCTCCAGCATTTATTGTTTGTAGATTTTTTGATCATGTCATTCTGACCAGTGTGAGATGATATCTCATTGTAGTTTTGATTTGCATTTCTTTACTGATTAATGATGTTGAGCATTCTTTCATGTATTTGTTGGCAATCTGTATATCTTCTCTGGAGAAATGTCTATTTAAGTCTTCTGCCCATTTTTGGATTGGGTTGTTTGTTTTCTTGATATTGAGCTGCATGAGTTGCTTGTATGTTTTTGAGATTAATCCTTTGTCAGTTGCTTTATTTGCAAATATTTTCTCCCATTCTGAGGGTTGTCTTTTCATCTTGTTTATGGTTGCCTTTGCTGTGCAAAAGCTTTTAAGTTTCATTAGGTCCCATTTGTTTATTTTTGTTTTTATTTCACTTTCTCTAGGAGGTGGGTCAAAAAGGATCTTGCTGTGATTTATGTCATAGAGTGTTTTGCCTATGTTTTCCTCTAAGAGTTTGATGGTATCTTGCCTTACATTTAGGTCTTTAATCCATTTTGAGTTTATTTTTGTGTATGGTGTTAGGGAGTGTTCTAATTTCATTCTTTTACATGTAGCTGTCCAGTTTTCCCAGCACAACTTATTGAAGAGGCTGTCTTTTCTCCACTGTATATTCTTGCCTCCTTTATCAAAGATAAGGTGACCAAATGTGCGTGGGTTTATCTCTGGGCTTTCTATCATGTTCCATTGATCTATATTTCTGTTTTTGTGCCAGTACTATCTTGATTACAATAGCTTTGCAGTATAGTCTGAAGTCAGGGAGCCTGATTCTTCCAGCTCTGTTTTTCTTTCTCAAGATTGCTTTGGCTATTCACGGTCTTTTGTGTTTCCATACAAATTGTGAAATTTTTTGTTCTAGTTTTGTGAAAAATGCCATTGGTAGTTTGATAGGGATTGCATTGAATCTGTAGATTGCTTTGAGTAGTAGAGTCATTTTCACAATGTTGATTCTTCCAATCCAAGAACATAGTATATCTCTCCATCTATTTGTATCATCTTTAATTTCTTTCATCAGTGTCTTATGGTTTTCTGCATACAGGTCTTTTGTCTCCTTAGGTAGGTTTATTCCTAGGCATTTTATTCTTTTTGTTGCAGTGGTAAATGGGAGTGTTTCCTTAATTTCTCTTTCAGATTTTTCATCATTAGTGTGTAGGAATGCAAGAGATTTCTGTGCATTAATTTTGTATCCTGCTACTTTACCAGATTCATTGATTAGCTCTAGTAGTTTTCTGGTAGCATCTGTAGGATTCTCTATGTATAGTATCATGTCATCTGCAAACAGTGACAGCTTTACTTCTTCTTTTCCAATTTGGAATCCTTTTATTTCTTTTTCTTCTCTGATTGCTGTGGGTAAAACTTCCAAAACTATGTTGAATAATAGTGGTGAGAGTGGGCAACCTTGTCTTGTTCCTGATCTCAGTGGAAATGGTTTCAGTTTTTCACCATTGAGGACAATGTTGGCTGTGGGTTTGTCATATATGGCCTTTATTATGTTGAGGAAAGTTCCCTCTATGCCTACTTTCTGCAGGGTTTTTATCATAAATGGGTGTTGAATTTTGTCAAAAGCTTTCTCCACATCTATTGAGATGATCATATGGTTTTTCTCCTTCAATTTGTTAATATGGTTTATCACATTGATTGATTGGCGTATATTGGAGAATCCTTGCATTCCTGGGATAAACCCCACTTGATCATAGTGTATGATCCTTTTAATGTGCTGTTGGATTCTGTTTGTTAGTATTTTGTTGACAGCCTTACTTTCTTTATTTGTAAAATAGAGATTCCTACGTCTGGGGGTTGTTCTGAAAGTTAAATCGGATGGTGTGTACAAAGTGACTCAGATAGTGTGAAGTCCACACAAAATCTCCACAAATGTTATATTTCTGTCCATTGATATGACCACAGGCTTGGAGAGGGAAAGACAATAGCGTATGTTAGGAGCAAGGGAGAGGAACAAACAGACACCCCAGGGCTCTGTGGAGGACGATGGGGGTAAGCGGAAGTCCTTGCCCGTATGACACATTTCTAATCCTTAAAATCAGTGTCTTCCTACCATCAAAAAAATTGTAAAGTTACACCAAACAGATGAGGCTTATATCAGCCTTTAAAAAAATCCTGTTCAACCTATCAGCATTAAAAAAAAAAGTTATTATTACTCTTTTCTATGTGAATACTTCCTATTGAAAATCTACAACTGATTTATTTTTAAGGTTAAAAGAATCAGATGCTCATTTTTTGACCGTAAGTTTCACCATTTGTAAATGTAATCATGGAAAAAAGAAAATAAAATGTTGTAGTTTGGGAATCTGAAAACATTGAGAAAAAAAATGTTTATGTTTAGAAGAGTGTCCAGAAATGTTTAAAATTAACTTATTACTGATTTTGATCATCTCATTTCAAATCATTTAAATTTCATGTGTAGCTTCATCGAACTCTGTGCAAAAATTTTGTTTCCAGCCAGAGATGCTCATGAATGAAAAATAGTTAATATATACATTTATAGGTATGAAAACCATAAAGTCGCAAAAGGAATGCTCTGTTCAGGTCTGGTCAATGTAGACATTGTAATGGAGGGAATATGCAGTAAGTAAGAGAAATTTCAATTGCTTGGAGCCCACAGACATCCTGTAGTCAGAAGAATGTCAGTTGATATCTGTGCAGCAGCTACTGTATACTTGAAACTTTACTTGTTGTTTTCACTATTTATCCAAGAAAGCAAAAATAAGAAGAGCAGCGAAAAGAAAAGAAGAAAACAAATTGCCCTTTTTTCCATGCTAGAAGCTCAGAGGACAGTTCATGCTCTCAGCCTGCAAAGATGGTGGGCACAACCTCTTGAAGAGAGATTGTGTATTAAAGGACCTAAAACTGAGCAGAATGACACAGTTGGGCTACCTCCGAATCTCTTAACCATCTTCTTTAGATGGAAATCTAGCCCTTTCCTCAAAGACCAAGCTGTTGTGCTATAGTTTGACCCACCATCATTAAATACACGTGCTTATACACAAAACAGACAAGGAATCTTTTTCCTTATCCTTCATGAAACCGTCCTGCATTGAAATAAAAAGGAATCATTCAAGAAAGCAGAGCTTTATTAAGACCTATTGTTCCCACTTGGAGAGTCTAAGCCAGGGCCCCTGCCTTTTTAATTTCCCTAAAGAGGATCACAGTAGAGGTTCTAACTCTGCAACGGGATTAATCTGTAAACTCCACACAGGATGGAGAGAGGCAGGAGTTTGATTTAGGTGTTAATTATAGGAGCATATTCACACATGGTACACGTCAATCAACGTTCCTAGTGGGTTTAAAACATCCACAAGAAAATGCACTCCAGAGAACTCCCAGTTCTTGCCTTAAAGTATGTATATCAAAAAACTTAAAAAAAAAATCAGTTTCTTGTGGGATTGATACACGCTTGAAGCAGCTGGCTGGGACCTATAGCATTGCCCTGTGATGGTGTTTCTTTCAGGGAGGGAGAGAAAATGGGGAGTTTTTCATGCTTTTCTGAATTTACAACATCCGATTCAGGGCGGTCATGGCCCAGTTAGGGTCTTGAAAAGCAAATGGTGCCCTGACAGCTGAGGAAATTTCTGGAGAAGAGGGGAAAAAATCTCTGTGAGGACTCAGCGTTTGAGAGCAGCAGCCTCTAGAATCCCAAAAGTGCAGTAATATTTTTCAGCAAGAAAACCAGAAAAATAGATTCATTAAGTTAGGTGATGTCTCTTTTACTGTATCAACAGTCTTTTAATCTGACAAAGGACTCAAGGCAAGAAAAGTGGTACCTGAGTGTTTTGATCCATTGCAGCTAGAGTTGTAATTAGTAGTTCTCTTTGCTCGAAGTTCCCTAAAAAGGCGAGGAAAAAGGATGGGCAAAGATACTGGTAGAGAGAAGACGGTATGTGGAGCTGTCTCTTCTTTGTAAACCTGTTGCTGTCGTACAACCAAGAATGGCTGGTAGAGAAATGCTGATTTATCAGAGGCTGCACACTTCCTCCCATGATGACTGAATACTGAGCTGGAAAAAGAATTAGCCTAATTATTAAGTCCTAAGTAGTAAGCTAACTCAAAACAGCTAGCTTCAGGAAAATTGTTGATATACTGACCAAGTCTCTTTCTCAAAGTACTGATGAAAATATGAAGGAAAAAGCAGACCAAGTGTTACTTTTAAATAGAATTTCAATATATGTGGAGGAGTGGGGATGGGTGAGTGAAATAGGTGACGGAGATTAAGAGGTACAAACCTCCAGTATATAATAAATGTCACGGGGAGGTAATATACAGCATAAAGAATATGGTCAATGATCATCATAATAACTTCATGTGGAGACAGATGGTTACTAGACTGATCATCTCATAATGTCTGCAAATATCAGTCACTAGGTAGTACACCTGAAACTAACGTAATCTTGTACGACAACTATATTTCAATTTGAAAAATTTTAAGCAGTAACTAAATATATGTGGGTCACATAGTTTACAGAGGGTGAGAAATCCAGCTGGAATCTGAAAAATGCACCCCCTTATCTCCTTACAGTTTTAACCAGCCCCGGATGTTAATAAAACATGGTTATCTCAAAATATACTTTTCAGAAGACATATTCTGTGTCAGTTAAAGAGTTTAGCCCATGAGCACTTTAAAGAGATTTATCTGAATTTTATAGTTAAAAAAAAAAAGGCCACGCTTATCAGTTCTGCACCTGTGATGAGAAAGGCCTTTGTTCTACGAAAACCCACAGTCTCAGGCGCAGAGACGGGCCACAGCCAAGGATGCTGTGCTTCCAGCCACTTTTGCTTGCCGCCAGGTACCCAGAAGCTCCATGTGGAAATGGCAGGACAGACCCTTTCCCTATGTGGGAACTCCAGAAAATGTGAAACCTACCTCAAGTTAATACCGGGATTTTTTTTTTTTTAAACTAATCATGACAAGATTAATACAGAAAATTCAAACAAGAAAAAACAGGGTCTAGCTCATTCCCCTGAGGTAGTAGAGGGGAAATTTCTAGGGAGATCGGGTTTCGTTTTTGTATAATTACACACTCCATTGAATTTAATTATTTCATAGTTAAATGCCTAAAAGACAAATGTCTCCGCAGTATCTACCTTCATTTTCTTTCTGGTGTAATCACATTTTTCTAGATTGTTTGGATGAGAAAGTGGGTTTTAGGTAACGTTCGATGTCTGGCATGAAATGAGAGCTCTATTTGCAAAGTGTTTTCATCATCTATTATTTAGCTAAGCTCATTTTATGTGAAAAATTAAAAATTGGTTAAGGATCTTTATTTGAAGGCCACAGGTCCTTATTCTCAATCCAGCTTCCCGAGGCTACTGTTGGACTTTTCCAGGTCTGATCGTTAGACCATTTAAAAGGTCAGCTCCTGCCTGAGCCACCCCACTGGGCTGGTCACATACTGGAAAGAGGATGAGGTTTTGAAAGATTTATCTCAGAGGCCAGAGATTTCAACCCAGCGTCAGACATTCTGTAACTTTTCTCCATGTGAGTTAGACAACGTCGTCTGTCTAAATTAGGTCCAGAGTAGATTTTTGCCAAGTGTGGTCATGGGAAGAATGTTGGTGGAAAGACCTGCTTTCTTTCTAAGTCTAGCTCTGCCACTCACTTGCCACTGGACTCATACTTTCATTCTACATTTATTCAACCTTTGTGAATGCCTCTCACATGGCAGACTGATGGCGCGCGGTTGGTTTTCTTCTTACATGTCAGAAAGAACTATAGCTGACGAGCTATGAGCAGGTCTCTGGACTCAGATAGTCCCCGCTTTGTGACTAATGTGTCCTTGTGTATTTGCCTCCTCTCTCCAGGCCTCAGTTTCCTCATTTACAAAAGGGGGATCATAATTTATATTTCACAGATTTGACTGGGATTCAGAAGAGCCACTGAAGGCAAAGTGTGTGGTACAACACCAGGCCAACTGTAGGTGTCCTTCAAACAGCAGCTGTTGCTGTCACCTCGAGAAGCAGAAGCCAGTAGGGGCCAGTGGATTCTCACTGGAATGAGAATCAGAAGATCTGGTTAGAGTCCTTGGTTTACCACTTGGCCTTGGGCAAGTAATTTAAACTTTTTCAGCCTGAGGCCATATCTGTACAGAGAAGACAAGGGAGTCATGCCTACTTCAGGGTCCTCTAGTGGATTAAAATAGATGAGTGTGAAAACAGTTGCCTTTCGTCTACCTCTACCGCCCATCCCTCAGCATCTAGAAAGAATGTTGTACAACACAATTTTGGTCTCGCTGAACATTTGTCAGGACTCCCAACTTCCTCCAGAATTAAGTCCATATTTATGAGCATGGTGTGCTAAGCTGTGCACCCCAGTCTCTTGCTTAGGCTACAACTGCTATTCCAACCCACCTTTCTATTATCTCTAACTAATTTCTTTTTTTTCTTTTTAATTGATTTTTTAAATTGGAGTATAGTTCATTTACAATGTTGTGTTAGTTTTTGCTGTACAGCAAAGTGAGTCAGTTGTACACACACATATATCCACTCTTTTTTAGATTCTGTTCTCATATAGGTCATTGCAGAGTATTGAATAGAGTTCCCTGTGCTATTCAGCAGTTTCTTTTATTAGTTATCTATTTTATATATAGTAGTGTGTATATGTCAACCGCAATCTCCCAATTTACCGCCCCCCCTCCGCTTTCCCCCCTGGTAACACAAGTTTGTTTTCTACATCTGTGATTCAATTTCTGTTTTGTAAGTAGGTTCATTTGTACCATTTCTTTAGATTCCACATATAAGCGATATCATATGATATTTGTCTTTCTCTGCCTGAATTCACGCAGTATGATAATCTCTAGGTCCATCCATGTCACCGCAAATGGCATTATTTCATTCTTTTTCATGGCTGAATAATATTCCATTGTATATATGCACCACATCTTCTTTATCCATTCCTCCGTGGACGGACACTTAGGTTGCTTCTATGTCCTGGCTATTGTAAATAGTGCTGCAATGAACATTTGGGTGCATTCTAACTAATTTCTAATCCCATGGAACCAACACACATTTCCTCCAGCACGCTTTGCCTTTGCACAGACTATTCCTCCTACGTAAATGTCCTTTTCCTTTTTTACGTAGCAACCCCCCCTCATCATTTAGGGTTACGCTCTCGTGTATTTTCTGCCGACTTTCCTGACTACTCAGTGGGGAGTGAGTTCATCCCTCTCTCCTCTGATCTAGCAATTTGTCAATGCCTTCATTCTGGAACAAACAGATGGCCTTGGGTTTTTATCAACATATATATTTTCTTAAGAATAAGAATAGTGTTTTATTCATCTTTGCATCCCAAGAGGCTAGGACAATGCCTGACATGTCTTTGGCATTCGGTAAATTATTTTTAAACAAAGGAAAGGAGGAAAGAAAGAAAGAGTTAAAGTTATTATTGTTTAATTCATTTTTACCGTAACAGGCAAACCCATAGTTTTTTAAGTTAAAAAAGGAAAAGGCTGTAGGCACTTGGAACACATTACTCCAAAGCGCCATTCTGAGCTGAGCTGGCCCTCCAGGCAAGAGGAATCTCTCAACTACTTTTAACAATTGTAATTTCAATATTTTTTGGTATTAAAACAACAAAGGGGTCAACCTTTTCTTTCTTCTAGTACATATCAATAATACAGAGGTATTCCTAAGGAAAAATTATTAACTAATTTTAAAATGAATTACATGTGCCTATGTAATCAATGCAAGGATTTTTCTTGGTTTGGGTCTTCCTAGAAAAATTATAACTGGTCATAATAAGAATTGGAAATAAATCCTAGTCAGGTGTCATAAAATTTCAACATAAATGACTAAAAAGTAATTACCAACCCAAGACAGAAAAAAGAAATGGTAGGAGGAGAGGGAGATAGATAGAAGAAAAAAACACGATTTGGAGGCTTTGAAGCTTCCTTAACATGGTGGTCAGCTGGGTCTAGTCTGACTTCCTGACTCCTTCACAAGATATAACTAAGTTTAGGGGTAAGATTCAGTTTGCATTGGGACTATGTCCAGTTCCCTTTCTTATCTTTTCCTTCACATCCAAGTGTCCAGGTATTTTTGCTGTTGGTCTCGCCATCCTCCCCTGGTCTCAACAGGTCTGTGAGCCTCTGGAGTGACCCAGGCCCACAAGTCTCCTTTTCTCCGCATTACAGCTTTACAGACCAGTGGCTTTCCAGAAGCGCTCATCTAAAGCAAACTGCTAAGCAAATCCACGCTAGGGTGCAGCCCTCCCAGGGGGTTTCACATTTGAAAAGAGGTCAGCAAGTTAACCAAAATACATTTCTGAGGGATAGAATTTCAAGGGGTGTGAGCAAGTGAAGTGTGAAATTTCATGCCTCTGGAGGGAAGCCGCGTTAGCCTTGGAAGTCTTCTCAGTTCAGGCACTTCTCAGCCATGGGTTGTTGCCGCCAGGTTTCCTGTCACCCGGGGAAACGGAAGGGACTGGAGGAAATAGCGCTGCTGGAGCTGGTGGGGCAAGATCTGGCAGCAGATGGTTACAGACACGTGGTAAAAAATGGTAGCACACAGTGAAGCATGCAGCGCTTAAATCGGCTCGATGTTGGCATCTAAGCATTTCGTCTACAGTTATAAATAATATTCCCTGAAGCCCATCTTTTAAAAATGGTTATTGGAGTATAGTTGATTTACAATGTTGTGTTAGTTTCTGTCGTACAACCAAGTGCATCGGTTATACATATACATATAAACACTCTTTTAGATTCTTTTCCCATATAGGTCATTACAGGGTATTGAGTAGAGTTCCCTGTGCTATACAGTAGGTCCTTATTAGTTATCTATTTTATATATAGTAGTGGGTATATGTCCATCCCAGTCTCCCAGTTTATCCTCCTACCCTCTTCAGCCCTGGTAACCATAACTTTGTTTTCTACCTCTGTGACTCTATTTCTGTTTTGTAAATAAGTTCATTTGTATCATTTTTTTTTTTTAAGGTTCCACATACAAGCAATATTATAGGATATTTGTCTTTCTTGGTATGACTTACCCTGAAGTCCATTTTTAAGGCTGTCAATACACACTTTAAAAATTCACTGTTAAAGTTTTAGTGAAAATTCAAGTTTAATGAAAACAAAGCCACTGGACAGTCAGCTTCTGATTACTGCTGTGGAGCAGAAGACATAGGGGAATGGTCATACGTTCTCAGTGAGCCATGAGTTTTTATTTTAACTGGAGTGTAAACTATGCCTTTTTCAATGCCAAGCAAGTCTCTTAAAAGAGGGATGCAAAATCACTGTAAAAAGACCTCGAGGGCTTCCCTGGTGGCGCAGTGGTTGAGAGTCCGCCCGCCGATGCGGGCGACACGGGTTCGTGCCCTGGTCTGGGAGGATCCCACATGCCACGGAGCGGCTGGGCCCATGAGCCATGGCTGCTGGGCCTGTGCGTCCGGAGCCTGTGCTCCGCAACGGGAGAGTCCACAACAGTGAGAGGCTCGCGTACCACAAAAAAAAAAGAAAAGAAAAGAAAAGAAAAAGACCTCGAGATGTTGACTAGGATAAAATCATAGAATCTGGTGTTGGGAGGCAACTTAAGATCATCCTCCCGCTGACTTTTACAAGTTGCTATCACTTGAGGAAATGAGAGCACAGGGTAAAGGCAAGAATTTTGCTTAGAAACCCAAAAACCTCAGTTATTCTCTGTGTCGCACTTCTGTTTGCATGATGTCAGACAAGTCACTTTTTTCTATAAGGGGTGGTAAACTGGGAGTGAAAAGCCAAGATTCAGTGCAAACACATGTTTTGGTTTTCCTACAGCATTTCCTCCTAAAAATCTGGATATCCAGTTTCTGTTGGGAAAAAAAAAATGTGTGTGTGTGTGTGTGGGTGATAATCAGTTGATCTTGGGTCTCATTTTCTGTGACACTTGACCAGAGCTGAGTAGTACCATCCCTTTGAGCTTTGTGCCATCTTGGTGGCCACTGTCCTCACCACTCTCTACACTTATCCTGGCCCATCCCTTTCATTCATTATCTGTATTTGAAAGGCACTGAGATCGCTGAATTAGACATCACGTATCAACATTACTGTTTGTAAAATGGGCAGTGGGGAGGGTGACAAATGATGCTAGTAAAGGAGTTTCCAAATTTAGTTGATGATAGAAATAATGGAACATCTCGATAAAAATACAAATGTTGGGGCCCAACACGTGTAGATTCTCAGTGGATATGGGATGCAGGGAGGGGGATCTCTGATTATGTTTTTTGTTTTTTCAAAGTCCCGCAGCTTACGCCAGCAATTAGCTAGGGTTAGAATCCTGACTTAAACGATCTCTAAAATTCTATCAATCCAACTCACCCCAGAATTCTAGTTTGATAATCTTTTTCAGGTCAATGGACTTCAATGCATTTAAGGCTCTGGTGTAATTATTAAATCCAATTAGCCACTGAGTTAACTTATTTTCAATCAGCCTTAGGCTATTTACCATAACATCCCCCAACCTGAGATCTGAATAGGAACAAAGGGACCTGGGAAGTGAATACCACTCATCTATCACTGCCACATTGAAGTGACTCATTCACACAGCAGGTAAAAATTCCCACAGCCTGCTCCCTCTTCTGACGATATACATATTAAAAAAAAAAAAAAAGTCAGGGAAGAGAGGAACTTCTTATCAATGCACCATTTGAGTGTAAATAACAGAAGGGATATCCAGGATTAAGGGTACTCTGATAAAAGGCACATTCTTACACGGGCCTTTTTAACTTGTGTTCAGGACAGTTTCCTAGAAACTTGAAAATAACAGGAAGGATTTAAATTTGATGCAGTGGGGTCTTTAAAAATTCGGCCCAAGTCTTTCTGTTCTTTCAACTCGCCCTTCAAGGTATCACAATGTGAGAGAATGCAGACTTTGAGTTCAGACTGCCTAATATCAGAAAACTGTGGACTGATGTCTGTAGACAAGAGGCTTGGGGAGCTAAGTGGTTTCTATGGAGATGGGAATTAGTGAGGGAGTGCTTTCCTTTTGATTATTCTCCATCTTAATAGGGACCATTTATCTTTTTCTGAAGGAATAAGGACATCTTTGGGAACAATAACAAGGCTTGAGTGAGACTGTTCCATGTTAACTATCTTAAAATATCAAACCCCTGCTTCTTTCAATAATAAATCATGAGGTCTTGGATGGTGGCCTTTGCCCAAGTAGTCTGACTTGATTTTGTCTCATGACAAAATCAGGAAATCCATCTGAGTTTGGTATGATTTATAATATTTCAAATATTAGTATATTATTTTAAAGCTGAGATGTATACTCAGTATTTGTAATGATAATCACTTGAATTCATCTTTAGTCTCTGGACAATACATAATGCTTTCAGTTATATCTGAGAAGTAAGAGATATGAACCAACATTCCTATTTTTTCAAATGGAGAAACTAAAACATAAACAACGGACGTGATGTTTTTCATAATCTGTGGAAAATGAATGTGAGGATATATATAATGTTTCTGGAATCCAAATTTAATGACTTTTCTTTTTGCATTCCCATGAACATTTTTTCTTTTCTTATTCTTTGCTAACACATAACTGTAACACAGTTGAATTAAATAAAAATGTATAAAGTAAAAAGTGAAAGTTACACAAATTCCACTACCCAGAGTTAGCAACTGTTGTCTCTTTAACTGATATCTTCCCCAATATTTTTCTTAGTCTATATATATATATACACAGATATATGGATAGTTTATTTCCTTACATTTTATAAAAATGAGCTCCTATGCAGTTCTGAAACTTTTTATCTTGACAATATATCATGGACTTTTTTTTTTTCCTCTGTGTCAGCACATCTAGGTCTACATCTTTTTGCCTTTTTTTTTTTTAAATGGGTGCCTGATAATTCATTACACGGTTGTACCATTATTTATTTAATCATTTTCTTATTTTGGACATTTAAGTTGTTTTCTCTTTTTTTTTTCCTTCTCTTCCTCCTCCTCTTCTTTTTGTTTTCTAAGAATATATTTTTAAAATTTTAAAAATTTTTTATTGGTGTATAGTTGATTTACAATGTTGTGTTAGTTTCAAGTGCACAGCAAAGTGAATCAGATATACATATACCTATATTCACTCTTTTTTAGATTCTTTTCCTATATACCTCCTCTTCTTTTTTACAAACAATGTTGCTTTAATTTACATTTAGAAGTTTGATAAGTCTATCAGTATGTCCTTTAAACAGGAACCAGTTTTCATTGCAGGAAAACCTCTAAGAAGGTGCATTCTCAACGCGCTGATGTAACAATACACTGGATGGTTTTAATGAAAAAAAAAATCCTTTTAATGGTACGGTGAAAAGTGGTAACTCATGGTCCCAATATATACTTCTTTGAATATTAGTGAGTTCTTTGATTCACTTTGAACCCTCTTTTTTCCCACTTAAAAAAAAAATTGAAATATAGTTGATATACAATGTGTTAATTTCTGCTGTTCAGCAAAGTGATTCAGTTACATGTATATATACATTCCTTTTTATTTTCTTTTCCATTATGGTTTATCACAGGATATTGAATATAGTTGCCTGTGCTATAAGTAGGATCTTGTTGTTTATCCATTCTACATACAATAGTTTGCATTTGAATGCTGGAACCTTTTAATCCCAGGGGTTCTCAACCTTCCTTTCACATTGAATCTCTTAGAGGATTTGTAAAATTTCTGATGTTCAGGCCAAGGCTACAATTAAATCACAACCTCTAGAGCCAACTACCAGGCATCAGTATGTTTCAGAGCTCCTCGAATGAGTCCAATGTGCGTAGCTGGCTTCATGGCCCAGTGCTCAGAAGGCGCCCAGGCTTGATTCAAGGCTCTGCTGTCACTGTCTTGAAATTCATAATAATTTTATCTTTGACACTGTGTTTTTTATGTTAAGTTTGATGGGACGAAGGAGCATGCCATTCATGTATAACCTCCCTGATGCTCCCTGAGCACTGAACTCTGGTGGACCCACGATGTATGGGAATTCAGTGAGGTGTGAGATGCAAAGTGAGTACAGGTTAAGCGTGTAAGCGTGTTACATCTACTCCTGAGTAAGTGGGGGAGATGACAGCCCAGAGAAGCTTCTCTTTCCAATCGAACCAGAACTTGCTTCCAATGCAGAGGAGAATAATGATTTCTTAAGAACTACAAGGAACCCTATCACACCATCTCTTACTTACATCACTTCCCTATATTAGCCATTTCATTTACACTGCAACTTTCTCTTACTTGGAAGGAAAGGGAATGATAAGGCAAAACTTTTCTTTTTAGACCTTCCTTATTCATCAGGAGATAGAGAGTGTTGGTAGAATGTGTGTGAATCAAAAAGTGAAATAAAGACAATTGATTAGTTTTGTGCAGCATTTCCACTGTTCTAATAAAAATAAAATATGTGCTATGAAATACAAGTTGTGTACTTTTGGTGATACTACGTATCAGCTGAATGCTCTTGTATTTGCTTTTAAGCCTAGCGTTGTACAATATAAAGAAAATGACAAAATGGTATAGTAATTTGAGATTTAAAGTTTTCTTTACTTAGAACATCATTAAATACCAAATAAAAAGCACTTTTACCGGTCAAGAGAGAGAATGTGGATAAAAACCTCAGTGCTTTAGTGCCCTTTTTCCTATGTTTGAACAACGAGCCCTACATTTTAGTTTGCATTGGGCTCCACAAATTATGTAGCCAGTCCTGCCCACGTATAGTCAAGTCTGAGAATCCATTTAGGACCTAATCCTTACCTTACACTGTATAAAGTTCTCTTCCCCTTCTACTTGGTCTCCAGTGCTATAGTGTTTTGTTGTACTTCAGTTGTTTATGGTTTACTTTACAGGAATGTAAATTTTCCACCCTAGAAGACACCTAGAAATCTAGGAGCTGTGAAGGGTCTAGAAACATATGTGTATAATTGCTTTTCTGATAGAAAGATAAATAGTAGAATTCAAAGTAATTCAGTTTATAATTTTTAATATGGTTATAGGAGATATCCTATCACTCTCAATAGATTATAAACTCCATAAAGGCATGATTTTTGTCCCCCTCCCAAGAGTTACTAGCATGCCAACCATATAGCAGATGCTCCAGAAATATTGCTGAATTCATTAATCACCAAGTTTGCAAAGATCGAGGTTTTTAATATTTAAGGTTACTCTTCTCGCACATTTGTGCATTCCAGTGATAAACTAACTGCTATCTGATCACCAACTCATCTTGACTACTGCTTTTGCTGTGCGTTCTTAGATCTAACTCTGTATCTTGAAGTAGCTATATTATCTCTTATTGACACTTCATTCCATGGCTCACCTCCTGTCCTTTGTGGTCATGGTAAAGTCATCTTTGAGGAGTATTTTTAAAAGGTCTTATTGGTAAAATCTAGTTGTTAATTTGGAGATTTGTGATGAGCTTGGAGATCTCCAGCAGAGGAGGAGAATCAGATGTATACAATGAACATTAGGAATGTTGTCCCAGGGAGAAGTCATGGGCCATGGACCACAGGTGACCTTGTTCTGAAGCTGACCCCTTTGTTGGGAAGACCTAGAGTGGAAGCAGCCAGGTAGGACTCCCCGCTCCTGCACCTGGGCCTGTTTCAATAGACTTGTAGCTGGTGAGAGTAAGGATAGCAAAGACACTTCTCTGGGAAAAGGTGATAAGGATCTAAAGCTGATTCACTTTGTTATGCAGCAGAAACGAACACACCATTGTAAAGCAGTTATACTCCAATAAAGATGTTAAAAATAAAGTGAAGGAAATTTGTAGGAAGTGTGGGAATCTATCAAACAAAATGATAGACCAAATATATATATATAACACACACACACATATATATATATGATATCTATCTATCCATCTATATGTGAGTAATTTCCAAAATTCTGAAGTAACAAAATTAAAATGTCTCTCTCTTTTGGGCTGCCTGTCCCTAGCATGTTTTCAGAACCTCCTTAAAGAGATACAAGTTGAATTATTGCCTAAGACTCTGTCAGCATCAGGACATGGAGGCCCTATGCACTTAGACAGTAAACTTGAGTTTGGGGCATTACATAATCAGATCAAGCGGTGCTGGCCTCATGGAAATTAAAGAGAAGAGGATTATATTTAGCTTATTTTTAGACTAATCTTAGTGAGCATCACAGACAAGGATATTAATTTTTTAAATGAAAAGTAGACTGTTTACCATGCACAAAAGATCATTTGTGCTACCCAAATCTATGCTAATCTCCATTCCAAATCCCTTAGCAACTGTTACTTGGTTGGAAAGGTTTAATTTTCATGAAAGGAAGAAAACTTTCAGAACTTGTTGCGGTGAAATGTAGTTTGGGAGAATTGAGTTGTTATTAAAGATATTAAAAATTACATAAAGCGATAAAATGGTTGTTTAACATGAGTTTGAATTATTCTTGAAATGCACCAAAATCTTCCTAAATCTGCTACTCAACTAAGGTGCTTTAATCCCTGCATTGTCATACAACATAGTTAATAATAGAAATAGAAAAGTATAGCTGAACAGCATGTGAATTGGAGATTAAAAAGGCTTCCCGGAGTTTTCTTTAAGTAGACATTCATTCATTCATTTTCTCACTCACCAAGTGGTACATGAGTATCTCTCATGTACTAGATTCCAGGCATAGAGAAGAGAATAGATCTAGTGCCAGGCCTGAGAGCGTTTATAATCTAGTGGGAATATGAATTTATAAACTGATAAAGGTATGAAATATAACCATTGTTGTGTTGGAGTTACGAGGAATTTTACACAGCTGAAAACTTAAGTGGAACTGGGCATACACCCAGAGAAAACCATAATTCAAAAAGACACACGCACTCCAAAGTTCATTGCAGCACTATTTACAATAGCCTGGTCATGGAAGCAACCTAAATGCCCATCGACAGACAAATGGATAAAGATGTGGTACATATATACAATGGAATATTTCTCAGCCATGAAAAGGAATGAACTTGGGTCATTTGTAGAGATGTGGATGGATCTAGAGACTGTCATACAGAGTAAAGTAAGTCAGAAAGAGAAAAACCAATGCTGTATATTAACGCATATATGTGGAATTTAGAAAAATGGTACAGATGAACCAGTTTGCAAGGCAGAAATAGAGACACAGACGTAGAGAACAAACGTACGGACACCAAAGGGGGAAAACGGTGGGCGGGTGGTGGGATGAACTGGGAGATTGAGATTGACATGTATACATTGATGTGTATAAAATGGATAACTAATAAGAACCTGCTGTATTTAAAAAAATAAAATTAAATTAAAAAAAAACCCAAGTGGAATGGAAAATTTCTAGGAAAAAAATATAACGTACTATTATTGAATCAAGAAGAAACAAACCATATTGTATCAGCAGTTAAAAATATAATAACAAGAAAAACAAAGAAAAACAACCATGCAAGATCCAGGCCATTTATAGGCACATTTTCCCAAACATTTCAGGAACAGATAACTCCTATATTTTGCAGCATGTTATAAGTATTTGTTATATATATTCATTAGTGAATAAATAAAGAGAATAAGCAAAGAGGGAATGCATCCCATCTCTTTTTTTGAGGCTAATAGAATCTCGATAACAAAACCAGACAAGAACAGAGCAAGAAAGGAAAATTACGATCTAATACCATTTATGAAATAGATGTTCATATTAGATTCATATATATATGTTTGTGTATCTGAGTATGTGTGTATAATATAATGCTTCATAATCAAGTTGGGTTTAGTCTGGGAATATAAGGAAGGCTTAAAATGAAAGAATTTATGGATGTAATTTTCTACGTTAAATACTCAATGACACTAAACAATGGATTATCTCAGTGGATGCAGAAAAATCATCTGATAAAACTCTGCTTCCTTTCATTATGAAAACTCTCTGCAAAGTAGAAATAGCAGTGAATTTCTTTTACTTGATAAAAAGTATTCATCAAAATTCTGTAGCATACTTAATGATGAACAGAAGAATTTCCTTTGAAGTCAGTAAGAAGAGCGGCGACCTTGCTCATCCTTGTACTGGAGGTATAAGCTAGTTGTAGTAAAACCAGGAAAAAAAGGCATGAAGGTTGAGAAAACAAACCAGCACTTCCAATATTTACACACTATATTTACATATTTGTGATTAAAACCCAAGAGGATCAGAGAGAATCTTATTAGAACTAATAAGCAAATTTGACAAAGATTCTGAATAAAATACCAGTATACAAAAATCATTTATATTAACATACCACAGCCACAAATAAACAGAAAATATAATTTATAATGTTCTTTTTTATAATAGCAATAAAAACTCTGATGGGCCTAGGAATAAATCTAACAAAAGACATGGAGTGGTTTCAGCTGCGAGAAAAAGAAAATCGTATCTAAATCATGAGGACATTTATTGTTTAGTGAAGAAAATGTCTGAACGTATGCTTTGGCAGCTCAACGCCGTTGGCCGTGTTCTGGGTCCTTTGCGCTGGTTTTGCTCGGCCATCAGGGCTGGCTTTGTGGGCATGAGATCTGTCAAATCAAACAGGGGTCCACACTCAGAAGGTCTCTGTGCTTGGTTTAGTGCTCTGCTGTTTGGAAAGTCTTGATAATTTTATATTTGAATTTGTGTTTCGTAAATGACATCCAATGGGACAGTGGCACAAGTGTGTGAGCAGAGGAGGTATGTGTAACTTGCGTGTCTCACTCCTTGCATCATCTCTGTGATATCCTGCAAGCACAGAATCCCAGTGGACCCACAATGCATGGGAATTCGGTGAGACTCGAAGTGAGGACCAGTTAGCCGTGTTCCATCTGACTGAAGCAGGGAGATTACAGCCCAGGGAGGCTATATTTTTCCATTCAAACCAGAACTTGCTTCAGATACAGAAAGGAAACCGTGACATTCTGAGAGACACGGACAACCAAGGGTCCCTATCATATCCTCTCTTACTTCCGTCACTTCCCTGTATATTAGCCATTTCATTTATACTGAAAAAGATGACATAGGAGAAAAGCGAAAGATAGGGCAACCCATTGTATCTTTTCCTTTCAGTCCTTCCTTACTTATCAGTAAGTCCAAGGTAGAGAGTGTTGGTTGAATGTGTGCAAATAGAGACATGAAATAAAGACAACTGAGTTAGTCTTGTGCAGAATTTCTACTGTTCTGGTAAGAATGAAATATGTATGCATGTCCAAGCTATGAAATACAAATTATGTAATTTCGGGTTCCTGCAAATGAGTTGAATACTCTTATATTTGCATTTAAAACTGGCATTGCATGATATAGAGAAAATGGTAAAATTCATGCTAACCACTTGAGGTTTTAATTTTTCTTTACTGAGAACTCTATTAAACTGCAAATAAAAACCTATCATGGCAAAGCAAGAGAGAGTAGTACCTTTAACAGCGCTTTATTGCTGCTCTTTGGACAAGGGGCCCTGTGTTTTCAGTTTTGTATTGGGCCCTGCAAATTATGTAGCTGGCTTTGTCTGCCATCCTCAGCTTAGGGCTTGCCCTCCATCTTCCCCCCTGTAAGAGTTGTCCCATAATTGCCAGACTGCTTTCAAAGGTCCAGGCATCAAGTCTGCAGCTGAGGCAGAAAAAAGATGGAAGAGTTGGTGACAGCAAGCTTTTGTATTATAGTCCTTGCCTTTATCAGGAAGTTAAAAGTCTTTCCAGAAGAGTTCAGCTAATTCTGGACCCCATGGATACTTTAAGTTGCAAAATGAATGGGACAGACAGCATCTGGAAAACAGGATAGAAACAGCCAAGCTGATATCTGGCTACGAATACTGCCGAAGCCAGGGGTTGGTAGACATTTTTTGTAAAAAAGCTAGGTATACTTCAGTGGCCATGTCTCTGGTCAGACACTTGATGCAACGAGTCATGTTTGCTGCTCTAGTGTGCAAGTAGATATAGACAACATGTAAGTAAATGGGCGTGGCTGTGTTCCAAGAAAAGCTTCTCTACATAAACAGGAAGTGGACAGATCTGGCCTGTGGGCTGTAATTTGCCAACTCCCGCATAGAGCTTCATTTTGCTTTGGTTGCTGAATGGTGGACCACGGGGTGATGATAGTAAGTAGATGCCATTTGCTGACTATCTACCGCACATTCATCACCTGAGGCTAGACTTGTTGCCATCTCTAAAAAATATTTGTATTTTGTTATCAAGGAAGAAAAGATAGAAGTTTGCTGGGAAGGCAAGTAGCAGAATCTGCTACAACATAAATGAAGACTTGATTGAAAGGAAATTTACAAATGCATAGGGCTTAATATTATAAAGGTGCCACTTTTCTGCAAGTTTATCCATTAATATCATGCACTTCCAATTAAAATTCATGCAGATTTCTCATGGACTGTGACCAGCTGACCTTAAAATTCATATGGAAAAACAAAGGATTAAGAATAGCCTATACAGTTTTGAAAATGGGTAATAGAATTAACAGGGGAATTTGTCCTACCAAATGTCGATACTTGTTATAAAGCTGAACGAATTAAGATAGTGGTATTGTTTCTGGTCTAGAAAAACAAACACATCAGCAGAAGAGAAGGTTCAGGAACAGATCTGTGTCTATTTGGTAGAGGAAGCATTACAAACAGGGAAAGGTTGGAGGATTCACCATATAATGCTGGGGAGAATTAGTTATTTCATCAGAAAAAAATTAGATTCCTACCTTATCCTAATCACAAAAATCAACTCCAGGTCACGTAAAGGCATATATGTAAAAAGCAAAATGTTAATGATCGTGGTAGAAATTGAAACTTGAAGTTAAGAAAGATTTTGAAAATAAGAAAGAAAAAGGAGTATTTTGATGAATCTGTTTGCATTAATATGAAAAACTTTCATAGAATTAAAGACATCAGAATCAAAGTAAAAAGACATTACAGGGAGTGGTGGACATTAGTAAAGCGTAGAATGAAAAAACAGTTAGGTCTGGAATCTATAAAAACAATTGGATAAAAGTGGGTGAATGATGTGAACCAGAAATTCTCCAGAAGAAAGACCCTGAGAGGCCCACAAACATATGAAATTGATTCCCAGTCTTGCTAGTATCAGGGAAATGGCAATTAAACAACAATCAGAGTTCATGTCATACCCATTAGATAGGCAGTCAGTTTTTAAAAAGTGACAATTCAGGAGTTGGCAAGCACGTGGGACAAAGTTCTCAAGCACTGCTGGTGGGATTATAAACTAGCACAACTAATGGTGGTGATTGTTTTGTAATGTATAGAAATGGCGAATCACTATGTTAGGCAACAGGAACTAAAATAGGGCTGTAGGTCAACTATACCTCAGCAAACAACAGACAAATTCATAGAAAAAGAGATCAGATTTGGGGTCATCAGAGGAAGGGTATAGGGGGAAGAGAAATTGGATGAAGGTAGTCAAAAGGTACAAATTTTCAGTTATAAGATAAATAAGTACAGGGAAGTAATGTACAACATGATTAATACAATGAACACTGCTGCATGTTATATATGAAAATTGCTGAGAGTAACTCCTAAGAGTTCTCATCACAAGGAAAAAGCATTTTCTTCTATTTTGTATCTGTATGAGAAGATGAATCTTCATTAAACTTCATCATGCTTATTCATTAAACTTATGCAGTACTGTATGTCAACTATATCTCAATACAACGGGAGGGAATAAAAAGGCAAAAAAAAAAAAAAAAAAACCAACTAGCATAACTACTCTAGAAGGAAAATTGGTAAAGATAGTAATGTTAAGGGTGTACTTGCTGGTTGTCATATGTATATAGTACACACACACACACACACACACACACACACACACACTAGGGTAATGATTCTCTGTCTGACACATCCAACACTCTCACACTGTCTCTTTTTTTTTTTTTTGCGGTACGCGGGCCTCTCACTGCCGTGGCCTCTCCCGTTGCGGAGCACAGGCTCCGGACGCGCAGGCTCAGCGGCCACGGCCCACGGGCCCAGCCGCTTCACGGTATGTGGGTTCTCCCCGGACCGGGGCGCGAACCCGCGGCCCCTGCACCGGCAGGCAGACTGTCAACCACTGCGCCACCAGGGAAGCCCAACACTCTCTTTTTATAACAACATCACCCTCTTTTTGATTCCGGACAGAAGTCAGTATAATGCCATTACCTAAATATAAAGGAGAAATAACATCATGAAATATGTATTTCAATATGTATGTGCTTGGGAATAATGAGGAAGTACATGCCTGCATAGATCACATGAATGGGATTTTTTAAAGTACCGGTTTGTTTTGGCCACTCAAAAGTTCCGTTATTATTGGTGATGAAATTTTCCAAAATGGCAAACGACTTTTTTTTTTTTTTTTTTCGGTACGCGGGCCTCTCACTGTTGTGGCCTCTCCTGTTGCGGAGCACAGGCTCCGGACGCTCAGGCTCAGCGGCCATGGCTCACGGGCCCAGTCGCTCCGCAGCCTGTGGGATCTTCCCAGACCGGGGCGCGAACCCCTGTTCCCTGCATCGGCAGGTGGACTCTCAACCACTGCGCCACCAGGGAAGCCCCGCAAACGACTATTAATGAAGCTGTGAACAAAATATAATCTTGCCTCAATTTACATAATAGTTATATTGAACATCCAGGATACATGAACAATAGTTTGTGTTCATATGTATAAGAAGGAATAAGGTTCTAGGCTTGGATTACTTATAGACAGGTTTTTCATTTACACAAAACTCTTACTGTAGGATACATGACAGGTCTTTGTGCTCTTGTCTTCAGCACAGGAAATGCCAGGAGTGCCACCCAATCATTGTGACAACCAAACTGTCCCCGACAAAATGCTGAATTGTTTCCTAAGGGGTGATCCTGCCCCACTGGAAACTACTGCTCAAGGAAACCTCTTATGTGGACGCAGGGAGAAACGTGAAGGCATTTTCGTTGCTATTAATACATTCTTAGTAATAGCAAATAATTGGAAACAATCTAAACATCGATTGACATAACAATAGTTTATCTATCTCCCTATCTATCTATCGTCTATCTTTCTATCATCTATCTTTATCTATCATCTATCTCTCATCTATGTGTGTGTGTGTGTGTGTGTGTGTGTGTGTAGTTTTGGTATACTCATATAATGAAATTTCACATTTTGAAATAATAGAGTTACATTAGCACAATGGATAGAGCTCAAAAACATAATGTGGTAAGAAAAAACAAGTTGCAGAGTACTACAAATAATATGACACCCTTTATATAGAGTTTTAAAACATTTATAACAATAGTGTATTTTAACGTATAACCGATATTTAGCAAAACCATAAAAAATGTGCATGGGAATGGAAACGTCCAATTCTGGGTAGTGGTTACATCTGGGGAGGGAGGAAGAGAAATGTGATGGGTTAGGGGTGGATAAACAGTGGAATTTAGCTGCATTCCCTAATGTTTTACTTCACAAAAACAAATAAGAGGTTTAAAACAAATATTGCCAAATATATCTCTGTATATTTGGCAAAACTGATTGGTGTTATTTTTTCTCTATGATTTGTTGTTTGTTTGAAAATCGTTCATAATACCAATTTTAACTGCCCTGTGTTGGTAGCCTTTGACATTGTATAGGATGTAACCACGTCTTGTTATTTCTGTGGGTGCAAAATGATACAGATTGTGAGTCTCTTTCAGGCATTCTTCATTTTTGAGCCTCCAGCTCGAGAACGAGGCTCATTTAGACCCGGCAAATAGGGCGCTAAGAATCGCACTGCTTCCCATAACTAGCTGAGGTTTGGGATAGTTTGACTGTCTTAAGCTGTATGGGACTCATGGGACTGCGACACTTGGGTGTCCAGTGACTGGGACTGCACTTCCTCTCTGGTTCCCTGACTGCTGCTGGGATGGCAGCCTGTCCTGAATCCAGCTTTCTTGGCCAGACCCTGATGTTGCAATGTCTGTTCTCTCTGCTCTGCACTGTATTGCACCAACACAGGTGGCTCTCCTGCCATCCCACCTTCATAGCTAACTCTACTTAGAAACTCTTTTGCCCCACCTTTAAGGTAGACCATCTTGTGCTGCAAAACCAGCCAGGATCAAGCCTGATTTGTCACACTCCTCAGCCCTCTGCCACAGATCACCCTTCTGGAACCTACTTACCACTTTGTTAGTTTCTGTGTCTATTCTTATCACGCTCCACAACCAGACTGCCTGGACCATCCATTATTACAGCATCATTATTAGAACACCCCCTTAAAAATGTTTTAGTTTGGGGCTTCCCTGGTGGCGCAGTGGTTGAGAGTCCGCCTGCCGATGCAGGGGACACGGGTTCGTGCCCCAGTCTGGGAAGATCCCAAATGCCGTGGAGCGGCTGGGCCCGTGAGCCAAGGCCGCTGAGCCTGCGCGTCCGCGGCCTATGCTCCGCAACGGGAGAGGCCACAACAGTGAGAGGCCCGCGTACCGCAAAAACAAAACAAAACAAAAAAAACAAAAAGAACAAAAATGTCTTCGTTTGGATGATGAATTGTATGATCCCTCGATTTATAAATCGTGGCTGATTATGCATCTTTACAAAAGCATACTCAGAGTTCTCCAAAGTAGTTTCCAGTTAAAACAATAGCTTAAAATAAGCTTGCATTTGGGGAACACAGAGGGCTCATTTATTCTTTAGGTCTCCAAATAAAGTACTTGCAGAAAAATCTAAATGTGGTGTTATGTACATTGGGATCACAACTATCAATTGTGAGGAATGTTACATGTACTTTATTGTTTAGTAGTCAAGAAATAAAAACTTTAAAATATTATTTTATTTTATAAATTAGAATTAACTACAGGTTGTCCACTATCATCCTAGAAAATGCTCACTTGCTTTACAATGTCATTTCTTTTTTGTGCGGTATGCGGGACCCTCGCTGTTGTGGCCTCTCCTGTTGCGGAGCACAGGTTCTGGACACGCAGGCTTAGCGGCCATGGCTCACGGGCCCAGCCGCTCCGCGGCATGTGGGATCTTCCCAGACTGGGGACACGAACCTGCGTCCCCTGCATCGGCAGGCGGACTCTCAACTACTGCGCCACCAGGGAAGCCCTCAATGTCATTTCTTTATAAAGGAGGAAAAGTTGTAGAATTACAGTAGTTGGCGATTCTATTCTTCTAGCTCTTTGGGTTAAAAACTTGGAATCATCCTTGACAGTTCTCTTTCACCCATACCTCAAATCTAATTCATTAGAGAATCCATCATATTACATCCCAAATCTGACCACAACTCACCATGGCCACACTGCTGCCCTGGTGCAGGCCGCCATCATCTTTCTCCTGGGCTATTGTAGCAGCCTTCTCCTAGGGGCAGCCCTGCCTCAGCCCTTGGCCTCCTAGAGCTATTGCTCCTGGGTGGATAGATCCTACCACTCCTTGCTGTGAATACTCCATTGGATTCTTACCTTAATCACAATTAAATCTCAAACCTCGTCTCCTCCATCTGTTCTGTAGGGCCACTGGCGTCCTCATTCTTCCTCAGACACATGAAGCTCCTGCTTCAGAGCCTGTGCTCTTGTTTCCTCTGAGTTCACCCCGCTAGATGTCTGTGTGGCTACTTCTTCTCCTTCTGGTCTCTTCTCAAATGTCACCCCATCAGAGTGGATGTGCATGGCGACTCTACCTAAAGTAGCACCCCACCGCCCAGAGTCCCCTCTAACTCCCATCCCTGTTTAATTTTTTATAACACTTTCAACTCATGACATGTTACATTTCTATATGTTTACGTCTTGTCCCCTTAAATCAGGGTCTTTAGCTCCTAAAGCAGAACCAACACACAACAGCAGTGGGTGAGTTTGGCGAATTGAGTATAGTCCTGGATATATCCTTGAGTCAGGTCTCCCACATGAGTGACAGCTAATTTGTGTGTGTATGTGTGTTCCAAACCAATATATAAGGTAGTATGCAGCAGGTGCTTTATTTGATGCCAGAGAATCTATGACTCTTTCTTTGTTTCTAAGTGACAGTACAGCAGGTGGATTTATTGGCTCCGAAGGCATCTAGCTGATATGCCCTTCCTGCCACCCCCACTGAATACTCCTGGAAGCATAAAAACTGACGTAGAGTCCCAGCAGCGCTGGACACTAGGAATATCAAATAATGAATTGCCACACACTGGGGAGAATTTCAGGAACCACAACACAGATGGGGCTGAATTGACAAACCATTAGTGGCTGACACATACTTTGAAATTGCTGAAATAGAACAGCAGGGTGAGACAGGAAAAGGTTAGGGTAGCCAGGTGTCCAGCTTGGAAGCTGACAGTCCATATGCGCTTTCTGCCCATGGAATAAAGATGAGATATCAAAATGCCCGTTTAAAAAATTAAGACCATTTCATCATAATATGATTTACATTCAT
This sequence comes from Pseudorca crassidens, assembly GCF_039906515.1. Classification (NCBI taxonomy): domain Eukaryota; kingdom Metazoa; phylum Chordata; class Mammalia; order Artiodactyla; family Delphinidae; genus Pseudorca; species Pseudorca crassidens. The sequence goes on from NC_090312.1 coordinate 71,247,966, forward strand.
TACCATGCAGCATATTGTTTTATTTTGTCTGATACTTATAAGTGTAGAAGATATAATTATAATATGTAACATATAGTATTTTATGCAGAAGCTGTAATATGGGCTGCTCTTAACATAGTTTGTAGATTGTGTATTTTTTTTTTTTTTTTTTGCGTTATGCGGGCCTCTCACTGTTGTGGCCTCTCCCGTTGCGGAGCACAGGCTCCGGACGCGCATGGCTCACGGGCCCAGCCACTCCGCGGCATGTGGGATTCTCCCGGACTGGGGCACGAACCCGTGTCCCCTGCATCGGCAGGCGGACTCTCAACCACTGCCCCACCAGGGAAGCCCAACTCTGACATCTTGATCTTAGACTTCTGCCTCCAGAACTGTGAGAAAAGTATAAGCTGTTTAAGCCACCCAGTCTTCGGTACTTTGTTATGGCAGCCTGAGCAAACTGATATACTCACCATGTTACTTCCCTGTATTCTCCAGTCACTTATGCTGAAAATGATGATATAGAGGAAAGGGAAAGATAAAGCAACCCATAGTTCCTTTTCCTTTAAGTTCTTTTTCACTCATCGGTAAGCCGAAGGGAGAGAGTGTTAGTTGAATGTGCATGAATCAAAGAGTGAAATAAAAACAGCTGAGTTAATTTTTTCCTGCACTTCCATTGTTCTGATTAAGATACACACACATGCACGTATTGCTTTGTTAATATTAAGCATTCAATGATGCAGTAAATGTAAAATGCTTCCTTCAGCGTCTATACAAAATTGGTGATAACTTAAACCATGTTAATTTGGGCTTGGGTCTAATCGATAAAAATGAATGAAAATAGAAAAAGTCTCCCTTAAAAGCAAATACAGATAATGTTAAGTGATGCAATATTAAGTTTAAAGTCATATATCATATTAACAGAGATTTCGAAGCTAATGGAAGGAGTAGGTTAAGAAAAGGTTCTAACACTTTTCTTCTTGTATGAGGACTATCAAAGATTTTTTTTTCAACCTTGATTCAGATAAACAGAGAATTTTATTACCTCTTTCGCTCTAGATCCATACCTTCTTGCCTTTCTAAGTATGTTACTTTATTTCCCTCTCTCCTAAGCTATCAAGTGTGTTCTTTCTACCGGATAATTTCCCTCAGCAGGCATGTGCATTCTAGTGCCCCATTCAGAAAGCAGACACAGGGCTTCCCTGGTGGCGCAGTGGTTGAGAGTCCGCCTGCCGATGCAGGGGACACGGGTTCCTGCCCCAGTCCGGGAAGATCCCACATGCCGCGGAGCGGCTGGGCCCGTGAGCCGTCGCCGCTGAGCGTGCGCGTCCGGAGCCTGTGCTCCGCAGTGAGAGAGGCCACAACAGTGAGAGGCCCGCGTACTGCAAAAAAAGAAAAAGAAAGCAGACACAAGTCAAAACAAAGCAAGTGCTCTCTTGACCCAGCATCCTCATCAGTTTCCTTTGATGGCTTTTCCACCTTTACCAACCTTTAAAGTTTAAGGCCCCTCGACATCTGGTCTCGATCCCTCTTATGTTCCCTCCTTTCCCCCTGCTCTCCTCCCTTCTCCTTTCTTTTCCTTTCAGTTTCCTCTCTCTGGATGATTTCAGATAGTACGAGGGCTTTGAATGGCATCTAAAGGCTGATGATTCCCAAGTTTTATACCTACAGTGTGGGCTTCATCCCTGATATCTGACTGACAATGGATAAGTACACTTGCGTGTCGCATGGGCGTGTCACGGTAATATGTTCGGTGCAGAGCTCTGCATTCCATCCCCGCCTTTACCTGTCCCTCTTCCAGTGGTCTCCACGATAAATAATGGCACCTGGCCACAAACCTTGCTTTCATCTTTCTTTTTCCTCTCATTTGTCGTTTTGAAAACCCTCCCCTTTCTTTCCATTTTCACTGTCACCATTTTAATCAAAGCCACTGTCATCACTTAACTGATAACTTGAAAGTCTCAGATCTGGTTTTCCTCTTTCACTCTTGCCTCTCCCCACTGCATAAGAATAACCTTTTAAAATAGAAATTCGATGATGTTATCTTTACTTAAAACACTTCGGTGCCTTTCTATCATACCTAGGAAGATCCAGACTACTTACGTTGGTTTGTGAGTGAGGTGACCTGCATCCTAGTGGCCTGATTTAATCCTGGTTTATCCTACAGTCACCCGGCGTAATTATCAGCAGCTCCCCCTTTTCATTCTCAGAAGTGTCCCTGTTTGGATGATAAAGTGTATGGTCACTCTACTGATCTGGCTTTGTTTTCCTTCCCAGCCTCATCCTATACCACTTTTGCCTTACCTTTTACCTTTGCTGTCTTAATTTCTCCTGAAGACGCTGAGGCTTCTCTCTTCTGGGTCTTTTTTATTCTGCATGCAATGTTCTTCCCCCAGCTCTTCTCATACTTTAGTTCCCAGTGCAAAAGTCAGCTTCTCAGAGACTTCCTTATGAGTGCCGTATAACGTAGCTTCCCCTATTTACTTACTTTCTAGCTCATTACTTTGTTTGCTTCCTGTAGCACTTAGCACAGTAAGCATCTTGTTCACTTTTTCACCTGTTTAGTACATGTTCATGTATATCCCTTCCTCAAAGGCAAGTCTCATAGGGTAGAACTTTGTCTTATTCTCTCTTGTACCTGCAATCTGGCATTAACATATAAAAGAGAGAAATATAGTTAATATGTGGATTCTAAAATCAAAAGTTGATAGCAAGCAAAATTTAAAACATACTATTTCACTAAAGAAAATTAAATAAAGAACCAAGTTATAGTAAGGTACAGGAAATAAAGGTAAGGATAAATGAGAATAAAAACAAAAAGCATAAAAAATAAGACACATTTGTAACTAAACAAATTAGTCATTACAATGAGCATAAATGGGTTAAATTACCTAAGATTCAGAATGTGTTTTAAAATTTTTCAGTTATATTTGATTATAAGAGATATACGTAAAACTAAAGGATGTGTCTGATTACTTCCTTTGATTCAGGTTATAAGGTTTTTCAATTGACAGGCATTTTGAAAAGGTCCAAACAATTCCCCTTTGAAGTAATGCTCTCCAAATAAATATTTTATAACAGAAATATTTTCCATTTGCCATCAAACTGCTTCCTAAAATATCTGAAGCCACTAGGCCATGAGAAGAATGGGTTATATTAAATATAAATTCATACTTGAATGCATTTTTTGATATGCAATGGTGTGACTGATTTTCAAGTGTGTAATTTCAAAGGCTTAGTAGAGGCTGGTGAACCGGCAACCCATCCCTCTTTCCTGGTCACTCTCAAGTAGCTCTGAGGAGCCTGCCATCAACATCAAGCCTGTGGCTCAGACGAAAAGCCTGATAACAAGACCGGCCTCTAATCCATGCAGTGTGTCAGTCCTGCTTGTACTCACAGGGAATATTTCTACCAATCCCTTGAACAACAAGTGGACCCAGGAATGTTTCAGGAATGAGGGGGGTGATGCCTTCCGCTCAACCCCATACTAATGAAATGGAACCTGTAACCCTTTACTCTTCCTTGAAGTAGGGATCCTGGTCTTCCTCCACAACTAGATCTGTGATTAGGAGGTGTCGTTGATCTTGCTTTTCTTTTACGCTGTACTGGTTTCCTTTGTGGGGACACACTCAGAGGAAAAGAAGGTATTTTAGTTGCTCTTTTAGAAAGAGTAGTAGGAGAATAATGCCCACTATTCCACTTCCCCAAAGATATCCATGCCCTCATCCCAGAACCTGTAAATATGGTAGGTTACATGGCACAGGGGAGTTAGAGTTGCAGATGGAATTAAGGTTGCTATTTGGCTGATCTTAAATGGGGAGATGTTCCTGGGTTATCTGGGTGGGCCCCATAAGGGTCTCTAAAAGTAAAAGATGGAGGAGAAGAGAAAACAGAGTCAGAAGATGTGACAATGGAAGAAGGTCCCATATAAGGTTCCACATAAGGACTGCACTCACGGTTGCTGGCTTTGAAGATGGAGGAAGGGGCCACAAGTGCCTCTAGAAGCTGGGAAGGGCAAGGAAATGGATTCTCCCCCAGATCCTTCAGAACGAATGCAGCCTGGCTGACATGTTGATTTTAGTCCAGTGAAAGCGGTTTTTGACTTCTTACCCACACAACTGTTAAATAATAAATTTGTGTTGTTTCAGGTCACTAAGTTTGTAGTAATTTGTTACTGCGGTAATAGGAAATGAATACAGCCTAGAATCAGAAAATAGAGAATGCCCGTGTTCATTAGGAAACATTCCAGACCCAAGGCTTAACTTTTCACAATAAAAACTACTATTTAGTTTTCACGTCCATTTACAGACATGTCATCCTTTTACAAATACTGATGTGACCTTCCTGTAAGAAAACCTGGTTTTGCGGAGGGCTTCCTTTTGTACTTTTTGATTTCTCATATGTGAAGAGGAAGTGTTAAATCGAGGTAGTTATCTGTAGGTTTCAATTTTCACCTGGAGTCTCTTGAAAACTGAGAGAAAAGTAACTCCTTGGGGGCTTGAATGGTCAACATAAACACTCTTGCTTTAATTCTTTATTTTCTCTTCTTGGGTAGATAGTCTCCGGAAGGATAGAAAAAAGTGAAGGGAGCAGATATTATGCAAATTGTCTCCAGAGAACATATTATGTGTGTATCATTTTTGGAGCAAGAAGGAAAACTGGGTACCCTGCCCCCCAGGACCACACCTGACCCATGGACCAGCTAGAACTCTCTTTGAAGAGGAAAATCACATAGCTCCTCTTGTAACTCAGGGGATTCTATCCTAATGTGCCTTTCATGCTGCAAAGTGTGAGTAAACATATTTTAAATTGCTCCTATGTACCATAAATTGCACCCCAGGGGGCCTCTATCAATGAAAGGTCATGCTTAATTAGAGTAGCACAGAACTGCTACTAGATGTGGTCCATTGGAAAAAAAGAGAGAAAATAATTCACCTGCAATTTTTTAAAATTGAAGTATAGTTGATTTACAATGTTGTGTTAGTTTCAGGTGTACAGCAAAGTGATTCAGTTTATATATATATAACTTTTTCAGATTCTTTTCCATTATAGGTTATTACAAGATATTGAATATAGTTCCCTGTGCCATACAGTAGGTCCTTGTTGCTTATCTGTCTTATAAACAGTAGTATGTATCTGTTAATCCCAAACTCCTAATTTATCCCTCTCCCCAACCTCCTTTCCCCTTGGGTCACCTGCAAGTTTTTACAAACAAGCACAATGTAGTGTATATAATGGTACATTGCCTCTACTTTCAAACCTACAAATTATCTATTAGAACTGATCCGTCCATAGTCTCAGCCTCCTCTCTTCTCCTGAGATATCTGGGTTTACCAACCGATACTGTCCTCAAACTCTTACAAGTGTTAACTTCTTCCCAGCTGAATCCTGAATCCAGGTTACCTTCTCCCCCATACCTGTGCCTGTCCGGGCAGCAAGCGTGGAAGATGACACAGTCAACAGCCCTGGCCTTGGCCCCAGGTTCCCACTGCTGTGACTGGGGCTTTGGCTCCTCCAGTGTGGGTCCCCCTGTCCCCCTTGCCTGGCCTGATTCTCATGCTTAGGCCTGCTGACCACTAGACATAACTTTATCCTCTGTCTTGACCCTCTGGAGAGATCAGTTTGCCCTACCTTCTGCAGCCTTGATCGCCCCCTCGCCCTGGTGTGACTGATTCCTGCCTGGTGGTCCTACTCCGCAGGCCACCTCTGTGACAGTGCCACAGCTCAAGGATGCCATAGAACAGGACGCCCGACACTCTCCCAGCCTGTGACTATGACTAGGGTAGCCGGTACTTTGTCACATTGTGAAGGGTTTTGAAAATGTTCAGCCTCTTGAAATCAACAAAGTTTCCTTAGAAATTTTTACTGGCTTCTAGCAAAAGACAATTTAAAACCATTAAAAACCAGTTGAGGGGATTAAGAGGTACAAACTATTAGGTATAAAATAAGCTGCAAGGCTATATTGTACAACATGGGGAATATAGCCAATACTTTATAATAACTATAAATAGAGCATAACCTTTAAAAATTGTGGGGCTTCCCTGATGGCGCAGTGGTTGAGAGTCCGCCTGCTGTTGCAGGGGACACGGGTTCGTGTTCCGGTCCGGGAAGATCCCACGTGCCGTGGAGCGGCTGGGCCCGTGAGCCATGGTCGCTGAGCCTGCGTGTCCGGAGCCTGTGCTCCGCAACGGGAGAGGCCACAACAGTGAGAGGCCCGCATACGGCAAAAAAAAAAAAAAAAAGTGATGAAATGCAAGATTTTAAGGATAATCATCTCACCAGTTAGGTACTGCTCTAAGGGAGAGGAAAACAGCTAACTTTTTTTCATAAGCTAGGCCTGAAAATCTGAAAAGGCAAGGGAAATGACTGTGAGAGTGGAAAACTCAACACTTTGGTTGAATTTGAGAGACCTTATGGAAAAACGTTTGTAAAGACTTTATTACAGAATTATTTCGAAGTATGTGGGAAACATTTTCAATTTTATTGTGACACTATTATCTATAACATAGTATTTTAGAGGCTAAACTTTTGCTGCTCTTTAACAATTAAATTGTACTAAGATTCCCCAGATAATACCACTTTTTTCTTTTTTTAATTGAATGAAACATTCCTTAAATTTTATAGTGCTTTACAATCTTTGAAAGTTTCACACACATGACTTCATATACAGTAATCCCATAATAACCCTTTTTTTCCTCACTACCCTTATATTGCCCCTCCCCCTCCCCTCTTCCCACTGGTAACCACTGGTTTGTTCTCTATATCCGCGAGTCTGCTTCTTTTTTGTTGTATTCACTAGTTTGTTGTATTTTTTTTAGATTCCACATATAAGTGATAACATACAGTATTTGTCTTTCTCTGCCTGACTAATTTCACTTAGCGTAATATCCTCCAGGCCCATCCATGTTGTTGCAAATGGCAGAAATCTCATTCTTTTTTACAGCTGAGTAATGTTCCATTGTATGTACACCACATCTTCTTTATCCATTCATCTGTTGATGGACACTTAGGTTGCTTCCATATCTTGGCAATTGTAAATAATGCTGCCGTGAACATTGGGGTGCATGTATCTTTTTGAAATAGCGTTTTCGTTTTTTTTTTCAGATATATACCCAGGAGTGGAATTTCTGGGTCATATGACAGTTCTATTTTTAGATTTTTGAGACCCCCTCCATACTGTTTTCCACAGTGACTGCACCAGTTTACATTCCCACCAACAGTGTATGAGAGTTCCCTTTTCTGTACGTCCTCACCAACATTTGTTCTTTGCGCTCCTTTTTTTTTTTTTTTTTGCGCTCCTTTTGATGATAGCCATTCTGACTGGTTTGAATTGATATCTCATGTGGTTTTGATTTTCATTTTCCTGATGACTGGTGATGTTGAACATCTTTTCATGTGCTTCTTGGCCATCAGGCATCAGTTTTCAAGATCTCCAAGTTATGAATTTAAGTGATAAAAATAGCAGTAAAAAGTGGTGGGAAGGAATGCTGACTAGGGAAGTAAAATAATGTTCTGAGTTTTCCACATGCTAGGCTCCGTATATTGGTATATACCATTCATTTGAAGTGTGACACAGGTGCAAAAAAGGCATGAGAAATATAGATTTGGAGTGAGTGAAAACACCCAGACTTATCTAATCATCTTTGAAGACTTAGAAACAGAATTTTCTGGCCAGACTCAGTTAAGTGATAGAAAGTTGAAGAGAAGCCAACAGTGGAAAAAGAAGCAGAGTAATCAGAGGAAAACAGCATAGTGAAAAGAAGATTGGATTTTGAGTTACTCCTGATTCTGCCATTTCCTAATTGCTTGACTTTGGGCAGTTCTCTTAGGCTATCAGTAGGAAGTTTTCTTCTAAGTCCATGGAGTTGGACATGATGAACTTTAGTTCTTTTAGGGCATGAAGATTTGATGTTCCCAGTTAGAAAGTGTGGGAGAGTTTCAAGAATAACATATTGGTTAAAATTGTCATATACAGACATTCCATCCATCCCCTCCCCACACCCTTGCCTTTGCCACCCCACTTCAAAATTCGAGTACACAAAAGAAACACTGATGATCGTGTCACTAAAAGTAACTTCATAACAAATAATATGGGATGCTCCATCAGAATTTAATGAAATAATTAAGTTTTATAGTCTGGCAAATTTTGCTTCTCTCATTTCCTTCCCAAGTTTAAAGTGCATAAGTCACAGATGGGCAGACGTAACATTCCAAATGCAAAAATAAATAAGGAAACCATGTTTTCTACATACAGGGTACTGTCCACTTGGAGATACAGCAGAAAGTCATAGGTGGCAGGCACTTTGACATAATAGTACCTTTGAGAACTTAAAATAATATCTCTTTTGACTATAGAGGATTTCATTTTCATATGAATGGATTTGATTTTGCTGGACTATCTCTGTATGCAGGAGTTTTCCAGATCTAAGTGCCTTGGGTTTTTTTCCCTTTTTCAAAATGAAATTCAAGGGCCTAGTGTGTAAACATGATATTGAATCTACCTACTTCCAAACGCTAGGGCTCTAACACATTAATCCAATTCCCTTACCAAAGAAAAGAAACTCAAATGTAGCTAAAATAGTGTTTCATGGAAAAATGAAATTGTTCTCAGCTAAATGAAAAAAAAATTTGTTAGCAGCCGGTTTAACAATGCCTTAATAAAGTTCTTAGGAGCCATTTCGTCTTAATTTTTCATGGAAGGATAATTTTTCAATTTAGTTACTTTTTTATTTGGGAAGAGAAATTTGACTTTGATTTCTCTGTTTAGTAAAAGAATCTTGCTAATTAAAACAAACATTTCCCTCAAACTTGTAGATATTAAATGGTTTTATTTATTTTTTTAGGAGACGAGAATCCTATTTTTGAGACAATAAAAATTAAACTTAACAAATTCTTCTTTAAAACATTATCTTAAAAGTATAACCGTTGGTACTTGAATCTGTATAAAAATATTACTGGTTAAGGTTATTATTATATGCTTTGGAGTCAGAGATTCAAATCCTGGCGCCATAACTTTCAAGGTGGGTGACGTAGGGGAATGTACTTAAATTCTCATGGCCTCATTTTCCTTGTATATAAAATTTAAAAAAATAGCATCTATCTCATTGGCTTGTTTTAGAATTGAGAGAATACATGTATGCAGTTGGCATAAAAAAAGTACCACTCTAGTGCTACTCTCATGACTATTATTGTTATTATCTTAAGTAAGCAGAAAATTAATTAGGAACATTATAAAATCCAGAGAGTCAAAGCTCAAAACAATCTCTTCAAGCTAAACTGAACAGACACTGGACACAATAGTTTTTTTTTTTTCTTATATCTGGAACGGTCACACGTGAGTAAATGTTTCACATTTAGATTCCTTATTATAGTTGTCATTATACTTTTGTGAATTTCTAGAGAACATTTGAAAAGATGCATCATATATCTGGGATAGAGAAACAAGGGTAGTTGCATAATTGGTTGGAGAATGTTTTAATAAGAAAAATATTTAAGAATATTTACCTGTTCTTTTGTTTATATACCTATTTATGTCTAGCCTCATTCTAAAAATAATGTGAGGTAGTAATTAGAAGATTAAAATTTGGCTAGTTAAACTTAACCATTGGAAATAGAAATAAGATGTTGCGACAAAAAAAGGCTAGGATAGGGAAACTATATATTAGATATCTAAACACAAAGAGTTCTAATTCACTTAGGATGATATGTTGAATTACTCTATGGAAAAACAAAACTTAAAATCTGAAGAAGGATCTATGTTAACAAAGATCTCTTTGTAGCTGTAAAGTTTAATTTGGAACAAGACACAGTTTTCCTGGGAACCAAGGAAATTTAGCAAAATACTTCGCTATAAACTATACAACAGCAAAGACCCTCAGATAACTGAGATATCAATGTGATAAATATTTCTGATAAACAAGTTTTCCTTACCAGATGAATAAAAACAGATCTAACAAGAAGGAGAACTTAGTTGTACACTTAGTAAAGATTCTTTGTCATCTTTAACTGTGACCAGATGGTACTATTTTTAAAAAACAACCGACCAACAAGGATGAGGGATCTTATGTGCCTTAAAAATGCTTGTGAGATTCTTGGCATACTGACCTAAGGTACAGTTGGCCCTCTGTACCCGAGCGTTCCAAATCTGTGGATTCAACCAACCTCAGTTGGAAAATATTGGAAAAAAATTCCAGAAAGTTCCAAAGAGCAAAATCTGAATTTGTCACATGCTGGCAACTATTTACATTGCGTTTGCGTTGCACTTACGGGACTTCCCTGGTGGTCCAGTGGTTAAGACTCCATGCTTCTACTGCAGGAGGCACAGGTTCTTATCCCTGGTGGGGGACGTACGATCCGGCTTGCAGCACAGCAATTTTTTAAAAAACTAAAAAAAAAATACATTGTATTTACGACTATATACATATCATTTACATTGTATCAGGTATTAGAAGTAATCTAGAGATGATTTAAAGTATAAGGGACGATGTGCTAGGCTATATGGAAATACTAGCGATTTTATATAAGGGACTTGCGCATCTTCAGATTTTGGTGTTTGTGGGGATCCTGGAACCAATTCCTCATGGATACAGAGAAACAACTGTACGTGCTTTTGCAGAAGACACTGTTGGAGGTTCTGGGGAATGCCAAGATGAAAAAAAATAATCAATTTTAGAGTTGTTGGAAACAACAGCAAAATAGGAACAATCAGTGTGGTAAGTGCTACAAAACTGAAGCAGTTACAGGCAGCTGTCACACACATGCACACACACATACACACACAGACACACAAGTGCATATACGTACAATAAATTATATAGGTTCTGACTCTGACTTCCTTTGCGAATTTCAGGTAAGAAAGAATTTCACATCTCAGTACCTTCAGTCAATTACTGTCCTACATATAGCTGTTAATATTAGCAGAATAATTTGTGAGGAGCATCTTTTTAAATACAAAGCTAAGCAATTAATTCTTTATGTGGTGATTACAGATGACTTCTCTCTCTGGGAAGATTTCTTAGTATTTCCTAAGATTTTCTAGCTGGAATTCACAGGGCATGTTTTCTACTTTAGTTGAAAACACTGTTCCTCAACCTAATTTGTTGTTATTCCTCATCACTAAGCTAGTGTGTGGTTGGGAAATTAAAATCAATTGAACTGTTTATTAATTATTATAATATGCCAAGCACTGTTTTTTTTGAAGTTTATTTTATTTATTTTTTATACAGCACATTCTTATTAATCATCCATTTTATACATATCAGTGTATACATGTCAGTCCCAATCTCCCAATTCATCACACCACCCACTCCCCTGCCACTTTCCCCCCTTGGTGTCCATACATTTGTTCTCTACATCTGTGCCAAGCACTATTAAAACAATTTTCACGTTGTCCTAACCTAAGCCTACTCCACTGGTTTCCCAACTGTCTTCCATGGTCAAGTCAACTGGTAAACATCCTCTATAACCTACCTCTCCAGCCCCGAAGATGTGCAATGCACATTAAAATATTAAATGCTTTTATAAATATTTATTTAAAAAACTGGTTTAACTTGGGGTTTCCCAAGCTTAATAAAGAAACAACTTTCAAAGACTATTAATATATTATTGGACTCTGGGCTTTTGTGGAATAGAATCTGGATACTCTTGCTAAAGAAAACAGTGCAAAAATAGCTATCCTCCAAAGTCAAATATAAATGACCTTTGGAAAACATGCCATTCTATAATATGGGCGCTCCTGCCCTTCATGGTTGCAATTAATCAAATTGAAAGAAGCATATTCCAGTAGAAATAGTAATGTAGCTTCAGACCAAGGAGCAGGTATCTGTGTTACCAGGAGGCTGAGCGAACCCTACCATCGGCAAGTTCTTTGAGGGATTTTGTAAAGGAGAAGGAATGTCTATCCACGAGGTGGTTTGCTATGCTTGGTCCTGAGGGAACAATTTATTGTTCAAATTGGCACAGTTTTCAGAGCGAGGGAACACTATTACTAATTGCACAGACCCAGGACTGCCCTGTGCAAAGCGTAGCCACGCTTCTCTCTGTACCTGTGGGCTGCACAGAAGGACCACTGCTTTCTGGGCCCCTCAGGCAATGAAAAGGGTCAAAAGTGCTCCTGTTCTTTAGTTCCATGAGTTTGTTAATGAAAGAAAAATCAAAGAATAAACTATGGAAAGATCATTTATAATTGCATGCCTCTTCTCAGTTTACTAATCTAGTTTCCAAAGAGAATTCTTCGATACGGTGACAACTTTTTCAGATGAAGAATATGAAAGAGGCATGAAAACAGGGAAGTGAAAAGATGAACAACTAATGGAATAATAAAACAGAGGTTTTTATTTTTAAAATAAATTTATTTATTTACTTTTGGCTGCGTTGGGTCTTCGTTGCTGTGCGTGGGTTTTCTCTAGTTGCGGTGAGCGGTGGCTACTCTTCGTTGCGGTGCGCGGGCTTCTCATTGTGGTGGCTTCTCTTGTTGCAGAGCATGGGCTCTAGGTGCATGGGCTTCAGTAGTTGTGGCTCGTGGGCTCTAGAGTGCAGGCTCAGTAGTTGTAGCACACAGGCTTCGTTGCTCCGCGGCATGTGGCATCTTCCTGAACCAGGTCTCGAACTTGTGACCCCTGTGTTGGCAGGTGGATTCTCAACCACTGTGCCAACCCAAAACAGAGGTTAAAAAAATTTTTTTTTTAAATTGAAGTACAGTTGATTTTCAATGTTATACTAATTTCTGCTCTACAGCAAAGTGATTCAGTTATACATGTATATATACATTCTTTTTACATATTCTTTTCCATTATGGTTTATCACAGGATATTGAATATAGTTCCCTGTGCTATACAGTAGGACCTTGTTGTTTATCCATCCTGTATATAATAGTTTGCATCTGCTAATCCCAAACTCCCAATCCATCCCTCCCCCACCTCCATTCCCTCTTGGCAACCACAAGTCTGTTCTCTATGTCTGTGAGTCTGTTTCTGTTTAGTAGATAAGTTCATTTATAAAAGAGAGGTTTTAAAGTTGATTTTAAAATGCAAAAGAAAGCCAGGAGCCAAAGATGCTGGGAGCTCCCAAGTTAGAGGATGACTTGGGTTTTCTACATGTGGTATCACAATATGGCAGAAAGTGTGCAGACTGGGAAACGCAGAAGCTAGGCTTGAATCCTATTAGTTGTACTGCTTTAGCTAGATCCCTTCTTCAAATCTCTATTTTCTTCTCTGCGAAATAGAGCCTTGATACCTCACAGGGTTGTTGTGAGGACTGAATAAGGCAATGTATGTGGAAGTGCATTGAGAATCACATAGGCGCTACATCCATACTTGCCATTTTATCTAACATTCTACACTAAGTAATGACACCACCACCTCTGAGGATTCCCTAGTGGCCCTTCTAGATAATCTACTTTTATGAGGCAAGCAAGGAAGTTGAGAGTAAGTATCCCACCAAGTTCTACATCTCTGCTCCTGGTTATCCCCAGAGAGGAGCTTTTTAAAAGTTTTCTGTGCCTAGGGGCTTGAAACAATCTCTAAAAACTAGGCTTTAACAAGGAAGCAAAACAAAGAGAACAGTTCCCTGGGCAGACACTAAACTGATAAATAGGCTGTGTGTACAGGACAGCCACAATCTAGATGGCGAGCATCGTGTTTTCATTCCAGATGAGCTCCATTCAGAGGACTCAGCGTGGTCCTGTTAGAAGGCACTCCACTCTCGACGACATTAATGTGTCAATTCCTTGCTAAAACTTGGGCTTGTTGTGTAGAGTAAACCAGAGATCGTCTTTAATGACTGCCTTAAATAGCTTGAAAAACAATATCAACGACTTAAAAAACGAAGAAGCAAGCACAGTTTAATATATGAGCTTAAATTAACTGATTTTAAACATGTTGGCCTTTCCTGTAACACGTGTGTCTAATGGATATCTCCTCCCCCACTCCACCCCTTCCGAAGCTTTCTGCTCCGCCCACCGCTTCCTCACCAAGACAAAGAAGCTTTGCATTAACTTCATTTATTTTGATCATTTTCCACTTAACTTTTGTGATTTTCCAGATCCTGGCGGGTATTCTAAAGCTTGTATTTGTCATCTTCCTGTTTGATTTGCATCTCGATATAGGATGAGAGTGAGTGTGATGAGTGAGGATGAAGTTATTTTCTTTAACTTCTTTTCATGACTCTGGAAGGAAGGAGTAGCATATAGTGGTCATAGTGTGGGAACAAAAATAAAGAGTATGAAAGGGTCGTTTTGGCTTGAGATACTGGTAAATACTTCCAAAATGTAATATCTTTTTTTTTTAAATTTCAATACTACCAGCTATGCAAGTTCTGTAGGACAGACTCTTTGCAGTCATTGTGTGTAAGTACCCTAGGGCTAGTTCTCCCAAAATGTTAGCAAAATCTCTTCTTTGCCTCAGTTTTAGTTCTCTACCAGCCTCTGGCACTATGCCCTGAGATCCCCAAAGAGAACAAATTTTTTTTTTTAAGATCTTAGGATTACCGTGTAATAAAAGAAGACCAAAGCAAGGAAATCTCAAAGTGATTCAATTCTACTGATGGAATGTGAGACGTTGTGGAATTGGGATTTTTAAAAAACTGGATTGCTTCACATCACATCACATAGGTAAACACTTACTCTGCCTACACATAGGTTGAGATTTGACATTTCACAACACAAAACATATGGTGCAACCTTTACGTTTAAGGAGTTGACATTGGCCAACACTGGGAAATGTACTTGGCCCCAAGTTTAGGGTTAGAGATTGAAAAATGAATGAGGCATAGTCTCTGTCTTCCGTGGATCAAAATCTAATTAAACAGTAACATGAGACTATAAAAATGTTCTAAATGATTGCTGTAGAAACTATATTCTACAGAGGGGAAGGCAAGAAACATTTAGTGAAGGTCCAGCTTGTGTTATATGCTGCAGTGTGTCGTCTTGCAAAACACCAAAAAACTACAACATAAGTATGATATGTATGTGCTGTCCTTAATTCTTATTTGAAATAAGATATTTAAGACTGAGTGAGGTTCAATTATTCAATTTGAGTTTTATAGCACACTCATGAATGACTTAGGTTCAATTAAGAAAATCCATAATCTTTGGACAAAACAATGTTTCAAGAGAGAAGAGTTGGGCTTTCAGAAAACCTTTGAAGGAAATAAAATACTGCTTACTGCTTTCAAAATCTTTAATCTGGTTCCAGACATCTAAATGTTGTCCATGCAAATGCTTAAATGACTGCATTTATAGTCAATAACTATGCTTAATTATTGTGAGGGGAAAAACTTGCTTTAAAAATTCAAATCCAAATTTTTAATCCATATTTCCACAATACTTGATAAGGATTAACGTGTGGTCCTTTTGTATAGCAAATGTAATATTGAATGTGACAATATTGAAAAACAATTTCATAAATACCATAGCTAATTAATTAGCAATGTCCAAATATTTAAAGTTATAAATCAAGTTGTTAATCTGTTAAGTAAAGTATATTCTAGCTTTCTACCTTAACAAATAGGACTTAATATAACAAAATAAAATATATGTGTGATGTTACATTATTAATATGAAATTTGGCAAAATGATGACAATTTATTCTTGTACTTGACTAAATGTTCTGTTGATGGGCTAGTGGTAGTTGGATAAGTGATCAAATAAAAACATACACAATTCAAAAATTATTAGAACTTAATGCATAATTCATTTCTGAGCAAAATCACTGATTTATGTTATTTTTGCTCAAACTACGAAATTTCCTTATGCAAGAATCTATTGCATTTGAGTTATCAGAGAGGAAGAATTTGACAAATTAATTAATTTGTCCTTTTTCTTACCTAAAAGTTTCTACCTCTCAAATCTTGCCCACACTCTAAGTCAAGGTTATCTCTGACACCATCAGAAACCCAACATAGAAAACTTCATGGCATTTGGACAGAGTCATCTTTTGTTTAGTAGACAGAGGGCAAGAGATATAGAGATAAGCTTGGCAGTATTAGTCACAGGAGGGTATGGTCAGAGGCACAGACGATGCTGGGCTGGAGCCAGCTCACATGGGCTTGAGAGAATCCATTAACGGCATCCTTCCCAGTTCTGGGGTCAATGACGTCACATTGGGAGTCTGAAACCCACGATGGGTGGGAGTATTTACACCTTGAAGATCAGCACATACTACAAATCAGGTTCCCCCTACCACCGTGAGCTGGTTCTTAAACATCATACAGCACTGGTTATGGGTGCTCTGAGCACTGGTTTGTGAGTGACAGAGATGTGCATGTGCCCGTTAATAAATTTATTCTGTGCGTAAGTTTGGGATATACAGAGCCCTCTAAAATACTCCTACTTCTCTTGCTTGGGTCTAATGGCAACACTGATTTTATTAGGTTGTTCTCCTTGAAGCTGTCATTTTCTATAATTTTCTAAACCAAAAAATAATCTTAGAGAGATCCTGATTTTTTTCCCCTCAGAGGAGACTGTACGTTTTACCCATTTGATACTCATCCTATAACTAAATAAAGCTATGAAGTTTTGAGTTTGGGCACCACATTGTGACATAAGTATCTCTTTTCTTAGTCTAAATTGATATAATGCTCTTAATCTGTTTCTTCTTTTCCTCATTACTAGAGCAGATTTTATGTTATAAGCATTGATCCAATTAAGAAAATGAAATCTTTCTGGATAAAAAAAATAAGGAAGTTGTGTGTTTGTTTATGTGTGTGTGTGTGTGTGTATGTGTGTGTGTGTGTGTGTGTGTATGTATGTCACTAAAGTGGCTTAATTGTTTACCTCTTAGAAAGATGGACTTTAAACTTGAAAAAAAATCTTGATTAGTGAAAAGAAAGATGTCAATAAAATGATGGAACATTGTAGGAAAAATAGGACTGGTCAGGTTAATTTTGTTAAATTACACTAAGGTGTAATTTAAAAATGAAAAAGTTCACCATATAATTCTTGTTCTAGGTAATATAAAAAAGACAAAATAGCTTGGGTTGCCAGGAATTCAGCATGGTAATTAAGAAGCTGATATACAAAGCAGAGAAGGAATTCATGTAACTACCCAACACAAAGCAGATCTTCCAATGTAGAATTATTTCCATCTTGGTCTTTACATGATAAGTATGCTTAGACCAGAGCCCTGTCAACTCTTATAACATACTCAACTATTCATCTATTTCCCTCCAAGACAAATAGATTAGTAATTCATACTTGGGCTTTATGAAAACAGTATCATAAAAATATCCTGCCATCTGTTGACTATCAAAGCCAGATACTGTATCTTTTCCTCTTAGAATGATTTCAACTTGGTTGATTAAATATGTTTAATATATTGTAGGGTTTACATTTATAAATTAATTTAGTTCAGAATGCTTTTCTGCGCCTATTTTTGTTTATAAAAATAAGCTTGGATAAAATTATGCTTTATAGTTAAAAATTGGATAGGAAGTGAGTGTTTTACAAAATTCCTGTCTTAACAGCTTTAATGAGTTGCTTATAAATTTTTCTTTTGTGAATAATGTACATATTAAGATGTATTCTTTTCCCTGAGTGTAGTCCTCTATCTAAATGTTGAATAGTTTTCAGACTTTATGATTCCGGAGTATTCATATCTCTCCCCATCACCCATCCTTCTTTCCTTCCTTATACCACTTTCAGTCTCCATGGGCATTGCCTCTGTCAGCTTCCTTCTACACAGCTACCACCTCACCCCATATAAAACATTGGACTTAAGTGCAAGATTTTTTTCTTATTTTCTTTTATGCATCCTAAGGTTTTCATGTAAAATGTCTATTCCTCCACCATATAATTTATCATTTTCCAAACTTCAGTTCTCTTTTTGGAATTATCACCAGTAGAAGTAACTTGCAATTCTAGCAATTTACATATATGGGAACATAACTTCTGGTGAATGTCAAAAAAATGTGAAGAAGTAAATTAATGTACTCTGGTATTTTACAAAGAAGGAATTTTTAAACACATGCATGTTCTTTCTCTTCTTTGTGCACACAGTGTTAATTTTGTGTAAAACTCACTTATATATGACCACTTCTTTGAAGCTTCTCTCACGCCCTTCTACTTCCCTACTCTATTCATGAGCTATCTTTGCGTTGTGTAGATGTTATTATGATGGCAGCTATCTCTTGTATAATAATAACAGTAACAATAATGATTATTGTTATTATTATTTTACTTGTCTTTTCTCCTAATAGACTCTAGGATTCTTGAAAGCAAAATCTATGTACTAGTCATCTTTATATTTCTAATCTTTAACCTAATGAAGAATATAGATAAGATGATCAATGAATATTGGTGAAATCTTAAGTAAAGGCATGTCTCATTAAGGTAGTGAATGAGACTATTTTATATTACCTGGCAATTTTCAAGATGGATTAAATTCTCATGATTACAAAGGGCACATAAATAGGAAGAGATCACTTTGAATTAGTTGATGATAAATACTCTTGTTTAAAAACACCATTCAGAAGCTAGCTGATTGAAAAATAGTAGTTGCCCTGTCATAATAAACCAACATTTTGTACTGCATTTACTATTGGTGACTCCCATCTAAAACAGTGGCTACAGAAAACATCAATTTTGGAAAAGCTACAAAAAAGAGAAATGGAAAATTAGAAGAGACTGGACAAAATTCTAAAAACCCACCCTCCACACAGGATAGTTTTATACTCAGAAATTACCTAAGAGGGACTGCAATCATATTTTTACAGATGTTAATGTGTTCCTATACCCAGGAGTAATAGATTAGTGCAGATAATGGCTCTTGTCTTCTCAGGTTTAGCTCTGTACTCTGCTTTGCTTGGCTTTCCTGCTCTTTCAAAAGGAAGACTGCTCACAGCAGGAGAATTTGATGCTAAGAAGCTGACAACACGTGCTTGTCTTTCAGTGGAATTCTGTTCCATTAAAAATAAACCAGGGCTTCATCCTCATTATAATTCTCCACATGGGCCATAGACCACAGGTACAATCCCATATTCATCTTTAGTCTTGGTGAGACAGTGTCATTGTAATTTATGGAAAGATTCAGGAGATTCTTTCTTGCCTGCTAAATTTATTCTAACTGGATAAATCAACTTTTTATATCATTAAACTCACTTTCTTGTTTGATGAGCAACCAGAAATCTAAAATGATTTAATAACTGATACAGGGTTGTAGAGATGGCACTGATGTCAGTGCTCTTTCTATTCCATCAAGTTGACTAGGTCATGTAAACTTTTATTTCTCTTTAAGCATTGAGATAGGCTGGATCCTTTGGAATCTAGTGTCTAAATTTAGAAATTATTTCTATTATGACTGATATTTTTCTTTACCTCTGTGTAGACAGAACAATGGCCGCCCAAAGATGTCCACACCCTAATCCTTAGAATCTGTAAGTATGTTGCCTTACATGGCAGTAGGAACCTTGCAGATGGAATGAAAGTTAAGGACCTTAAGATACAGGGATAACCTGGTGCCTCCAATATAATTGCAAGGGCCTTTAAAAGTGGAAGAGGAGGGCAGAACAGTAAGTCAGAGATGAGATAGAAGAAGTGGAAAGTGACATTTGAAGCCCCAGAAGGATACTGTTGGTGGCTCTGAAGATTAGGGGGGAATCCATGAGCCAAGGTATGCAGGTGGCCTTGAGAAGCCAGAAAAGGCAAGGAAACAGATTTTCCCCTAACACTTCCAGAAGGAGCACAGCTCTGCTGACATCTGAACCCACAAACTTCTGACCACTAAGTCTGTGGCAATTTGCTACTGTAGCAACAGAAAATGAATACAGCTGACCCTTGAGCAATGTAGAGGCTAGGGGCATGGACCCCCGTGCAGTCCACATATAACTTATAGTTGGTCCTCCGTATCTGAGGTTCCATGTCCAGAGATTCAACCAACCTTGCATTGTGTAGTACATATTTACTGAAAAAAATCTGCGTATAAGTGGACCTGAGCAGTTCAACCCCGTGTTGCTCAAGGCTCAACTGTACATCCTCTTCTCAATTCCCTTCATCTCCTCAGTCTCCTAACGGCCATCATCACCATCACCATCACCATCACCATCACCATCACAGCTGTTCTTTACTGAGTGCCTGTTATGTGGGAGGCCCTGGGCTTAGTGTTTCATATCAATTGTCTCTGATCCTTACCACAATCCTAACAGGTAGTTAACTCCTCTTGACAAGTGAGGTGATTAAGTGCTAGAAAGTCAAACAACTTGTCCTACGCCACACAGGTAATAAGTATAGGAACCTAGAGAGCTATCTCGGGATGAAAAATTATTTCAACTTTATAGGGAGGCAAAAACTATAATACTGTACTGTTTATTTCTGATATAATTTCTTCATGAGGGGATTAGGAGAAAAAAGATTAGGAGAAACCTTTCGAATTGATCCGACATGTTCGCAAGTGATGATCAGCAGGGTTTAGCGGTAGAAAAAGAGGAAATACATATTTATAAATAAGAAATTAAAAAAATATTTTAGCCATAGGTATCTAAATTAGCATAGTATTTTGAGTTATCTTATTCCATTAACGTATGCAATGTTGTACACATTCCACCTACAAGCCTAGAGGTTATTAAGATTATTTTATATGATTTTGAAAGAAGCGTCTGCTGCTTAGATGACTGAGGAGATTTTCTAGTCTCTTCATTAACTAATCTATAATTAAGTTCAAATTAGCTAAGGACTCTGTGGGTTTACATCATCTGAATTAGTTGGCTGAAGTTGTGTTTCTAGTCTCAGTGTGTTGAAATGATTAAAAATATGCTGGGATTAGATGCTTACTAAATGCCATTTGCTGGTGGTTCTAAAGCTGCAGGTTGCAGGAAGTTCTGGAAACTGAGTGAACATGTGCTACCACATTAGGGCACTGGGGTGAGGTGCCAGGGGGAATTCAAGAATGTATGGCACTCTAGAGCCCTCGAGCCACAACTACTGAAGCCCGTACACCCTAGAGCTTGTGCGCCACAACTGCTGAGCTCGTATGCTGCAACTACTGACGCCCACGTGCCTAGGGCCCGTGTTCCGCAACAAGAGAAGCCACCACAATGAGAAGCCTGCGCACCGCAACAAAGAGTAGCCCCACTCACTGCAACCAGAGAAAGCCGGTGTGCAGCAATGAAGACCCAACGCAGACAAAACTAATTCATTATTAATTAAAAAAAAAAGAACGCATGGCAGTGTTAGTGGAGGTTCGAAAGGGTACATGGTGAACATCCTAGAAGGTCAGGGAACCTAGAAAAAGAGAAAAAAAAAAAGGCAGGAAAAAAGGCTCAGAAAAAAACAAAACTCAGGGAGAGACTGATAGAACAAACCTAGAAAAAAGATAAAAAGAACACTGGAAATATTTTTTTTATTTAATTTTTATTTTATATTGGAGTCTAGTTGATCTACAATGTTGTGTTAGTTTCAGGTGTACAGCAAAGTGATTCAATTTTACATATATCCATTCTTTTTCAGATCCTTTTCCCATATAGGTAACTACAGAATATTGAATAGAGTTCCCTGTGCTATACAGTAGTCCTTGTTGATTATCTATTCTACATATAGTAATGTGTATATGTTAATCCCCAACTCCCAATTTATGCGTCCCCCGCCATTTCCTCTTTGATAACCATAAGTTTGTTTTGAAGTTTGTGAGTCTGTTTCTGTTTTGTAAATAAGTTCATTTGTATTATTTTTTTTTAGATTCCACATATAAGTGATATCATATAATACTGGTCTTTCTCTGTCTGACTTACTTCACTTAGTATGATAATTTCTAGGTCCATCCATGTTGCTGCAAGTGGCATTATTTCACTCTTTTTTATGGCTGGGTAATATTCCGTTGTATATATGTGCCACATCTTCTTTATCCATTCCTCTGTTGATGGACATTTAGGTTGCTTCCATGTCTTGGCTAATGTAAATAGTGCTGCAGTGAACATTGGGGTGCATGTATCCTTTCAGATTATGGTTTTCTCTGGATATATGCCCAGGAGTGGGATTGCTGGATCATAGGGTAGTTATATTTTTAGTTTTTTAAACTAAACCTCCATATTGTTCTCCATTGTGTCTGTATCAATTTACATTCCCACCAACAGTGCAAGAGGGTTCCCTTTTCTCAACACCCTCTCCAGCATTTAATGTTTGTTGACTTTTTGATGATGGCCATTCTGACTGGTGTGAGGCGATACCTCATTATAGCTTTGATTTACATTTCTCTAATAATTAGCAGTGTTGAGCATATTTTCATGTACTTTTTGGCCATCTGTATGTCTTCTTTGGAGAAATGTCTATTTAGATCTTCTGCCCATTTTTTGATTAGGTTTTTTCTTGATATAGAGCTGCATGACCTGTTTGTGTATTTTGGTGGTTAATCCCTTGTCGGTCGCTTAGTTGCAAATATTTTCTCCCACTATGTGGGTTGTCTTTTCATTTTGTTTATGGTTTCCTTTGCTGTGCCGAAGCCTTTTTTTTTTTTTTTTGCGTTACATGGGCCTCTCACTGTTGTAGCCTCTCCTGCTGCGGAGCACAGGCTCCGGACGTGCAGGCTCAGCGGCCATGGCTCACGGGCCTAGCCGCTCCGCGGCATGTGGGATCTTCCCGGACCGGGGCACGAACCCGCGTCCCCTGCATCGGCAGGCGGACTCTCAACCACTGCGCCACCAGGGAAGCCCTGCCAAAGCTTTTAGGTTTAATTAGGTCCCATTTGTTTATTTTTGTTTTTATTTTCATTACTCTAGGAGGTGGATCCAAAAAGACATCGCTGCGATTTATGTCGAAGAGTGTTCTGCCTATGTTTGCTTCTAAGAGTTTTAGAGTAGGTCTTTAATCCATTTTGGGTTTATTTTTGTGTATGGTGTTAGATTTCGTTCTTTTACGTGTAGCTATCCAGTTTTCCAAGCACCACCTATTGAAGAGACTAAGACTGGAAATATTTAAAACAGAAGTGTTAGGAAGGGTGCCTGTAACTTAAAAGAGAGACAAGTTTGATGTTTTAGGGTGTGAAGTTTAGGATGAGTTAAGTTAAAAACCAAAGAGGGTCTTCCCTGGTGGTGTAGTGGTGAAGAGTCCGCCTGCCAATGCAGAGGACACGGGTTCGAGCCCTGGTCTGGGAAGATCCCACATGCCGCAGAGCAACTAAGCCCGTGTGCCACAACTACTGAGCCTGCGTGCTGCAACTACTGAAGCCCAGGCACCTAGAGCTTGTGCTCTGCAACAAAGAGAAGCCACCGCAGTGAGAAGCCTGTGCACTGCAACAAAGAGTAGCCCCTGCTCGCCACAACTAGAGAAAGCCCGTGCGCAGCAACGGAGACCCAGTGCAGCCAAAAATAAAATTAATTAAAAAAACAAACAAACAAACAAACAAAAAAACCCAAAGAGATTTAGATTATTATTATTATTTTTACACCCTACCCCATTTTTTAAGTGTTCAGTTCTTACCTCATGTGAAAATATCAAGCCAATAGCTCACTCTCGTTTATTGAGCACTAAGTATGTGTCAGAAAGGCTTAATTTCTTGGTCATTAGTTCACACCATTAGTCAACAAAAGAGCTGGGATTTGGTTCTAATTATTTCTGACATCCAAGTTCATTCATTTTAAACCACTATGTTGTAATTTTGAAGACACATAGAATGTATATTTATCTTCAGTTAGGATGATTAAAGGCTCACTTATGCCCTAAAATCCTGAGTCTAGGTCTGTGAAGAATTAAGGAAGAAAGGGATTACAGGGTCATGGTCCTACCTCTTGGGCAAAGATGCATAAGGTTCATGGTCAGGACTCCTCAGAGATCCAGACATCATCCTGTCTCTCAACATCTAAATGAAATGAAGAAGGAGAGCAGGGTGGAGGAGACTGAGAGTTGCCACAAATATCCATGCTTTCATTTTTCTTTAGTAATAGAACATCCAGTAATAGAACATCCAGTTCTATTACATCCAATGTAATAGAACATTCAGTGCTGTTCTGGATGTAAAATGCATTTTAGTATTTGTAGCCTCCCTTGCAGCTACGTATGATTATGTTCTAGCCAATGAAATAAAAAAGGGGAGTTGTGTGGAACTTCTAAGAAGACTCTTAAAGAGAACTGGATCATTAGGAGGCATACCATTTTGGTCCTTCTGCCATTTCTTTTTCCTGCTGCCTGGAGCAGATGGGATGATTGGAGCTCTAGCAGCCGTTTTGTTCCATGAGGTGACCTTGTGGATGAAAGCCAGCATTAATTAGGATGGTGAAGCAAAATGATGACTCCTTTGTTATACCAGGACTTTCTACCACTGGACTTGAGAGAAATAAAATCTGATGATCTTTGAGACAGTGCTATTTTGGTGATATAGTCCCAATTGATAACAAAAGCTATACAAATCTGAGTTCTCATAGAAGCAGACATCAAGACAGGATTGGACATGTAAGAGATTTATTTGGGGGGAAGGTCAGTGAAGGAACAAAAGGGGAGGGAGCCAGGGGTGGTGAGGAGAGCACTGGAAAGAGAGGGAAGAAGGGGGGTGCGGAGTAGGGTACAACCAGAATCTCAGTCTGCAGGGCAGGTTTTGGCCAGGACAAAGCTGCCCATTTGAGGTGCCCTGCATCTCCCAGGCAGGGATCTGCAAGGTGTCCCAGTCTTTGGCTTGGAGCAGTGAGTGCAATTGTGGATGGATTCAGAGCACAGAAACTGGACATTTGTCATCACACGTCCCACAGTAGAACTGGTTGAGGTGCATTTTCTTGGCCCAAAAACAAATTTTGTTTATGTCTGTTTCTGTGTAGACTCCTCTGCCTCAAAAATATTCCCAGAGATATAGCCATGGTGGTAAACTGTCCAAAAGCATTTTAATTGGGACAAAACCAAAAATGATGTCATCGGTGACATCTTTTTTCCAGCGTCCCTCAATAGTTGCGGTACCTGTTATAGGCTAAATCCATTTCAGAGGAGAGAGTAACAAAGCACACTTTTGTGATTTCTCCCAGTTTGGAAAATAAATGAGATCTGAGAATTCAACATAGGTGAGGCCACAGCCAGGCTGGCTTGGGGAAGCTTGAGTCTGGGTGGTGGAGGATGCTGGTCTCACTCTTGCTGCATTGAAGTCCGCCCGGTGCCACGACTCAGAGCCACCACTCAAAGCAACACACTGCCAGAAACGTCAGGCCCATGAATGCATTACAAAGGCTATAAATGGAAAATGTGCCTTTCCTATTGACTTGCTTATATAAATAGCTTAGAGATGTTTTCCAAGTGCAAATCCCTAACACTTAAAAAAATTTTACTTCACCCAGTGGGAAGAAAATACTCATTAAAGGAACCACAAACCTCAGCTTCTTGGCAGGAATTTTCAGCTCATTACATGGTAATTAATACTAATCTATATGCTAAAAAGTAAAAAAAAAAAAAAAAAAAAAGCCTTTTTTCTTTGTTCCAGTTTTTATTACTGCTGCTCTGCCAGACAGCCAATAAAGATAAAACAGAATCCTTCCTTTTTTTAAGAGGCTATAATGCAAATGAAAGTTTTCAGGCTTCAGGGAAGAGATCTTTACATTTCTAGGTTCTCGATGATAAAAAGTTATTGTTATTTTTTAAATTACAAACATGGCTACAATACATTGCAACAGCTCTAGACACCACAACCAGTAAAAATAATGCAAAAGTGGTAGGAATCTCAAAGCTCTTTAAACCCACCTTTTAGATATGGCTTTTTTTCTGGATTAGATTACGTAACCATGGGATCTGACTGAGATTATATTTCATATTCTCTATGGTATCAGATACACATGGCTCGTTATGGAATTTAAAAGCATAGTCTCTGATGATTATTGCAAACTAAACCATCCAGAATAAGTGAGAGACGAATAGCCAGTTTCTTAAAAGTGTGAAATACGGAATGTTTTTGCCTGTATTCCTGCCATTATGTTCTTTGGAAAAATTGTAATAACTTGGAAGAGAGGAGAGAAAGGATATATCTTTCATTTTCATGTAATCTCGGGGAATAATACTGGTGACGACTATGGTGATAAATAAGGAAATGATTAAGAAAGTAAACAAAATATAATGACAGATAGGAGGAGGACTGGTTGGGAAGGAAATAAACACCAAGAACATATTATAAATAAGGTGCTGGATGTGGGCATTGCATTTACTGTAATTTAAATGACGTAAATTTGAAATGATATGATATACATATTAAATTTCCACTTTATGCAAAATTGAAATGATGCAAATTCTCCCAAATTAAAAATTCTTCAAAATATTGTATATTTACAAAAGTTAAGGGGTTGGTAAAATGTATTTATGCTACTGACACCTTGTCTGGAAACAAAGATGCCTGTCATTCTTTGTTAAGATTACTTTGGTTATTATGGTAGTTTTGAGTTATGCCAACTCTTCAGAAATCTGTCTCCTTCATGCATTGTGAGGGCCATCCACTGAGTTTCAGGGAGGCCAATTAGAAACACACATCAGTCAATGCCACTGAAGGTCTCCCAGTCCAGTGAGGGAGATAGAGAAGTATATAGATGAGTGAAACAAGGTGAGATGTGGAATGACTGAGGCATGAACAGAATGCTTCCAAGGCCCAGAGAAAAGATGCCTGACCCAACTTTAAAGGCAGGTAAGACATTCTAAAAGCAACTGTCACCTGAGTTGATTCACCTAGAAAAGTGGAATTTCTCCTGGCGAATAATTTGAGTGGATGTTGAGGCGACTGTAGGAGGAAAAGCAAATTCAGATTCGAGAGAACAGAATATGCAAAGGTATGCAGACAAAGAAGTATTGTAGTAGTCAGTCCAGAACACAGTAGGCAGTGGGTCTGGAGAGGTGATTGGCAGTCATATCATCCAGGGCTGTGCTAAGGAATGTGGACAAAATGGAGCTACGAATACTCACTTTATAGGCTTTGAGTAGCAGAATGACCCAGCCAAATTTCCATTTTATAGGAATCATTCTTAAAGTAATATGGAAGATGATTGGGGGGATGCAGAGCAGGGGCAATATAAGACGTGATGAAGTTCAAAGCTAAGGCAGAAGAGGAGAGAAAGAAAAAAAATGATGAAATTGGGTGACCTTGACGCAAAAAATGAATATGTTTTGAAAGCTGATTAGTTTGGGCTTGGGGTAGAAATCACTGGGGATGAAGATAAAGGTGTGGAGATATGGGTAAATATGGGCAGAATCAGCAGAACTTAGAGGCCAGTTGGATACGGATGCCGAGGAGCAGGGAGGGATTATTGACCCAGTAAGTGTTGGGCTGGAATAGTGTGCAGTAAAGGATGAATTCACCAGATCTGAATTGTTCAAACTCTGCGTGTTCTAAAGAAAAGTTTGGCCCTTGCCTATCCCCTGGGAGATAACCTCTAAGCCCTTGGACTATCTTGACTGTTAAGAACATCTTTGTTTACCTGAAGCTTTGGGCCATGCTAGATAGTTTATGGTAACAGCCTGATTTATGGTGGGAGGCTTGGGGTGTGTAGTACATCAGCTTGAGCTCTGGAGGGAACAGACGCTAAGTAACTAAGATCAGCTATATGGGCACTCAGCCTATGAGACCAGCCTACAAAAATCGTGGACAGAAATGCTTGGGAGCCTCCCTGGTGGGTAATACTTTATGTGTGTTGTCACACAACATCACCAAGAGAATTAAGTGCTGTGTGTTAAGACTTCCCTGGTAAAGACCAATTGGAAGCTCATGCCTGGTCTCTCCTGGTCTCTGCTCTGTGTGTCTTTTACCTTCGAGGATTTTAATCCATATTCTTTCACTACTTTAAACTACAATAAACAGTGAGCATAACAGCTTTTCTGACTTCTATGAGTCTCTCTCTCGAATCACTGAAGCTGAGGTTGGTCCTTGGGACCTCTGAAAACAAGTAATCAATTGAGTAAATAGTGACGCCATTTATGGAGCTAGGGAATACATGAGGAGAAGCAGATTTGGAGTAAAAGATGAGTTTTATTTTGAATATGTTGAGTTAAAGTGCTTGAGGAACATGCAGGTGGAAATGCCCAGTAAGAATTATATATAAACGTGGATGGAGGAGAGAGGACTAAGTCAGAGCTAGGAATCTGGGAACCATAACTAGAGATGCTATTTAAATCCGTGGGTAAGGATGAGATTACTCTGGGAATTTAAAAAACAAAAGGAGTTACAAGAAGAATTTTGGAAAACTCTGATCTTTAAGGGAAAGAGAAGACACCACCTACGAACCAGAAAGAAATTGAGAAATCAGCAGTATCTCAAAAACCAACAATAAAGAATATTCCAAGCAGGAGATTCGTCTTTTTGGTATAACAATGTCAAAAGTCACAGAAAGACCAAGTAATACTGGGAGTGAAGAGCATCACCTGGATTTTATTTTACTTATTTATGTTTTAAACATTCTTTTCAAAATATTCTTTTCCATAATGATTTATCCCAGGAGATTGGGTAGAGTTCCCTGTGCTGTACCATAGGACCTCATCATTTATCCATTCTAAATGTAGTAGTTTGCTTCTACTAACTCCAAATTCCCACTCCATCCCTCTCCCTCCCCCACTCCCCCTTGGCAACCACAAGTCTGATCTCTGTGTCTGTGAGTCTGTTTCTGATTTATAGATAGGTTCATTTGTGTCATATTTTAGATTCCACATATAAGTGATATCATATGGTATTTGTCTTTCTCTTTCTGACTTACTTCACTTAGTATGATCATCTCTAGTTGCATCCGTGTTGCAGCAAATGGCATTATTTTTTAATTTTTTATGGCTGAATAGTATTCCATTGTAGTAGTTTACACTTAACAGATGAAGAAATGGAGAGAGATCTCTCAAGACCATATCTGAGTCGCACTTATTCTTCCTGAGTCACTGTGAGCCTGTGTTCTGCATGAAGCATTCTCTAACCGTGCTAACACTCTCTGCTTCCTCCCTCACCTTCATTTCCTGTATCAGACACACTCCTGCACATCTACTTTGGTTGGAGGCATGCTGTCTCCCACAGGGAGATTGTAAGTTGTCAAAGGCAGAGGATTACGTTTCAAAGTATATCTGAACAAAGCTATGAGTTATGGCATGATTTCTAACTTCCTATCCTTGTGATGTTGCTTTAGATATAAAAAGGTGAATCTTACCCCAGGGGATGTATATTCTGTAAAGGAAAGAAGAATCAGTCTGCAGAGGTTTTATCATGCATCCAACCCGTAGATTATGATAACTTTTTTTTTTGCCTTGCAGATGTAAGTAGGAATTGTATAGCTAGACAACAAAACTGGTAAGGAAATGAACCGGGAGTGAAAACTTCACCTCTTTCCTCTTGGGGGGGAAGTGGAGCCTAAAGGGTGGTGAGGGGTTTGTAGGAGGTTAATTTGAAGGAAGTTCATAGGATAATCAAGGTAGACACTGAACAAAGTAGTAGATTAAGATTTAAAAAGATGGTGGTAAAATTATAAATGTCACCTGTGAGATAAGTAGAAAAAATTGGTTACTAGGAAATAAGAAGTTATTTTTCCTTGTTAATTTTCTTTATTGCTGGGGACCCCGAGTGTTTGCAGTCTGAGCTGGTGACGCCCCTCACATTTGTAATGAAGGCACTTGTTCAGAAGTGGTTCCTAGTATTAAAAATATTCCCTGTTCTTTGCGGTACGCGGGCTTCTCACTGCTGCGGCCTCTCCCGTTGCGGAGCACAGGCTCCGGACGCGCAGGCTCAGCGGTCCTGGCTCACGGGCCCAGCCGCTCCGCGGCATGTGGGATCTTCCTGGACCGGGGCACAAACCCGTGTCCCCTGCATCGGCAGGCAGACTCTCAACCACTGCGCCACCAGGGAAGCCCTCCCTGTAGGGAAGCCCTCCCTGTTCTTGCTGTTCTATTCTGCTGTCCTATTCTTTTTCACTTCCCTCAGGCTGAGTTTTGAAGTTCTGAATGCATCCAGAGAAAATGAGGAGGTGGAGTTTTTATTCACAAAATGTTACCTGCTGATTAAATGTTTATGTATTTTCTGTCCTAGCGATCACTTTTATTAAATCCCTATCTTGTAAGTGCCTACAGTGTGATGGTGGGTGTAGTGTTCATGGGTGAAACATGACCACTCAGCTAAGTACTTCTTTCCAGTGGTGTTGAGAAGGAATAGGAACCGTTTCTGAAATTAGTGACCTGGCTTCAGTGAAATCATGATTTATAGTCTCAAATATGAGAAGTTGATATTAATGAATACTGATCCATTCAAGGTATCTTCTCTCCTCAAAAGATATTTATAAGCGACTTGGGCAAAACATGAGGGCATTTGAATGCATTACAATAGAAATTCAGAAATCCTCTGCCATTTCTTATGCAAATACTTTAGTAAGTTACAACTGAATCATGAATGATGTAGTCAGACTTCCCAGAAGTGGGAGTTCCTATCCCTGAAAATGATTTATTGGGATGAATTGTAGCATTACCAATTTTCCTGTGATTTTAGGAGATAAATTAGGATTGAAGTTTCCCAAAAGATATTAAAATAATTTTAATTCTTTGGTGAACTTTCAATGCAGAGTAAAATTGATGTAACCAAAATCACTTTCAAGTTTTTGGAGCATTTCTAGAGAAAATTTCTTTTTGAAGTTTATTCATAAAAATGAAGTAGAATATGATATAACGCAATGAAAAATGAATATTTAAAGATAATAGTTTTTCACCAAGATCTTATTGCTTAGTGAAACTGGCAAGCCATAAAAACTTTTCTGAGTAAAAATTTTAAGCAAATTGTAAACTCTTAGAGTTATTTACTCTAATCATCTTACCTTACAGATGAAGAAACTTTGAGGTCCCAAGGCTAAGACATTTAACCCGGATCATGTAGCAAAGTTCCTGGATAACTAGGGACCTCAATTCCCAGACTAGAGGTCTTTCAGTTAATTAATTTAAGCCTCCATGTTCCTCAGAAGATTGAGAATTCTTCCCGACTTGAAAGGCTCTGTTTTCCCGTCACCCCAGAGTAGCTCTTTTACTAAGGCTGGCAAAAGTATTTAGCTGCTTAGAGCACCTGTGAAACATGGTGTGAACTTTAATCTTTAAACACCAGGTTTCCCTGGGAAAGAATAAAAAGTGACCTAGCCTTCTACATTAGTCCTCTGTAGTTGTGCGTATAAATTTTATTCCATGATAGTGGGTAAAAGATATGTCATCTTACCGTTAAATAAATCAAATTTAATTTGTTACAAGCCCCCATCCTCTTGGGCTGGCAAGAAATTAAATATCAGTCATTACTGGGATACTTCCCCAGCAGTCAGGGTCAAGTGAAGGTTTCAACCATCCTAAGCTGAAAGTTCCCTTAATTTGGAACGTATGGAAGTTCCCTTAATTTGCAACCCTCCACCCTCACTTGCCCTCCCCCTCCTTGGTCTTTGAGAAGCCCTATACAGTAAGTCCCCTACATATGAACCTTCAAATTGTGAACTTGCAAAGATGCGAACGTGCATTCCATCAGCGTCAGGTGTGAGTGAAATTGCAGCTTGCCCTTGTCTCCTACTGCTCACAATCCTTCAGCTCTACCGTCTCCCACCTCCTCTCCCCCCTCCACTCAGTAATTCTTCTTGCTCCATCACTCGATGCCAGCCCCTGTGTGCCAGCTGTTGTACTGTACTACTGTACTTTTCAAGGTACTGTACTGTAAGATTAAAAATGTTCATTTTTTGTTTTTTGTTTTTTTTAGGTTTTGTGTGTGTGTGTGTGTGTGTGTGTGTGTAGGCGTCCTGAATTCCCAAAGTGTTTAAGGGTCAATTTGTACTTACAATAAAACTTCTGCAGAATATTCAGATGATATTAGGAATAGATGTTCCTACAGTGTCATTATTCTAAGGAGAATCTAGGTCTAATACAAGGAAAAAGAGGGGGCATTTATATATTTTTTTATAAATTATTATTATTTTTGTGTGTGTGTGTGTTTTTTTTTTTTTTGCAGTACGCGGGCCTCTCACTGCTGCAGTCTCTCCCGCTGCGGAGCACAGGCTCCGGACACACAGGCCCAGCGGCCGTGGCTCACGGGCCCAGCTGCTCCGCGGCATGTAAGATCCTCGCGGACCGGGGCACAAACCCGTGTCCCCTGCATCGGCAGGCGGACTCTCAACCACTGCGCCACCAGGTAAGCTATAAATTATTATTTTTGAAGTATACAGAAAACCAGCCTTTTAAACTCAGTTCTCCATTCGCTACATGATTTTAATGGCCTTTTCCCCTCACCCCCGTTTATCATATTTTATTTAGAAAGTGATGGTAGCTAACTTATGATTATTTTTTGTTTTTTTATGTATTATTTGTGTGAAAAGTATTATAAACCTATAGTAAACCTACAGTAGAGTACTATATAGCCGATTGTTTTAGTTGGGTACCTAGGCTAACTTTGTTGGATTTATGAACAAATTGGACTTACGAATGTGCACTCCGAATGGAACTTGTTCGTATGTAGGGGACTTCCTGTATTGGGCTGGTTTGGAGAGCAAAGACCTTGAACTTCAACCCCATTACTTGATAATAGTCTTAGCGGGTTGAATGGTGACCACCAAAAGGATATGTCTGTTTCCTGACACTCCAACCCTGTGAGTGTGACCTTATTTGGGAAAAGGATCTTTTCAAGTATCATTCGGTGAAGGATCTTGGGATGAGAACATCCTGGCCCTAAATTCAATGACAGTTTCCTTAGAAAAAGAGGGGAGGACACAGACAAAGGAGAAGGCCATACTGGATACTGGAAAGCAGATTCTGGAACGATGCAGCCATATGTCAAGGAAACTTTGGAGCCCCCAGGAACTGGAAGAAGCAAAGCAGGATTCTTTGGTAGAGCCTTCAGAGGGAGTACGGCCCTGCCAGCACCTTGATTTCATACTTCTGATTTTCAGAACTTTGAGAGAATAGATTTCTGTTGTTTTAAGCCTCCAAGCTTATGGTAATTTGTTACAGCAGGCACGGAAAACTAACACGGTGGGGTTACTGGGCAAGTCAGTTACCTTCTCTATGTCAATTTATTCCTCATGTTCAGTGCAAGGATGATATTAGTGCTTACCCCGTAGGGTAATGAGGATAAATAAGTCAGTCAACTGCTTAGAACAATACCGCAGCTTGGTAAGACCCCGCAACCATTTGGTCTTGTGTTATTAGTCCGTGCTGATCACCACTGATAAGTTCATTTTCAGACTTTCAGTCCAGGTAAGATTACCTGGACTTTTGAGGGCTTGAGTGTCTGCTTCTGCTATGTGAACCTGGAGGAAAAGGTAGTCTGTGGACTCCAGGGCCCCATCACCCTGCACCAACCTTCCCTAGGTGCTCTCTGCAGCCCTGCGCCGTCTCAGTAGGCGGGGTCTCCTCTGGCAATGCACGACAGCAAGCAGAGGGTTGGAGCTTCAAAATTGACATCTTGTTCCCTTATCCGCTGTAAAAACATAGTGCTTTTCTTTTGGGGGCAAAAATGTTAATATCTGTCAGTTTTTCTTACTAAGTCATGATGCTAAACATTTTTTTTTTTTTGCCGTACGCGGGCCTCTCACTGTCGTGGCCTCTCCTGTTGCGGAGCACAGGCTCTGGACACGCAGGCTCAGCGGCCATGGCTCACGGGCCCAGCCGCTCCGCGGCATGTGGGATCTTCCTGTACCCGGGCACGAACCCGTATTCCCTCCATCGGCAGGCGAACTCTCAACCACTGCGCCACCAGGGAAGCCCAATGCTATACATTTTTAATTAACAAATTAAGCCAGTCCACTGTAAAACTTGGTGATAGTTTTACTTCTGATAGAGAAGGGCGATTTCTTTCTAATCTGCCTCATGGCTGTGGATGGCCTATTTAAATTGCCAGTTGACTGAAGACAGTGGTTCTGTCATGCATCTTTGTATCCCCTTGCTCTGTGCCTTGTACATGGTAGGTACAATCAATATGCAATACTGTATATGATTGGCTGTGGAGCTATTACATTGCAATGCTCCTGGGCTGTGAGATATAAAAATTTCAGAGCACTCAAAAAGAGACTGATTTTTCCCTGAAACCCAAAGCAGAAAGTACCCTTACCACTAAAAAAGAAAAAGTTTTAAGAATCTCTTCTTTTGACCACTAAGTCGTGGCCAATTTTGCAAGACTCTGACTTTTACCTTTTCACACGTTGTCCCCTCTGCTTATGGTGTTCCTCTCCTCCTTGGCCACCCCTTCAACCTTCACGTCCCAAGTCAAATGTCACTTGCGCAGTGAAGTCTTCTGGGATGTTCTCACTGCTGATTCTTGTCCCCACCACTATCATGGCGCTTGTCACAAGGAATTGTAATTACTGACTTGCATTTCTGGCTTCTAGGCTGGGAGCTTCCAAAGGGTCCTCTGCAGTTCCATCTCTGTACTCCTAGGGTAGACCGTGGTGCCCGGATGTAGGCTTGCTCAGTAAGCATTGGTTGACTGACAGTTTAACTGTCTATATCAGTGAATGCGTTGATGAACAGTATTCCAGTGGGGTTTGCAATGCCTGCCCATTAATCAGTAGCCACATGACAGACTGGATCAGGGTTAGGGAGGTGCCTTAATGTCTGTGACTGTCTCCATTTGGTTGACTCCTCTTATTTTAGTGAAGTCGTTCTGCTGTGTTAGCAGTGATTGAATTACCAATCGCCCATCTTCTCCTTGCGCCTTCTTAATTGTCCTGTATCACAGTGGGATCTCTCGTTCTGCTAATTCACTTTACCAACTGATAATCTAAAAATTTTATTTTTTTAAATAATTTATTTTATTGAAGTATAGTTGATTTACAATGTTGTGTTAATTTCTGCTGTACAGCAAAGTGACTCAGTTTTTCATATATATATATATATATTCTTTTTCATAATCTTTTCCATTATGGTTTATCATTGTTATTTTTCCATCCTATATATAATAGTTTGCATCTGCTAATCCCAAACTCCCAATCCCTCCCACTCCAACCCCCCTGCCCCTTGGCAACCGCAAGTCTGTTCCCTATGTCTATGAGTCTCTTTCGTAGATAAGTTCATTTGTGTCATATTATAGATTCCGCATGTAAGTGATATCATATGGTATTTGTCTTTCTCTTTCTGACTTACTTCACTTAGTATGATGATCTCTAGGTCCATCCATAACGCTGCAAATGGCATTGTTTCATTCTTTTTAATGGCTGAGTAGTATTCCATTCTATATATGTAACACATCTTTATCCATTCCTCCGTCAGTGGACATTTAGGTTGTTTCCATGTCTTGGCTATTGTGAATAGTGCTGCTATGAACATACAGGTGCATGTGTCTTTTTGAATTATAGTTTTGTCTGGATATCTGCCCAGGAGTGGGATTGCTGAATCATATGGCCGCTCTGTTTTTAGTTTTTTGAGGAACCTCCAAACTGTTGTCTATAGTGGCTGCACCAACTTACATTGCCACCAACAGTGTAGGAGGGTTCCCTTTTTTCCACATCTTATAGAATACTGTCCAAGCCCTTTTCCTTGCACTGAGTACAAGAATAGAAGCAGGAGCTCCTCTATGGAGCCAAGGAGAGATAACAATGCTTTGGAATAGGGTCATAACAGTGAGAAGGAAGAGAACTGGGGCAATTTGGTATATGCTGTAGAGTGAGGGTCAACAGGACTTGCTGAAAGGATTGTATGTGGGAGGTGAGAGAAAGAGAATAATTATGGCGAATTCCTAGGTTTGGATCTGGGCAACTGGGAGGAAGGTGAGATGGGGAAAACCAAGAGAGAAATAGCTTTATTTTTATTTTATATTATTGTATTTTATTTTATTGTATTGTATTTTATTTGTGTGTGTGCATGTGCATGTAGTGAAGTTGAAAATCAAAAGTTTTGCTCTGGACAAGTTAACCTTGAGCTACATGATGAATTAGGCATTAGAGATGTTGGTTGGCAACCGGACACCCAAGTTTGGAACTCATGAGGGCTCAGAGGTGGGATATTCAGTCTGGGATTCACTAGCACATACGTGATCTTTGAGGACTGGGGGTGTTTGAGATCACCTTGGGGAAGAGTGCAGACAGAGAGAAGAGTGTCCTGGGACTACGCCCTGGATAAGTTCCAATGCGGGCAACACTTATTATCAGTTATTTCCAATACGTTTCTTTTCGTATTAGCGAGCTCTTTACAAAACCTGAAGCTTCTATTTTATAGGGTTCCCAGTCTCAGAGAGTTCAAAAGAATTATGTGTTCCATATAATTTAGAAGTGCTTATTTCGCCAAAAAAAAAATTCCATTAAGATGTGCAGTTATTCCTTGCCATTGCTTTATGAGAAGCCTTAACTTCTTAAGAGACCTGTAATTTTCCTTTTAATTTCTGATGTGAAGAGTCTCTCAAGAGATCTTAATCTGGTAATTACTGAAGCTTTATACTGGTTTCAACTTGCTAGAAAACATTTCAGTTGGATACCATTAGGGGAAATGCTTTATATGTCTTTTTACACTTTCCTGTTCTCGAAGCGTTTGTAAACACAGCAACTGAAGTTTCTTATCCAGGGAGTAGCACACATTTGATTAAACAAGGTATAACTTGGATTTCCAAACCACTGTCAGTACCCCCCAAGAACTGGTGTGGTACAGCTTAGTAGACCCCAACCATCTTAATCCCACACTGATTTCTTGTTGGGACACGACAATGCAGTTTATAAAAAGTTGGTAGAATGCTACAATGCTTTTACACACGTTCATTTGACAAGAGACCGCCCGGAGAAAACGCACAGACACACAAAACAAAAACAACATATGCACAAATGGTTAGGTGCTCTCTGCTTCCTATGCCTTTTTCCCACTGCCATGTAATGAGTCTGTTTACAGGACATCCATAGGAAAGAACATACACTTCCTCAGTCCATATCCTCGACAGCTAAGCCTACTTTGGAATTCCATCACACCTTCACTGACACCCACAACGTGTAGGGGAAAAACAGAATTGGATGTGGCTCTAAGTTTTACTCTCAGCTAATACAGAAGATGCTTAATGCTTAACCGTGCTTTCTCCTTACCAGTAATGAAGCCCTGGCTGGTGCCGGTGCTATTTGCTCCCACTGTAAATCTTCTAATGCCCCTATAATGCTTTATTTTTCAAGTTTCCTCCTCATCTTCTTCTCACTGTGATTTAGCGGAAAAATCCACACACTGCCAAATGATCCTGTACAATTACAGGATTTATGGGGTGCTAAAACAGCCCTTGGGCACGGCTATCAAAGGAAAGGAGCTATTCATTTATCCAGTAGTGTGTGTGGGTCTGCGAAAGGAAATGGTCAAAATGGCAACTGTTTATTACCAAATTGAAAGAATTTAAGCAGTTCCCCTGGACAATCTGTTGAGTGGGCGGAAACACAGGACTATATACAAGTGTGTGAGGTGTGGTGTACAATTTTTCTCTCAGTGGATGGACTCTTTCTAAGACATTTGGCCCATTGAAGCCAGGGTACCCCTGTTCTGTAGATGAAGAGCTGCTCCTTTATCCTGTCTCAATTCTCTACTTGGGAGAAGATGTGCATGAAATGCAGATGTTTAGAAATATAAAAATCTCTTTTGCTGTGAGTACTTAAGCCTGGGAAGAAAGCCAGTGGAATCACTAATTCTGTTTTCTATTTGTTTTGTTTACTGAGAGGTTTTAGAGGTAAGAATATAAAACCTTATTAAAGAAGACTTGATAAATGTTATTTTTGTGAGCAAAAGTGCCTTTTGTTTCACAGTAGAATGGAAAACAGTACTGTTCTTAACAAATCTAGAGTTGTCTAACTATGTAGGTCAGAATCCATACCGATTAGAAATTGTCCTACTTTTAAAAGTATTTTTCCGTCGCAACACGAATACTCGGAATCATTTGGTCTGACTTTCATAGTGGTGAGGAAGCTAGCATTTTCACATTTTTTCCCCGATTCATCACAATGTTGCATGAAGAATTGCGTCATTAGAGCCAAGCCTTGTACCAGTGACACCAAAGAGCATGCTCTGGTCTTGCAGAGATAGGCACGGTTGGGTCACTGCTCTTTCAGTGCGTGAGCTGTATCTGCTGGCCAATATTTTGCCCAACGATTCTAATCCTATAACTAACTCCATAACCCTATAACTTGGTGATGTGGAATTTTAAAGGCACTGATACTTTCTGCAAGATTGGAAGCATTCCAACCTCTCCCAATGAGTAGAATGCTAAACACCAACCTGTCATAAGTTAATATTTATAATGATCTCTGAGGTGGTTGGCATTACTCTAGCCCACTCTGTTGGTCTCTGTCCCACTGTTTTTTTTTAAATCAAAGGACACCACAGAAGAGTGGACAGTCATGTACACCCTAGCCGTCCCTAGTAAAGGCCTGGAAAAAGGACAGTTTGGATGGGATCTAAGGCAATACCATCAGCCCAAGGAAGATGTCATGAATAACCTTTATGGGGTGATGTACTGGAAGGGACACCAAGTAGTAACCCAGTCCTTACTGGATCTTTTCCGGGACCTTTATTCAAACCAGTCCAAAAAGATCTGTGCCTAACTTTCTTGTCAAAAATTTGTATAGACAGTTATTTAAATTCTTCACCTGTGGAAGCATTCCAACCTCTCGCAATGAGTAGAATGCTAAACACCAACTTTTAATGTCCCATCCAAAGGAAATACTGTAGCTGAGAGGCACTCATGTATATCTTACCGTAACCTTACACATTTCTTCCCAGCCTTTGTGGCTAGCGATGGACGGTGGCTGGATCTAAATGCTAAAGTCCAGGTGTTAGCTTGTGTTCATTCCCGGGATCATAAGTGTCTGCAAAAGCCTGTGAGACTGTGTGAAGGGGATAGCCTTTCATGTCATTTCTATGATTAAAAAAAAATGTCTTTCTTCAAGCCTAAAACTGAGAGGCTTTTCCAAGGTTTTTAGGTGGTTGTTAGACAAGTGGCTGAAACACCTTCTTTTGTTTCCCATTTAAGTCAGCTCAGGCACAAGAAAATGACATTAATTTCAACTTGAATTGAGCGGTACTTAAATCAAGAAGTTGAAAAGCTGCTTGAGCCTGCGGTGATAATAAGGGCTTTCACATATTAAGCCAGGCAGTGCACTTTCCCCCTCACCAGCACTTGCATTTACTCCATTCTATAGACAAGAAAATTGAGGCTCAGAGACCCTCCACCAGGGTTCCAAGGTCAGTAAGTAGCTGAGCCAGCATTTGATACCAGAGCCTGTGTTCTCCTAGGAACTTTTTTGTCTAAGGCTTCCTATCTAACCTAAACTCAAAGTGAAATAGAAAATCAAACAAAAAAGTCAGTATCTAGATAAATATAGGTAGACAAGTGGGATTTTCAGATTACAAGACTCTGGCTAGGTTTTTGTTTGATTATCTGTACTATCATCTTAATTCATTACTTAGCTGTGCCAGTGTGAGATTTAGGGTCTGTGAAAGCATCATCTGCTTCCCTTGAGGGGATTGTGCTTAGCTGTGAGTTCATAATTTAAGCACCTGTTAGTGGCTCTCTGTAGCACCACTTATACTCTACACTGGGTATTTTTAGATGACTAATGTTGCAAACCAAAAAGCCTCTTTATCAATATACCAGTACCTCTGAATGTATATTTTTGTATACTTTTTCCTTTCTCTCTCTCTCTCTCTCTTTTTGGTAATGGCTCTTGGAGTTTCCTGCTGCACATCAATATTTTCAGGGATGGTTCCAGCTTCCTTTTGGGTCCCTTGGAGAAATGCACATGTCGGCCATGATCTCAGCTGCTCTCCCTCTAAAGATGGTAACAAGTTTCAGTTGAAAGAAGTTTAGAGTGTGCCTCTTTGCCAAAGAAAACAAATCCAGTATCTCTCTGATGGGTTTGTTTTGCCAAACTTTCAAAGGAAGACTGTACTAAAATGGTATCTTTCACCTCAAGTTTTAAAACACTGCTAGAATTAAAGGAATGATGAACTTTCCCATTTCTTTGGATCTTATAACTTGTCCGGGTGATATGGGAAGACATGTCTGAAGACTATTATGTGGTCACCTCAGTGTCACAGACACATGCAGGTATGTTCCCCTCTCCTTCACTGCCCTCTACCCCACCATCTTTTACACTCAGGAACTTGGTCTTTTAAGGAACAGGTTTTGCTTTTGTGCTCTGAAATCAAATGCTTTCCATAGGATTCTAACAAATGTTTTAGATGTACCATGGGCAAATCTTCATCTCTTTTGGATTATCAATGTTTTCATTTTTAGTGTAGTTCTTAGAAGCCAGGGGAATTATTATGAAACCAGAAGAGTTAAAAGGAAAATTTAGGTTTTTAAACTCCATATCCTCCAAGAGTTCCATCCACAGTAAAGCCTTCATTGAATGCTCCAAGAGGAATTGATGGCTCATGTATTTGCTCCTGTTATATTCTTCCTTGTATTGTATATTAGTTTCTTACATTTCTCTATTTCCTTTTTCCTCTCCAGCGATCTGTACAAAAGAATTCAATAAATGCTTTCTGAATGAATGTATGTTGAATGAGTTTTAGGGACGTGAAATAGTGCATGTAAATAAAATTAATGTACTAGTAGTTGATATTACGTGTAACATGAAATTACTTCTGAAATGTATCAAAAGGTACTTAATTTTTAAAGAAATCACGGAGCTCTTAATACGTGGTCACATCAAGTCAGCGTTCATACAAATTAAGAACCCTGTCAACTTTCTGATGTCTACACTGAAGGATCGGGAACTCAGAATTCAAAGCACAACTTTCCGGGCTTCTACGGATTTAAATTATTAAATGAATATTATTTGGAGGTGGTTATAGGGCTGAAAAGTGATCTGTGTAATTAAAGCTTTCTTTCTCTAGTAGCTGAGTAAGCTTAAATTCTATGTCCTTGTACTGAGCAACTGGGGAGTAAAGGGTGGGCTTGAAGCAGTCTCTACAAATAAACTCAGGATTCAACATTTGCAAAGAAAATTTTTTTAAAAATTTGCAAAAGACTCATCTGAGACAAAAGACTTTTGTCTTTTACCAGATTTATCTGATATAATAAAAACCCACCTATTATTTTATAAAGGCTACCATGTCTTAAAATTAACAATGGTTAGTAAACTATAACTGTGGAAAGGAAACAACTGTTCATTGAATGCCATCTGTGGATCAGGTTCTATGGTAGGTCTTTTACATATTCATAATGAGTATAATAAAAGTTTATATAAACTTTACAAAGGACCTAACATTTTTCTAACTGTTTTATGTATATTCACTCCTTTAATCTTTTTTTTTTTTTTTGCGGTACGCGGGCCTCCCACTGCTGTGGCCTCTCCCTTTGCGGAGCACAGGCTCCGGACGTGCAGGCTCAGCGGCCATGGCTCACGGGCGCAGCCGCTCCGCGGCACGTGGGATCTTCCCGGACCGGGGCACGAACCCGTGTCCCCTGCATCGGCAGGCGGACTCTCAACCACTGCGCCACTGGGAAGCCCAAACTTTGTTATTCTTATAAAAAAAAATTAAATCCATTTTTCCTAATGTTTCTCTGTACATTTAAAAATAGGTACCAAAGTAGGCTTCGTTATTTTTTAACGCCTAAAGGCAGTGGTTTATCAACTATTTTCCACCTTAACCCACTTAACGGACATGGCATGCTCCAGTGAGTAATAGTGGCTTCAACGATTCACAAGTGGACCAGGGAGATGTGAAATGTCTGAGTCTCCTGTAGGGGAAGCATATCAAGGAGAAATTTGCTCCCTAAGTGATCTGGAGATGCTCCCAGAGGGGAGACGCTGTCTGCCTCACTCATCCCCTAACCCAGGGGAGAACTCTTGCCTTACGCTTGGTGCAGTAGAATACAATTGGATTCTCACTTCATATGCAAAAGAAAGGAGGAAAATATTCACTTTTCTTCTTAGAAATGCTTCCTTTTTTCTTGCATTTAATTACATGAATTGTTTAAAAACGTACACAATTTTTAGGGAACGGGTTTCAAAAGGAATTTATTTTCTTTCACAAAATTTAAAGTCTCAACTATATATAAATGAAAAGGCACCTTGAATAAGGGATGAAATAACAATATTATGTGATGAACACATAAGAAATACTTCTAATTTGGCAAAATGCTCCAAGTTGTCTAGTATACTATATTTCTTCCCCAGTATTTAGCTAATTTTTGCTTGTAATGAAATCTCCTCTCCTGGTTATCCTTCATCCTTTGATGGCTTTCCTGTTTCTGCCCAACAGATAATCATAGCAGAATCACACTAGGATCCCTTCTCTTCTTGGTTTGTATAGTTTCCTTATGTACTGTCACCCAGCCCCACAGTATAAAATGCCTATATGTGCCAATTTCTCCCAAATACTTTTCTTTAGCTTTGATCTCTCTCCTGGTCACCAGACTGGTATATGACACTCCCTCCTTGGTATTTCTGCTTGTTTAACAGGCTTCTTGGACTTAAAGCAGGATTCTTGATTTTTCACCTTCTCCCACATGGTTTATCCTTCCAGTTTTCCCATCTCAGAAAATGACACACCCGTTCTCATCTGGACAGCAGCTGTAGCCTCCTAACTGGTCTCCTACTTCCAATAATGATTCCTCTTCAGTCCATTTCTCCCCCAACAGCTAAGGAGATCTCTCAAAACCATAAATCAATGATGTTCTTCCCCGGAGTAAAATCTTCCAATGAATGGTTCTCTATTGTGTTTACAATAAAATTCAGACTCTTACCTTTGCCTCTAAAATCCTACAAAATGTGATCTCTCTCTGCTTACATCTTTGACCTCATTTTCTACCGTATTTCTCTTGTTATTACTCTCTAGGCCATTGATTTTTATTCATTGAACACTAAGCTTCTTCCTGCCTACGAGCATTGTTACTAAGTCTTCAGCATCTTCCTATGTGTGGCTCTTTCTTGTCATTTGGTTCTCAGTTCAAGTATGATCTCAGTCAATTCAAAGTAGCCGCACAGTTACTTTCTATCTCATCATCAGATTTGGATTCTCCACCCAGTGCTTCTTAATACCTGATAACTTCTTGTTTATTTACTTAGTGGTATACTGTCTCTTTCCCCCTTATCCTACCAGAGTGGAATCTTGTCTGACATGTTACTGTAGCCAACCTGCCTACCACAGTGCCTGGCATCAGATAGGCACCCATTAACTCTTCATCCATGAACTTAACAATTCTTCAATGACTTGTCTACCCTGTACCAGGTACTCTGTTGAGAGCTAGGATTCAGTGGTCACCAAGATCTAGTTCCTGCCCTCTCAGAGGGCTAGAGCTTAGTGGGAGAGACAAATGACCATGTAATTATGATGCAGTATAAATGCTAGAGTAAACACAAGCACAGGGTGTACACGCCCTTTTCCTAAGTCAAAATTGATAGACTGGAATCTGTCATCTTGTCAATGTGATTGGGAACATACATCCCTAAACGCATTACTTTACACTTTTCTGCACTGAAATTTCCTTGGACCATTTGTACCTCTTTCTAGGTGTTTTGAGTTGCCCTTCCTCCTTCACTATTTAGAACTGTGAATCTCTATTGTGATTATACATTGGAATCACCTTCAAATTTTTTTAAAATGCTTATGCCTGGATTGCATCCCCAGAAAATTTGATTCAATTGTTCTGGGGTGTGGCTTGAACACTGGAATTTAAAAAAATCTCCCCAAGTGCTTCTGATATGCAGGCAGGGTTGAGAACAATTGCTCTAGATGTCTTATTCCTCGTTGTATAGTGTGGGGATAAACGGCCTCTGCATCAACTGGGAATTGGTTAGAAATGTAGACTCTCGGACCCCATCCCAGACCCACTGCATCCAACCTGCATTTTAACAAGATAGCTTTCTTTGGTCTAGGAGACCCTAGTGTTATTCCCCAAACTTGTAGATCTCACTATACATTTCTTCCTCAAAATCATTTAGAAACATGATAATTGAGAAAAGTCCCCAAATCTGTCTCTAGGAGACCTGGTTGTGAACACTTTTCACCCAAAGAACTGCTCTTTTCTACCATCTATTGCTTATTGTCTTTAAACAAGATCTCTGTATGTGACCAACATTTTTTTCCCCACAGTTTCAAAGTATTTATTTTAAAATAAGCTTTCCTGTGGAAACATGTAAGTAACTTTATGAAATTTTAAATAAAATATTACTGGCATCTTCTCATGCATAAACATCCTCACACACACAAAATCAAAGATGCAGAGAAATAATTAAATCTATAAATTAGGAAACAGTAAGTGAATAAGGTAAAGGAATATTACATACATGCTAAGATATAAAGTTTCAAGTTGAAAACAAATAGCTGATTCACTCTGTTATAAAGCAGAAACGAACACACCGTTGTAAAGCAATTACACTCCAATAAAGATGTTAAAAAAAAAAATTCCAGAGGGCTATTTGGTAAGGTGAGAGAATCTATAATGTCATAAGTTTTCATTTTAAATTTTCTGTTCCTCAAAAAGTTGTATAATAAATTTTATTTCTACAGGACTAAACTTTTGAAATTCATTTTGTGTTTTAATTTGAGCAACTACTCTGTTTCTGTTCCTACTATTGCATGTTGAAACCATCAATGAGTTCTCAATTCTGAAATCCACAGAAGCATTTTCCTATCCTTCTTATTTATTTACTTAATTTTATTTTAAAAAATGTGTATATGTTTAAGGTGCACGACATGATGATTTATACACATATGCATTGTGAAATGATTACTATAATCAAGCTAATTAACATATCTTCTTACACAGTTACCATTTTGTGTGTGTGTGATCAGAGCACGTGAAATCTACTCAGCAAATTTCCAGTATTCAGCACAGTTTCTGTCCTTCTTTATGGTCCAGCAAGGAAGATTGAAAAAATGGTTGACTCAAAAGAGATTAAGGTGTTCTTTAAT
Organism: Pseudorca crassidens; assembly: GCF_039906515.1. Taxonomy (NCBI): domain Eukaryota; kingdom Metazoa; phylum Chordata; class Mammalia; order Artiodactyla; family Delphinidae; genus Pseudorca; species Pseudorca crassidens. Next base: position 71,292,667 of record NC_090312.1, read on the forward strand.
ATTTCATCCTCAATAGGAGTCATTATCCAAGCAAAACTTCTTTTCTTTTTTTCAAGTCACATCCCGTGTGGAAGGTCTGTATACTTATATATACCAATTATAAAACAATGTAACCACTGAGGTGCAATAAAAAGATATTTCCAGTTTCATCCAAATATCCTCATTAGATTTGCTTCTCCAGTTACAGATGAGACTCCAGGAAAGAACATCTGGGAACGGATGGGCGTCATTTCTGAGACATGAAGAGTGTTAGACTCTATAAATTTTAATTCTGTGTCTGAAGGCAAAGGGATACTCATATTTAAAAAAGAAAACACCTTAAAGAATGGTTCAAAGCCATTGACATTAGAAAAGGTTATTAAATATTCCAGGGAAAATGATCAATAATGAGGCAGTTAAATAAACCGAAAGAAACTCTGCCTCTGAAGCCTTAGGGAAGAAATTGAAACCACATCTAAAACCCACAGAAAAAAAAAAAGTTAGCTGGGAAAAGCACCTGGCCCCAACAATGCTATGACTGAGCTCATAAAAGTGGAGGGCAATTATGTAGCTAGTACCCTGTAAAATTTGTCAGTGCACATGGAAAAACAGAGTAATAGCCAGAAGCCTGGGACAAATCAAACGGTAAAGACTATGTAAGGGAGAACGGAGAGCAAGGAAGGTTCACAGATCGGGCCCGGGAAAGCTCCCTGATTTCCCATCAATCCAGCTACATGCCACAAATGCTTCAATAAACTATTTTAAGCACAAGATGTACAAGACAGTCCCAGGAGGAGAAAGGAGAAGTAGGGGACGTTTTTCAGAAAGAAAGCCGAACGACCTAATTAACTGCAGCAATCGAAGCGGAGTCATCTGAACGTCTTGATTATCTTTATATGATTGAGTTGCAAGCTCTCCATCAAGAGGACAGTTTTATAATGAAGAAATTGTTCTGCAGCTACACCGTTTATTTAGCCCACTCCTCTCATAATGGAGTCAGCCTAGAAGCTGTGGGTTGTAAGAGGTACGGTGGATATTGAATTGACTTCACACAGGTTATACCAACCATCACTATCATATGGGAACCCATCACTGTGTCATGAGAAACAACACAGAAGGGGTGGCAAAGAAAGTGACCAAAAAGCAGCGACTGGCACAATTTGTTGATTAAATGGATGAAATTAATAAATTTCCTTTGGTTGGGCACTTAACTCATTTTCAAGTTGACATTGTAATTAATGCTACCATAAATTTGCCTTAAAGTCTGTTTCCCCACACTTAAGAGTCTGTCTTAAGGCATAAATTTCAAGGAGTGGAATTTTTAGACTAAAAGACATTAAACTTTTGGAATCTTTTACTAAATTCTCCTAAGTAGGTCTCTATCTATTGATAAACCCCTAATGTCAGAGAGTTCCCTTTCCCCTGCATCCTTGTAAACACTGTGTGTAATCGTTTGAAAAAACTCATCTTTCTTATGCAAAAAATACATAGTATTACATTTTAATTTACTTTGCATCCCTTTCATTACTTGTGAAGCTGGACATTTATTTTCTATGTCAATTGGCCCATTTTTTAAAAAATACAGGGGCTATTCTTCTTTTCCTTATTCATTTGTAAGTTCTCTTTATATGTACTTGAAGTGCCTGAAATCTGTGAGGACTTTGGTGGGGCTACTGAAACAACAGCATAACATTTATGATCTGGGAGTGCACTTCTCACGCGCTCATTTGTGGGGTTATCGCTGCGGCATGGCATAATCATGATGGTAGCTGTTACAATAAAACCCACTGGTTCAAAACACAGTAGCTGAAAATTACTGAAATGCTTGATTACAACATTAATACATTAAACAAATGAATATAGCTGTTTTTTTTCTTCTGAGAAAATGTAGTTGTTAGAATTGCAAAGAATTAGAATTATCAAAGAATTAAAGAAAGACTATGGTCTTTCAAAAATCATCTTCATGGATAAACAAATGAATTTAGATTAGCGTATCAAGTTTTAAGTAGGATGGGCTCCATGTTTTCCTTAGCAAACTTTTTTCATAGATAACCCAAAGATAAAATTCAGCATTTAGACAGAATCCTGGATTAGGAAGTGGGGAAGCTTGACAGGAATTATTTATGTTTTACCATCCTGATGGAGTGATAACTTGAAATTTAAATAGTTACAGAAAAAGAAATTAAGGAAAAGCAATTATTTTTAAGAATGATTACGTGATTGTGATTTCATGAGTACCAAAGACGTGAGGCTTTCTTTGAATCTTATTACTGTAGCAGATATAGAATAAGTGATGTTGATTTTTCAGCATTCTGTCTCATCCTAGAGTTACTAATTGGTTGAACAGTGTGTTCTGTGAGGCAAGGTTTACTTAAAATATTGAAGGAGCGGTGCACCACCAAGCTAAAAGTACCAATGGTTGGATGAGTCAGTGATTGGAAGGACGTGATTTAAAAATTTGGCTTCCTCTAAGAGAAATTAAGATAAGAATATACTTCTTATCTTAGAGTTGCATTATTTTCCTTTGTATTAAAATTAATTTTTCTTGGAGTATAGTCGATTTACAGTGTTGTGTTAGTTTCTGCTGTACAGCAAAGTGAATCAGTTATGCATACACATATATCCACTCTGTTTTAGATTCTATTCCATATAGGTTATTACAGAGTATTGAGTAGAGTTCCCTGTGGTATGCAGCAGGTTATTATTAGTCATCTGTTTCATATATAGTAATGTGTATATGTCAATCCCAATCTCCCAGTTTATCCCTCCCCCCTTTTCCTCTTGGTAACTATAAGCTTATTTTCTACATCTGTGACTCTATTTCTGTTTTGTAAATAGGTTCATTTGCACCATTTTTTTAGATTCCACATATGAGGGATATCTTGTGATATTTGTCTTTCTCTGTCTGACTTACTTCACTTAGTATGATAATCTCTAGGTCCATTCATGTTGCTTCAAGTGGCATTATTTTGTTCTTTTTTAAGGCTGAGTAATATTCCATTGTGTGTGTGTGTGTGTGTGTGTGTGTGTGTGTGTGTATACCACATCTTCTTTATCCATTTTTCCATTGATGGACGTTTAGGTTGCTTCCATGTCCTGGCTAATGTAAACAGAGCTGCAATGAACACTGTGGTACATGACTCTTTTTGAATTATGGTTTTCTCAGGGTATATGTCCAGTAGTGGGATTGCTGGGTCGTACGGTAGTTCTATTTTTAGTTTTTTAAGGACCCTCCATACTGTTCTCCATAGTGGCTGTACCAATTTACATTCCCACCAACAGTGTGAGAGGATTCCCTTTTCTCCACACCCTCTCCAGCATTTATTGTTTGTAGATTTTTTGGTGATGGCCATTCTGACCAGTGTGAGGTGTGATACCTCATAATATACTTCATATACTTCTTAAGAATATACTCCTTATCCTAGAGTTAGTTTATTTTCTGGAGCCCTTTTATAGGAGAAAACTGCTGTCTACTTCAAAACACTGATGGGTCTCCATCACCTGTGAAGATTACAGTTAAATTCCTTTTTGATGATCATCAGAAAGCAAATTGACATCCTTTGCTTTTGCTGTCACTTCTGGTACTAACAAAATGAATTGTTTTGTAAGCCGTGGTTGGGTGGAATTGGCTCATCAGCCACATATACTCGTTAGCCCTGGCAGCAGCACTGTTTTTCTTAGTGCAGTAATGGAACTAGATATAAGTAGCCATTGTTTAAGAGGACTTAGATTTGAGTCCTGATTCATAGAAAAGAGAATTCTCAGATGCCTTCAATAAATGATTTGGCTTCTTCATGACCCTGGCCCCATGGTCATTTCAACCAGGTAACAAGCTGTATCTTTGAAGAATCCCATTCTCTCCTTGGGCATCTTTTATAAACACATCTGACTGTAAATTCCCAATTACTGATTCTCTTTCTACCTCTTGACATTGCAAAAAAATTCCGATCTTTATCCCTGAAGAGATTTTGCATGTCTCTCTGAGTCTTTTCTCGTAAGAACTTATTATTTAGCCATCTTCTGGAGGGTTTTTAGAGATCCTTACTATTTCAGTGGTTCTCTGAATGCACACTAAATAGTCTTTACGCCTTTATAAGGTAGCATCCACTACTTTGCATAATAGTCTGCCCATTATTTCACCAATGAGAAACAGCAGTCTCACCTATTATAATACACGTCATACTTTTAGCATAGCCTAATACCATACTACCTTTCTTGGATGTTGTGTTATATTGTTAAAGTTGCTGATAGCTCCAACCCTAAAATTTCTCCTTCTATATTCTGTTACTCTGTAGCTGTTACAGTAGTTTTCAGCTGGGGACGATTTTATACTCCCCCACCAAGGGACATTTGGCAACGTCTAGAGACTCTTTTGGTTGTCAAATTGGTATAGGGAGTTCTACTGGCATCTAGTGGGTAGAGGCCAAGGATGTGCTGAATATCCCACAACGACCTGGAAAGCCCCCACGACAAGGAATTATCTGGTCCAAAATGTTAATAGTGCCAAATTTGAGAAATCCTGAGTTAATATTTTAGACGCAAACACAGACACTTTCAGATTAAAATTCAATTGGATTTGGTCCCCTTTTCATACGTCAAGATTCTGCCTCTCGTTTACTGTTTGACCTTGCATAAGAAATTTGCCTTTTCTGAACCTTGATGGTCTCATCTGTAAAATGGGTGCTATAGATCGAATTGTCCCCCCTCCCTAATTCATATGTTGAACTCTAACCCCCAGTATCTCAGAATGCAACTGTATTTGAAGACTAGGACTCTAAAGAGATAATTAAATGAAAATGAGGCTGTTAGGGTGGGCCTTAATCCAATCTGACCAGTGCCTTTACATAAAGTGGAGACAAGGACACACACAGAGACACCAGGGACACTAGTGCTCAGAGGTACGACCGTGTGAAGAGGCAGCAGGAGACTGACCATGTGCAAGCCGAGGAAAGAGGCCTCAGAGGAAACCAGTCCGGTTGGCCCCTTGATCTTGAACTTCCAGCCTCCAGAACTGTGAGAAAATAAATTTGTTATTTGAGCCACCCAGTCTGTGGTGTTTTGTTATGGCAGCCCCAGCAAACTAATACAACTGGGGTAAAATGATGGCTGCCCGGCCAGTCACACAAGATTATCGTGAGGATATAGTGAGATAATGTTTATGAAAGCACTTTGAAAAACATGAAGTAATACATCAGTTTTGACTCAGTTAATTTTAGTATATTTTTAATGATGAGAATCTTTTCTATAAGGATAAAAAGTAAGCTAAGAGACTAGAAAATACATAAATGTATATATTTTCTGGAATAACTGTCCCTAGGTAGATGTTCTAGGAATGGTAGGATGGCTTTGTTCCAGGGTCATCTATCTTTTTCAGGACTACATGATGATTTTGGGGGTCCTAGGCACTTTTGCTTTTGTGGGTCCCTTCTTCCATAAAAAATATTAAAGACCATATTTTACAATTGCATTGACATAAAGATGAATATAATACAGGCTGGACTGATTATATATTCGTTGTTATTATATTGAATTTTTATTTTGGTTTAAAAGAAATTTAAATGAAAACATTATAATGGTCCCCTAGAAGTACTGTATACAGTGCCTACTAAAGTCTACACTGCACTGGTCTTATTGCTCTGAGATCCTCCACATGCAGCATCTACTATGGGGCCTAAAATGGTTGTTTGTCTCTCACCATCATGTCCACATTCCTTTGTGTAAAGGGGGCAGATGGAAGGTCTGTGCCCATGCATTAAATGAGAATACTGCAAGAGTGGCATACATCATTTCTGCACACATCCTATTGACCAAAGTTTAGTCATATTGCCCCACTTTGCTACAAGGGAGGCTGGAAAATATAGTTTTAGCCTGGTATCTATATGTTAAGATCATTAACAGACATTTGGTCATATCTAAAACATCCATAATACACTCTGTCCATGCCAAAAGTCCTTGATATTTGCAGGACCATTTGGTCCTATCCAAAAAGTCCTTAAGATGTTTGATCCATGTTAAGAGGTCCTTGATATTTGGTCATATTTGGTTCTGTCCAAAATGTTCATGGAGACATTTGGTCCACACCAAAAGGTCCTTGGTATTTGGTCTTGTCCAAAACCATCTGACATGGACCAAATATGCTTATGGACATTTTGGCTAGGATCAATTTCAAGGACTTTTTGTAGTAGACCAAATGTCTTATGGTAAACCTCCACTACTATTAGCTAAATGAGTTAACATACATCAAGTTCTTAGAACAGAGCCTGGAATATAGTAAGCACTGCATAATTGCTAGCTCTAGAATTATTTTTAAGACTATGGGTGAAAAAAAAGAACAGATATTGAGGGATAACATCTACCACTCATATGAAAATGATAATAGTTTTCAGTAAAATGAACAGCAAATCAGTTGTATGATGGAACTGTCGGTATAGGTATAACATATTGATTTTTGAAAACATAGATAAACATTAGCCAGTTTTGGACTCTAGTGAATACATTTTTATGCAATTAAATATTAATGTGTGTGAGTGTGTATATCTGTGTATTTCAGTATTTTTAAATGAAAGATCATATATTTTTATTTCACTAGAATCATTCAGTGGCACATGGTTAGGAAAAAATGCTTTCCAAATTATTTAAAACCTCTTATAACCCAGGATCAAGAGACATTTTGAGGTAGATACACTTTTTTGTTAACTTTGTCAACTTATCTTTCCATTAAGTGCCTCCCCTTCAAAGAATTTCAGTGATCCACCTGCTCCGAAATCTTGCTTTTAGCTTTCCAAAACAATAGGTGGCAAATTAATAGAGTGGTTTTAAGATTGTGCTTTGGGTAATCCTTGTTCCATAAAATAACTGGAGGGTTGTGATCACAGATAAAGAAATGGGATTGGCTCAAACTTCCAGCCTAGGTGGTGATGTGTACTTGGGTTGGTGGGCTTCTCCTGGCCCACTGATGCCTGGTCTAGAAGGCCTCACAAGGTGGAGTTTAGCTTACTCAGCTTACTCAATGTATTTTACCCAATTTTACACCATTATCAACAGTATGCTCTTAACTCCTTCACACTGATCTCAAGCCCAGGCAGATTAGACTCACTGAAAAAATCTCAGGAGAAGGAGTAGCTAGAATTTCTGTAATTGGCTATAGGAAGGGAGACAAACGTCTGCGAATGTTGATGTGTGTGTGTCCAAAACAATTGGAACGGACCTAGGACGGGTTGAGCGTAAAAGGAGATTATACTGAACTTTGCTCATGGTGTCCAATAACATATGCTGAATGAACGAGCATAGGTATTCTGATAGTCCTGCCAAACAGAAAGGAGTGAGTTGGATGTGAATGCGACGGAGACAGAGATCAAGGCTTCATCATGTCTTATTCATCTTGGTATCACCAGTTTGTTCAATAGTACCTGACACATACTTGGTATTCAATAAATATTTCACAGATGACTGGCTAAATGAAGAAATAAAGAGTAGTGGAAATTTCCTGACAGGTGGCATTCATTTGAGGAAAATATATAGGGGCAGGTAACACTGCACTGTGGCTGCTACCACACTGCATGAAGCGGGAGGATGGTGGACACCAAAGAATTCCTGTTTGCCTTTGAGAAGTTGGAATCTCTCTAGGAAGTTAGTATAAATATACTGAACACTTGGATAATAAGAGGTGACAAGTTTAAATTTCAGGGCTACTAGTATGCATGCTTAAGGAGCATTAAGAAAATAGTTCTTTACATACTTGTGGTTGCCAAGGGGGAAGGAATGAGGGAGGGATGGATTGGGAGTTTGAGATTAGCAGATGCAAACTATTATATATAGGATGGGTAAACAAGAAGGTCCTACTGTATAGCACAGAGAACTGAATTTGATATCCTGTAATAAGCCATAATGGAAAAGAATATGAAAAAGAATATATATATACATATAACTGAATCACTTTGTTGTACAGTGGAAATTAACACAACATTGTAAATCAACTATACTTCAATGAAATACATTTGAAAACAGAAAATAGTTCTTTAAAAGGTGAACTATCTTAAATTCACTTAGATGAGGCTGAGATAATCCATATTTCTTATCTCTTATTGAGCAAATCCCAAATGTTTTCTTTTCAGAAATCAGTTATTAACATTTACACATGCATAGAGTTGTAATTCTTGCCAGACAAGAGTTCAATCTATGAATCCATCCATCAGTCAGTAAACTAACAAATAAAGATGGTAGAAAGTCTCTTTTTTACCTCTCCTTCTGTGAATTGTTTTTGTATCAATTTTTTTATTGGAGTATTGTTATTTACAATGCTGTCCTAGTTTCAGGTATACAGCAAAGTGAATCAGTTATACATATACTTATACCCACTTTTTTTTTTTAGACTCTTTTCCCATATAGGCCATTACAGGGTAATGAGCAGAGTTCCCTGTGCTATACAGCAGGTTCTTATTAGTCATCTATTTTATAAATAGTAGTGTGTACATGTCAATCCCAATATCCCAATTTATCCCTACCCCACTTTATCCCCTGGTAACCATAAGTTTGTTTTCTACATCTGCTACTCTGCTTCTGTTTTGTAAATAAGTTCATTTGTACCTTTTTTTTTTTTAGATTCCACATATAAGTGATATCATATGATATTTGTCTTTCTGTGTCTGACTTACAACCAGGAAATCCGTCAGTGGGTGCTGGAACCTGCCCTGCTGTCCCGGGAGCACGTGGATAACTCCTCCCGCTAGGAAATCCTTCTGTGTATTTTTGAAAATATCCAGCAAGTCTCCAGATAATGTTCCAACTCTCCACAAATGAAGAGAACTCTTGTTTAGGGGGAGAGCTTGTCAGATTGCGCCACTGCAGTTGGCATCGGGTGCTGGCCTCAGTGACGGTGACCCGACCCCTCTCATGATATGGGGGACTCGGGTCATATGTATTCTGATAGTGTTTTCGGTCCTGCCAGACAGACAGGAGTGAGTTGGATGCGAACGCCTTGGAGACAAAGATCAGTTAGGTTGGTCTTTTAGGGGTATTCTCAACGGTTGAGTTTCGTGACAGTGGGGTGGGAAGTGTGTGCAATAGTAGAGGCTTTTTGACTCTTTAGGGAAGAAATATTTCCTTTCAATTTCACATCAAGTATGAATTGTGAGGCAAAGGAAGCCAAAAATAGTTATTCTCGAGGAATGATTTAACTAATGGTGAAATATGTAATTGGTCATTTTCGTTCTGACTCCTTAATTAGGGTGTTACCAAGAGAAAAATCTATCAATATATCTATGCTTTAAAAATGTTTTTTATCTGTATCATATTTTATAATGGACTTATGCTCGTAGCAAAAACTTTTAAATTGTAGAAAAGTATAAGAAAGAAAATAAACATCTCTAATTCTAACTCTCAGGAAACTCTTTCGAGGATATTTCGTGAGCATCTGCACACTGTAGGACCCAACACACTTTAACTTCAGAAATATAACTTTAGGATAAATGTTTCAAAGTGAACTGTTGCTAGAAATGGTATAGCTTGTTTCTTTAAAAAAGTTAATTAGATTTATTGTTTGCACCCGTTAGTGATTTGCCTGCCCGATTTTGAATTTCCATCATATGGAAAGTTTTATGCTGGTTACATAAAAGCGCCACAGCTTTTCCATTCTCAGCATTGTCCCACGGTAGCTATATGACACTCCTGAATAATAAACTTTTAAGTTAGAAGCATTTAGTCACTCCACAGAATCCCGCTGGCGATATCTGCAAAATGATAAACAAATGTTTTGGTAGGAAGGAATCACATGTATGAGATAGATAGTAGAATCTTAGAGTACAAAGCATTTTCCAATGACCTCATATCTTGTGAAAATAGCTCTGGGAAGTATGGTGTATGTTGCCCTATATTGGCCCATAAATTGTCTTACTGTGATATGGATGAAGAAATTGATGGGGGAAAATCACAGCATTATAATTTTCCCCAGGGCCGGTAGCTGACTGACGTGGATGGCCCTACACGTGTGTGAGGATGTTGACTCTAGTCTTCAGGGTACCCAAGGAGGTTTTGTGGGAAATCCTTGGGGCAAAGCTCGGGCTTATTCCTGGATTACTTACAAGCTCGATGATTTAGTTTAACCCCGTGTCTCAATCTGAGCTGCAAAGTGGAATCAACTGGATAGCTTTTAAAAAATACTGTTGCTTAGGTTCCACTCCCAGAGCTTTTGATATAATTCTGAGTTGACACTCAGATATCGGTATTTTAAAAGCTCCCCAGTGATTCCAACGTGCGGCCAAGGCAGGGATTCCCTGGAAACTCTGAACTTATTCCCTCATCAGCTACCACTACATCTAGCAACTTCTCAATAACTTCTAGATATTGTTACCATTAAAAAATAATGATGGCTTAGAATCTAGCCCAAAGCATACGCTAAGGTAGGAGGAGGTATCCCCAGAGTATTTTAAGACCCTGTACCCTACCTACACCTATACAAGAATGAGATGCTATTACTTTTGAAAGAGAAGAAGCATCCAGTGGGATTTCTGACCATACACACTTACTCCTGCTACCTGTATCTGCTTTCTGTTGTTCTACTCTGCACATCATTTTCCTGATCATCTTAAAACGCAGTTGCATTTCCAGGTCTTAAAAGTCTATTCCTTATTTATTGCGTTACTCAGGGAAGGCAGAGAGAATATATATTCAGTTTTCAAAATAATTTATATTTGGTGAGAAAATACTAAGTTCATTTTGGCAGAAGCCGTTTATCTAATTCCAGTTCCAACTGATGATGGTTTAAATAAAGGCTCAAATTCCTTAAATTCTTTGTAAGTAACCTGCCACAAATCGACCATGAGATATTTGATTAAGAGATGAAAACTCACCAACTTCACTAAGTATCAGGGATGCAGCTGCTGAAACATTCAATGCAAGCCTGAGGTCTGCAGCCCTCCCTTTATTGTGTATATGGCCTCTCAGTATTTCAACTCTCCTGCCGTTGTGCTTATTTAAAAAAAAACATTCTGAAATCTTTCAAGTGCAATGACTTTCTACACATATATATTATAATGATAAAAGACATATTGCAGGATCTCTTTCCATATGGTGCTAACAATTTGGATTTTAGTAGCGGTTTTTATAACTTGCAGCTCACCACTATAATGTCAGAACCCGTGAGAATAAAATAACTTCTACTTTAAGTTTTAGATTCATTTGCTCTGATCTCTCAACCAGAAAAAAAGACTCTAAAGGCCTCTTTGTTCTGAATGAATTTTACTTTCAGTTCACTACTACCCTCTCAGCCTATTAAGGCTAAGAATGTTCTAGTATCTCTTCTCTTTGTTCACTTCCTGACATTTATTGAACCTGTGCCACGAGGGGCAGGCTGTCACCACAGTTAACAAACTGACCTTTATGGCAACGGACACCAGTGTAAGGGAAACCATATTTTTGAAAAACATCACAGTACTAGAAGTCTGTGTGCTGAAGCCAAGCAAAGACTCTCCTAACTTTTAAACCAAGTCAAGAAATCTGAGAAAAAGCAGAGTAGATTAACTTGTTCTGAGAAAATTTAAAAATTTGACTTGGAGCTGGCTTTTAAATTAGAGACACATTTCATAATCATTGGGTGGTTTTGAAACGCCTGAAAGCTCACTAGGGAAGCTTAACTTTTAAACATTTCACACGGCAATGCTTCTTTCAGAGATGGCAGCGTTTTTCTTGGACATCCCTTTCGATATAATATTGGTATATATGCCTCATTTTGAAAGACAGCTAATTGTTCCAGGAAAGATGGTTCAGAAGGATACTTCGATGACTGCTGGTCTGAGTAAAGAGATTGCTTGTCTAAATATTAACTTCTTTTTTAATGATTTTTTTCCCAATTTAATTGAGATGTAATTGACGTACATCACTATATAAGTTTAAAGTATGCAGCAGAATGGTATGACTTACATATATTGTGAAATGGTTACTGTGATAATTTTAATTATCATCCACCATCTAATATAGTGGAATTAAAAGAAAATGCAAAACAGTTTTTTTTTCCTTGTGATGCAAACTCTTCGAATCTAGTCTCTTAACATCTTTCATACATATCATATGGCAGTGTTAACTACAGTCATTATGTTGTACTTTAAAATTATTAAATTTCTACAGCAATTTGTTATTTCAATTCAGTAGAAGGAGGGGAAATGTGGCTCTCAAATGTTCATTAAAGCATCCCATTGACTTCAGATAGTGACATTTAGAAGAATTCAGGGACCAAATAGTAAGGTTCTTGGAAATTTTTCTTCGCTGATTTGTTCGTGTGCGTGGACTCCAGATACGGTGGATTGGAATCTAGATGTAATTTGGTGAGATGACATTCGACCAGGGCTTGCCTGAACCTGGGAGATCCAGTTCAGCTCTCATGTCCTGACAAACCTCTCATCCTGAAGGTCTGGATAGGCTGGTGGCCTGTGAGGATCAGTGGATCTTGAAGCATTACCTTCTTTGTACTGCAGCTACATAAAAGCCTTCTGTCTTTAATTGTGGGTAATTTGCTCAAAGTGGAATCCTCTATGGTAATTTAGATTTTTATGGTATGAATTTCTAAACCCAGGATTTGATCAGAGCTGTGCTAGAAAATAAGACACACTGTGAGGTGCTAGGATGTGCCCCATTTTATTCAAAAGACAGTTACCTATGGATTGAGGGTTAAAGGCTTTTTCCAGGTAATAAGACGTTTTATTCTGTCAGTTTTATTCATGGCATGTATGTGACAAATTCCCAACAATCTGCAATGGATTTTCCAGAGTTCAGAAAAACATCAGTTGACATGAATTAGTCACAGTCTCAACGTAACTATGAACTTTGGGGGTATGGTTGATTTTTCACTTCATGTAATTGAACAGGGACAGGCACTGGTGTCTCCATTCCTTTCTGATAAAGGCATGAAGTTCTCTGTCTTTTTTCTTCCTGGTAATCACTAACCAATTCTTTAAGAGAATTAGAATATTCACAACATTCACCCTGTCTCAAATTGTAACGTCAGATTTTCCTTTAACTTTGGAATTAATTCTTCAGAGATGTTTCTGTGCGCATCTCTTTAGAGGGTTTTTCTTACTCATGCTACCTGGCACAAGGTAGAAGAGAGAAAAAGTCACGTTCCTTGTTTTCCTTTCAGTGTGAATGTTTTTTTCCAATAAGAAGTAAGTAGTTTCTGCCTCTCTACATCTGACTGCCATTTATTTATTTATTTTTTTAGGAAATCTCATTCCTGCCTACATAAAATTGTCTTATTAATAAATTCTAACTCTGTTATTCAAAACAGAGCGTATGAAATGTGGCTAGTCTGAACTGACATGCTCTGTGAGTGTAAAATATGCTTTTGAAGACTTAGTGTGAACAAAACGATGTAAAACATCTCAATAACTTTTAATACTAATAACATGGTGAAGTAATATTTTGTATATATTTGGTTAAAGTATATTATGAATGCTAAATTTATGTTACAGTTTAACAATTTTTTGAATGTGGATACTAGAAAATTTTAAATTGCATTTCTGTATGCAACTTAAAATTTCTGTATGCAATTTAATGCAATGCATTGCATGATGCAATGCATTTCTTGCATTATATTTCTGTTGGATGGTGCTGTTCTAGCATAGAAATTGTTTTTTCCTTCAAGATTCAGAAAACTATAGATACTCAAAAGATATTTGTTTGTTAAACCAAACTTGCCTAGAATTTCAAATTTTTCTTAATTATAATAATAGACAATGAAAACAAATTTGACAAAACAGAAAATTTAAAGGCAGGATGCAGGTTGTTAATAACATAATTAGAGATGAAAATATCTTACTTGTTTATTCATACAGCTAATATTTATTGAGTATGTCCTATGTGCTAGATATTAGGCATACTGAGTATATACAGTAGTGAAGAAGACCTTGGTCTTTGTCTTCAAGGAGTTTTCTGTTGACCGTGGTGTTATAAATGCTTCTAAAAGGGTAATTACAAGGTGGTGGGGGAGATAATAGTAAGAATATTAAGCCCAGAGTGGTGGTACGGATGGTTTGGAGTAGGCAGTCAGCAGAGGCTCCATGGTGGAAGTCATACCATTTTAGGAGGCAAGTTTCTCACTCCTGTTTTAAATTAACCCAATATTTTACATAAAAACAGAAAGGACTAGAATATCCTCACTCAGACACTCCTGAAAGATTACAAAGGATAAAGTAAGTAGAATTTATTTACCATCTGACAAGTCCTGTAGTTTAAAGCACAGCAGATTGGTTCACAAGAATAAAAGCAGCTGAATAAATATTCCCTCTGAAATTCTTTTTTTTTCTGGTTTAATTAATAATTAAAACACTACCAAATACAGAACTTATGTGGCACTCCTCCTTGACAGGGTGATTGAAAATGATTCATTAATCATTGCCTGTTATTGTGAAGATGGTGTATTGGATGAAATATGGGCTTTGCAATCACATAGACAGGAGGAGTTTGAGTTCTTGGGACTTTGGGCAGGTTAGTGAACGCTGAATCTTAGCTTCCTCATTTGTAAATATAGTACCCAAACGCATTTATGAGGATAAGTGATTAATATATGTAAAATGCTTAATGTTATGCTGGTATACAGTAAGTAGCAAATTAAACATTATAACTTGGGAAAACAATAGAATTATTCGAAAGAAAATGTTAAGTGTATGAAAAGTATAAATTTGGTCATGAAAGGGGGGAAAAGTTAAAAAAAAAGAATGCATAGATGATTCTTGAGTTGGCAGTCTAGAAGTGAAGATACTTTGATTAGGTTTTCCTAAAAGTAGTGTTTCTTTTCCTTTTTTTTTTTAAAGATTTAATTTTATTTATTTTTGGCTGCTTTTGGTCTTTGTTGCTAGGCGCGGGCTTTCTCTACTTGTGGCGAGCGTGGGCTACTCTTCGTCGCGGTGCGCGGGCTTCTCATTGCGGTGGCTTCTCTTGTTGCGGAGCACGGACTCTAGGTGTGCGGGCCTTAGCAGTTGTGGCACATGGGCTCAGTAGTTGTGGCATGCGGGCTTTATTTAATTTTCTCTTCTTTTTCTAGCTTCATGAGCAGGAAACTTTGATTATTGATCAAAAACCTTTACTTTTATTTAATATAAACATTTATATATTGAATATTTCCCTCTATACACTGTTTTGGCTGTGTCCCACAAATTTTAATGTTGTATTTTCATTATTATTCAATTTAAAATATTTTATTTCCATTGTGATTTCCTAAGTGACATGTAAGTTATTTAGATGTGTTGCTTTATTTCCAATATTGAGAATTTAAAAAAAAATTTCTTTCTGTTATTGATTTCTAGCTTAATTCCATTGTGGTCATAAATATTCTCTATAATTCCAGTTTTTAAAAATTTATTGAGTTTATATATAAAAACTAATTTATATTAGTTTTACGTCTAATATGTGGTACATTTTAGTGAATGTTCCATATCTACTTTGAAAATATGGGTTTTCTTTAGTTGTTGGGTGATGTGTAGTACAAATGTTGATTAGTTTAATTGGTTAATAGTGTTATCCAATATTCTATGTTCTTACTGATTAATTTGTCTATTTTTCCATCAATTACTAAGACAGGTATGTTAAAATCTCCATGATTGTAATGTTTCTGCTCCTTCATTTAGTTCATCAATTTTTGCCTTATACAATTTGAAGTTATTTTATGAGGTGCACACCAGTTTATGATTGGTTTTTCTTCCTGATAAATTGAATATTTTGTTATTCTAAATATCTGAATTTATCTCTGATAGTATGTCTTTCTTACAATCGACTTTGTCTCATGTTAATAAAGTGTATAATAAAATAAACATTAGCTTTCTTATGTTAGTTTTGGTAGATTATATTCTTTTCCATCCTTTTAGTTTCAGTCTTTCTCAGTCCTTGTATTTATTTATTTATTTATTTTGCATTGTTTTATTTTAAACAAGTTAATTGTTCGCGATAGATATTACTTCACTGTTACAGTCAAATTCTGATTTCAAAGATGGAGGAAGTGTATGATTCAATATCCTCAGTGAAGATAATTTTTTCTTGAATATATTCCATGTTACAGAGACAACTACTGCATATTCCGTTTACTTATAGTATAAGCCACTCAACTTTCTTTCAGAGCCTAAAGGTTCTAGTTTTAAGTCTGCTTTCGGCAAGCTCCATTTTTGTGAACTCTACATCCCACCACAAGTATAAAACCATGCCCTCCGCAGACAAAGATAGGTGATAATTCGCATTTTCACAAACACATAAAAATACAGTACTTTCCTGTGTAAAGTGCAATCTAACTCTAGAACAATAAGGTATTGTTAAAATAAATAGTAAGACATTTATGAACTTAAGAAATAAACTATAAATCAATTTGCGTATCATTAATGCCAAACAGTACATATCTGTTTTTTTTTCTTAACTTTTAACAAATTTGAATATCTTATTTTCCCCCAGCTTTATCGTGATATAATTGACATAGAACATTGTGTATATTTAAGGTGTACACATGATTTGATACATATTTTTTTGTCATAAGTTGTGGATTTAATTACATTAATTTAAATGTTACCTTTTGTTGTAAATTCACCACATATTCCATTAAGATTAGATACCATATTATCTAGTTCAACAATGCTATATATAAAATACATACCCAACAAGGACCTACTGTATAGCACAGGGAACTATACTCAGTATTTTGTGGGTTTTTTTTGTTTTTTTTTTTACCTCTTCTTAATTTTGTGGACTTAACGGAGGTGTTGAATTTATCTTGACATTGACTTAATCCAATTATTTTGTTTTGAATTTTATTTAATTTATATTTTTATACAGCAGGTCCTTATTAGTCATCAATTTTATACACATCAGTGTATACATGTCAATCTCAATCACCCAATTCATCACACACCCACCCCCTCCCCCCCGCTTTCCCCCCTTGTTGTCCATTCGTTTGTTCTCTACATCTGTTCTCTATTTCTGCCTTGCAAACCTGTTCATCTGTACCATTTTTCTAGGTTCCACATATATGCATTAATATATAATATTTGTTTTTCTCTTTCTGACTTACTTCACTCTGTATGACAGTCTCTAGATCCATCCACGTCTCTACAAATGACCCAATCTCATTCCTTTTTATGGCTGAGTAATATTCCATTGTATATATGTACCACAACTTCTTTATCCATTCGTCTGTCGATGGGCATTTAGGTTGCTTCCATGACCTGGCTATTGTAAATAGTGCTGCAATGAACATTGGGGTGCATGTGTGTTTTTGCATTATGGTTTTCTCTGGGTATATGCCCAGTAGTGCGATTGCTGGATCATATGGTAATTCAATTTTTAGTTTTTAAAGGAACCTCCATACTGTTCTCCATAGTGGCTGTATCAATTTACATTCCCACCGACAGTGCAAGAGGGTTCCCTCTTCTCCACACCCTCTCTAGCATTTGTTGTTTGTAGATTTTCTGATGACGCCCATTCTAACTGGTGTGAGGTGATACCTCATTGTGGTTTTGATTTGCATTTCTCTAATAATTACTGATGTTGAGCAGCTTTCCATATGCTTCTTGGCCATCTGTATGTCTTCTTTGGAGAAATGTCTATTTAGGTCTTCTGCCCATTTTTGGATTGGGTTGTTTGTTTCTATAATATTGAGCTGCATGAGCTGTTTATATATTTTGGAGATTAATCCTTTGTCCGTTGATTCATTGGCAAATATTTTCTCCCATTCTGAGGGTTGTCTTTTCGTCTTGTTTATGGTTTCCTTTGCTGTGCAAAAGCTTTGAAGTTTAATTAGGTCCCATTTGTTTATTTTTGTTTTTATTTCCATTACTCTAGGAGGTGGAACAAAAAAGATCTTGCTGTGATTTATGTCAAAGTGTGTTCTTCCTATGTTTTCCTCTAAGAGTTTTATAGTATCCGGTCTTACATTTACGTCTCTAATCTAATTTGAGTTTATTTTTGTCTATGGTGTTAGGGAGTGTTCTAATTTCATTCTTTTACATGCAGGTGTCCAGTTTTCCCAGCATCACTTATTGAAGAGGCCGTCTTTTCTCCATTGTATATCCTTGCCTCCTTTGTCATAGATTAGTTGACCATAGGTGCATGGATTTATCTCTGAGCTTTCTGTCTTGTTCCATTGATCTATGTTTCTGTTTTTGTGCCAGTACCATATTGTTTTGATTACTGTAGCTTTGTTGTACAGTCTGAAGTCAAGGAGTCTGATTCTTCCAGCTCCGTTTTTTTCCCTCAAGACTGCTTTGGCTATTCGGGGTCTTTTCTCCATATAAATTTTAAGATTTTTTGTTCTAGTTCTGAAAAAACGCCATTGGTAATTTGATAGGAATTGCATTGAATCTGTAGATTGCTTTGGGTATTATAGTCATTTTCACAATATTGATTCTTCCAATCCAAGAACATGGTATATCTCTCCATCTGTTGGTATCAGCTTTAATTTCTTTCATCAGTGTCTTATAATTTTCTGCATACAGGTCTTTTGTCTCCCTAGGTAGGTTTATTCCTAGGTATTTTATTCTTCTTGTTGCAATGGTAAATGGGAGTGTTTCCTTAATTTCTCTTTCAGATTTTTCATCATTAGTGTATAGGAATGCAAGAGATTTCTGTGAATTAATTTTGTATCCTGCTACTTTACCAAGTTCATTGATTAGCTCTAGTAGTTTTCTGGTAGCATCTTTAGGATTCTCAATGTAAAGTATCATGTCATCTGTGAACAGTGACAGTTTTACTTCTTTTCCAGTTTGTATTCCTTTTATTTCTTTTGCTTCTCTGATAGTCATGGCTAGGACTTCCAAAACTATGTTGAATAATACTGGCGAGAGTGGATATCCTTGTCTTGTTCCTGATCTTAGAGGAAATGTTTTCAGTTTTTCACCATTGAGAATGATGTTTGCTGTGGGCTTGTCCTATATGGCCTTTATTATGTTGAGGTAGTCTCCCTCTATGCCCACTTTCTGGAGAGTTTTTATCATAAATGGGTGTTGAATTTTGTGAAAAGCTTTTTCTGCATTTGTTGAGATGATCATACGGTTTTTCTTCTTCAATTTGTTAATATGGTGTATCACACTGATTGATTTGCGTACATTGAAGAATCCTTACATCCCTGGGATAAATCCCACTTGGTCATGGTGTATGATCCTTTTAATGTGTTGTTGGATTCTGTTTGCTAGTATTTTGTTGAGGATTTTTGCATTTATATCCATCAGTGATATTGGTCTGTAATTTTCTTTTTTTGTAGTATCTTTGTCTGGTTTTGGTATCAGGGTGGGTGATGCTGGCCTCATAGAATGAGTTTGGGAATGTCCCTTCCTCTGCAATTTTTTGGAAGAGTTTGAGAAGGATGGGTGTTAGCTCTTCTCTAAATGTTTGATAGAATTCACCTGTGAAGCCATGTGGTCCTGGACTTTTGTTTGTTGGAAGATTTTTAATCATGGTTTCAAGTTCATTACTTGTGATTGATCTGTTCATATTTTCTATTTCTTCCTGGTTCAGTCTTGGAAGGTTACACCTTTCTAAGAATTTGTCCATTTCTTCCAGGTTGTCCATTTTATTGGCATAGAGCTGCTTGTAGCAGTCTCTTAGGATGCTTTGTATTTCTGCAGTGTCTGTTGTAACTTCTCCTTTTTCATTTCTAATTTTATTGATTTGAGTCCTCTCCCTCTTTTTCGTGATGAGTCTGGCTAATGGTTTATCAATTTTGTTTATGTTCTCAAAGAACCAGCTTTTAGTTTTATTGATCTTTGCTGTTATTTTCTTTGTTTCTATTTCATTTATTTCTGCTCTGATCTTTATGATTTCTTTCCTTCTGCTAACTTTGGGTTTTGTTTATTCTTCTTCCTCTAGTTCCTTTAGGTGTAAGGTTAGATTGTTTATTTGAGATTTTTCTTGTTTCTTGAGGTAGGCTTGTATAGCTATAAACCTCCCACTTAGAACTGCTTTTGCTGCCTCCCATAGGTTTTGGATCATCGTGTTTTCATTGTCATGTGTCTCTAGGTATTTTCTGAATTCCTCTTTGATTTCTTCAGTGATCTCTTGGTTAGTTAGTAACGTATTGTTTAGCTTCCATGTGTTTGTGTTTTTTACATTTTTTTCCCTGTAATTCATTTCTAATCTCATAGCATTGTGGTCAGAAAAGATGCTTGATATGATTTCAATTTTCTTAAGTTTACTGAGGCTTGATTTGTGACCCAAGGTGTGATCTATCCTGGAGAGTGTTCCATGCGCACTTGAGAAGAAAGTGTAATCTGCTCTTTCTGGTTGGAATGTCCTATAAATATCAATTAAATCTACCTGGTCTATTGTGTCATTTAAAGCTTCTGTTTCCTTATTTATTTTCATTTTGGATGATCTGTCCATTGGTTAAAGTCCCCCACTATTACTGTGTTACTGTCGATTTTCTCTTTTATAGCTGTTAGCAGTTGCATTATGCATTGAGGTGCTCCTATGTTGGTTGCATATATATTTATAAGTGTTATATCTTCTTCTTGGATTGATCCCTTGATCATTATGTACTGTCCTTCCTGGTCTCTTGTAAAATTCTTTATTTTAAAGTCTATTTTATCTGATATGAGTGTTGCTACTCCAGCTTTCTTTTGATTTCCATTTGCGTGGAATATCTTTTTCCATCCCCTCACTTTCAGTCTGTATGTGTCCCTCGGTCTGAAGTGGGTCTCTTGTACACAGTGTATAGATGGGTCTTGTTTTTGCATCCATTCAGCAAGTCTGTGTCTTTTGGTTGGAGCATTTAATCCATTCATGTTTCAGGTAATTATTGATATGTATGTTCCTATTACTATTTTCTTAATTGTTTTGGGTTTGTTTTTGTAGGTCCTTTTCTTCTCTTGTGTTTCCCACTTAGAGAAGTTCCTTTAGCATTTGTTGTAGAGCTGGTTGGGTGGTGCTGAATTCTCTTAGTTTTTGCTTGTCTGTAAAGCTTTTGATTTCTCCATCAAATCT
Organism: Pseudorca crassidens; assembly: GCF_039906515.1. Lineage (NCBI taxonomy): Eukaryota > Metazoa > Chordata > Mammalia > Artiodactyla > Delphinidae > Pseudorca > Pseudorca crassidens. Next base: position 71,313,589 of record NC_090312.1, read on the forward strand.
GAATGAGATCCTTGCTGGGTAGAGTAATCTTGGTTGTAGGTTCTTCCCTTTCATCACTTTAAGTATATCATACCACTCACTTCTGGCTTGTAGAGTTTCTGCTGAGAAATCAGCTGTTAACCTTATGGGAGTTCCCTTGTATGTTATTTGTCATTTTTCCCTTGCTGCTTTCAATAATTTTTCTTTGTCTTTAATTTTTGCCAATTTGATTACTATGTGTCTCGGTGTGTTTCTCCTTGGGTTTATCCTGTATGGGACCCTCTGTGCTTCCTGGACATGGGTGGCTATTTCCTTTCCCATGGTAGGGCATTTTTTTGACTATAATCTCTTCAAATATTTTCTCTGGTCCTTTCTCTCTCTCTTCTCCTTCTGGGACCCCTAATGTGAATGTGAATGTTGTGAATAATGTGAATGTTGTTGCATTTAATGTTGTCCCAGAGGTCTCTTAGGCTGTCTTCATTTCTTTTCATTCTTTTTCTTTACTCTGTTTTGTGGCAGTGAATTCCACCATTCTGTCTTCCAGGTCACTTATCTGTTCTTCTGCCTCAGTTATTCTGTGATTGATTCCTTCTAGTGCACTTTTCATTTCAGTTATCGTATTGTTCATTTCTGTTTGTTTGTTCTTTAATTCTTGTAGGTCTTTGTTAAATATTTCTTGCATCTTCTCAATCTTTGCCTCCATTTTTTTTCTCCAAGGTCCTGGATCATCTTCACTATCATTATTCTGAACTCTTTTTCTGGAAGGTTGCCTATCTCCACTTCATTTAGTTGTTTTTCTGGGGTTTTATCTTGTTTCTTCATCTGGTAAATAGTCCTCTGCCTTTTCATCTTGTCTATCTTTCTGTGAATGTAGTTTTTGTTCCACAGGCTGCAGGATTGTAGTTCTTCTTGCTTCTGCTGTCTGCCCTCTGGTGGATTAGGCTATCTAAGAGGCTTGTGCAAGTTTCCTGCTGGGAGGGACTGGTGGTGGGTAGAGCTGACTGTTGCTCTGGTGGGCAGAGCTCAGTAAAAGTTTAATCTGCTTGACTGCTGATGGGTGGGGCTGGGTTCCCTCTCTGTAGGTTGTGTGGTCTGAGGCAACCCAACACTGGAGCCTACCTGGGCTCTTTGGTAGGGCTAATGGCAGACTCTGCGAGGGCTCAGGCCAAGGATTACTTCCCAGAACTTCTGCTGCCAGTGTCCTTGTCCCCACGGTGAGACACAGTCACCTCCCGCCTCTTCAGGAGACCCTCCAACACTAGCAGGTAGGTCTGGTTCAGTCTCTCCTGGGGTCACTGCTTTTTCTTCTGGGTCCCAATGCACACACTACTTTGTGTGTGCCCTCCAAGAGTGGAGTCGCTGTTTCCCCCAGTCCTGTCGAAGTCCTGCAGTCAATTCCCACTAGCCTTCAAAGTCTGATTCTCTAGGAATTCCTCCTCCCATTCCCGGACCCCCAGGTTGGGAACATGACGTGGGGCTCAGAACCTTCACTCCAGTGGGTGGACTTCTGTGGTATAAGTGTTCTCCAGTCTGTGAGTCACCCACCCAGCAGTTATGGGATTTGATTTTACTGTGATTGCGCCACTCCTACCGTCTCACTGTGGCTTCTCCTTTGTCTTTGGATGTGGGGTATCTTTTTTGGTGAGTTCCAGTGTCTTCCTGTCGATGCTTGTCCAGCAGCTAGTGATTCTGGTGTTCTTGCAAGAGGGAGTGAGAGCACGTCCTTCTACTCCTCCATCTTGGATTCCTTATATTTAAAATGTATCTCTAATAATATCATATAATTGGGTTTTGTTTTTTATCTAATCTTTCAAAAAGAGATTAATTGATCTACTTATTTATAATGCAGTTATTTTTATGGTTAGGCTTAAATCTATCATCTTGGTATTTGTTTTCTTTGGGTGACAAATTCTTTAGCTTTTATTTGTCTAAGGTGTTTCAATTTTACTTTCATTTGTGAAGGATGTTTTTATTGGTTATAGAATTCTAGGTTGACAGACTTTTTTTCTTTCACCATGTTAAAGATGTTTTTTGGCTTTCATTATTTTTCATAAGAATCTAGCCATCATTATTAATGTTGTTTCCTTGAATATAATGTGTACTTTTCCTCTTCCTGCTTTTTAAGCCTTTCCCTTCATCTTTGATTCTTAACAGTTTGAATATGAGATGACTACATTTGGTTTTCTTTGTATTCAACGTGTTTGGGGTTTACTGAGATTCTTGAATCTGTGGGCTGATATTCTTTCTCAGTTATGGAAAATCTTAGACTTTATCTCTTCAAATATTACCACATCCATTTTCACTTTTCTTTCGAGACTCCACTTATGGATATCTGTAGACAGATAATGGTCTACAAATGTCTGATACACTTCTGGTTTTTAAAACTCTTCTTCTTCTTTTTATTCTTTGTGGCTCAGTTTGGATAATATTTATTGACTTCTCTTTAATTTCACTGATCATTTTCTCTACAGGATCCAGTCTGATACTGAGATTATCCATTGAATTTTTTACTTCATATATTGTACTTTTAAATTCTAAATGTCCTTTTTTTAGAGTTTCAATTACTTTCTGCAGAGATTCTCCATTAAAAATCATTTTGTCTATTTTTTTCTAAACTATTTTCATTTTCATAACAGTGAAAGTCCTTTTGTGCTAATTTTAACTTTTGAGTGATCACCGAATATTCTTTTATTGGCTACTTTTCACTGGCAAGGGAGATCACATTTTCTCGCCTCTTCACATTTTTGACTGTGTACCAGATATTGTGTATAAAATATGGTAGAAACCAAGACACTAATTTCACCCCAGAAAATGATTTCCCTTTCTTCTGTTAGGAACCTAGCGTGATGGATGGTTTCCTTCAATATAATGAGGAACTGAGCTGTTGTAGAGCTGGATTGCTACTTTAGTTTGTTTCAGTTCACCTCTAATTTTAAGTATTTGCAGGGTGAAATTAGTTCCTCTCTCCAGCAGGGTTTTGAGTCTAAGGACTGCAAGACTGTGTCATCTCTGTTTTTCAGCTCCACCCTCACTTTCCATGATGCCACTTACTCAGAAAAAGTCCCATGGGGAAGGATTTATAGATGGCAGGGAATAGTAAGTGTTTGTTTTTTATACTTTGATCCACCTTGTCAACAAAGATAAGGCCATTGAGAGTTTGAATAAATTTTCCTTGTCACAGCGAAGTTCCCAGTCTTTACCAGGCTCATGGCTTTCCTTGTCTGTCTCCTAGAATAGGCTAGTGCCCCTAGAAATAAAAGTGAGCAGTGGTTTCTGCTTAGTTAGGAAGGGCTAATCCCTCTTTGGAATTTAGTTTACTTTGACTCATTAGCATCCAAGCATTTCAATAGCTATAAAGAAAAATAAAATATTATTTTTTAGTTTATTCTGTGACTTTTTCATTATTAAGGTGGGAATGATGACCTTTTGCAAACTTCTACATCCTAAACAGAGAAGGAATAGGAGAAATGTTTAGGTAGGTCAGAAGGACTGACCAGATTTTTCATTTCCAGGGGTCTTAGTTCTTTTTATCATAACAAACATATACAATTTTAATTAAAGGTATAACATTTAGCTTGGGAAAATTAAAAATATTTGTCATCCTTGTAACTATGATGTTATTTCCTAATGCTAGTGACTTTTCTAAAAAAAAAAAGTTTCTTATTTTATAAAATAGTAGTAAAATTGGATTTGTTTCACTGAAATATTGTTTATCACTAAGATTCCAGGAATTTTCTTGTTTTACAAACCCAGAGACATTATCTATGGCCAACATACTATACAGTGGATGATTCCATGTGTGTCCACACATGGTCCATGGTGTAAATGGCAGCCTTTGAGTTGTGCAATGTAGTGATTCTGTATAACCCATAAGACAGTTATGAAAATCCAAAGACATATTGTATGTGAAGTGCCTGCCATAAGTAGGGACTAAATAAATGCTTGTTACTTTCAAGTCATACAATTTTTTGAAGATAGTCATCTCATGTTTCAATAAAATCTCATTTTAAGATTTATTTCAAACCACTGAATTGCTTCTCTAGTCACAACTAAATTTTTTGCATATTTTAAAATATTGGTTTGACTAATTCAATATCATATTTCATAAATTAGTGGAGGTCCTTGTGATTGTGGGATAGTGTGTGTGCAGGGGTTATTCGATGTATATCCTCCAAATAATACAGACAATAGATAAAGTCTGGCCTATCGTTGCTTCCTGGAAGTTACCACATATTTGACTTGAAAATATGTTCAGAACACAAGTGATTTTGGAATTTGAGGTCTTTAAAAACATCATTAGAGAATCTTTAAAAAAATAAACCTCAAGGGAATTTGCTTGCCTGTCCCAAATGTCTCGTCTCACTAAGGACAACAGTACTATAAAAACAGACAAGAAAATGAACATTTATTGAGTATCTGCTATCAACCAGCCATAGTGTAACACAATGTCTCATCCGACCCTCACTAAACCTGATGAGGCTGGGTCTCACGAACACGCCTTTTCCGTGTTGTAGATTAAAAGAAGCAGTGGGGTTTTAGAAGGAGCAATACTTGTCCTGAGACCACAGAGCAAGTTATTAGCAAAACTAGAATTGAAACCCAATATTCAAGCCCAATGCCTCAATCTTAGTTTATATAAATAGAAAAAAATCCAAAATATTGGATTTGAAGTATAATCATTATTTTCTATATGATAAAGCTCATAACTTCAAATAGGTAAGTTAGAGAACGATAACATTTTTCCAATGAATTAATTTCTTATTAAACTAGAACTGATATGTGTTTTGTGGCATGTAGGTACTTAGTAAATTCTAGTTTGAGCAAATTAATGTATTATTATTATTTACACATTTAGGAATTTATATGTAAAACAATTTTTGTATTTTCAGATATCGGATTATATTATTAAGGGTTTTCAAAGCCCAATCTTTTCCAAAAGATTTCTTTGTTTTGGAGTAAAGAATTTGTAAATTCAAGTATAACCTGCGAAAGAAAGCTTCTCGAGGGCAATAGTACACAGCTGAGTATCTTGTCACAGCAGATACTTAATAATTATTGTTGATTAACCCAGTTTGACCAATGCACTGCCCAGTTGGTCAACAACTTGACTCTATGAAATGTGTTTCTACCACTCTATCTTTTTGAACCCAAAACTATGCTGAAGGTTTTCAGTAGGAGTCCATTTAAAATTATATGTCAATAAGTATTCACTGGCTCCTTAAATTTAAAGGAACAGAGCTCATGATGTTGTAAAATCAAGGGATGAGTTTTAAAATTTGAAGAATATGAAGTTAATATTTGTTGGATACATATTTTGTGACGAACTTTGGGCTCCATTCTCTGCTTACTATTTTATGAAAACAGCTCCCCTATATAGGTCTGCCCTTTGGTAGATATGGAAAGTAAGTTCTGCTCAGAATCACCTCAGTAGTAACTGGCGCATCTGGAACTTGAGTACATGCCAATCTGCTTACAAAGCCCATTCTTTTAAACTTATAATGCTTATAAGGCTTAATTGTCTGGTTCTCAATCCTCCTTTGTCTCTCACTGACTGTCTTGGAGCAAATCGTTTAAGCTCTGTGAGTATCAGTTATATCCATCATGATTGTCATGAGGGTCAACATTTAAAAGTCCACCTGTAGCAGCATAGCTTAGCTGGGTCATTTGGATGGATTTGTGGAGGTGGGGGACACTCTGCCTCAGAGGTCCCCCACATTCTGTGCAGGTTATTTCCCTGTTATATTGTGTTTAGGGTATTTGATCTGTTCAGGGAAGTCCAGTGCATTTAAAAAAGGCTGTCATGCGTTTTTCCAAAGATTAAATTCAGGTGGCCAACAGGCACATGAAAAGATGCTCAACTTCGCTAATCATCAGGGAAATGCAAATCAAAACCACAAAAGATATCACCTCACACCTGTCAGAATGGCTATCATCAAAAAGAACACAAATAACAAATGTTGGTGAGGTTGTGAAGAAAAGGGAACCCTCCTACACTGTTGGTGGGAATGTAAATTGGTGCAGCCACTGTGGAAAACAGTATGGAGGTTTCTCAAAAAACTAAAAGTAGAACTACCATATGACCCAGCTGTTCCACTCCTGGGTATATATCCAAAAAAAACCAAAAACACTAGTTTGAAAAGATACATGCATCCCAATGTTCATAGCAGCATTATTTACAATTGCTAAGATATGGAAGCAACCTAATTGTCCCTCAACAGATGAATGGATAAAGAAGATGTGGTATATATACAATGGAATACTACTTATTCATAAAAATGAATAAAATTATGCCCTTTGCAGCAATATGAATGGACTTGGAGGGCATTATGCTAAGTAAAATAAGTCAGACTGAGAAAGACAAATACTGTATGATATCACTTATATGTGGAATCTAAAAAATACAGCAAACTAGTGAATACAACAAAAATGAAGTAGACTCACAGATACAGAGAACACACTAGTGGTTACCAGTGTGGGGTGTAGGGCGGAGCGGCAGTATAGGGATGGGGGAGGGGGAGGTACAAACCATTGGGTGTAAGACAGGCTCAAGGATGTATTGTACAACAAGGGAAATGTATCCCAATATTTTGTAATAACTGTAACTGAAAAGTAACCTTTAAAAATTGTATTAAAGGGCTTCTCTGGTGGCGCAGTGGTTGAGAGTCCGCCTGCCGACGCAGGGGACGCGGGTTCGTGCCCCGGTCCGGGAAGATCCCACATGCCGCGGAGCGGCTGGGCCCGTGAGCCATGGCCGCTGAGCCTACGCGTCCGGAGCCTGTGCTCCGCAACGGGAGAGGCCGCAACAGTGAGAGGCCCGCGTACGGCAAAAAAAAAAAAAAAAAAAAAAAAAAAAATTGTATTATTAAAAATTAAAAAAATAAAAAGAACTCCCCCATAAAATAAAATAAAATAGCTGTCATGGGGCCCAGAAACTCTGTGACGGAGACCTTGAGCTTTGTCTCTAACTAAGATTCACATATATGCAGATCTATAGGGTAGACTGGAAAGGTGCCCTGGAAGAAGACTCCTAAGAGAAACTCACCAAGAAGGAAGAAGTGTCGTAATTGAGTGGGTCAGACTGTGCATGTGAGGAGGGAGGTATAGGAAGATGTCTGTGTTCAGTCATGACACCAATATCGCTCTCTTCCACCCTACCCCGTCCCTGGAATGCACATGTGGTTTGGGAGAAAATTGTCTGTGCTACAGAAAAAAGGCAATGTCACTGGTGGTCCAAATAGTCCTCTTGAGGAAACTCTATGAAACAGCTGTTTCCAAGGTAGAAATCTTTTCTTGGGTGAGTGAGGAGATGAACAGCAGAGTTTGGAGTTCAGAGCCTCCTGCAGTGGAAATGGTGTGGACCCACCTCTGGTGCAGGGCAATGTGGTCTGCAGTCTATGAGTGGAAGGATCTGGAAACTGCAGGCAGGGACTCTGTTAACATGTGAGACAATGTACCTTTTCTCCCCATCGACCAAGGAACTCTGCCTGTGGAAGAGTCCTTCCCTAGAACCAATAACCTGTTATGGCCCAGGAATGTTCACACCCCTGGAAGTTTCTCAGACTGACAGAAAAAAAATATCTCAAGAAAAACGTAACTTGTGAGTGAGCCATTTTTAAATAAATTTTAAAAATTAGTTTTTGGTGTTGAGTTGTAGGAGCTGTTTATATATTTTGGATATTAACCCCTTATCAGTCATTTTATTTGTAAATATTTTCTCCCATTTAGTAGGTTATCTTTTTGTTTTGTCCATGTTTCCTTTGCTGTGCAAAAGCTTTTAAATTTAATTAGGTCCCAGTTGCTTATTTTTACTTTTATTTCCTTTGTAGAACACAGAGAATATAGGCAATATTTTATAATAACTATAAATGGTGTATAACGTTTACAAATTGTTAATCACTATATTGTACACCTATAATTTTCATAATATTGTACATCAACAATACTTTGATAAAAATGCTAAAATTTAGGGGTATTATTATGACTATGATCTGTTTTCACTTAGTAGTAGAAAGAGCTTGGACCATATTAATTTTATATATGGGAGCATTTTACAAAGAATAATGTACTATAAAAAGGGCAAACTCATAACGTTATTCAACAGGTAATTCTTTGTCTATTTGTCAGGCACCACGCTAGACACAGAGGCATAATCTAGTATGGGTGGAATATGTACACAGACGTTTGCAAGAATGGAGACAGGTGCTTAAATAGCAGTACAGACCAGGTACAGTGGGGCAGGAAAGGTGGAGAGAAGCCAGGGAAATCCCTAGAAAAACAGAAGCTTCTTGGAGGAGATGGACGTCAGATGAGCAGGATTAAGGTAGGTGACCTAAGCTGAGGAGGACATTTCAAAAAGAAGGAAGACCACGTGCCAAGATAAAGGAACGTCAAAGAGCATGACGTCATCAGGGGTGTGCAAGGAGCTTCTTGCGCCCGGTGCCTCACACCATACCTGACACGTAGAACAAAGGTGGGGATAAAGGTAGAGAGAAGACGGCAGCCAGAATGTGGAAGGTTTCGTCGTGTGCCCTATTTCTGACATAATCCTGTAGATGATGAGACATCACTGGAGGATTCCAAGCAGGGGAGTCCCAAGGTCACACTGCAGTTCTGAGATTGCACGGAAGGGTTGGAGTGCTCTGTGCCCAGCAACACAGCAGTAGCCGTGTGTCCTCCACGCCCAGAGGAAGAGAAACTCTGGGGGAACCAGTGTGCCCAGGGAATGGCTCAGACACTGTGAGGTGATGATACTCCGATTCTTAGGAGCCTGCAGGAACTAGCAAATTCATTCATAAGCCAGCACAACTGGAAAATATCTGGGGGAAAAAACGATGCACAAGAAAAGTGTTAAGCTGAGGAATCAAAAGAAAGCCTACATGGAGAAAGATATTTTGTTCCTGAATGGGAAGACAAAATACCGAAATAGTTCCAAATTCACTAGAATAATCTAGAAATTCAGTGTAGTCCAGATGAAAACTCTACAGGATTTCTTAAAGGAATGTGATAAGGAAATTTCAAAATTTATCTGAAAAAAAATGAACAAAATTATCTAACAAAACTTTGAGAAATAAGATTACAAAAATTGCAGTAAAGATAGAGTAATTCAAATGTTATTGAAGTTGTGTAAAAATAAAACAAAATCAGAGGAATAGCGTAGAGCCTTGCAATTGAATCTTGTAAAATTGAACTTAGAATAGGATACACTCACTGTGGAATGGATGGATTTTTCAATAAGTAGTGTTGTGACAATTTGGTAAAAATAACAAAGTCAGATATCTGCCCCATACTATTAATTAAGTAAATTTTAACTTGGGTAAAGACCTACCCAGTATGTGTAGCCCACGTATGTGTGTGTGTGCATATAGAGAATTAGAAGAAAATATATAGGTTTATGCTTCTTACCTTAACCTGGAAAACGTTTTCTTTCAATAGTAAACAGAGCCCTATAGGGAAAGATTGCTATAATAGCCTATATCAAAATTTAAAATTTTAAACTTCATATAACCATCAGTGTAATAAACAAAGTTAAACATCTGTCACTGGACAGAGTGGAAGAAAATGGACAAACTGGAAGAAAGATTTTATAATATTTGAAACACTCAAAAGATATGTATCTGTTATACATTTACAAAAAATCAGTAAGAAAAACGCATTCCAAAAGAAAAATGGGTAAAGGATAGAAACTGGCTTTTCACAGGAGAGGAAATATAAATGTTCAATTAACAGTTGAAGTCAGAACACTAGTCGTCAGGAAAATGCAAATTAAAATACTGAAATATCATTTTTCACCTATCAGGCTAGCAAAAGGACAAATTATTGGGCTTCCCTGGTGGCACAGTGGTTGAGAGTCCGCCTGCAGATGCAGGGGACACGGGTTCGTGCCCCGGTCCGGGAAGATCCCACATGCCGCGGAGCGGCTGGGCCCGTGAGCCATGGCCGCTGGGCCTGCGCGTCCGGAGCCTGTGCTCCGCAACGGGAGAGGCCACAACAGTGAGAGGCCCGCGTACCGCAAAAAAAAAAAAAAAAAAAAAAAGTACAAATTATCAAGTGTTGTTGAACGTGTGGGAAAAATTACTCTCATTTATTTGATTATAGGGGTGAAATAGTCCAGCGCCCTAGAGGGCAGGTGGGCAATTGCAAATACATTTTTAAAAACAGCACATAACCTATGCCAACCATTTTCACTTCTAGATATTTTCCAGAGAGAAACTATTTCAAATGGGCATATAGAGGTATATAAAAGAATATTCATAATAGCATCGTCTGCAATAGTAAGAAATTAGAAACAACCTACGTGTTCGTGGATGAAATGATGGCTAAATTAGCTGTGATATATTTATACGTTGAAATAGAAGGCAGAAGCTACAAAACACTGAAATGGCGAAATCTTCATACTATATTGGTGAGTAAAACAAAGGAAAGTATCAGGGCAACAGCTATAGAACACTGCTTTTGTCTGAATGTTTGTGTCCCCCCAAATTCCTATGTTGAAATCTGACCCCTAAGATGGTATTAGGAGGTGAGGCCATTGGGAGGTGATTAGGTGATAAGGGCTCCAGGGAGAGTCCCCGCCCCCTTCTGCCAAGTGAGGTTACAGAGAGAAATCTCCAACCTGGAGGAGGGCCCTCACTCTAACCTGACCGTGCTGCACCCTGACCTTGGATCTCCAGATCCAGAACTGTGAGAGATTTCGGTTGTTTGTAAGCCACCAGTCTGTGGTACAATATTTTGTTATAGCAGCCCACATGGACTAAGACAAATACTAATTATGTAAATATTAGCACATAAAATATAGTTCAAATACATATATATATGAAAATGCACAAAAAATGGTCTCAAGGCACAAGCCAGAAAAAGTGGTTTTCTCTGAGGCAGAGGATATGAACGTGTGGGGTTCTTTAAGAAAAACTTTGCTTTGTCTTGCTGAATGCATATCAAATGCTGATTTAGGACAAGGAGATGGAGGGCGTTTCCACCTGATAGTTGCAATATTTTTCTGTGAGACAACAAGAAATATAATCTGTTGACTGCAAATAAATACCATTTTTATGGTGACAAAAGCTTAGAATGGCTTCTGTGAGACCCAAGGCCCCATCTGAGGTTATAAGCCTTAAGTTTGTAGGCACCAAACCACAAGGGTTTATAGTGGTACCCAGCAGCCATCGGCAAGAAGTGGTGAACTGGAAAAATGACAGATGGTTTAATAGGAGATGTGGTGATTGGTAGAGTAGATGGAGGTGAGCGTTTTGAAGATGCAAATAAGAGAAAGGGAAGGATTTAAATTACAGGGTGAGGATGAGAGTCTAGAAGAAAAAGAGTCAAATAACCGTAGGTCTTCTGAGGTCCTCTTTTCTAAGTTGCCTGCTCTCATCATTTGCCCATTTTCTCCTGGTAGCCTGACTTTTTCTTATTAGTTTGTGGGGTATTAGTCCTTTGTTATATGTCTTGTGACTATGCCTGCCCTGCAAATTAAGGAGTGAAAAGGTGGAAAGGATGAGAGTTATGGTCAGAGAACCTGAAACTCTGGCTGAAATCCCAGGTCAAGGGAATGGGTTGCTGAAGTGAAATGAACATGAAATTCATTGTCTTCCAGAAGAACGAGAAGTTTTGTGACCAGGGAGTTGAGTGAGTTGTATATAAGAATTCAGAGGTTATTCATGATGAAACTTGGAACTTGCTGGAGCATAAGATAAATGCCAAAGTCATAGTTGGGTTCATTAGGGGTGTGGGGGGGGGAAGAGATGGGAGAGGGAGTTTGGTGGGTTCTTTATACCCAGATGAAATGCCTCTGAAAGGAGGAGAGGCTTGCATCAGGGTGGAAGCATCATGGCCTGGAAAGGAAAAGGGAGACCTATGAGGAAATATAAACAGCTGGCTTCATAGCCCTATGGGGTGAGATATAATGGAGAAAGAAACGGCTTCCGTTTGAAAGCTCTGCTGTGGAAGTGGGGTCTGTAAGGCAGGGACAGACTTCAGTGACTCTTTTCTAGAGTCTGCATACTCATAATCGTACGGGTGAGATGACGGGCTGAGGATAAGATGGAACACATTTCAAATTTCACTGGTAAAGGATGAATTGTGTGAGAACCTGTTGAAATCCCATCTCAGGTTTTTAATCTCTTATCTCTTGTCAATATAGAATTTTTCTTTATTGAACCAGAATCATTGGTTTTATGTTTGTGCAAATGCTGCCTCCTCTTTCTGGTTGTAGGTTGGACAAGGTTTCAATCAGGAAAAGGAGAAAAGTTAGAACTTGGCACACTGCATAGTGATAAACTTTAAACCAGGAGACAGATTGCAAGGATGTTATTTGAATTTTTACCTTATAAAATTTTAGGTCCACCCAACTAAGTGTTTCATTAAACGTGTTTCCTGTTGAGACCACTCCACAGCTCCATATTTGAACCCTGGCCCTTTCTTCAGCTTCTAAAAGCCTGTAGGTAGCACAGAGGTGTCAGGAACTAACATTTGGGCAGCCAGGGAGAGCCGTATGTTATCCTGCTTTACAAGATGATTAAATAGACATTGACTGATTCTATCATATTCATTTCATTTTGCTCAGTCTGGTCAAGCTTTCCTTGAAAGTTAAATTAGGTCAAAGATGAAAATACATCAGATTTCTTTACAATAATATTTTAACTTACTCATAATATCACCGATGACTTCAGAAAATTAAACTTTCCTTATACTGATATAATTTTGACTTGCAGTACTAATAAATATGATTTTTATTAAGATTGGGGGCCAAAACATTTTCTAAGAGTAAACAATACCAATATTGCAAAAGAAAATCAACAAGAAAAAAAGGATTTTTGAGAAAGATTCACATATTTATGGGCAATATTTCAGTCCCTCTCTGATTCAGTCTTGGGCACTAACCTTTGGATTTTCCTCAAATAATCTGCTTTTTTCATTGTTCCTTTTAATGGTATCATCATCCTCTCATTGTCTAGGGTTAAATTACTACAGCTATATTTTACTTCCTCTGCTTGCTACTCCCATTTAAACTGCAAACCCTGCATATTCTACTGGTATCATATCTTTCATATTGTTCTTTTCCTCATCATTTCTATTTGCATAACTTGAATTCATGTTCTCATTTTCTCTCCTTAAAAGTCACAGCAAATAATAACAATAGCCCTCTTAGTGATATCACTTTCCATTTTCCCTGTTTTATTTTATACATCTTTTCCTACAGATTTAAGTTCAGATTCTTTAATATTCACTCATTCAACAAATATTCACGGAGTTTACATTCTAATAGGGAAAGCAGGACTAGATCTTTAAAAAGTAGACAAATAAATGGCAAGTTAATTTTGGAAAGCAATAAGTGCCATGAAGAAAAGGAAACAGTGTAGAATGGAGATTGGCAAGGCGGAACTAGAGGCAGGTTGACTGTGGAACTAATAAAGCTAAAGCCAAAGGGTCCCTCAATTGCAAAGACCCTTTCACAAGTCTTGGGGAGCCACGTGGTGTCCACATAGTCATATTTATCAAAGTAAGATGTTTTACCCAGTTAGTTAACATGCTGTCTCATTCCACTGTCTCTAAAGAGGGCCTCTCATACTCTTTATACTTTGGAATCAAGCCTAGGTAGGGGACCAATTAGATGTGTCAATCAGGAAGAGCCTTACCAAGAGAGAACACAATGACATGATAGAGTAGCCATTTGAAGACATGGAGCCAGAATTTTCCAGGCAGAGGAAATAGCAAAGGCAAAAGTCCTGAGCAGAACTGAGGTTGAACCAGTGTGTCTGAAGCTGAATAAGTGAGGTGCAGAGTGGGGAGAAATGAGGTAGGGAGATAGCCAATGGCCCGGACACATTGGGCTTTGCAGACGTTATAAGGAAGTCAGATTTTATTTCAACTGCAATGTAAAGATGATGGAAGGTTTTAATGGGTGTTCCACAGTCTAATTTAACTTCAAAAAGCTTATTCTGATTTCTGTGTGGAAGGAGATTGCAGAGGGGAAGAGTGGAAGCTGGGAGAGCAGTTGCTTCCAAGGCAGTACTTCAGGCAAGAGATTAGGTCTGCTTGGACTAGGCTGGTAGCATTGGAGAGAGAGATTCAGAATTTATTTTCAGAAACAAGTGGGCAGGAATTTTCAGTGTAATTGAAATAAAGATGAGGGAAAGAAAGGAATCAAAGGGAACTCCAGGGTTTTGGGACCTGACGTGTAGATAGACAATTATACCATTTACGAAGAAGGAAAAGATTGAGAGCACAGGTTTCAGGAGTAGACGGAATCAAAATCTCTTTTTTACCATTTTGAGGTTGTGATTACTATTAGCCATTGAAGTCAGCTTCAAGGAGGCAATTAGATATCAGATTTGGAGGTTAATGAAGAGGACAAATAAAGATAGAATTTGGAATAGTTGGCATACCTGTATTATTTAGTGTCATGATATTTAGAGTGGAATCATTCAAATGCCTGTGCAACCTGCATTATTTCCCACTATACCATGATCCTTAAAATGACACTTTTTCCTTTTCTCAGTATTCTTACATTTAAACAAAAACATTCTTCCATTTGATTTCTTTCTTTCTCTAAACATCCAGATTCTGTACATCCTTCAAAAACCAGCTCCGACCTCCACTTCTACATTTATCTAGCATGAGCTCCCTTCCCAAAGCAAGTATCACTTCCGGTGAATCTATCTAGAATTTTACCTGTACCCTCATTTTCTAGTTGGCCTTACAGTGACTTGCTGTACTGTCTTTTGTCTCCTTAATACATTTTGCTTCTGGAGTACATAGTTTACATCTTTTTCATGGTCCAAATGATCTGGTGTGCCTTGCACGTGATAGACAATCAGGGGCAAAAAGTCATATCTATACACTATTAGTCAATGAAATTAAGTGAAAGCCCTTATTTAGCCTGAGTTTTCTAGGCCTTTGCTATTGTATAGAGTCAATACAGAGTTTTATCTAGGCTCCTAAAATTCCTTTATGATGATTATTTATTCAGTACTTGCTCTAGATCAGGAGCAAGATTTCCAGTCTTAAAAATGTTATTTGTAGCCAGATATACTATATTTACAACACATAAACGATTTCCCTTTTTATTAGCTTAAATATTTAGAAATAAACATACCATTTTTGAGTTCCTAAAGTTTTTCAAAATCACATTTATTGAGGTATAATTTATGGGTACAGTTTGATGAGCTTTGATCTGCTTTCTGTTACTATAGATAAGATTTGTCTTCTTTGAATAATGTCATATAAATGGGATGATGCAGCATGCAATTAGTTTCTCGCTGCGTTCGCTCAGCATAACGTTTTTGAGATTTGTCCTTGTTGTTATGTACATTAGTATTGTTTTCTTTTATATAGTATAGATATATCACATGTCCATGTACTTGTTAGATATTTAGGTTGTTGCCAGGTTTTGGCTTTTGTTTTCTGTTGCTGTGTGGCACATTACTGCAAACTCAGCAGCTTCAAGCAATGCACATATTCATTATCTTACAGACTCCTGGATCAGGAGTCTAGGCACAGCTCAGCAGGGCTCTCTGCAAGGCTGTAAACAATGTATCTGCCAGGACTGGGTTCTCATCTGAACTCTTGACTGGGGAAGGACTGTTTTCCAAACTCAGTCAGGTTTGGGGCACAATTCATTTCCTAGCAGCTGTAGAAGACATGATGGCTTGCTCCTTGGAAGCCAGAAATGGAAAGTGACACTTTCTGTATAGAGAGTCTGCTGTCAAGGTGAAATCATATATAATGTAGTGTAACCACGGGAGTGATATGGCAATACTTTGCCATGTTTCATTGGTTAGAAGCAAGTTCCAGGTCCCACCTACACTCAAGAGGAAAGAATTACTCCAGGGCATGAACACCGGCCGCCTTTAAGTCCACCCTCCACATGGCTATTGTGAATCAGTTTGCTATGAATGCTTATGTACAAGATTTTGGGTGGACATACGTTTTTGTTTCTTTTGGATAAACACCAAGAGTGGAAATGCTGGGATAAGTGGTAAGAGCATATTTAATTTTTTAATAACCTGCCAAGCTATTTTTGAGAGTGGTTTTACCATTTTAAATTCCTACCAAAATGTATAGGATTTCCAGTTAGTCCACATTCTTACCAACATCTGGTAATGTCAGTTGCTTTATTGTTAACCCTTCAGTAGATGTGTAGTGGTATCTCATTTTTGCTTTTATTTTCCCTTTCTTTAACAGTTAATGATTTTGACCATTTTCTAATGTGTTTATTGGCCATCCGGATATTCCTTTTTTGAGTGTCTATTCAAATCTTTGGACCTTCTTTCTGTTGGGTTCTTTGCATTAACATTTTTGATACAAGCCATATGTCAGAAAAATATACTGTGAACATTTTCTTTGTTGTTTTCAAAGAGCAGAAGGTTTTAATTCTGAGATCTATTTTATTGTTTTTTTTTCTTTTATATTCTGTGCTTTTTGCACTCTATCTAAGTAATCTTTACCTACCCCAAGCTCTCAAAAATTTCTCCTAAGTTTTCTTCTACAGGATTTATAAATTTGTCTTTTTTGTTTGGTATATAATCAATTTCAAATTAATTTATATATAAGGTGTAAGGTAAGAGTAAATTTTATTTTTTTTCATATAAATATCTAGTTGTTTCAACATATTTTTTTGATAAGACTATTATTTTATCTTGGCTCCCTTGGAAATAATTGACCATATATGCCTGGATCTCTTTATACTGTTTCATTAATCTACATGTCATTATGACAATACACCAATGTCTTGGTTACTGTAATTCTATAGTAAATCTTCAAATCAAGTGTTTTAAGCTCTCCAACTTTCTGTTTCTCTTTCATGATACATTGGCTATTTTTGAAAATCCTTTTTATTTAAATAAAAATTTTAAAATAATTTTGTCAATTTTAGTTAAAAAAACTGGCTTGGATTTTGATTAGGATTATGTTAATCTAGATCAATTTGGGAAAAATATTCAGTGTTCAGATCCATGAATATGGTATAACTGTCCATTCATATAGGTCTTCTTTAATTTTTGTCAGCAATGTTTTATAGTTTTCAGTGTATAGGCTCCTGCACAACTTTTTTGGTTAAATATATCCTTAAATTTTTGTGGTTTTGGACATTGTTGTAAATGGTATTTTTGTTGAAATATTGCATTATTCATTGCCTGTATATAGAAATACAATTGATTTTTATAAATTGATTTTGTATCCTATGAACTTAATAATTCATATCATAATTCTTGTAACATTTTAATCTTTCCCTTAAAATTTGTTATAATTCATCAGTAAAGCCATCTAGGTGTTGAATTTTATTTGGGGGAAAGGTTTTTAATACAAATTAATTTTCTTTAACAAATATAGAATTTTTCAGATTTTAAATTAAGTTTTAGTAATTTGTATCTTTCAAGATATTTGTCTATTTCATATAATTTGTCATATATTGACATAAAGTGGTTCATAATACTCTATTACTATCCTTTAATACCTCTACAGTCTGTAGTGATATCTCCTCTTTATTTCTCATATTGATAATTTCTGGTCATTTTTATTTCAAAGAATCAGCTTTTGCTTTTATTAATTTTCTATATTGTCTGTCTGTTTTCTGTTTCTTTGTTTCACTTTTTTTTTACTGTCTTCTTTCTACTTAAATTTATAGATTTCTAAAGTTGAAATATAGATCACTGCTATTGAACCTTTTCTTTTCTAATATAAACATCTTATAGTCATGGCCCAGCATATGTTCAATCATAGTGAATGTTCTACCTAGATTCTCCATAATTCAGCTTTGGGGTAGATTGTTCTGTCAAATGTCATTTAGGTCAAATTGGGTGATGGTGTTGGTTAAGTCGTCTATAGCCATTTTGATTTTCTGTATGTTTTCTTTCTTTCAGTTATTGAGAAAAGAATGTTGAAATATCTAACTGTATTTGTGTCAGTTCTTTTAGTTTTTACTGTAACAATTTTGAAGTTCCATTATTAGGTGCATACACATTCAAGATTGTTTTTGTCTTCTTGATGAATTACCCTTTATCTTTATGAAATGTTCATCTTTACCTTTGGTAACTCTTCTTGTTTTGAAGTTTCCTTTTTTAGATATTAATATTGCCATTCTAGCTTTCTAATAATTAGCATTTGCTACATAGCATATATTTTTCCATTTTTCAATTTTTAGCCTAATTGTGTCTTTACATATAAAATGAGTTTCTCATGATAGTTTGTGTTGAAATTTGCTCTTTTGTCTTATCTGACTAATTTTTTTCTTTTAGTTGTGCTTTAAGTCATTACAGGTAAAATTATTATTGCAATAATTATTGCAATGATTTTTAAAATAACATTATACTACTTCACATATACCATAAGAATCTTTTAAAAATATTTATTTATTTAATCAATTTATTTATTTTTTGGCTGCATCGGGTCTTTGTTGTGGCATGTAAGCTTTTTCTCTCTAGTTGTGGTGCGCGGGCTCCAGGGTGCATGGGATCTGTAGTTATGGCACACGGGCTCTGTAGTTGTGGCACGTGGGCTTAGTTGCCCTGTGGCATGTGGGATCTTAGTTCCCCTACCAGGGATCGAACCTGTGTCCCCTGCATTAGAAGGTGGATTCTTTACCATTGGACCACTAGGAAAGTCCCAAGAATCTTGCAATAATATACTTCCATTTCACCCCTACCATCTTTTGTGCTATGGTTATCATATATATTACTCCTACACAGATCATAAAACCTACCATATATTGATTTTATTTTTAAGCAGTTATCTTTTCAATAAGTTAAAAATTAGGAAAAATTTAAAACATTTATCATTTCTGTCACTCCACATTCCTTTGTGTTGATCCAAGTATCCTCCTGGTATCATTTTCTTTCTGTCTAAAAAACCTCTTCATTCTTCTTGTAATATGGGTCTGCTAATGATAAAATTTCTTTTTTTTTTCTCTGAAAAAGAAACTTCATTTTGGCTTCATATTTGAAAGATTTCTAGATTCGCTTTTTTTTTTCTTTCAACACTTAAAGGTGTCTCATTATCTTCTGGATTTTATGTTTCTAATAGGATATCTGCTGTATTGCTTATATTTGTATGTCATATGCCTTTTCCCCACTATTGTTGCCTTTAAGAATTTCTCTTTATGAATGGTTTTAAATAATTAGATTATGATATACTTTGATGTGTTTTTGTTTATTTGTTGTTTGCTTTAACCAGTTTAGAATTTGTTGAGCTTATTTCAACTGTAGGATTGTAACTTTAATCAAATTATGAACATTTCAACCATGATTTCCTCTTTTTTTTTTTTGTCTCCCCACTCTCCTTATCTATTAGGACTCCAATTGCACAAATGTTAGATTGTTTGATATTGTCCCAAAGTCGCTAGGATTCTATTTGTTTGGGTCTTTTTTGGTTATTGTTGTTAAGTCAGTTTTTTCCTCACTGTGCTTTATTTTGGGTAGTTTTATTGCTGTATTTACAAGGTTAGTGATCTTTTCTTTTGAAGTACCTAATTTGCTATAAATTTCAGCCAATGAAATTTTTATTGCAGATATTCTATTTTCATTTTTAAAAGTTCCATTTGTTCCACTAGGTTCTGTTCTCATTAAGCTCATCTTTTTATTTTAATCCTTGAGCATATCTATAACAGCATTTATAACATCTGTGTCTCCTAATTCCATAATCTCTAAGATTTCTACATCTATTTTCTTAATTTTCTCCTTCTTTATGAGTCACATTTTTCGCTATTTCAGATACTTATTTTTGATTGGATGCTGAACATTATAATTGTACATTTGTGAGTACTAGATTTCCTTGGATAGCTTTAAATTTTTTTTTTTTAATGTGTTTGGCAGGCAGTTAAGTTACTCATAGATCATCTTGATCATTTTGAGGCTAGGTCAGGTCTAGGGTTGATGTTACTCTAGGTCTTGTCCTGTCCCACTACTGTGGTTTGATTTGGTTGGGAGTCTCTACAGATGGTTTTACATATTCTATGTGGTCTCTCCAATCTGTATGGTGAAAACTTGAACAGTTTCTGTGCTTGTGTGAGCTCTGGGATTTGTTTGGTTTACAGATTTTTGGTAATATTCTTTCACCAGATGTTGTTTTTTGTCCAGCATGATAGAATTTTGCTCTAAACATGCACAGATTGGCAATCAGCCAAGGAGTCAAGTGAACGCCATGGAGAATTCTGGGGCTATTTCTTAGAATAGCTCCCTCCTCTCAAGTAATATGACCCATAAATTCCAGCCACTTTGACACAACTCCAAACTCTGTCTTCTCCACTCAGCATTCTTTGCTTAGCTTCCCTACTTGTGCTAAAATCTTGGAAAATCTCTCTAGGTAAAAAGCTGGGGCAATCATAGGAGTCATTTCATTTGTTTCCCCTCCCTCAAAGATCACAGTCCTGTGCTGCCTACTGTCCAATATGTGAGAATAAGTGTTTGATATATTTTGTCCAGTCTTAAACTTGGTTATGGTAGAAAGATGTGTCCAGATCTGTTTCTCCCTCATGAGTGGGAACAGAAGGTTTTCAATGTCTTTGTTTCTGAACAAAGGTTTTTAATGCCAGAATTTCCTTAAACTAGGGGATCTTTTTTTAAAAATTATATATATATATTTAACATCTTTATTGGAGTATAATTGCTTTACAATGTTGTGTTAGTTTCTGCTGTAAAACAAAGTGAGTCAGCTATACATATACATATATCCCCATACCCCCTCCATCTTCCCTCTTGAGTCTCCCTCCCACCCTCCCTATCCCACCCCTCTAGGTGGTTGCAAACCACCGAGCTGATCTCCCTGTGCTCTGCAGCTGTTTCCCACTAGCTATCTATTTTACATTTGGTAGTGTATATATGTCAATGTCACTCTCTCACTTCATCCCAGCTTATCCTTCCCCCTCCCTGTGTCCTCAAGTCCATTCTCTACATCTGTGTCTTTATTCCTGTCCTGCCCCTAGGTTCTTCAGAACCACTTTTTTTTTTAGATTCCATATATATATGTTAGCATATGGTATTTATTTTTCTCTTTCTGACTTACTTCACTCTGTATGACAGATTCTAGGTCCATCCACCTCACTACAACAACTCAATTTCATTTCTTCTTATGGCTGAGGAATATTCCATTGTATATATGTGCCATATCTTCTTTGTCCATTCATCTGTCGACGGACACTTAGGTAGCTTCCACATCCTGGCTATTGTAAACAGTGCTGCAATGAATATTGTGGTACATGACTCTTACTGAATTACGGTTTTCTCAGGATATATGCCCAATAGTGGGATTGCTGGGTTGTATGGTAGTTCTATTTTTAGTTTTTTAAGGAACCTCCATACTGTTCTCCATAGTGGCTGTATCAATTTACATTCCCACCAACAGTGCAACAGGGTTCCCTTTTCTCCATACCCTCTCCAGCATTTAATGCTTGTAGGTTTTTTGATGATGGACATTCTGACAAGTGTGAGGTGATACCTTATTGTAGTTTTGATTTGCATTTCTCTAATGATTAATGATGTGGCGCATCCTTTCATGTGTTCGCAATCTGTATATCTTCTTTGGAGAAATGTCTATTTAGGTCTTCTGCCCAGTTTTGGATTGAGTTGTTTGTTTTGTTGATATTGAGCTGCATCACCTGCTTGTATATTTTGGAGATTAATCCATTGTCAGTTGCGTCATTTGCAAATATTTTCTCCCATTCTGAGGGTTGTCTTTTTGTCTTGTTTATGGTTTACTTTGCTGTGTAAAAGCTTTTAAGTTTCATTAGGTCCCATTTGTTTATTTTTGGTTTTATTTCCATTTCTCTAGGAGGTGGGTCAAAAAGGATCTTGCTGTGATTTATGTCATAGAGTGTTTTGCCTATGTTTTCCTCTAAGAGTTGGTTAGTGTCTGGCCTTACATTTAGGTCTTTAATCCATTTTGAGTTTATTTTTGTGTATGGTGTTAGGGAGTGTTCTAATTTCATTCTTTTACATCTAGCTATCCAGTTTTCCCAGCATCAATTATTGAAGAGGCTGTCTTTTCTCCATTGTATATTCTTGCCTCCTTTATCAAAAATAAGGTGACCATATGTGCCTGGGTTTATCTCTGGGCTTTCTATCTTGTTCCATTGATCTGTATTTCTGTTTTTGTGCCAGTACCATACTGTCTTGATTACTGTAGCTTTGTAGTACAGTTTGAAGTCAGGGAGCCTGATTCCTCCAGCTCCTTTTCCTTTCTTAAGATTGCTTTGGCTATTCGGGGTCTTTTGTGTTTCCATACAAATTGTGAAATGTTTTGTTCTAGTTTTGTGAAAAATGCCACTGGTAGTTTGATAGGGATTGCATTGAATCTGTAGTTGCTTTGGGTAGCATAGTCATTTTCACAATGTTGATTCTTCCAATCCAAGAACATGGTATATCTCTCCATCTGTTTGTATCATCTTTAATTTCTTTCATCAGTGTCTTATAATTTTCTGCATACAGGTCTTTTGTCTCCTTAGGTAGGTTTACTCCTAGGTATTTTATTCTTTTTGTTGCAGTGGTAAATGGAAGTGTTTCCTTAATTTCTCTTTCATATTTCTCATCATTAGTGTATAGGAATGCAAGAGATTTCTGTGCATTAATTTTGTATCCTGCTACTTTACCAAATTCATTGATTAGCTCTAGTAGTTTTCTGGTAGCATCCTTAGTATCATGTCATCTGCAAACAGTGACAGCTTTACTTCTTCTTTTCTGATTTGTATTCCTTTTATTTCTTTTTCTTCTCTGATTGCTGTGACTAAAACTTCCAAAACTATGTTGAATAATAGTGGTGAGAGTGGACAACCTTGTCTTGTTTCTGATCTTAGAGGAAATGTTTTCAGTTTTTCACCATAGAGAATGATGTTGGCTGTGGGTTTGTCATATATGGCCTTTATGATGTTGAAGTAAGTTTCCTCTATGCCTACTTTCTGGAGGGTTTTTATCATAAATGGTGTTGAATTTTGTCAAAAGCTTTTTCTGCATCTATTGAGGTAATCATACAGTTTTTATTCTTCAATTTGTTAATATGGTGTATCACATTGATTGACTTGCGTATATTGAAGAATCCTTGCATTCGTGGAATAAACCCCACTTGATCATGGTGTATGAGCCTTATAATGTGTGTTTGCTAGTATTTTGTTGAGGATTTTTACATCTATGTTCATCAGTGATATTGGCCTGTAGTTTTCTTTCTTTGTGACATATTTGTCTGGTTTTGGTATCAGGGTGATGGTGGCCTTGTAGAATGAGTTTTGGAGTGTTCCTCCCTCTGCTATATTTTGGAAGAGTTTGAGAAGGATAGGTGTTAGCTCTTCTCTAAATGTTTGCTAGAATTCGCCTATGAAGCCATCTGGTCCTGGGCTTTTGTTTGTTGGAAGAGTTTTTTTCATAGTTTCAATTTAAGTGCTTGTGATTGGTCTGTTTATATTTTCTATTTCTTTCTGGCTCCATCTCGGAAGGTTGTACTTTTCTAAGAATTTGTCTATTTCTTCCAGGTTGTCCATTTTATTGGCATATAGTTTCTTGTAGTAATCTCTCATGATCCTTTGTATTTCTGCAGGGTCAGTTTTTACTTCTCCTTTTTCATTTCTAATTCTGTTGATTTGAGTCTTTTCCTTTTTTTTTTCTTGATGAGTCTGGCTAGTGGTTTATCAATTTTGTTTATCTCCTCAAAGAACCAGCTTTTCGTTTTATTGATTTTTGCTATTGTTTCCTTCATGTCGTTTTCATTTATTTCTGATTTGAAATTTATGATTTCTTTCCTTCTGGTAACTTTGGGGTTTTTTGTTCTTCTTTCTCTAATTGCTTTAGTTGTAAGGTTAGGTTTTTTATTTGAGATTTTTCTTGGTTCTTGAGGTAGGATTGTATTGATATAAACTTCCCTCTTAGAACTGCTTTTGTTGCATCCCACAGGTTTGGGGTCATCGTGTGTTCATTGCCATTTGTTTCTAGGTATTTTCTGATTTCCTCTTTGACTTCTTCAGCTATCTCTTGGTTATTTAGTTGTGTATTGTTTAGCCTCCATGTGTTTGTATTTTTTACAGTTTTTTTCCTGTAATTTAAATCTAGTCTCATACCATTGTGGTTGGAAAAGTTACTTGATATGATTTCAATTTTTTTAAATTTACTAATGCTTGATATGTGACCCAAGATATGATTTATCCTGGAGAATGTTCCATGAGCACTTGAGAAGAAAGTATATTCAGTTGTTTTTGGATGGAATGTCCTATAAATATCAATGAAGTTCATCTTGTTTAATGTATCATTTAAGCTTGTGTTTCCTTTTTTATTTTCATTTTGGATGATCTGTCCATTGGTGAAAGTGGGGTGTTAAAGTCTCCTACTATGATTGTGTTACTGTTGATTTCCCCTTTTATGGCTCTTAGCACTTGCCTTATATAATGAGGTGCTCCTATGTTGGGTGCATAAATGTTTACAATTGTTATATCTTCCTGGATTGATCCCTTGATCATTATGACATGTCCTTCTTTGTCTCTTGTAATAGTCTTTATTTTAAAGTCAATTTTGTCTGATATGAGAATTGCTACTCCAGCTTTCTTTTGATTTCCATTTGCATGGAATATCTTTTTCTATCCCCTTACTTTCAGTGTGTGTGTGTCCCTATGTTTGAAGTGTGTCTCTTGTGGAAAGCATATATATGGGTCTTGTGTTTGTATCCATTCAGCTAGTCTATGTATTTTGGTTGGAGCATTTAATCCATTTACATTTAAGGTAATTATCCATATGTATGTTCCTACTACTATTTTCTTAATTGTTTTGCATTTGTTATGGTAGGTATTTTCCTTCTCTTTTGTTTCCTGCCTAGAGAAGTTCCTTTAACATTTGTTGTAAAGCTGGTTTGGTGGTGCTGAATTCTTTTAGCTTTTTCTTGTCTGTAAAGATTTCAATTTCTCAGTCGAGTCTGAATGAGATCCTTGCTGGGTAGAGTAATCTTGGTTGTAGGTATTTCCCTTTCATCACTTTAAATATGTCCCGCCACTCCCTTCTGGTTTTCAGTTTCTGCTGAAATATCAGCTGTTAACGCTATGGGGATTCTATTGTTTGTTATTTGTTGCTTTTCCATTGTTGCTTTTAATATTTTTTCCTTGTATTTCATTTTTGATAGTTTGATTAGTATGTGTCTTAGCATGTTTCTCCTTGGATTTATCCTGTATGGGACTCTGTGTGCTTCCTGGACTTGATTGACTATTTCCTTTCCCATATTAGGGAAGTTTTCAACTATAATCTCTTCAAATATTTTCTCAGACCCTTTCTTTTTCTCTTCTTCTTCTGGGACCCCTATAATTCGAATGTTGATGCATTTTATGTTGTCCCAGAAGTCTCTGAGACTGTCCTCAATTCTTTTCATTCTTTTTTCTTTATTCTGCTCTGCGGTAGTTATTTCCAGTATTTTATCTTCCAGGTCACTCATCTGTTCTTCTGCCTCAGTTATTCTGCTATTGATTCCTTCTAGAGAATTTTTTAATTTTGTTTACTGTGTTGTTCATCATTGTTTGTCTGCTCTTTAGTTTTTCTAGGTCCTTGTTAAACGTTTTTTGTATTTTCTCCATTCTATTTCCAAGATTTTGGATCAACTTTACTATCATTACTCTGAATTCTTTTTCAGGTAGACTGCCTATTTCTTCTTCATTTGTTTGGTCTGGTGGGTTTTAAACCAGGGGATCTTAATACAGCATATTTAGAGTATGTGTCAGGCACTCCTTTGGTTGTCTCAAGAATATTTTCTTGTATGTGCTATTCTGGTTCCCATTTACAGACTGAAAAAACAGGAGAAGTCAAGTAATTTACCCAAGGTCCCACATCTAGGAAAGGGCACAGGTGTCTCTCACACCTAGCACAGCCTGACACTAGTCTGTACTCTTCATTGGCACTGTCATGATATAGCGGGTTTGTTTTACTCCCTTGGGCATATCTTATAAGTGAAAGAAATAAACTTTATTAATGATTTACAATAAAAACAGCAGGTTGTTTTCAAAGTTATCTCTTTTTCCTTTTGTATGATTTGTACATGGTATTTTTTTTGAGGGGCACACAAGGAGTCATGTTATATTTAGGAGTCTATTATGGTTACATGGAAATTTTTCCTGCAAAAATATCTCATCTTTCATTAGTGACCTCTGGGAAATGGTTGTGAACAACTACTGTAAACTGTAAGTGTTATGGATAGTTAATCAGAAGTTTATAGCTGAAAGAGTAACAGATAAAAAAAGTGAGAATCCAAGGGCCACATAACCAAACAACAAAGGATACAATACTAGGTGTTGAAGGTTGAAATAAATCTGGGCAAGTTCTTGTTTATTCAGGGAGCAACAAACTCACATGAGCTATTTTTTTTCTGGCAATGGACTTTGAAATTCTCCTTTGTCTTTCTGAAAATTTCCTTTCTTACTCTTGAACATCAAATCCTCATAGACATGAGAAAGTCGAGGAGGGAAGTGGCAGTAAACAGAAGTAAGAGTCTAACTACAATTGTTCTCTTTATGTAACTGTATTTTTCTTCTTTAATTGTATTAAATTTAAAACCTTGTGACTGTAGTCTTGTGACTCTACAATAAACTTGTCAAGACTCCATGCAGTTTTCTAGAAGGGGAAGTGAAGGTGTAGTCTCCTGTCGTCTTCATCCAGGTAACCCATCAAGCATGGGACTGAGGGTCTGGTGAGACCTTTCAAAGACAGGATCACAGTTTAGAGCCATAAATGGAACTGAAGTGTTTGCCCAGCTGGAAACTGTCTGTGTGCAGTTTATGTCACGTGGCCCGATACAAGGTTTAACTGAACAGTTCTGTCTTCCCAAGGTTTATCTGTGGTCATGATATCCCACAAGTAAAATATAAATGTTATTAAGGTGCTTTGAAACATATCCCACCTGGCTGTAGTCCTAGGAGCCAAAAGAAAAAAAAAAATGCCTAAGAGAGTAGAAATTCAGCATTTTTATTATATTCAACAGATTTTCTTTAAGACATTTGCCCTAATGGTGTTAATGGGCTCTAATGTACCCTTATCTTTACCAAATCCTTTCACTTAAAAAAAAAGTAGAACCGTTAAGGAAATTAAACATGAGTAGGTGAGGGGGAGCTGGTGCAAAGAATCTGACAGCTTTGAATGTCTGTCATTTTGCGTTGCCCTGTAAGGTTTTCCTAAGTATTTTGTTCAAAAAAAGAACTCTAATGCAAGTTTCAAAATTTAGTTTAGATAGAACAAATTCTTGATTTTCAATTTCTCATGTGAGAATTGGTTTGTACATGTTTTATTATGCTTTCTTACATTCTATCCCTATTTAACGTGTCCCTACTTATATATATTCAATATATATTTTATGTAATGTTATATATTATATAATTAATAATATATATTAATATTATCAATATGTTAATTAATTACATATAGTTCCATATAAAAATATATGTATATATATTTCTGTCTCCTATTGCATTATATATTTGTACTTTTTTCTGTAGTGAATATTACATATCTACTATATTTATATAATATAGATGTATATATATGTGTGTGTGCGTGTGTATACATTCTCCCCACCCCTATTTTCTGTAGCATGTACTCTTATAAGCCACCATGAACAATTTGGGTGTAGAGGCAGTTATGGGTTAATTAATTAAGTAAACAGAAGAGCTATATTAAATTACAGCCTAAGTATGTAACACCTTCTTCTTTAATAGTTTCATTAACCGTAAATGTGAAGCTCTGGGAGGGAAACCAAGGAAGGAGAAAGACCATGTATATCCAAACCAGAGCACAACTGATGGAAAGGGTAAAGGTCAAATAAATTTTGATTTTAATGTTACTTAACCCTTTCAGTGCCTTAGAGAAGAAGGTAGACAGAGTTCAACAAAAAGATACTGTTGAAACCCTGCAGAGCTGATAGCACAATAGCTCTGAGGGAAGCAGAATGACTTGCAAAGAGATCTCAGGCTACAAAGGCCATTGGCCTGGGAGGGGTTAAGCAACTTTATCTGATCTTCAGCTCTTTTACTAAACAATTAATGGCCTATAGTCTGGAGAAGTTAAAAGCTAGAAGCGAAGCCAGGGCTCCTTAGGACTCCAGCTGGCATTAAATGACAAGGAAGAATTCAGAAGCCAGACAAAGATGTTATTATGAGCCACGGGCAAGGAACAAAATAAAAATTTTTGAAAGTTGTGGGGGAAGAATGGAAAACCGAACTTAGGAGCAGCGTTATGCTTGGTTTTCAAGTAAACTAAACCTCAGTTGTTAAATCTTTTGCCTTTGTTGTTAAACTTGTTTGATAAAATTTCAGTTGCAGAATATTTTAAATGCTGCTAATGAAAGCACTGATAAATAACAGGGTTTGTGAAAAGTTTATAATCCTTGCAAATTGAGATATGATGATCAATAATTGTTCATTTAACTTCTCATCTAAACCAAAGGGCAGGAGACATTCGTGGATTAAATTCTTTGAAAATGGTGCTGGTTGTCATCTCAGCAGAAAATAGAATCTTGATTTATTTCCTTGCTATCATGTTAGAAAAACACTCTAATCTCATAGGCTTAGTTAATGGACCCTGAGAATTACCAAGCTGCAAAAGATAAAAACTAATGACTTTAAACATTAATGTTACATCAATATTATTGAAAGAAAGAAAAGATCTCTAAAAACCTTAGGATCATAAAATACTTATTAGAATTTTATATACCAGTATTGTGGGGACTGGAATATGTGTTAAACTAATCTGAAAATGAACAGAAAAAGGTACTGATTATGGTACTGTGGAGACATCCAGTATGGACTAGATACAAATGAGTTGATATAGACAAAGAGCTGACATTGCTTTAGGTCTTGGGCATGGAGGGATCTCCAAAATAGGTAATTGGATGGCTTTGGGACCACCGTGTTCATCTTCCATCACAATCCACTTATTAAATTCCTAATTGCTATATCAGTAAACTAGGTATTGCACATGGAGCCTGCTTTCTGAGGGGTCTTGGATGTAAAAGGACATAAGAGGATAGAGACCCTAGAATTCTAAAAGGATGAACTGAGACTTGAGTGAATAATATGGTGTGAACATCAGATGTACATGAAGAAGATGTGCATTTTAAGGTTAGGAGAAGGCTGTGTGATCACAACTGCAAGTGATGCCTTAGGACTGCCATGCTAGGTTCAAGTCAAAGGCCCGCCAATGGCGTGAAATAACAAGATTTGGCAAGATGTGTGGCACAGAACTCATAAACGCAAACCTGAAGCAAAGTAATCTCCTAATATTCAAAAGACTTTATCATTTTAACCTACCATTGTTTATCCTATTGTTTAAACCTAATTTCTGCTTCTTAAACCTGTTGCTTGATAATGCTTGTTTCAAAGATTTCCTCCCAACACCCCCCGCCCCACCACCAGACTCTTGTGTGCTCCCAGGGTAAATCCTGCGTAAATGTCCCACTGACCCCATTAAGGCGTGGCGCTCTACTCCAGTTTAGTACTTACTAGAAGAGAATCAACAGGTATGGTTACTTCCATAATTTAAACTTTAAAGTCTAATTTAGTGAGTATGGTGTACCTGGTGTCCTTGCTGAGCCCAAGGAAATTGGGTGGCATCTCTCTACATCTTTCTGCATCTATTTGCATCAACTAAATTATGTTTAGATTCTCTCCAGGAAGAAGAAAAAGAATATTTGGCGCCTGGGAGAAAATCTAACCTGAAGGAAGAAGGATTGGCATGAAAAGCTAGATTCAGCCACAGGGTCAGTGGTAGTTTCAGGGACAGTGTTAGGACCGTAGCAGTAGCATCATTGGTGACAGTGACCCCCTATAGAAGAATGTGGCCCGAGACAGGATGGTACTGTGGGTCGTGGCAGCCTGGAGTCAAATATCAGCTATGCAGGTGGAATAACAGGAAAAAAGCTATGCCGTCCTGGGACTATGCAATCGCTATAGCTTCACCCAGGGGATTGTGACATGGTTGAAAAAAAGAATTTTTTCTGTTTTTCTTTTTTTTTTTTTTTTCTTATTATTATTATTTTTTTTTTTTCTGTTTTTCTCAACCCTATTTTCCCAGCAACCAGCATTGGGTCATACAAATAGTGGGTGCTCAAATGATATTTCTTAAATGAATGAATAAATGAATGACACAGAGTCAATTGGTCTTGGAGCCATAAAAGGGGACAACCACCTGAGGGTTATCTCAAAACACGTATGCCCAGGCTCCCTCCGGCACATGTGCTAGAGATCTTCCTTTTGCCCATTCAGATCCACTGTCCATCTTCTCCACCATGCTCTATGCCCAGGGAAGCTGATCTTTATGAGCTACAACAACAGACTTCCTGAGCCCCTAGCGTTTTGCTAGATTTTCTCAATGGATGGCTGGAAAAGACCAGGAAGAGAGCGAGACTAGGTCATTATTCTCCAGCCTCTCTCCCTGTGTTGGCTAAAGCCCTCTGCTGAGGGTTACTGGGCAGTCCCTCTGTAAAGCTAACCAATCTGGTTCTGGTAACACCTCCTCTCTTTCCCTTTTAGGGTCCTCACTCCCCTCTTGTTTGTAGTTCTAAAATGCTGGAGTACTGTATTATTCCTTCTTTGTTGGTTTAGCCCATGCCATGGTAAAGCGCACCTACATTAATTTCTCTTTAAATTACCCATTTTTATTCTGCCAGCTCTTTTCTGTGGGGCTCCTGATTGATGTACCTACTAAAGTGGGATTCCTAGTGTTGGGACCTGGACATGAATATTTTGAAAACATTTCATAGATACATCTAATGAACATTCATGACTATGAACTACTGATCCAGGCACACCAGACTTACTACAGTCCTAAAACGCCCTCATGAGCTGTCATGCTTCTGTATATTTTGTTCATGCTGTTTACATTGTTTAACCTCATAATTTCCATCTCACTTTCTTCTCTGGAGTACTCTCACTCATCCTTACGAATTCTAGTTTATGTGGTTTTTCTGAAATCCTTTCAGGGAATCTTGTCTTCTTTACTCATTCTCTATACTGTCCGACACATAGTAGGTCATCAATAAACATTACTTGAAGAATGGATAAGTGAGTAAACTGGGGTAAGTGCTTTAGTAGATTACAAAATGAATAAGATATACTCCCTGCCCTGTCAATAATAGGAAGGTATTGTACATTGTAAGGCAGAGTATAAGACATACCATAAAATCTTACTTCCTCGTTCAATGGAGAAAGGATCTTAATTAATTTCCAGTTCACTAAAGACAGGTATAAAAGATAGAGATGAGTGTGCCTAGGGGAGGAGGTGTAGAATTGTGGTAAGGGAAGTGCACGTGTGATTGGCACAGAAGAACAGCATGAACAAAGATACAGATGAAGGAAACCAGGAAGGATGTTTCCATAAACAAGGAAAAGAAGTAAGTCAGGAAGAGCACCTAGAAACAGGAGGCATGGCACACGATGTAGGAGGAAGACCACCGGGAAAAGCACCAGGGTGGATCAGGAGGCAGGAGGAGCAGGAGAAATATGTGGACAAGAGCCTTTGCTGTGATTTCTGTGGAAAGAATGGGCGAGGTAGGTAAGTAGGCTTTTAGATTGGCTGGTTTGACTAATTCAGTGGGCTATGGGGCATACAGTGCTCTTAGTTAGCTGACACCTGATCCTGGGGTGATTAGGGGAGGGAGATAGTGGCCTGGAGTGGGAGACCTCAATAAAGGAGGTGGTTGGATGTGTAGGCTTTGGACTGGTTAATCTGCATTTGAAAATCACACTTGAAGTTGAGTTGTTTACTCTTTCTAGGAATCCAGGGAGGGGCAGTCTCTCCAGTGTCAGCAAGCCTCAGATGTCAAAGCAACACGATACAGAAAATAAAAGACATGGTTTATGCAGGCAGGTTGGAGACACATTGTGCAGGGACTTGAAGTTTAGATTGAGCAGCTTATATTTAATCAAGCAGATAATGGGGTAGAAAAGGGACAGACCTGAATACACTATTCAAATTTATCAATGTGTACAACACTGCTTTATATATAAAGTAATAATTTTTCCTTTTTATGTCTTATTTGGTGACAAGGAACAATATTTTGGGGGGTGAGGGAGCTTTAGCTGTGTATGTGCTAGCCTAGTACAGACCATAGTCTTAGCCAACCCCTGTGGAATCCAGGTTTTCCTATATTTACTGGCTGTGTTACCTTGTGTAGTACAAACATGTCAGGTATTTTGCTTCAGTTTCTTCGTTTGCTAAAATGGAAGTGATTATAGAACATATCTTACAGCATTGTGAAGGTTCAGTGAGATAATGCGAGGAAAACACTTTTTAAGTCCTTGGCAAATAATAAGCCCTCAGTAAGTGTAAATTACGATGTGTGTGTGTGTGTGTGTGTGTGTGTAGGTATTCATCCCCATTTAGGTTCTTTTGCTGCTTCCTTCCAGCCTTGAGGTGAAGTCCTCTACTTCTATTTGAAGAAGAAATCATTTCCTTGCTTCCCATCCTTCTTATGCAGACCGTATCCCAGAGAAGATCTTGGGGTACAGTTGTGGCAGTAGGGTCCTACTCCTCATACCCATGACACATTAGATAAGAAGGATGTCAAAGAATAAAGCTCAAGATAGAAAAATACACGTCTACCTCTGAACCCGATCCTATACCCATACATTTAGAGATAATCTCCACAAGTGTCTATTTCACAATAGAAAGTAGAAAGAATTCACCATTTGCAGAAATCTTCTGGGAAATCTTTTGCAAAATCTTGCAAAGAGTAGCAAACCAGTTTAAGATATAATATTTAGGGCTTCCCTGGTGGCGCAGTGGTTGAGAGTCCGCCTGCCGATGCAGGGGACACGGGTTCGTGCCCCGGTCCAGGAAGATCCCACATACCGCGGAGCGGCTGGGCCCGTGAGCCATGGCCGCTGAGCCTGCGCATCTGGAGCCTGTGGTCCGCAACGGGAGAGGCCACAACAGTGAGAGGCCCGCGTACCGCAAAAAAAAAAAAAAAAAAAAAAGATAAGATATAATATTTAGCTGTTGTTCCGATCATGGACACCATCTCTCCTGAACAATCTCAATAAGAAGCTGATTCCAAATGTATTGCAAGATAAACTGTAATACTGGAAATTATAACATGAGGTAATATAATGGCAGAAGGTTTTTGATGTATTTATTATTTTATTTTTTAACATCTTTATTGGAGTATAATTGCTTTACAATGGTGTGTTAGTTTCTGCTGTGTAACAAAGTGAACCAGCTATACATATACATATATCCCCATATCTACTTCCTCTTGCGTCTCCCTCCCTCCCACCCTCCCTATCCCACCCCTCTAGGTGGTCACAAAGCACTGAGCTGATCTCCCTTGGCAAAAGGTTTTGATGTCTGATAAAGAATATTGGAAAGGGAAGCTGATTAGTGAACGATTTGCCAGTGTTGGTTAGCCACTACTACTAAGCATTAAATGGACTCACTCGTTGGTATAAGTCCACAAGTACTACTGGAAAATTCTTTCAGCTTTGCTATACCCAGATAAATGAACCCCCAAACAGAATGCTGTCTTTACTTTTTCATGGTGCCAAGCATCTTTGTGATTTCTAGTAGCATTCTCTGATACCCTGCTCTTAGGAAGTGGCCTGGGAATTAAGTACAATGGCATAAACCAGTCTGTGGGGAGTTTCTTTTAGCATAGTTTGGTTTCCTAGAGACCAATCTGGACTTACAAAGGCCAAGATCCAAATACAAGACAGTAGTGTCTCCTTGAGGTGTGGGAACCCCCCAGGACTTATCATGTCTTAGCTTTACCCAGTAATTACAACAGCCTCAAATTATCTTTTGCAACATTCTCCCTGTGGGCTGATGTTTTCACGTAGGGCAGAAATAGTTGAAAGGAAAGGTGCTAGAAGTTTCCAATGGCTTGGAATCTTCAATGTAACTACAATCCCTGTTTAGCAGATCTCTACCACAGTAGGTGTTTGTCGTCTTGCCCCAGGGCTA
Source organism: Pseudorca crassidens (assembly GCF_039906515.1). Lineage (NCBI taxonomy): Eukaryota > Metazoa > Chordata > Mammalia > Artiodactyla > Delphinidae > Pseudorca > Pseudorca crassidens. The sequence goes on from NC_090312.1 coordinate 71,347,458, forward strand.
TGTTAACTTTCCCATTTGTCACTATAGAGTCCAAAGGGACCTGCACTGTCTGGACATTCAGCAGAACGTGACAATGGTCCACTACAATGACGACATCATGTTAATAGCAATAGCTGAACAAGAATAGCAAGTACATTGAAGCCCTTGGTGAGGTACACACTCCAGAAGACTGAAGACAAAGTCTGTGAATATCCAGGGTCAACTGCAGCAGTAACGTTTTTAGGAGTTCAATCGTTTGGCCAAGAAATTTCCTTCAAACTGAAGGACAAATTATTGCATCTCACCCGTCCCATAACTAAGGGGGTACAATGCCTTGTAGGGCCTTTGGGGGTTCTGGAAGCAGCATATTCCACACTTGAGAACACTACTTTAATACATTCTCCAAATGACAAGAAAGGCCACCCGCCCTGGGTGGGGACCATAGCAGAAAAAGGCTTTGTCCAAGGTCTAGGCAGTGATACAAGCTCTGCCACTTGGGCTAGATGACCAGTAGACTCTAAGCTATTAGACGTATCTGTGGTGGGAAAAGACGCCAGGTGGACTTTATGGCAAGTTTAATAGGATCATCAAGATTTAGTCCTCTAGGTTCTGGACAGGTCCATGCCTTCTGCAAAGCGAGAATATGTGTTACCTATTTTTTTGTGTTACATGTTAACATTCACAGAAGATTATCTACTAAGGAAAAGCACTAAGTAACCAGGGAGACAGAATAACCAGCCAGTTGACATATGTAACTTTTGTCCTTAGTCACTTCAGGGCTGGTACAATGAGTTAATCTATAACATAGCTAAGGTGGCAAGGATGAACACTACACATGCATGGGCCCACCAGCATGGGCCCACCCACGAAGCTGATACCCTGCATAGCAACGCAGAAAAAACACTGAACCCCTAATGCAGCGCCACCCCTTGAAAAGCAGCCACCAGCCACACACATGCTGGCAAGTTGATTACACTGGACCTCTTCCACTGTGGAAGGGGCTGTAATTTATCCTAATTAATTATAATTGATAAACAGTCTGGGTGTGTGTTTCCCTTTCTTTCTCATAGGATCTTAGCCAGCTCTGCTCTCTGAAGGCTTATAGTGAGAGAGTGGCCACGTGAATATGAGATCCCTTGGTTTTGTCATATGCTACACTCCCAGACACTGCCAGTCTGATGGAGTATTGGGACGGCCTGCTGAAAGCACCGTGAGGAACTAGTTTGGTGATGAAATTTGGGGAGGGTTGGGAACCATCTTCTAGGATACAGTGTACACCTTAAAGCAGCGGTCCCCAACCTCTTTGTCACCATGGACCGGTTTCGTGGAAGACAATTTTTCCATGGACGGGAATGGGGGTGGGGGATGGTCCGGGCGGTGATGTGAGCGATGGGGAGAGGCAGATGAAGCTTCGCTCACTGGCCTGGCGCGCACCTCCTGCCCTGCCTCGGACAGGGACTGGTCTGTGGCCCGGAGTTTGGGGACCCCTGCCTTAAAGCATGAACCATTTTATGATGCACTCTTTACAATAGAGAGAACACACAAGTTGGGATGCCAAATGTTTAAAGTAGGAGTGGCCTCTTGTCTAAGTTTTCTATTACTGCTATAACAAATGATGAAAAACAAAGTAACTTAAACCAAGACCCATTGATTATCTCCCAGTTCTGTAGGCTTGGTCTCTGCTTAGAGTGTCCCAAAGCCAAAGTCAAGGTACTGGCAGGCCCGTACATCTACCTAGAGGCGCCAGGGGAGAATGTACTTTCAAGCTCACGTAGCGTCAGCTGAATTCAGTTCCTTGAGAATTCAGGTCTTCAGACCTAGAACTGAAGCCCCTGTTTCTTTGCAAGCTGGTACCTGGGGGCAGGTCTTTCCTCCTAGAGGCGGCCTCCGTTCCTTCTCAGCTGTTCAAGTGGCTCTCTTCCAGCAGCGGTCGGTCGAGTCCCTTTCATAGTTTGAACTTCTCTGATTTCTCCCGCTGCTCTATCCGTCTACTCAAGTCAGAACAGGTTTTCTGTCTTTAAGCGTTCATGTAATCACAGAATAAGCCCATCCAAATAATCCACGGCAATCTCCCTATTTTAACTAGAACTTTAATTACCTCTGTTAAGTGTCTTTTGTTGTGTAACATCATATTCAAAGGTTTCAGGGATTAAGACACAGACATCTCTGGGGACCGTTTCACTGACCACACACTGGTACTTACTCTCACTTCTGGTAACCTTGGAGGACTGTGCTTCCTGTCCTTGTATCTCTGTGAGTCTAGAAGACCCGGTTCCCAGAGGACACAAGATTCCCCGCGTATCTTATTGGAATTAGGAATCAGTAACGGAGAGCACTGCCTTAAGGAACAGCATTCAAATCATATAAAATGCAAAGATTAGAGCAACACACACAAAAAAGTGTAAAATGTGTGGGACATGCCCTCTTGCCTTTGTGGGCAGAATTTTCTGTTCTTCCAAAGGCATGGCAATGGCGGAGCGGGGCGGGCAGGGACCTCCTTCTGCATTTTCAGTTATTTGGGGAAGGTTGAGAAGCAAGTGTGATCTGATAAGCTCCATAAATGATAGAAGGGAGGGACCCCATCAAGACAGGAGGGAGAAAGCATTCCAGACATAGCTCAGGTCCTGGGAATGCACACATGAAAGGGTTGCTTCCCTATCTGGCTGGAGGGGACTGGGGGCTTGGGGGAGTCAGGGATAGTGTGGGAGGGTCCTGAGAAACCCGCATGGAGCTGCAAACTCCACAGGAAGCATTTGGTCACAATGTGTAAAGGAGAATTAAAAGCTGCTTCAGGGTTTTTCATGATGAGGGTAAAATGATCAAAGTGGTAAATAGTAAAGATAATTTGGGGTGAGATATTTATGACTGACCTTAACGAGAAGTAAATATGGCCATGTCTTTACTGGGTTATTTCCTATCAGTTTAAACCACTGGAAGATTCTGCATTAGAAAAGACAAAATTGGGTCATTGAGGGAAACTAAATGTCAAAACCTGGAGAAGCTGTACAAGAAAGCTGAACGCTGAAGTGGTTAAAATTTCATTTCCCTCCCAAGTCTTATCTAAACTGTTTTTTCCTCAGGACAGTTTCTCTGGCTTCACTGCAACAAGATGTTCTTTGTTGCTAAAGAGGATACATTAGCAGAGTGAGATTACTAAATAATATTTGCAGGAACACTTTCCAAAACTCCAGATTGCGTCCACAATGGCACTGAAAGGTCTCTTCTACAAAATTCACTGTAACTTCGTTTCAGGTTACTTTACATTCTTTTTTGAAAATTGGTGGTGTATACAAAACCCCAAACCTTCAGTGCCGAAGAAAAGAAGCTGAAAAGAATAATAATAACTGACCTTCAATAGAGCACTTACTATATTTCAACTGCTTCTTTGAGCAACAGAGGCACATGGTTCATTCAATACCCACAGCAAACCTAAAGAGTGGGTACTTCCTTAATAGAGTTTAAGTGACCCGCACGTGGTTGCAGAGCAGATTGTGGGTGAAGCTAGAGCTCAAACCCAGGCTGTCTGACTTACTATTCCCTCTCTATCTAAACCCCTATACCGGGGGCCAGCAAGCTATGGACCATAGGCAAAAACAGACCTGCTACCTATTTTTACAAATAAAGTTTTACTGGAATACTATCATGCCTCTTTATGTATATGTTGTCAATGGTTGCTTTCACATCACATCATAAATGCCTAGTGGAGTAGTAGTGACAAAGGCCATATGGCCGGCAAAGCCTAACCTATTTGCTAACTGACCTTAACAGAAAAAATTTTGCTGGCCTCACTGTATGGTCTTCATCTCCATTAAAGCAATTTACGTATTTCACCAGGCTTAGCATCTGAAGAAAAAATAACTTGCTGAGAATTCCACTTATCGTTGAATTTAGGGAATGATATCGAGCTTCCTTTTCTCTTTTTAGCCATTACATCATTTGGGGGGAGAAAAGTTCTACCTTGCTTGATTCTGGTTAGAAACAAATTTAACTTTTGCAGAGGAAGTGTATTAGTGTTCTCCAGAGAAACAGAATCGATAGGATTCTGTTTTTTATATATATATATATATATATATATATATATAAAGAGTTTCATTATAAAGAATTAGCTCTAGTGATTATGGAGGCTGAGAAGTCTCAGGATCTGCTATCTGCAAGCTGGGAGCTGGGGACCCTGAGAGCTGGTGACGTAGTTCCTCTCTGAGTCTTAAGACCTGAGAACCAGGAAGGTGGATGCTATAAGTTCTAGTCCAAGTGCAGGAGAAGACCAATGTCCCAGTTTGAAAGCAGTCAGGCGGAAGGGGTGAATTCTCCTTTATCTGCCTCTTGTTCTAATCAGGCCTCCAACAGATTAGATGAGGCCCACCCACACTGGGGAGGGCCAGCAGCTTTACTGGGTCCACTGATTCAAATGCTAATCTCTTCCAGAAACATTCTCACAGACAAATCCAGAATAATATTTAACCAAATATTTGGGCACACTATGTCCCACTCAAATTGACGCCTAAGATAGCCCATCACAGGAGGAATTCTCCAGTCTCTTTAACCTGAATTCAATTCTCTTACATCTTTACTACACTATTTCACCACAGGCAGAAAAGTTCATGAGTACCGGCAGGACCCAGCAGCATGCCTTGTGCACTGTTGACAAACCTTTTTTTTCAATAAATGTGTACTGAGAAATCACAGTGTTCCACTCAATGATACAGGATGGAGAACAAGATTCAGATCCTGACCTGGGAACTTACAGGCCAATAGGTGAGGAAGAAAATTTTACAGGTAATTAAAAAAATATTTCTATAATTATATGTAAAACTGAATCACTTTGCTGTACACCTGAAACTAACACAGCATTGTAAATCAACTATCCTCAAATATAAAATAAAAAATTTTTTAAATATTTCAAATGAACACGTGATAGGGATATTTAGGTGTTGTAGTTTTAGCATATTGAAGAGACTTTTAAATCAAGTCTTAGGGTAGGGGAAGTGGGCCACGAGTAAGAGGAGTTTCTTCTGGAGATTCTTTTTTTAGCTGATTCCTGATGGGAGGATAGGAGTTAGCTTGGCAAATTTGGGAAAAGATGTTTCAGGGAGAAAGAATAGCATTTATAAGAGTCTGGACATAAGTTCCCCGAGACTGCATATAGCCTAGATTAGGAAAGGAGACTAAAGCAATGGATAAGAGATAGGATGGAAAGGTAGGCAAAAGCCTGATCATGAAGGGCTCTGGCGAGACACCCGAACTTTATTAAGTAATGGAAAGCCATGGCAGCAGAGTACTATGACCAGGTTTGTGATATGGTAATAATTAACTGAATGAACTTGATTTGTTCTTTAATAGTAGAGAGCAGATATAAGGTGGCCAAGACCGTGGACAAGGCATGGAGGACAGTTGGAAGGCTACTGACATAATATGGGGAGAGTTGATGGTGGCCAAAATTTAGGATAGAAAGAAGTTGATGTTTCCACAGGGGGAGGGGGTTGGGGGAGGGTGGAGTGGGAGGTTGGGGTGAGCAGATGTAAACTTTTATGTATAGGATGGACAAACAACAAGGTCCTACTGTATAGCACAGGGAACTATATACAGTATCCTATGATAAACCATAATGGCAAAGAATATTAAAAAAAGAATGTAGATAGATGTATAACTGAATCACTTTGCTATATAGCAGAAATTAACACAATGTCATAAATCAACTATACTTCAGATGCTCAACATCACTAACCATTAGAGAAATGCAAATCAAAACCACAATGAGGTATCACCTCACACCCATCAGAATGGCCATCATCAAAAAATTTAGAAACAGTAAATGCTGGAGAGGGTGTGGAGAAAGGGGAACCCTCTTGCACTGTTAGTGGGAATGTAAATTGATACAGCCACTATGGAGAACAGTATGGAGGTTCCTTAAAAAACTAAAAATAGAACTACCATATGACCCAGCAATCCCACTACTGGGCATATACCATGAGAAAACCATTATTCAAAAAGATACATGTACCACAATGTTCACCGAAGCACTATTTACAATAGTCAGGACATGGAAGCAACCTAAATGTCCATGGACAGATGAATGGATAAAGAAGATGTGAAATTATACACACACACACACACACACACACACACACACACACACACAATGGAATATTACTCAGCCATAAAAAGGAACGAAATTGAGTTATTTGTAGTGAGGTGGATAGACCTACAGGCTGTCGTACAGAGTGAAGTAAGTCAGAAAGAGAAAAACAAATACCGTATGCTAACGCATATATGTGGAATCTAAAAAAACGGTACTGATGAACCTAGTGACAGTGCAGGAATAAAGATGCAGACGTAGAGAATGGACTTGAGGACACAGGAGGGGAAGGGGAAGTGAGAGTAGCATTGACATATATGCACTACCAAATGTAAAATGGATGGCTAGTGGGAAGCTGCTGCATAGCACAGGGAGATCAGCTAGGTGCTTTGTGACCACCTAGAGGGGTGCGATAGGGAGGGTGGGAGGGAGACTCAAGAGGGAGGGGATATGGGGATATATGTATAATTATAGCTGATTCACTTTGTTGTACAGCAGAAACTAACACAACATTGTAAAGCAATTATTCTCCAATAAAGATGTTAAAAAATAACCATACTTTATTAATTTAAAAAATTGATGTTTCCAGAGTTTTAATGAGAAAATGGTCTTTCTTATTAATCTATCTTTGAGGTTGCAATTGTGGATGATGAAGCAGAATTCTTTTTCTTCTTATTCCAACCAATTTTAAATTTCATATTTGTAATCAAAAACTGACTTTAGATTCTTAAAATTCTCCATCTTTCGAGTCTATAGAAATGCATATGTATATTTAATATTACCTTTTAAGTTTCTTTAACATCTGTCTATGCATCCATGTATATGACTGCTTATTCTTTCTTGACGTGAACAGTAAAGAAGAGGTCTCCTGAGGTAATCATAACAGGCTCATCGCATTAATTTTCCAAAACCAGCTAATTTTTAGGAATACATCTAGTGCTCTAGAAACCACCTATTGAGGTAGTGTTAATTACCTAATCAATCTCAAACTCCTGGGATTCCACAAGTGGAGGCAGGAGGTAAATGAGTTTCCTCCAGAGTGTACTGAAATGCCCCCAAGTCACCTAAGTCATTTTGACACTGGCATGCTCAACTGTTACATGCCAAAGGGAAGACATTTAGTTATTTCCAATTCTACATCATCTATATCCAACAAGTAACAGCATCTCTCAGACACCATAAATTAGGGGAAAGATGTTTATCTAAAAGGAAAAAATAAAGCATCTTAAGAAAGCTCAAAACATCTTTTGCAGGTAGTGACTAATTAAATTCGTGTAATGTTAAAACAATGGATAATTCCACCTAACATCCACAGAGTGAAATCCTTCAGCCCAATGGTTTATAGATAGGACTCTTCTGTATCTGAAAAGCAATTCTGCCCTTCGACTGATCTACTTTTCTGGGTGGTATATTCCTATCCACATCAATCAGGAATAAAGTGAAAGGGCTTCATAGATATAAAAAAGATAAAATAATAGGAGAGTTAACTTTTAAAAATTTGAATTTTTAGCAGTCAGTTAAAAGTAGTCTAAAACCTTTTAACACACTTCATTAGTATATAAAGGCAATAATTTCAGTTTTGTGTTATTCACTGATAAATTTTACAAAGGAGAGGAATATTATTTAACAACAAAACAACAAACATGATTGTTAGATTTTCATGAACTAAAGGGCAATTCAGAAATATTAAGATTGAAGTGAATTTTATCATAAAAAACGAAGAACTAGGAGATGGGACCCAGTAGGTTGAAAAAGTTATGATACTTTTTTCTGAAGTATTCTTTGTTCATATTACATTAGTATAAACTAAATGGTTTAAGAGACAGCACTAATGAAAGAATAACGATAGATGATATTTATTGAATTCTCATTTTGAACCAAACAGTATTTTTAAACTCTTTATATGTATTATCTCACTTAATTCTAGAAACCACTAAAATGTAAAGTCTATGAGCACAGAGATAATTTCACCTGTTCTATTCACTGATGTATCCCTAGCACTTCAAATAGTCTCTGGCCTATAGTAGGCATTTGCGAATACTGTTAAATATAATAACCCTATAATAATATTGATTTTCAAAAAGCAATTTTAAAACACAATAATACTTTTGGGGAGAAGGAACCCATCGTGCATTAACTTTCTCAGTTCTGTAGCTTTATAACATTGTCACTTTCAAGTCCTGGTTTCTTCACATTTAGCTACTTTGCATCAAATTATTTGGTACTGCAGAGCCCCAAGTGCCCATCACCATCACCAACATAGAGTAGTAAGATGAGGTGAACCTCTTCCAATATATTTCCTTTCATTTTCCATTATTATTCTCTGGAGTCCCACCAGCCTTCTTTATATATATTTTCTCTAACTCATTTTTTTGAGAAAAATTTAACCTATTATTTATGTTCAAAGAAACTGTGAGACTATAAAGAGAACTAAAGCATACATGTTCATATAAATAAGACAACTATATCAAATACAGGTACAACAAGGCAAAATTGTCGGGGGTAAATGTTCATGATCTTTCCTGTTCTCTTACTTTATTTCTTGTGTCTTAGGAGTTTACTGAGGATGCTGGGCAGAGACCAAAAATGAAAGATGCTGAGGGAGGCTAAATTTGTATAGGATAGGACTTAGAGCTTATTCTCCCCAAAAAAGAGTATTGTAAAAGCATGAGCCAGATGAGACAAAGGCCTATGGGTGGTCCGTTATAGGCTGGAGTTTTAAAAAATCAGGGAAGAAAAATTTGGGACAGTAAAGAGAATCGGGAAAGAAGAGTCTTTAAAAAGTTTTTTTTTTTTTTTTTTTTTTTTTTGCGGTATGCGGGCCTCTCACTGTTGTGGCCTCTCCCGTTGCGGAGCACAGGCTCTGGACATGCAGGCTCAGCAGCCATGGCTCATGGGCCCAGCCGCTCCGCGGCATGTGGGATCTTCCCAAACCGGGGCACGAACCCGTGTCCCCTGCATCGGCAGGCGGACTCTTAACCACTGCGCCACCAGAGAAGCCCCTTTAAAAAGTTTTGCCTCTTCCCCATTTCACCCCCCATTAAGGGCATCTTTTCTCACAAAAGATTGACATTACTATTCAAAGCTTTTGGAGTCATGTTTGCGGTTGCTTTAGTGTGTCTGTATCATGAGCAAATGTGACGACAAGAATTCTTGGTTTTCTTGGGATGCCCAGGTTTACCATGGGTTTCTACACTTCTGCTGCAGCATGAGGAAATATTTTAGAATAACCGACCAACTATCCTTTCTCGTACCCATTGTTCAGGAGATCACTGAGTACTTCTGCTGCCTTTCCCGATCTAATTCTCTCCCACACTGCTTTTACTCCAGCATGGAATAGCTGCTAAGGAACCCTCTTAGCTCCCAGTTTCCCCCTAATGCATTCTTCTCCTCACTGTATTGGAGCTGGACTGACTGCATTTTAGGATCTTAAATGTGACTTACCTTTAAGTCCCATCCTCTCCTTAACATGGACAAAATTCTTCAAACATATGCAAGACGGTCCCTAATCCTCTTCATGATGATGCTGGGCAAACAGATTGCACTAACTAAAAGTTTCACTCAGGAAAGTTCTTAGGACCATCCTGTTGAATGTTTGGCTTCAGTGGAAAATTGAAGAACACTGGGAAAGTTGCAATGTGCCTGTTGTGTATCATAGTATTTCAAATCATGTCTATAAATAAACCCAGAAGGAATATTTTAATGTTACCATGGGGAAGAAAACAGACACAAGGACTTTAAAAGCCATTGGTATATGTTTTTTTTTAACAGTGGTAAAAACCAGTGCCCATTTGAGTTGAAGAGAAGGAACATCTGTTGACCATTTGTGATGGTGATAATATGGCGGCCCTGAAGTATTTCACACTAACAGACAACACAGTGCTTTTATCTCTCTAAGTAACCAGTGCGTCCTGTTGAGCAGTCACTTTGAAAGTAGTTTCTGTTCTCCTGATAGCTTTGTGTTTTCCTCTATTTCAGTGTAATTAATACGCTCAGTATAAACAGCTATATCTTCAAAAAGATTTGCCTGCCTTGCGAGTGCTACATTTCCAATTACACACTAAATTAGGCACAGGATTGAACACCAACACTAACATTTTCCAACAGGTGGTGAGTAAGCACTTTCCATTCATCAGCTCAGCAACAGCATTCTGGCCAAATCATCACTCTGTTTCAGAATTCTTCTAACATACCAAGAGTTTTTAACCAATTTTAAAAATTATTCCTTTAGTGGAAAGATTTAGCAGAACGAAGTGTCTAATTCTAATTCAAGATTACAGAGCAGAGCAGGGGTTATAGTATTTCCATATGTGAAGCTAGGAGGTAATACAATTTTGTGTGTGTTGCAAAGATGTATCAGACTAAGTCCATCTAAGTAAATTTAGTATTGGGCTTCTGATGTTTGGAATTAATAATTAATGCTTAACAGATTTTGAAAAGCTACTATAATGCTTGGTTTCCCTTTCAAATATCACATTCTTGAGGATCCCTTGGGGACATAAGGAAATACAAAAACCATCTCTGTTCTTAAAATTAATTTTATTTACATTTACAGCTTTCATTGCTTATCACACTGTCCTATGAAGAAGGCAAAGTGAAACTACTAAATTCAAGAAGATGCCAGGATGAAGTTCATATAGGCAGATTATAATAACTGAGACACATTTTATCAGGATGTTCTGGAATTGGTTTACTTGCTTATGTAAATGGCCTGCATCACAAGATCATATCTGGCCAAACTGAAAAACTTAAATTCATCAGGTACAAATATCTTTCTAATGATCATCAAATAATTTTGGAAGAGCATCTTAAGGCAAAAAGCGCTTTCACTGGCTGAGCATCAAAGCACCATCTAATCCAGCTGGAATCGTATGTTATTCAGGGGTAGTACAGAGCAAGGGGAGAGCAGTATCTCTGGCATATGTCGTTACGTTTTACTAGGTACAGTCCAGGAAAATGTTATGAGCCAAGGTTGAATGACTGAAGTGTGTGTATTTAAATAGTCCCAGAGTCTGACAAGTACCACCTGCTTATCCTGTTTGTGCTAACTTGATAAGGTGAGAGGAGAGGAAGAGAGCCTAATATGCGTGGTTGAATAATGATGGTGCAGATTTGGTGCCAGGAAATAAGAGCTCCAAATCTGCGAGCGATTTCTCAGCAAGCACTGATTATTGAGTTTGTCTGTTTAACTGCCTGCGTTCTTTTGGGCTGTTGGAAAAGGTAGACTGCAGGTACAATTGTCTCCCCTGTAGCTTTTGGACATATAATGTTATAATAAAATGACTTTTCTCCATGACAAAACTATGGGGTAGCTCCGCAGTATGCCCTCTGAGCTCTATTTTTCCTTCTTAAATTTCTTGCTTCCAGTGGACAATTGTCCAGTCACCGAATAATCAAAATTAATCTAACTTCATTTATAGATGAATATAATAAAATAAAATGACTTGTAATTATGTATTTACTCAAGAAGTCATGAGCATAATTTTTGTTAGAGCCAAAAAAAAAAGATAGACAGGGGCTTCCCTGGTGGCGCAGTGGTTGAGAGTCCGCCTGCCGATGCAGGGGACGCGGGGTCGTGCCCTGGTCCGGGAAGATCCCACATGCCGCGGAGCGGCTGGGCCCGTGAGCCATGGCCACTGAGCCTGCGCATCTGGAGCCTGTGCTCCGCAACGGAAGAGGCCACAACAGTGAGAGGCCCACGTACCGCAAAAGAAAAAAGAAAAAAAAAAAAAAAAAAAGGTAGACATTTAGAAGGAGACTTGATCCCAAAACCTTAAAGCTCTGATTTATTGATAATTAACTCTGCATCCATATAAGGCTCATTACAAGATGAATCAATCATGGATGTACTGACACAGGAAGTTCAGTGGGTAAAACAAAACAACTACAACAACAAGAAAACTAAAAACAAATTTCTAAAACTTGAAAAAGTAAGGATTCTTTACAATTCAAAGGGGGCAACCAGAGTGCATGAGAGTTTCCCTAGGAAGCAAGAGACTTCTGTTTCAGCCCAAGCTCCAATATTTATCATATTCAGAACATTGGGAAAATGGTTCAGCCTGGGAGGTGTCACAGGTGCATCATCTGACAAGATAAAGGGCTGTACATGCGGAGGTTTTGATGATGGTTTCAGGTCTATATTGCCTTTTCAGATGAGGGCCCTACAAGCTGTGCAATATTTTCCGGAGAATGGTGCATCACACACTTTTGGCATTCTACCATCTAACTCCTTCATCACCAAAACTGCAAGTTACCAAAAATTAAGGAATATTGAACCTCAGAGGTTAGTAGCTTATAAGAAGCAGAACAAAATTTGAGAAAAGAAGAAACTATCAATATTGGAATATGCTTCTAGCCTTTAGAATTCTCCATCAAAGGGGAAACAGAAGGCATCTACTTTAGTAAAGGAGTTGGGAGAGAAGGAAATTTATAAATCCCAAACATATTTTGTACCTATCTTTTTATATATAATATTTTCTCTTCAGTTCATTTTTTTGACAAGTCAGCGACTTGCATTTTATCAGTTGCATTCTCTTTATCAAATTCATGTGCTCTGATTGTTAAGAATGTCTCTTTTACTCTTTCATAGATGAACATATTTACTGACTTGGTCTAAACATTTTCAGATCTAGAACCATGCTGTCAGAAGATGGGGCTTAAAATAATTGAGGAAGACAATGGATTTGAATAGTTACTATATAGCAGTCATATATTTGTCTTGGCAAGTTAGAAATGTGAAGACTGGTTAGAAACCATTGAGAGGTGGTAGGTTTTTATTCAATTAAGAGTATGTCTGTGCATATATATGTTTCTTTACATATATATGTGTGAGTTTTATAAAGCACCATTTAAGCATTTGGTGTTATTTGTCTTTCTGATTTCTTCCCTTCATTTCTTAGCTCCAGAGAAAAGAGGGAAATTGGTGAGGTAGCTTTGGCATTTCCTCATGCTGACATTCTGGAAAGTTCTCATGCATTCTCACTTGCTATGGGCTATTTTTCACTAAGGTGTTCGTTGATAAATGCTAAAGGTATTATTGATCCTGGGGGGATTTGCATCTTATTGGAACCTCTTAAGGATTTCAATGCCTTCAAAGCTCTAAGAAATAAGACTCTAATGCAGAAATTGAAAACATATCTAAAATCTGCATGTCCTACATTTTCTAGCTTGGCCCAAATATTAGGAGGGTTTGCAATAAAAAGGACTCATTAAAAGTTCTTCCAAGTGTAATTTAATTTTATTACTTTTGCAAGTCTTGTCATATACACATAAGCAAATCAAAAAATTCTTTGTCAGATGGTTCTCATGTATCAGCTTAGAAATAAGGTCCAGGTAATTGGAACAGACTGCCACTTTTACAGATATTTTTAGAAGGAAGGTTCCTGTACCTTCTCAGATCACACACATGGGGGGCCAGGATAGCCCTGTGAGCATTTGACAGTGTCATCTTTAATTATATTTTGGTTGTCAGAGATTCCACTTAAAGTGGGAGATACGTTACTTTTTAAAAGATTTTTCTTTTTAATGATGAGATACCTACAGTCAAAGTTTCTGATGGAAAAAATTTCAGTTGTAGGATTCTCATAATTAAAGATTGGGTGAAAGAAGAATCAATGCTAAGTTTAACTAAAGTCCACCTTCTAAATTACCCACTGGAGAAATTACCCTAAGCCTGTAAGTTGGAACCACTACAATCATCTTCATGAAGGTGAATTGGTTGTAACCAATATGACACTGGCTTGTTAAACTGGCTAATTTGTACCTGGTGCTCCAAACTTTGATTTCAGAGTCATTCCAGAATTCCTAACTAATGTCAATGACTGAAAATTCTGACAGTTGTAGTTTATGGACAATGGGTAATTAAAATATAATTAATGAGCTAATTAAGATGTTAGCAATGGAAATGTTTTGTTAATTCAATGATAGTTAATGCAGTCATAGTCCTAACACATTTTAATTCTTAATGGAGAAACACTGATCTCTAATGGCTAATATCTCTGCTTTATGACAAGTGCAGAATCATTCTTAGAGGAAGATGGACGGGCACTCTGATGTTGAGCACGAGTTACCCAACACAAGCAGGAGAGCAGAAGAAGGGTCTCATTAACAGACACATAGATCAAGGAGCATTTCTAAATTTGAACACTTGATATATTCCTGTTTTGCATTTTTAGCATGGTTCACTCTTCGTTTGCTAACTTTATAATTTTCAAAGTGTTATCATGTTACTTATGGAGTGTCCATGGGCCTTTGGCAAACTGAATAAACTGTTAGGGCAATTATACTCCATTGCCTTAATAACAGAATGTTCTCCACAAAATTTTGTGAATATTAAATGAGACTACTTGTGCATTTAGAATAGTTCCTAACATCGAATAAGCAGTGGATGATAACTTTCAAATATTCCATATTTTCTACTTATTCAAGAAGAGTCCATTTTTGTTGGAATGTGGCATGGAATGTATTATTCATGTAACTCAAAGTTACTTTATTCAGAAAGAGAAAAACAAATACCATATGCTAACACATATATATGGAATCTAAAAAAAAAAAAGGTTCTGATGAACCTAGGGATAGGACAGGAATAAAGACGCAGAGATAGAGAATGGACTTGGGGACATGGGGAGGGGGAAGGGTAAGCTGGGACAAAGTGAAAGTGTAGCATTGACATATATACACTACCAAATGTAAAATAGATAGCTAGTGGGAAGCAGCTGCATAGCACAGGGAGATCAGCTCGCTGCTTTGTGACCACCTAGAGGGGTGGGATAGGGAGGGTGGGAGGGAGCCTCAGGAGGGAGGGGATATGGGGATATATGTATACATATAACTGATTCACTTTGTTATACAGCAGAAACTAACAAAACATTGTAAAGCAATTATACTCAATAAAGACGTTAAAAAAAAAGTTACTTTATTGTATTTACTTTTTTCTTATCAAGAATCATGGGACTTCTCTGGTGGCACAGTGGTTAAGAGCCCTGGTCCGGGAAGATCCCACATGTCGCCGAGCAACTAAGCCCCTGCTCCACAACTACTGAGCCTGCGCTCTAGAGCCCGCGAGCCACGACTACTGAGCCTGCGTGCCACAACTACTGAAGCCCGCACGCCTAGAGCCCATGCTCCACAACAAGAGAAGCCACCACAGTGAGAAGCCCGTGTGCTGCAACGAAGAGTAGCCCCCGTTCACTATAACTAGAGAAAGACTGCGCACAGCAACGGAGACCCAAAGCAGCCAAAAATAAATAAATAAATAAATAAATTTAAAAAAGAAATATTAAAAAAAAAAGAATCATGTCCACTTTCATTCACAAATTCCCTGATATATGAAACTAGATTTGGTAACCAAATTATCTAGAAGGATCACTGATGCATGAATACAAGACAATTAATATTATTTAAAAATATTTAATTATAAAATGATTTGAAAAGAAAAGAAAAAATACTCCATTGCCTAGGATATTTTGTGAATGCAACTAAGTTTCCAGTTTTTAGAGATACCAGTTCTCTGAGAATAGATTACCAAGAAGCTCAGGAATACTCAAAAAAGTGATGACGGCTGAAATGAGGGTTGTAGAGAGAAGGATCCTGTTGCCATTTCTTCTGTGTTTCTACAGTAGTGGGGCTACGTTCCCTTTCCCCCATACGCACGTCTACTTTCTAATCTTAAGGGGTTCGCCTCCTACTGTGAGCAGCTCGTGGGTAATTTATTCAACAAACTGGCCCCACCCATCAAGTGAGTGACACTGTTGGGAATACCCAAATTTGGCGAAACATTTTAGCTTCAAAAAGAGAGTTCCCCACTAAGTTGTAGAAACTAGGCTGAAGTTGAAGTAATCGGAGAAAGAGTATATTTTATGATGGCTTGTGTGTGTATATGGTTGATTGCCTATGACAGACTTCCAGGTATGATAGTCATAATTTAATGTAAAAAGCGTTTGAAGATTCCTTCATGGCAGCTTTACATTTAGTATATAATGGTTGAAAAATGGCTAACGACTGGAATAAATTCAACAGTACCTCAAATAAATTGTTTTAAATTGTCATACCATCCATAAATATGTATAATAATATCATCCATCTGTGTATAAAATATCAATATGCATATTTTTAGACCATATACAAGCTATTTAGTCTTCAGGGAACTTTTGTTATTTTTGCAGATTCTTGGACTCTGCAAAAATTTGGAATTCCCCATCGCATTCCTCCTCAAAAGTGGCTGTGACTAAGACCAATAGTTTAAAAACATTGGCTTAGATAATCAGCCCTTTAGGATTTTACGGCATATTTGGGCAATAAGATATAGATAAAAGGAATCTATTGATACACATAAATGGCATAGTATAGTGACTCAGGCAGCAAATAAGTGGTATAAACAATAAGGGTGGTAGGATTTACAAGGAGGCTGTCATGGGCTGGCTTGGATGAGAAGATTTTATAGACGAGATTGGGACAGGAACTGAGGCTTGAAACATGAAGAAAGATTAGCTTGGTAGAGGGGTTTCCCTGGTGGTGCAGTGGTTGAGAGTCCGCCTGCTGATGCAGAGAACACGGGTTCGTGCCCCGGTCCGGGAAGATCCCACATGCCGCGGAGCGGCTGGGCCCGTGAGCCATGGCCGCTGAGTCTGCGCGTCCGGAGCCTGTGCTCCGCAACGGGAGAGGCCACAACAGTGAGAGGCCCGCATACCACAAAAAAAAAAAAAAAAAAATTAGCTTGGTAGAAAGGAGACATGAGCGCATTCCTAGAAAGAAGCAAAAATGAAGGTGGTAGTGAGCATCGTAGTAGTTGGGGCTATGAGGAGATTAGCAGAGCTAGAAAGAAAGTATGCATTTGGATTATTGGTAGGCATGCTCTAAAATACTAATTTGAAGTATTGTTAGTGAATGACCAAAAGTGACTTTCCTATGCAAAATAGCCAGGAGGAAAAGGGTGGCATTAAAACTGAAGACTCTTATCTGGAATTTCCCTGAGATGTGACCCTCTAAAGTATGGGAGCTCTTAAAGGCTCCTTGTTTGTGACCACTGTTACACCATAGTGGAAAAGCTACAGTGTCTGCCTCTGGGAGGATTGAGACATGAGGAGAAACATCAAGAATTCTTTAAAATGATGCTAGATACTCATACCTGATTCTAATTTTATTACTCATTATTTTTCCATGAAGGCAGTAGGTTCAACTTTGAAAAAGAATAGTTTTGATTCATCTTTGTGGGACGCCAAGTTTAAAGAGCTCTGAAGAGATCACAACTTACGTCTCGGTAATACCTGGTGGATGATGGGATGGGACACAGGAACATGAATAAGTAGTAGAAGCTCTGATCTATGGTGGAAAGCAGGCTG
This sequence comes from Pseudorca crassidens, assembly GCF_039906515.1. Classification (NCBI taxonomy): domain Eukaryota; kingdom Metazoa; phylum Chordata; class Mammalia; order Artiodactyla; family Delphinidae; genus Pseudorca; species Pseudorca crassidens. The sequence continues at coordinate 71,364,852 of NC_090312.1, forward strand.
AATTTGGGAGGGAGACTGGAGCTGGTATAGGTCAGAGAAATGAGCCTCTTAAGTGGCAGGAGATTCCCTGCATTCTATGACAATTGTGTCTGCAAATGAAAGTTGAAGTAAGGTTTGGAGAGTAATGAAAGCTTTTGAGCAGGCAAGTATCACGATGAAAGCAGGAATTTTGTTGTTGTTGTTGTGGCGGTACGCGGGCCTCTCACTGTTGTGGCCTCTCCCGTTGCGGAGCACAGGCTGTGGACGCACAGGCTCCGGACGTGCAGGCTCAGCGGCCATGGCTCACGGGCCCAGCCGCTCCGCGGCATGTGAGATCCTCCCGAACCGGGGCACGAACCCATGTCCCCTGCCTCGGCAGGCGGACTCTCAAACACTGCGCCACCAGGGAAGCCCCGAAAGCAGGAATTTAAGATGACAGTTCAGGTGGAGGAATGAGGCATAAAAGAAGATCAGGAGCAGGTAGAACAATTAAGCAGCTGTCGCAAGAGGCTGGGTGTCTGGAGATGAGCATGGACTTGGCAATGATAGAAATGAAGGAAAAGAAGGAGTGGACCCCGTAATTCAATGGAATATTGGCAGGATTCAGTAGCTTTTTCCCATGACACAGAGGTGATGGACGAGTAAAGGATTAGTCAGAAATTTGGATCTTGGATTCCTGAGGCTATGACTACATCACTCATATCTGAAGAGAAGGTAAGATGAATAGATCGAGATATGAGGGCGAAAGACCGGTTTGTCTTGGATGTTTTGCATTTGAGGAAAACAGCAGAAATACAATAGGAAATTCCTGAAGGATAGTAGGAGATTAAACAGTGGGCCAGGAAGGGAGGAGTAGGTGAAATTTTAAGACTTTCCTTCTCATCCAGGAAATATTTTTTTCTAGGATAGAATAGATTATAAAGGAGAAATTAATCAGGAGATGAGAACATTGAAGGGCTTCATTCAAAGTTATGAAACATACTTTTCTATTTGGTTCTATTCTCTTTCATTTATTCATTCAACAGATGACAAAGTTTAATGGCAATCATTTTTTTTAACATTTATCTGTCAAAACTGAAGCCAGGTCAAAAGACTCCCTGAAGAATTACTGCTGGAGAAGAAATCAATGGCATTTATAGAAAGATCAAAGATACAGAAAATACAAAAGGCAAGGGGAAAAAAGCAAGGGAGACATGAAGCTATAAAAACTTAAGAAAAAACAAGGCATGGGAAACTAAAAGAATAGGCACTGAGTTTCTCTAATGGTTCCAACAAGGGGAAAAAAGCTACATTTGCTTCTTGCTCTTAAATAAATAGAACATTTTCCCAATAATGCCAAGATGACTCACAACACACGTTTTATGTATCTTGAAATTTTCCTACACACTGCAAAGACAACACAGTTGAGCTAACACTAGCCAAGTCTTACATGTATTTTATAGGCTGCCGATCGCGTTTCTAGTACAATATATTAATGAAAGCCAGTTATTTAATTATAGCATAATATAATAAAAAGTTTTTATAGTCACTTGTTAAAACAGACCAAAAAAAATTTTTCCCAGATATAGCTGAGAAGCAATAGGGTCATATCTTGATGTAAGTGGATGCCTTTGCCAGGGAAGAGAAACAGCTTTTCCTGTCACTAAAAGGACAAACTGTAATCCATCTGCCATGTATAATTTGACAAGCTGCAATGCTTAAACAGTAGGAGGGAAAGACACGTCTTCCAAAATTTCCCCTGAAGGAGGAGGCTTTCAGCAGTTCTCAATTACTATCCAGGCTGCATCGCTCGAGACACCTGCTCAGCTGTTAGCCAGGGAAACCTGGTACACAGGAGAGCAGAGGTGTGCTTCACAATTACTGTTGACCTTGGAGTGGCCAATTGTTAGAACAGGAGCCAACCACGAAGCTTCAGGTGTGCAGTCTGGCCACCCTTGCTGGTATGTCAGTATGCGTCCCCAGACCTAAATTTTTTTAATTTATTTTTTTATTGAAGTATAGTTGATTTACAGTGTTGTGTTAATGTCTGCTGTACAGCAAAGTGACTCAGTTATACACATATATACATTTTTTTCATATTCTTTTCCATTCCGGTTTATCCCAGGATATTCAATACAGTTCCCTGTGCTATACAGTAGGATCCTGTTTGTTAATCCATTGTAAATGTAATAGTTTGCATCTACTAACCCCAAACTCCCCGTCCATCCCTCCCCTACCCCTCTCCTTCTTGGCAACCACAAGTCTGTTCTCTATGTCTGTGAATCTGTTTCCATTTCGTAGATAGGTTCATTTGTGCCATATTTTAGATTCCACATATAAGTGATATCATATGGTATTTGTCTTTCTCTTTCTGACTTACTTCGCTTAGTATGATAATCTTCAGTTGCATCCATGTTGCTGCAAATGGCATTATTTCAGTCTTTTTCATGGTTGAGTAGTATTCCGTTGTATATGTATACCACTTCTTTATCCATTTATCTGTTGATTGACCTTTAGGTTGTTTCCATGTCTTGGCTATTGTGAATAGTGCTGCTATGAACATAGGGGTATGTTTTTGAATTATAGTTTTGTCTAGACATATGCCCAGGAGTGGGATTGCTGGATCATATGGTAGCTCTGTTTTTACTTTTCTGAGGAACCTCCATACTGTTTTCCATAATGGCTATACCAACTTACATTCCCACCAACAGTGTACCCCAGACATAACTTTTGTGCACATCAACTTCTGAGATGATAATCCTGCTAAAGTTCAAGGTGAAAAAATCCCCTGTGAAGTGAGTCCATGCTGGGTAATGAGCCAAAGTTCTTAACACATCTCTACCGATGATGGAAGAATGAAAAGTGTATTGTGCCTTAGGTCCATGTTTCCTGCAGATAAGGATTGCTTTCTCAGGACCCACTTCCATTCATTTCACTTACTAAACCTACTGAAAGTCTTTCCTGGCACTGGTTCACAATACACGTAGCAGTTCTCGACAAAGACCTCCTTCAGTTACCACGTGGACGGTTTCCTAGGCAGGGATGATTTTAAGGAGAAAAGAAAAAAAAATGAAAAATTCCATTTTGCAGATTCAGGTTCACTTTCTAAAATATTGAAAAAGAGAGATGAGATTCAAGACTGACCCTTTGTGAGAAGACAAAGAACTAAAAGGTAAAAATAATAGCATTGCTAAGAGGAAAAGCATCCAGATGAGGGCTTTCTTCATGTGTAGCAATGGAATTGTTTCAGAACTAGCATAATCTACATCTCCCTTGCAAACAGCCAAAAGACCTAATTAGGAAGAGGACCAGGGGAAAATGACAACCAAATGTAATGTGGAATCCTGGATTGGATCCTGGAACAGAAAAAGGACAGTAGTGGAAAAACTGGTGAAAGCTGAGTAAATTCTGTAATTTAGTTAGTAGTTTTTGTACCCGTGTTAATTTCTTGAGTTTGATAATTCTACTGTGATCCTGCATGACATTAACATTAGGGGAAGCTGGATGAGGGGTAGGAACTTCCTGTATTATCTCTGTAATTCTTTTGTAAGCCTAAAATTATTTCAAAAAAGAGCCAGTTAGTTAAGTAGAGAAATTTGTCACTGTGCTAAGCACTCTCTTTGTCAGTGGAAAACCAAATCAATGTGCTAATTGTTCTTATTTTGAACTATTGTGGAATTATAGAGTCAGTATAAAATTATAGAATTTCGACCATTATGGAAGAGATATTAATGTCAATATAGTCTTCTAAAAAAATTTTTATAAATGAGCAAACCAAGGCAAGAGCTGTGAATTCACTTCCCCAAGAGCTGTCATTTAATTAAATGTAGAGCTGGGGAAAGAGCTTAAGTTCTGTGCCTCTTTGGCCAATGTCACAGGTACACCCCAAGTAGCATGTTGCTCCTCTGTAATCAGCAACCAATCCCTAGATAGGAAACGAGCATCTAATGTATTCAAAGCACTGAGCTAGACTCTCTTTTGCTCTCTCTCCCTCTCCCTCTCTCTCTCTCTCCATACCCAGGTTTGTGTTTGTAGCTATAGCCCCTCAAAATTATCACAAGATAGTTGAGGAGACCTGTGAATGCTAACTAAATTTTTAAAACCATTAGCAGTAAATATTTCATGTTAAATGAGCAATATTGATAGTGATCGTAGAAGGATGTAGTTTACATAGAAATTATTGTATTACTAAATTCTCTTCCTAAAACATTAGCCCTGTGACGTTCCTACATGTATCGGCTCTAGAAGAATATAGAACTCTGACATGTCAGGAGAGCAGAAAAATTATTGAACCCATTTGTTACTATCAGGTTCTCCTTCTTGGTGCACTTAATGTAAAAGATTATGGTGGTAAGGAGAAGGGGCTGGCAAATTTTTTTTTGGACAAGATCCATAAACCCCCTTCCATCTTTTTTTTTAAGAGAGTGTTATGGTAAGGGGAATTGAAGATTGCTTATATCAGAGACAATGTTATAAAAGCACAATGCAACGGAAAGGTCTGGAAATGGAGGGAAGATGTTAAAAAGGAAAGAGGAACAGCCCACACCAACAGTGAAATGGGCAAATTTCACGTGTTTCTATGTTTTTAATTGTGGAAAATGTGGAAAGAATGAATTGAAGCTGCCTCATCAGTGGCTTTGACTTTAGCAATTTGTATTTTTAAAAGCAAGCCATCCTGAACGAGCAAGACCTGACAGCAGAATTGCAGAGTATGTGTTGCCAAGCGCACAAACAAGTTTATTTTCCAACTTTTGTCAACGTCAAATGTCCATAATTTCCCCGTTTTTTCTTTTCATCAAATCAGATGTTATTACGGGACCTTAGTAGACAAACCCCAGCTCACCATCAAGTCTTCAGTTTCTTCAAGTTCATCTTACATTCATCCCAGGGCAGTCATTTAATATGCATTATGAGTTGCTTGAAAATCTGGAGTTTTCATTTGCACAGGTTTCCTCGAGAATTCTAGAATGATAGCCAGCCTGGTATTAGCTTCTGTAGTGATACATTGATTTTTCCCGAAAAGCAAACGTCAGCCTTATTATACTCTGTGGAAAATCCTATGCTCTTTGAGGGCAGTGGCTGAATCTCCAACTGTTTTGTAACCCACCCAGCCCTTGACAAAGTGTTTCCTCAACAGTAGGTGTTTAATAAATCTTCACTCAGTCGCTGACTAAGTGATTAAATGAATAAATGAGAGACTTGTGGAATTAGTTAAATAATTTCCTATAAATCATTGTGAACAATATCTGGCATGGCTTTCCCAAGACACAGACATCATGACTCAAAATCGCCCTATTCACTGAAAACGACACTTATTCATTCAAAGTCAGAAGGAGAAATGAAACAAGTTTCTGGCCAATTCAAGCCACACATTAAATTTGGCAAAAACTATTTTCAGCTTGAAATATACAAGTAATTCCCTCCATGTTCCCGACATTTAGTCTGAATAAATAAACTACACCCAATAACTACCTGTCTCGGGTCTCAGGCCAGCCTTCCTGTCCCACTTCCTGCTCTTCTTTGCCTCCTTCTTAATGGCCTTTGCTCCTACTGTCCCTGCTTCCTGGAATGTCCTTTCTCAACATGGTCAACCACAAATGCCAGCCCACGTTCCAATGCCTAGAGCACCTCCAGTCTCTGCTCTCCTAATTTTTCTTGGCCATAGTGGACATATTGTCCTGCTCTGCCTTAGCCCTGTAAGAGTCTCTCTAGAAAAGAGGCGAGGGTGCAGTGGTCCAGGACGTGTGGAATATTGACATCCTTTTGGTAGGTTAGTGATGCTTCTCCCGACCTTTGTTCTAGCCCCAGGACCTCCTTGCCATCCCTGAAACCTGCCACGCGTGCTCCTGCCTTGGCCTCTTGCTGTTTCTTCTGCCCCGAAGACCCTTCCCCCACATAACCACCCGGCTTGCTCTCTCACTTTGCTCAGGCCTCTGCTAGAATGTTACTGGTGAGGACTTACCTGCCGATCCCGCATAAAAGCTCCATATGAAAGACAGTCTTCTTTCTCTTAACTACTGAATTCCCAGTGCCTGACACATGCTGGGCGCCCAATAAACATTTTTTGAATAGATGGGTTGATACCATATTCCATTTTCTTAGATTCATAAGGCATATTAGCATAGTAAACCATCAAAGTAAAGACATTTTCTGAACTTACTTGACCATGCTAGAACATGCTTTGAGAAATATAGCTTCAAGTTACATGGACTGTGCTTTCTCCTAAAGTTACATATGGTTTACTGTACTGTTCTTTAATTAATTTAATGGGTATTACTTCCCCCTCCTCCAGTTAGTTTTGAACTTCCTTGGGTTCAGAGACCATGTTGAATATTCTATGGCATCTCTCTGGTGCTTACACACACACACACACACACACACACACACACAGCAGGACCCACAGCCAGCCAGCACTCAGGTGACTGCTGATGGGTAGATCTTTCTCAGATAAGATAAAGCCAGGGTTGAGCAGAAAGATGCAAAGTATATCCTCTTATTATAAATAAGTGTGGAACTTTAAAAATAAAATTAATACTGAATTACCATTAATAAGAAATTTCAGAAAGGAAATATTTACCTTTGTTTGCAACCACATATGTGCTGTCTCACGTCTAATTCAACTAAATATATCCTCTCCTTGAAGTTTAACTTTATTAGTTTAACAGTAAGAAGATGAATGTACCATTAAAAGAAAAAAGAAAGACAATTCATTCGGTGATTCTTACAAACGCATTGATGGAAAATTGACCTTATTGATGGTTTTGGACACGAAGATTGGAGAAAACATGTAGAACTAGGACTTGGAAAACATAGACAAACCCAAAAAGTTATTAAAAAAACCCTTATATTTAAAAATGGATATTATATCACCATGGTTTTAGAGATACATTTTTTTTTAGCTTTGAAGATGTCATAATGACTGAGTTTTGAGAAAGTAGAAATGAATGAGATGAGTATAAGAGTTTCTCTTTTCTTACGAAAAGTACACAGGAGAATGGCCCAACCATAAACATTTAGTGAGCCAACCCTGAACTTTTAAGAGAATTCTGGTCTTCTCCTCTCTTAGGCAATGACTCAACTAATTGCCCAAGGAACACACAAAGTACAATATTTTTATAACAGAATTTTTTATTCTTTCGCAGTGGTGACCAAAGAGAAAATTGTTTCCTGGAAACGCAGACTCATAGAACTGTGTTTAAAAGACATAAACTGCTACTGATTTTTGTTTTTATTCTCATTTTAAAGTTTTAAATCAACTAAATTTATTTTCCTCAAGTTAATGTAAAAATGTCTTTCCACATTTGAAAACAATCAATACACTTTTAAGATATTTTTAAATTTAGAGTTATTGTAAATCTTGTACTTGGCAATAGAGTCACTGTCATACATACTGTCATAAATGCATACTAAAACCAAAATAAAAAATATATCTTCAAGAAGATGAGGGCATGAACAAACATGTATTCAGAATATTAAAATTGTCTGTTATTATTCATAAATGTGTTTGTGAAAGAACTTAGGTAAGAGACATCTTAGCTAGTAATAATTCAGGGAAAGTAAATTATAGAGCAAATGTATTTGTATGGATTTTATCTTTCATGTCTCATTTTCCTTTTCTTTCACATGCTACCCAAAATAGTAATTATTAAACTGCTTCTGTAAGACTTTTAATAACAACTCTGGCTGTATCTAAGTACTCTATCAAAACAAGGAGATGCAATGTAGAGAAAACCTTCATATTTTAAAGTAACAGACAAATGGGAATTTTAATCTGTTTCAAGTGCTAGAGTGTCATTCAAGCCAGTGTTGCCCAGATGTCACTCTGGTTTGTTGGAGGGGATATGAGTGATGGCACTGCCCAGGGTGACATGCCATGAATAGGATGTGGAGAATCCTTACTCAAGAAGACAGATGAGGGCTTCCCTGGTGGCGCAGTGGTTGAGAGTCCGCCTGCCGATGCAGGGGACATGGGATCGTGCCCTGGTCCAGGAAAATCCCACATGCCGCAGAGCGGCTGGGCCCGTGAGCCATGGCCGCTGAGCCTGCGTGTCCGGAGCCTGTGCTCCGCAAAGGGAGAGGCCACAACAGTGAGAGGCCTGCGTACCGCAAAAAAAAAGAAAGGAGACAGATGAAGGGAGGCATGTCTATGTCCATGGATGGGCAGATTGAGGTTGAAGGCACAAATATAGAAATCTACAGATGATGAAAGAATGAGGGACACAGGGGAGGGGCAAGGCAAGGGCTGGGGTGCTCTCTGACTTTCCTGAGCTTGTCATTGGATGGGTAATGGATGGGTGGACTTCAGTGACCAGCGGGCATGCTGAAAGATATGACTGTGGGCAGCCACTGAATTCACTGGCCCCTGTAGTAAGAAATTAGAAGAGTTCTGTGGTCCTCAGGGAATGTGGCAGCAGGGGATATGGCAGCATCACCTGGAGGAAACTCTCCAGCCCTTCTCCCGTCTAACTTTCCCATGTCCCACGCTTACTTTAATCAGATTTCAAGCTATATCCTTCTCTTCTCTGGTACTTTGTCCTTCTCTCTCAGCTCATCCCTTTTCCACTTCCATCTGCTCCCCCAAGACTCCCTAAAATACTGCTGAATAACTATTTATCTCATGAACACACTTAACCTCACTCAGTCTTCACAGTTCAATGAAATATTTCTTTCTCTATTTTGCAGGTGAAAAGGTATAACCAAACACAACAGTGAGGCCAAACAAACTGAAGCATTGTAGTTTAGAGCAGAGCCAGGTTTATTGCAGGGCCAAGCAAGGAGAACAGGTAGCTAATGCTCAAAACCTGGAACTCCCTGATGGTTTTCAGGAAGAAGTTTTTTTAGGCAAAATTTGCGGTGAGTGCTGCAGGGTGTGTGGGTTTCTTCTGATAGGTTGGTGGCGAGGTAGCAGGGCGGTGCTCCTGGAATGTTGTGCTCAGCCTGAAGTTGCAGTCCTGGGTGGAGGCCTTAGTTCCTGCACAAGAACTCAAAGATATTGTTATGTATATCCCTTGAGGAGGACCCAGGATCCTGCTCTAATTGCTGCACTATTGTTCCATGACTGCTCCTCCTTTGTTTCTGCATTCCCTCCCTTCCCTGACTAGTAACTGTTTGAATCTGCTCTTTGCTATTCAGGAAGGTCTAGGAAACGGAATGAAGCCTATTTCCTACAAACAAGAAACAGGGACATGGAAAGGATTTGTACCCGGGAGCCCCACAGGGTCCTGTTCAATTTCAGTATGTGGTGACTGGCCCCTCCCCAATCATAAGCTACAAAGTAATTGGTGCTGGTTATGTTGTTAACTGTGTTGTAAAATTGAAAAATACATAAAAATTAAAAATCTGCCATGATCTAGCCACTGTTGTCATTTGGTGTGGACATGTTGTAGGAAGGGAGACCCCTTCCAGGGCCCGAGAGCGGACTCTTGCCTAACACTCAGAAATGAATTGTCCAAGGAGACACATGTACTGACAAAGCAAAAGGCTTTATTGGGAAAGGGCACCCAGGTAGAGAGCAGCAGGGTAAGGGAACCCAGGAGAACTGCTCTGCCACGTGGCTCGCAGTCTCAGGGTTTATGGTAATGGGGTTAGTTTCTGGGTTGTTTCTGGCCAATCATCTTGCTTGTGCCCATATTTGGTCTGACTCAGGGTCCTTCCTGGTGGTGTGTGCATCTCTTAGCCAAGACGGATTCAAGTGAGAAAGTTTCTGGGAGGTTGGCAGGACATATTATGGGCTGGCGTCTCCTCCCTCCTTTTGGCCCCTCGCGAATTCTTCCAGCTGGCGACAGCTTGTTAGTTCCATGTTCCTTATCGGGACCTCCTGTTGTGAGGTAACTTGTGCAAGCAGTCATTATTGTGCCTGGTGAGGGCAGGCAGTTTCAGTCAATGCTTACCTAACAGAAATATATACGTATAACCCAAATTAAGATCATATCTTTTTATGGACTCTTTCACCTTTGTAAAGAATAACATATTGTGTGTATTATTTTTCTCATTTCAATTGTTCAGTTTTTTCTCACTTCAATTATTAGAGCTTGTTCATGTCATTTTGGACTGTACTTATATTTTTTCCTCACCTCTTACCCCCATAAGCTATCAAGGTAAGATCACCACCAACTGCTAGATGCTTCCGTTAACCATTTCAGCACAATCTCCACTGTTATCAAATGTCGCCTAAGAAAGAAAGTTCTGATGAACGTATTCTGAGACAACAAATACTTTTGCACGTTTAATTTCCTCTATTGTCTGTGTGAGCTCACAGCTGTTCATGGTTTACAGTCTAAGGGGAAGGAAAATATTGGGAAATGATGTAGGTTATCAACACACAAAATGCCTTTGGAGAAAAGCAAAGCGGACGTCAGAAAAAATTCAAAAGGCCAGCTTTGATTGTCTCCGTGCCCTAGCTGTCTGGTCTGTCCGTGTCAGAGCTAGCTTTTCCCCTCGATCTGGATAGATCTAATTGGAGGCTTATCAATCCAGTTCTGTTTCTCAGAGCTGTCATGAGCAGTTTGCTCTGGCACACAAAATGACATTTTGAAAGAAAGTCTAATTTTAACAACTCGGTTGACTTTCAAACTTCTGTGTTACCACAGTCATCAGAGTCTAATTTACTCTTCAGGGGCACTAATCATTCCATAGCCTGAGCTGGACCGAAAGAAAATAATTTGTTCACTTAACAGAAAGAAAGTCTATACTCCCCAAATGAAACAAGTCAGACAGCGAACTTAGAATCAACGGGGCTGTGCTGATGGACCCTTCTCCGTACATTTCATCAGTCTGGTGACAGTGGACTCCGGACAGAGACAAATGAGAGGTCAAGCTACCCTTCATTTTTCCAGAGGATTATTTCGCCCACAGATAAGGCACAAAGAAAGAAGTAATAGTCAAGACCAGCCTGTAGGAAAACAAAAAAGAGGGTGACTAATGAAAGCTCATTCTCTCCCTCGCGGCCCCTCCTCCCACTCGAGCGTGGTGGGCACACCCACCAGCATGCAGAGTTTGTTATTTTTTTCAGTGAAGGGAAAAAAAATACAAAGCTAATATGTGGCACAGATAATTGTGCCTCACATAATAGATGCTTGTGTTGCTTTTCCTGACTTTATAGCCAATGTCGAAAACCAAAAGAAAATAAAAACTTTCTGCACTTGTTCTGTTTCATAATATAGAAAACCCAGGACCATACCAAAGAATGTATGTTTCAAATGTATTGATTGATTGATTTTTTAATGAAGATACTAGTGATAAGCCTGGAAATCTCTCATTGTGAACTCTGAGTTTTCTCTCTCCATTTTTAGGAAGAAAAAAGCCTTCTAAACACTATTATTATTCTTACAGTATATTAAGGAAAAGGGAAGGGTTAGCCCTATAACAAGAAAAAGCAAACACAAAGATACACATGAGGCTGTTACAGATCTTTCTCATGGTTGATAAAATTTGATTTGTTTAACTCTACTTCCTTTCTGAGTCACCGTCAAACTTATTCTTCTATGCAAGATAGTTTTAGTTTCTTTTAATTTTCTCAGGGAAAATCTAATCCTTAATATATAAAGGACTCTGAAAAGTCCTAATTCCTACTTCTTCAATTATTTTAAATGTGTGGTTCAAAGTAACAACAGGTCTCTGAATGACTTCTCAGAGACTTGGCACTCCTTAAGGACGTCTAACGAAACCCAGCAGTTAGGATCATTACTGGCAAAACTACTTTTAAGTAGACACACCAATTTATGGATTTTCTTTAAAATATAGCTGTGAAAAAACAAATGGCTTATATATAGCAGAATAAAACAGGTGAATGAGAATTGAGAGAGTCCCAAGGTAATAATGACTTCTGTTTACATGGGTATCATAAACATCACCTGTAAACTGGTTCTTTTTCACAAGGTGCAAATATTGAAAAATGCGATTTATGGTATTTCAAAAATGTTCTATCTGGGTTATACGCTTATGTCTTATTTAGAGGTTCAAATAAAATAAAGTGGGTTCCCGTTGTAGACTGTGAAGCAGATGTGAATGGCAGCAGAACAGCTTCAGAACCGATTCTAACCGGAACATGAGGGCAAAATGCTGAGCACAGACTTTTTCTGTTCAAGGCCATGGGTGGTTCTGATCATACACTAGCCTCTTCCCATCTTCCTCAACAGTCTTTCTACCGCGTCCCCTGGAACGTTTTTCCAATGGGGAACACAGTCCCTCACATCCTCAAACTTTTCTCTTCATGCTCTTGTTTTCTCTTTCCCATAGCTGAGCCTTGGTTCACTCCTGCAGGGAGTGCCCCCTCTCTCTCTGCTCAGGGCTGCTTGTCCTACATGTGGCAGTGTCAAGGGGGTGCCAGGGGCCCCTCACCTCCCCATTCTCCAGCAGAGTCTCACTCCTCAACCCTCCTGGGAAACCACTGCTCTGAGCCCCGCCCTTCCTTATGCCCCACCGCCATCTATCAATCTGTAGGTCGCTTCCTCTATTTGTCTAATGTGTTGGCATCTGGCTCACCATCTTGCGCCCTGCCCTGGGTCTTTGCAGCGTTTTGAGTCACTGCCGCCTCCATCTCCTAGCTTCTCCTACTCTTGGCCTGTTCATCTTCAGTTACCTTTGCTTTAACTCCGTTTCCATAGTTCGGGATGCGCCATTTCCGGGAACTGCACACCATGGAAATCAATTTCAAAATCCCTCTCTCAGGCCACTCCGGCTATTTCCTTTAGCTACACCCACTCACGGTGCCTGTTGTCAGGCTCAAGACCTCCTGCACCCTACTGCCTCTATGTCTATCGCTCACGCCTTCATTTCCCATCCAGGTTGGACTTCATGGTCTATAATTTCAACCACTTTTTAGCCAGTATCCTCCAATCCCTTACTCTATTGTGTATGGTAGCATTTTGCTGGCAAAACTCCTACCCAGGATGAGCCTATCTTCGTAACTGAGCACCAAAGATACACTATTTAGGTTTTGATCTCTGTAGTCACATGGTGTCCTACTTCTATTGGTGTCTCAAGAAAATTCTCAGCTTCCCTACTAATTTCTCCTAGGTGTTCTATTGTGATTATTCTCAATTTTCTTAGTTTTTCTCAAACCTCTGAAACTTCCAACTTGCCATGTAACTAACAGATACTGTATAAATATTTTCTGAGTGAATAAAAATTGAATAAATACAGGCTTCCTTGGTTTTAGTCAAAGTAGCTTAACATGCTCTCTGTAATTATAAAGATATCTGCCCTCCTCAAATTTATCTGTAATTCAATGTATTCCTAGTTGAAATGTTGGTAGATTTGTATGTGTGTGTGTGCGTATACAAATTGACAAGTAGATTTTATTTTGCTGAGTAACTGGATATTCATATGGAAAAAAATGTATCCGGGTCTCTACCTCATGTCACACACATGGAATCAGTTCCAGGTGGATTAAAAGTACAAATGTGGGTAATAAACTATCAGGCTTTGCAGAGGAAAACACCTTCTTGCCTTTAGAATAGGAAAATACTTCTTAAACATGAGAAACACTAATATACCATTAAGAGAGTGAAAGGCAAACCATAGAGTGGGAGAGGTCTTCACAACGCATGTGTCCAACAAAGGATTCATATCTAGGATGTAAAAAGAATGCCTCCAAATAAGTGAGAAAAAGGGTGGTCAGGCCATCAAAAACATGATCACAATTTAAATATAAATTTCACAAAAGAGGATATCCTAATAGCCAATAAACATTAGAAAAGAAGCTGAACTTCATTAGTAACCAGTGAAATGTAAATTAAGCACACAATGAGATATCACTGCACACCGACTAGATGGCTAAAATTAAGAAGATGGAAGATGCAAGGTATAGGCAAAGACACTGGAACTTATATGTTGCCAGTGGGTGGACCTAGAATGGGAGAAACTGGAACTTCTGTATTACTAGCGAGTGGGTAAATTGGTAAAAGCCTTTGGAAAGCTGTTTGGCAGTGTCGTGTCTGCTAAAGCCAAACACATGCGTACCCTGTGACACCGTAATTCCACTCTACACATGCCCACCAAAAGCCATGAGCTAGAATCTTCATAGATGCAGTATTTGTAATAGTTCAAAACCGGAAATACTGAAAGAATGTGGCATAGTCACACAATAGAACACTCTAAGTAGGGGCTGGTAGACTTTTTCTGTAAAGAGCCAGATGGTAAATATTTTAGGTTTATGGGCCGTATTTTAAGTTTAGGAGTTCCTGTTGCAACTCCTTGAACTCTGCCATTGTAGGACGAAAGCAGCCGTAGACGATATGTACATGAATGGACAAGGCTGTGATCTAATAAAGCTTTATTTACAAAAATAGGCAGCTGGCCAGAGGGCCATGGTTTGCTAACGTCCACTATACGTCAATGAACTAATAAAATTATGGCATATTTGCACAATGAGATACTATACAGCAATGAGAATAGGTGACCTATAACTCTAGGTAGCAAAATGGGTGAATTTCACAAACTATAGAGTGAAAGAAGTCTTATTTAAAATTCCATATTGTTTGATTCCATTGACTGTGCAAAGATGGGTAAAACTAACACGGTCAAGAGGGTAGTTTTCCTTGGAGGGGAAGGTGGAGACTGTATGAAAGCACGAGGAGGGTTTGGCTGTATGGTCACGCTCTGTTTCTTGATCTGGGTGCTGTGACGCAGGTGTGTTCAGCTTAGAAAACTTCAGCAAGCTGTATAGTTGTGATACGTACACTTTTATGTATGCATATCATACTTCACTTTAAAAAAATCCTCTGTTGTATACCTTGGGGAGTAAGTTAGAAAAAAAAATTGGTTTCATTGAAGTTCATTCAAAGGGCTCCAGATGGAAGCACAAGCTTCTGGAAAGATCTGTTCTCATCAGGCAGTGAACTGGTGGAGACTTCTTTTTTTTTTGCAGATGCAAAAGTCTTCTTAGTATAATCTAACCTACACTTTTAAAATGCAATGGCTTGCAAATATAATAAAATAACCAAATGTGTTTTGATCTATTTTTTCCTGAGACTACTCTTTAACTGGTATCTTGGGACAACTTTAGGATGAGAACAAACCCATTGGGAGGAAACTGAATGGCTTCATAGTTCTCCTCTTAGGATTCTAATGAGAAATGGGTCATTTTCTGGCATTAGTTGAAAGCTTCTGGCATAATCTCAGACTATATGATCACATGATTACAGAACTGAGGGAGGAAAAAGTATCACAGGAAAGAATGATAATAGTAGTGATTTACAAGTTATATAGCAAAGTTCCTTAATGACTTTCTTAGAGGGTTTTTTTTTAACCTATGAACTAATTTTCAATCCCTTCGTTACACTTGAGCCTCATTATTGTATGCCTAGATTACTGTGTACTTTTTTTTTTTAATGTTGAGCCTTCTTTTAATTAATTTATTTTTATTTTTGGCTGTGTTGGGTCTTCATTTCTGTGCGAGGGCTTTCTCTAGTTGTGGCAAGCGGGGGCCACTCTTCATCGCGGTGCACGGGCCTCTCACTGTCATGGCCTCTCTTGTTGCGGAGCACAGGCTCCAGACGCGCAGGCTCAGTAGTTGTGGCGCACGGGCCTAGTTGCTCTGCGGCATGTGGGATCCTCCCAGACCAGGGTTCGAACCCGTATCCCCTGCATTAGCAGGCAGATTCTCAACCACTGTGCCACCAGGGAAGCCCAACTGTGTACATGTTTTAATGCTGTTCACTTCAGTGCCCTCCCCCACCCGCCAAGTTCAACCTCACAACATTGCCAACATAAATCTCTCCAAAGACCAAATGTGGTAATGTCATCACTCTGATCAAAAGCTATCAGATTTCCTCATTTTCTACCAAAATGAGGACCTAACACTGAATTGTCCTTCAATAGCCTCTAATCTGTTCCCAACTTCTGTTAGTATTTATCTTCCACTATTGGTCCGGAACACAGGTGGTCTCTGAACAAGTCAACTTTTGGCCTAGTAACGCTCATGCATCTGAATGTAATGAGTTTATCAGTGCTGGCTGAGCTCCTGCTTCTCTTTCCAGGCCCAGCCCTGAGGCCACTTCCTCCATGCAGCCTTAGCGTATCATTCAGGGGAGAGTTGTATGTTCTTCTCTCTCAGCTAGTGCTACATGGGCTAACCATACACGTGATTATTAGATATAAGCTAAATAACCTCTGATCAGATTGTTAAGCTCTTGTTAACAAATCCATTTATCTTTGCAACCTAGCATACAGCTTTATATGTAGTAGGTACTCAACAAATATTCATTTAAAGCATTTAATTAAAGGATATTACAGGTGTGCACATTTAAAAATTCGGTTCCAGGCTTCCCTGGTGGCACAGTGGTTGAGAGTCCGCCTGCTGATGCAGGGGACACGGGTTCGTGCCCCGGTCGGGGAAGATCCCACATGCCGCGGAGCGGCTGGGCTCGTGAGCCATGGCTGCTAAGCCTACGTGTCCGGAGCCTGTGCTCCGCAATGGGAGAGGCCACAACAGTGAGAGGCCCGTGTACCGCAAAAAAAAAAAAAAAAAAAAAAAAAATTCGGTTCCACATTTCAAGTGTTCAATAGGCACATCACTACTGTGATGGGTAGCACAGATACAGACAGTTCCTACCATTGCAGAAATTCCTATTGGACAGAGCCACTCTAAAGTTACTAGTATTAATTTTCAAAAAATTTAGGATGTAATAAATACAAAGACAGTCTTCCCTCAGCTGTGTTCTAAACCCAAATAAAGTTTCTGTCTTCCAATATTTATATATTACATTAAGCCAATGAAACTAAGGTAAAACCTAGTGTTATCATAGTGTATCAGAGAATGACCAAATCAAATGATGCATTACTAGTTATTGATAATTTCTTGGAGGAAGCCAAAGACTACTATATTCTTTAAATAAATGTCTTGGTTTCATTTCTTCTGAAGGCGTTGCCTTTAAAGTAGAAAATGTCTTCCAATGCACTGTATTTCAGATTTCTTTTGAACCAGTAAGCTTATATTAATTAATTTTTATGAGGTGTATATTTTGGAAATTTAAACAGATAATTTCAGTGCGTATTATAATGCCATGTGTGTCCCAAGAGCCCAGAAGGGAGTTGACTAAGTGCCTGATAGAATCAGGCAAGTGTTGAACAGAAGGTTAGGATGCACTTCACCCAGGAGGAGATGTGAGTTGGGCATGAGGGGAGGAAGAAGAATTTGTTAGGAGAATAAAGCTTGGAAGTGCAGTCCAGGCAGATGGAAAAGCAAAGCACCACTGGGAGGAAAATCATGTAAAATTAAAATTTTTTAACCTATCTTTCCCTGATCCAGCCTTTGCCAGGCTCTCTAGCCTTTTCTCCCTCTGCTCCAGCAA
Source organism: Pseudorca crassidens (assembly GCF_039906515.1). NCBI lineage: Eukaryota > Metazoa > Chordata > Mammalia > Artiodactyla > Delphinidae > Pseudorca > Pseudorca crassidens. The sequence continues at coordinate 71,382,104 of NC_090312.1, forward strand.
TACTGATCACTTGCAGTTTCTCACCCACAACTACCCCATTTATAGCTTCTGTGTCTTAACCTGTTCCTTTCCCTGTGACCAGAATGGCCATACTCCTCCTGCTACACCCTGACTCTTTTCATCTGCCTAACTCCTAACCCCTCAAGTGTATCCTCTTCCAAGAAGGCTTCCCTGTACCCTGGAGTAGTGTTTTCATAATTCTGAGTGAATACACTTTTATTGTATTGATTAGATTGTGCATTGATTTTTTTTTTCCAAACAAATGCTCATAAAAATACAGCTGTGGGATTTACTTTTAGGTTATTGTAAATTAAACTCCAAAGAAAGTTCATGTTTACTGATAATTAAGGAAATATTCATTAAAGTTAAGTAACACTTTTCATCTATCATATTACTTTTAAAAATTTGAAGGCAATAATTGGAAGGGTGGTGGATGGAAAGACCATTTGTTACATTGCTGATGAAAGGATGCATTCTTGCAACTTTTGGGAAACAATTTGGCAATATGATTTATTTATTTACTTGTTGATCAATTGATGGTTTTTATTTTTTAATTTATTTTTTAATACCTTCACTGGAGTATAATTGCTTTACATTGTTGTGTTAGTTTCTGTTGTACAATAAAGTGAATCAGCTATAAGTATACATATATCCCCATATCCCCTCCCTCTTAAGCCTCCCTCCCATCCTCCCTATCCCACCCCTCTAGGTCATTGCAAAGCATCACGAGTTGATCTCCCTGTGCTATGCAGCTGCTTCCCACTAGCCATCCATTTTACAGTTGGTAGTGTATATATGTCAATGCTACTCTTTCACTTTGTCCCAGCTTCCCTTTCTCCAACTTGTGTCAAGTCCGTTCTCTAAGTCTGCGTCTTTATTCCTGCCCTGCCACTGGGTTCATCAGTACCGTTTTTTTAGATTCCATATATGTGCATTAGCATACTGTATTTTTCTCATTCTGACTTACTTCACTCTGTATGACAGACTCTAGGTCCATCCACCTCATTACAAATAACTCAATTTCATTCCTTTTTATGGCTGAGTAATATTCCATTGTATATATGTGGCAATATGATTTAAAGGTCTCACATCTTGATCTAGAAATTCAGATTCTGGGAATGAATTCAAAGGAAACATTACTAAAAATGGGAAGGGCTTTATGAACAAGAGTGACCATCACGAGTTACTTATACTTGTGAGAAATTAGAAATGGCATATGTATTCCCTCAAAGAAAAATGATTAAGTAAAAAGCACAATGCAGTCATATTCTCAGCAGAATTTTAAAATGCTTTTAATAATTACGTGATAAATCTTGTAACATACTGTCTAAGCTTGGGCTGTTATAACAAGCTGGGTGGTTTAAAAGATAGATACTTATTTCTCACAGTTCTGGAGGGTGGAAGTACAAGATCACAGGGCTGGCAGATTTGATTCTTGGTGTGGGCCTTCTTCCTGCTTTGCAGATGGCCTCCATCCTTCTATGTCCTCACCTGATGGAGACAGAAAGAGAGAGACAGAGACAGAAATAGTAAGAGAGATAGAGACAATGGGCTCTGGTGTCCTCTTCTTATAAGGACACTAATACCATCATGAGGGCCCCACCTTCATGACTTCATTTAAACCTAAGTACCTCTCAGAGACCCTACCTCCAAATACCATCACACCGGGGGTTAGGGCTTCAACATATGAATTTGGGAGATACACAAACATTTAGTTCATAATAATAATGGGGGAAAATATTTGTGTTTTACTAAATAAATAAAACAGAATAAATATGTAAAATAGATGGACTGCACGGTCCTGCCATCCCTCTCTCTTCCTGATTCTTCTTTAGGTGCTCAAGCATTCCCTGTTCCTTCCCCAAGCAAGGAGCTGAGACTTGTCTTCAGCCTTCTTAATGATTTAGGAAATGGATGAGAGGTCCCTTGAGTTTCTCTGGAGTGCAGCAAAGGTAGAGCTGACAAAGCATTTTCAGGAAGAGTAAGACTATAGGGAAGGGTTATTCCGTGAAGGGGAGTAACCAAAACTGAGCAAAAGCCTCATAGGTAAGACATGCATATTCTACTGCTCTGGCATTGGCCTGAATCCCAGGCAGAGCTCCCCTGTCCTGTGTCACCAGATGTGCAGGAAGCTGAGTATTCAACCTCTATACTACTATACCCATTGGTTTGATGGCCATTCAGAAATGGGTCAGAAATTTCCCCTAAAACAGATAGTTTAGTTTGCAGTGTGAAAGTTAGTGACACTTTGCATCCTGCTTTTAGAAGCCGATGAAAATGACTTTTACGTGTGCATCATTTCATTTAGGGCGTGTCCAGAAGGTTTGACATCAAAATTGCAATTAAAGTTCTGTCCCATTACCTCTGGGAATAAAAAGGCTCAAAGGTGAATTCTGCAACAAGCATATCTATGAACGGAAGCACAGGTGCGGTTATAGAAGCATGTCAGGACTGCCCCCCGGGCACCGTGGTATCACTTGATTTCTCCGGGCAAAGCATTGCTGTGTGTGTGAGGGAGATTCAGGGAGGGTCTATACTTTAAGTTTGGTTTGCATGGCTGTGGTGTGACCTCTTCATTTAATCCTGTCCCCCTGGGCTGTGCACAGAGACACTTGAAGCATGTTTCCCAGCTCTGGGTTACCTAAAGCACACGATCATCCAGCACAAGAGTGTTCCTGACGGCTGAGCACGTTTGACCCCAGTGAAAGTCTAGTACGTGGATGGGATTAAATTCTGCCTCTTTCAGTAAATAGTCTAGACATACGTCATTATACTTTGGACAGTGTAATGGGCAGGTATCTATGCAGGTCACAATTTGAGCTATTTGTCAGAGCCATCCTATAGCCTTCTCCAAGGTCTTTTTGACTCTGACTCCAAACTGGTACCACTGCTAGACTGGACCGTCAGCGGGAAGATGGGTCCCAGTTATCAGAAACAATAGGAGAAGACTGTAGAATAATTTTATTCCCTGGTTTTTATTTTCCCTCAGTCAACGAAATTGAGTGCTGGGACCAAACTTCTGCAATTTACTAGGAAGATGAATTTTGCTACTGTTTGGAGAGTGGATTAGAGAGAGCTAGAGAGGAAGCCTATATAGTAACCCTGGTGAGAGGCGATGATGGGAACTCAGATGATTACAGCGAGGACCGAATGAAGAAAGTTGATTCAAGATATGTTTTGGTGGTGGAGTTGCTGGGATTTGCTGAAAGATGAGATGTGGGTAATGATTACAGAAGCATCCATGATAGCTTCCAGGTTTCTGGCTTGAGGACTTGAATGGGTGATAGCTTCATTTCCTGTAATGAGAAAGACTTAAGGGCAAGATACACTTGAGGAAAAATTTAAAACTCCATTTGGACACATTAATTTTAAAATTTCTGTGAGAAAGTCAAGCACAGACGCAAAATAGATAGCTGGATATGCTTGTTCGGAGCTCAGATAATAGCTATCAGTGCTGGAGACATACATTTGGGGATCACAAGCATGACAATGACATTTAAATCCACGGTTACCGTCGATATCTGGGGGTCAGTGGAGGGCAAGAGACTGAACTCTGAAGTTCTGCAGCATTTGATTCTGGAAGAGAGGAAGAAAGCGTTAGGAACTATTGACTCTCTTTCTGACTTATCTCACTTAGCATATTGCTCTCTAGATCCATCCACGTTGTCCACAAATACCTTATGACTCACTTACGTGTGGAATCTTAAAAACCATACAAACAAAATGAAGTGACAACAGACTCATAGAAAGAACAAATGGGTGGTTCCCAGAGGGGAGGTGGGTGGGAGGGGAAATAAGTGAAGGGGATTAAGAGATACAGATCTCCAGTTCTAAAAAGAATAAGGATAAGGATATGGTCAATAATGTCATAATAGCTTTTGTAGGGGGACAGATGGTTACTAGACTTATTGTGATGATCATGTCATAATGTATGCAAATGTCAACTGACTATATAATTCACCTAAAACTAACATGACATAATATATCAACTATATTTCATTAAAAAAAAACTATTGAGAAATAAGTGCAAGGAGTTCAGAGCACAAGTGAGAACGTGTTGCTCAGTTGCTCCCATTCTTACCCTGGGTCTCTGCAGTCTTCTCTCTCCTCCCATCTCCAGCATGGGAGAGTCTACGTTCTCTGGGCACCTGTGCTTGCACCTGTCAAAGACCAAATGGAGAATGGTCAGCTTTTCAGAAGAGCAAGTGGTTCCACTTTAGAGTGTAATCCACTCCTTTCCAAAGTTTGTATCTCTGCTAAGGAGCGAGACACGCACTCATTGGGCACATTAGCCCCCAAAGGTCTACTGACCATGATGATACTAATAATCGGTATCATGTAGAAAGTGTTCAGTGTGTACCAGGCACTAGTCTAAATGCTTCAAACGTAGTACCTTGTGTAATACACACAACAGCTTGTGAGATTGATAGTATTACCCCCGTTTGCACATTCAACAAATATTTGTTGATCACATTCTATCTCTGGGAAACAGGTTTCGGGGGAGGGATACCCTGTGCTCACATTAGAGAAATTGGTGTAATAGACTTTCTTCCTTCTGCCTGAGTGAGAGCAGCCAAATGGAGGTAAAGCACGTTCCAGGAATGAGAGGGAAGACGACGATGGTGGGGACGAGGCTGGTCAGAGCGCCATCGTGGGGGGTTTCATGTAACTCACGTGGCATCCATCATTGTAGGAAGCCTTCAGTGGTTTCAGTTAGAAGGGTCTGAGTCAGACTTTTCACTCTTGCAATTACTGAAAAGATGTAAATACATACCCATTTACCACCTGGCTTTAATGAATATACCTGCACAATGGAATGTCCATAAAAGATGTTCAACACAAATAGACTTAGAGGGAAAAGGATAGAAAGCGTTGATCCAAATGAGTTTGAATAACACCTGTTGAACTTCTTCTCCAAGAGGGGTAAAACACTCCCAGAAGTAAGGTAGTGATGTTTAGAAAATGAAGTAATTGTTTTAGACCACTAACCAACGATTCCGTGTTTTTGTGAGTTATATTCGTACTTAACCCCGGGATGTAATTTTAGTTATGAGGGGACCCCATTTAGTACAAAAATATAATCATTAGTATAATAGAGGTGGAATTCCAGAGAATTGCAATGCAAAGTGGAAATGAATTTGGAAACCTACATTCTGGCATTAAATAGTAAGAATTTACTTACTCATGGTTAGAGAATGTTAAATAACTTTTCACGTTAATATATTCACTGTAGGTGGCAGAGTGAAAACTTCACAGACAGAGAATTCATCTGATCTAAAATATATATTATTTATAAACTCTTATGAATACCAGATTTTGCTGTTTGAAGTAAACAGCCAGATGTTACCCTTATGGAGTTATCGAAAATTATTAAAACATGTTTAGGGCTCATTTCATCAAATAAATACATTGCTGATTTTAGAAAGACATGAGTTGAGACAAGAAAAGGGCAAGACATGAAGTTGAAACAAATTTTTTAAAAAGTACTATGCATCCCAAATGTTTCGAATGTTCAAATATATCAGAAATTTTTTACAAATCCCTAAGGAATGAGCATACAAACACTGTGCAGCCAACAGGGCAGTATCATTGCAATAATGACAGTTTTATTTAATCCAGACTGCCAGAGTGATGGAACAGTTACCGATGATGATAATGTTTAATGCTTTCTATGTACAAAAAATGCATATCATTAAAATAACCTCTCCTATTCAGAAAAGAAAGCTTTCATAAATGAACATTTAGGGTCGTATTCTTTCCTAAAGTGCACCCTAGGTACCATTAGCATAATGGGAATCTTGCACCAGCATTAAGGAAAATATATCCCATTTGGGAGTCTGATTTCCAATTGGATCCATGGTAATATTGCACCTGGTATCTTTAAATGAAATAGGGCGTTATGTGTACAGAGGGTGGTGACAAATAATACGCTAAACAGTCATCCTTATGAGATAAGAACTGATCCCTTAGGGTTTGGATTAGGTTAAAATTGAAAGCAAGCAAAGATTCAAATCAGATAGCTTAAGGCTAGGATTTTCTGCGTGTTCATATCTCTGATTTTCAGTTTTACCTGATGATTTCATGTAGAAAATGACCATAGAGACACAGAAAATTGTTTTGAATTCTTTTCTTTCTGTAACAGCAAGGCATACGTCTTTGACAATCACATAGATACTATTACTTTTGTTTTCTTTTGCCAGCAAATATTAAGGTTGTATAATCAAAGTGCTAATCATTTCTTGCGTTGCCAAATTCACCCAATGAACTGTAGTATCTGAAAGAAACAGGGAAAAATGTCTGATTCCATCCAGTTATCTGGGTTCAGCAGCTTCAAAATGCTGTGCGTGTGTGTGTGTGTGTGCGTGTGTGTGAGTGAGTGTGTTGTGATGGTTATGGCTGTTTGTCAGGACAACAGTTACGGTGAATTTATGAGTAAGTGGTGATTTTTTTCTCTTGGAATAAATTATTTGCACCAAGACTGTTCTTGGATGCCAGTTCATGAAGCCATTAATTTGTGTTATGAAGGACATCTGCACATAGCCCTCAGATCAGATTACTGGTGCTTAAACACTCGTAGTCTATCTCTTTTTTCTTGATATATTTCATACATTATTGCTTATCCATTCACCTCCAGGGTTCTGGTTCTTCTGCTACCAGGTTCTCTGCTGGTTTATAGCAGCAGTTCTCCATAGATATGTGGCCATGATCTAATATCCATAAGTGATAGACAAAGGTGATTTTTTTATGAATAATGTGGGAGTAAGTTTCGCAGATGGCGTATTTTTAAAAAAATTAAACACTATCCTTACACTATGATCCATTGTCTCAATGGCACTGTGATCTGCCTTTTTGGATAGGACAGAAGGATTTGGAGTTACATAGGTGTTTTTGTGGAATTTAGCATTATCGTCAGTATGTCCATGAGGGCAAGGTGACATAGTTCTTCCTCATTGTGCTTCTGGAAAAATATTTCTGAGAAATCTGGTTTAGAAAATGCCACAGTGGTTTGACATTTGACCAGGCAATCTATTACATTTTGTGTCATCATCACCATCACTAAAATGGTGATGGAGCCTTTAAAAATGATGGTTCAGGAGCTACGACTACATCCACAAGCTTCAAGTGCCTAATTCATCTATCTGCTCCAATTGCCTCAGAAGCAAGACCAGAACCACTACAGATAGAGCAGAAATGCACTTGCCTTCACTTGTGCAGTTGGAAAATGATGGAGAACAACAGCTAACGACTTTCCTTTATTGAGTACATTCTGGAGGCTTTACATATGGTCTTTCAAATATTTTCAATGTGTCTTTAAGTTAGGATCATTGTCTTTTTTCTAGATGAAATAACTGAGCTTTAGCTGTAAATGGCCAAGCAGAGACTTCAGTATGGCTCTAAGGTCAAAGCACTTTCTACTAAATGATGCTGTTTTTCAAACCTCACTGAGGACCAAACTTCAACGGCTGGACCATAATCAATTACAGGGAATTGGGCTTGAGAACAGGCAATTCCTATGGATGCCTTCCAGCAGAGCGAGACAGTCATGTAAGCCTAATAAAATGATCACTGTGACTTCAAAATCCCATTGCCAGCAGTGAGATTTCTAGGAAGGATGAGAAAGCCACTGATGATTTCAACACTAGGTATTATGCCTTTCATGAAAGTAAAACCTTTCACTGACTCCCATTCTTACTCAGTACTAAATATGGAATTTAAAGCGTGGTATTAGATGAAATATCATAAGGTATGAAGCCTGAGAACTCAACAATGAGGAACCAATAACGGACACTGAGAAGAAATGGCCCGTGAGGGAGGAGAGACACCAGAAGAATGTGGTGTCCCTAGAAGCCAAGGGACAAGAATGTCTGAAGAAAACCAGTGATCAGCTATGGCAAATACTTGAGAGATCAAGTAGGGTGAGGTCTGGGGACCCAAAGTGGAGGTCTTCTCTAACCCTGTAAGGAATTATAGTAGTGGATAACGGGTGCTGAGGAGGTAGAGTCTGTGCAGATACGCAACCATTCTGAGTGTTTTTCTAGAAAAGAGAGTAAGAAATGGCAGTGAGGGTGATTATTGGGAGAAAAAGTGGGATCGAGAAGAAGATCTTTCCTGCTTTCTTTTCTCCCTCCCTCCTCCCTCCCTCCCTCCCTCTCTTCCTTCTTTCCTTCTTTTTTTCTTTTTTTCTTCCTTTCACGTTTGGGTAATTGAAAACATGTCTGTTGCTGATAGAATTATGCATTGGGGAGGAAAATTTTGATGATGTAGGAGCAGATGGATATAACTGCCAAAGCCCCTGAGTAGGTGAGAGAGTGATGGTCAGTGTGCAGAGCAGGTGGGAGGAGGCCAGCCTTAGCCTGTTGCAGGGAAAATACATTTCTTGAAGCAGGAGGGAAAGCACCCATGTAATTTGGGGTAGGAGGGGTGATGTGGATAGCTTTTATGATTACTTTTATTTTCTCACTGAAACGCATCAGCTGATTTCAATGGGTGGTGAGAAGTTGAGGGGATGATGGATGTTTGAAGAACGAAGGGAAGTGTATTCGTCTCCTGGGGCTGCCATAACCAAGTACCACAAACTAGGTGGCTTAAAACAACAGTAACTTATGGTCCCCTAGTTCTGGAGGCTAGAAGTTTGAAATCAAGGTGTCGGCAGGACCAAACTCCCTCGGAAACCTGTAGGGGAGTCCTTCCTTGCCTCTTCCTAGCTTTTGGTGGTTTGCTGACAAGGCTTGATGTTTTTTGGTGAATAGATTTGTCGACTGAAAAAAAAAAGTAGGGCTTCCCTGGTGGCGCAGTGGTTGAGAGTCCGCCTGTCGATGCAGGGGACACGGGTTCCTGTCCTGGTCCGGGAAGATCCCACATACCGCGGAGCGGCGGGGCCCGTGAGCCATGGCCGCTGAGCCTGTGCGTCCGGAGCCTGTGCTCCGCAGCGGGGAGAATATAACCCGGGAGACAGCATTACAGATAGCTCTGAGGAGCTGCTCCAAAGAGGCAGAGGGGAAGGTCAGTGTTGTATAGGATTCTAGTGAATGGGGGCACGTGCAGTCAAGCACACATGTTGACGGAGACTTGCTGCTAGTCACGAGAGACGTCACTGTTAATGATTTTAGTGTTTTGCTCGATACGAGGAGATGCAAGAATTGGGCTCATAAAATCTTCTCCTGAAAATATCTAATGATCTAAAGGCCTGTTCTGCCAGTTTTTCCCAGGGCACAGAGTGCCGCATTCCTGATCTCCACCCTGAACTCCTTTCGGGGGGTGTTGAAGGGCAGCGGCTCATGATTTAATCCTTGTAGAGGCAGATGGCAAGGTGCGAGTTTTTAGTGGGCAGGTTCTTCTCTCCAATCCTCTGACGTCACATGACGTCTTTCCTTTGTGTGCCTCTCCCTTTTTATTATAAGAACACCAGTCACACTGTGTGCATTAGGGGCCCACTGTACAGCACTATGAGCTCATCTTAGTTAATTACATCTACAATGACCCTATTTCTGAATAAAGTCATATTTTGAGATATTGGGGTCAGGCCTTCGGCATATCTTTTTTAGGACACAATTCAACCCATAACAAGAAAATATGAAATAGTTGACTTGAAGAGGGGAGTGAATTGAGTAGGGTCACAAAGCAGTACTTCTGGTAGCTCTAAGGGTCCACTTGAGGGTTGTGTTCACAAAGTTTAAGAGATCTCTGTCAGTTTAGGTACCTTTGGAAACACAAGTGTATTTCTTTTATTGTTCCCGTGTTGGTTTTTGTGTTAGTTTAGTTTTTATTTTAAACTAATAACTTCACTTTCTTGACAAAGGACAAACTTATCACTCCTCCCAATGATAGCATGGCTTAGCCAGACAGATAACTCTTTGGACTGAAACTGCTTTTTTGCTAAGAGTGCAAAAGATAAAACATGAAGAAACTGTTTATTTTACATTTTCATATTCTTACAAACGTGAAATTTCTCTCGTGTAGTGCAAATATACCTTTTCTGCTATTAAATCAGCTGCTGAGTAAATCATTTTCAAACCAGATAGATGGTTTGTTTTTCAGAACTCTTCCAGATTATAAACAAAGAACCCCCCCATAGAAACCTCACCAAAATCTCTTTCCTTTATGGGGAGGTATTTAAAGGCAACACCTGTAAAAACATCCTTCTCTGAGCTGTTTCTGAGGACACAGGGAGAGAATAGTCCGTGTTTCATTCTTGAGAACCGGCCTGCACATTCTTAATTCAGGGGAGCTGAGAATGACCAGGGAGTCGGGAGAAGAGAAGAGAACTTTCCCTACAGTAAACTTCATCTTCACAGATGAAGAGCGGTTGAGAGAATAACTTGCCCTTGGTCACTGAGTTACCCAGCCCTGGGGGTAGGAGTTGAATCGAGTTCTATATAATCCTGACCTCCGTGGGCTTCCCGCTTGACCACGCTGCCAGTAGGTGTGTTTTCTGGGGCCACTTTTTTCCTCTCTCTCCCTGGGCCTTTATGCATTACCGTAATTTATGTATGTGTCTGTCACCTCTCAACTGGAATCTAACTGAGGGCAAAGGCTTCGTGGTGCTTCTTTTTGTAGTGCGCATGCTACCCCGTGTGTCAGAGTGAGACTGAACCTGAGAGGGGACAGCATACGGCCACTTCCGGGTGACTGACACGTGACCCAGGGAATGGAACCCAGGCCACAGACTGACTGAGAGGGCTGAAGCCCCACCACGATACCACCAGGCTGCTAATTTAGATTGTGCTGGGGGCTGAGATTAGAGGAATTTATCTGATAGAGGAAGTCCTGGGGGAAATGTACTGGGAAGATGGCATCACTAATGCAGGGAGCCTGAGACACTGATGGGTGTACCCCTTGCGAGCGGAGGCAAGCAGGCCACCGTGGTTGGAGCCGAACAGGCAAGGGGGCCTGGGGGGAGATGTCAGGTGGGAAGGCGGGGCCAGGCCAAAGACTTGTGCATCCTCTTCTAAATGCGACGGGGAGTTGCTGTAGGGTCTCTGAAGGGGGTGGTACGGTGATGTGGTTGATAGAGGAGGGACATGGCAATACTGCATGGAGTAGCAGAGTGGATGGTACTGAGGCTACGGCCTGGCGCCCGGGGATTCCCACACAGAGTAAAGAGGCTGGGGCATCAGGAATCGAGGAGACGTCCCACAGCTGCCCAGTGCACAGTGTCTGAGCTACTACGGAAGCCTGTCCTCAGTTGTGGTCACAGGCTGGTAGAGCCCTAGAATAGTTGGGTTTCACCAGGCTAGGATCTGTCATACATTAAATTTTCAGTGGGTACTTATTGAATTAAAAATATACAATGGAATATTACTCAGCCATAAAAAGAAACGAAATTGAGCTATTTGTAATGAGGTGGATAGACCCAGAGTCTGTCATACAGAGTGAAGTAAGTCAGAAAGAGAAAGACAAATACCGTATGCTAACACATATATATGGAATTTAAGAAAAAAAAATGTCATGAAGAACCTAGGGGTAAGACAGGAATAAAGACACAGACCTACTAGAGAACGGACTTGAGGATATGGGGAGGGGGAAGGGTAAGCTGTGACAAAGCAAGAGAGAGGCATGGACATATATACACTACCAAACGTAAGGTAGATAGCTAGTGGGAAGCAGCCACATAGCACAGGAATATCAGCTCGGTGCTTTGTGACCACCTGGAGGGGTGGGATAGGGAGGGTGGGACGGAGGGAGACGCAAGAGGGAAGAGATATGGGAACATATGTATATGTATAACTGATTCACTTTGTTATAAAGCAGAAACTAACACACCATTGTAAAGCAATTATACCCTGATAAAGATGTTAAAAAATATATATATATCGAAGGTAACATTGTTTCTCCAAAGAAGACCAGGCAAATTCTCATGTCAAAGTTATCCCACTTTTCTTTCATCCCATTTGGGAATGTTTTAGCAGTGGCTTCCTGAATATAATTAACCTTAAGTCTCAGTGTGGGAATCCTGCTAATGGTCACCAAAGACTAAGAGGCTGACGGCCGTGGCTGAATTCTCCTGGCCCTGGGAGTGTGGTAGATTTTCATGAGAGCATGTCTGGCTATACAGCCAGAGAGGAGGGCAAGGCATACTCTGTTGATGGGATGGAGGTGATGATGGGGATGAAGACACATTTGGAATCCTAGGCTGTCAGTAGCATGGAAATGAACAATTTGCTTTCCCTCTAGGAGGCTGCACTTTGTGGCGGTGAAAGAACACTGCCCTGGAAACCGGGAATGTTGGTCTTCACGGGCTCGGCCATTCTCTACCTTGTGACCTTGGTTTGCAAACCACTTTTTCTTCTGGGCCTTGGATGCTGTTGGGATTAGCTAGTTTTCTGTCTCCTTAAAATCTCTGATGCATTTTTCCAGCATTGGTTGGGTGTGTGAATCCAAGACTTAGTGAATACTACAGGAGTTATTGATTTATTTCATCACTTTCTCCTTTGGACGATTGGATTGCCACATAAACATGGTCTGTCTGAAGACTATTAGTTCTGCACAATTTACATCTTATTTGAACAAATCTTTCCAACCCAACAGCAGAAATTAATCACTGAAATTTCATAATTGCTGCAAAGTGGGTTTAACTTTATGGCTTCACGATAGGTACCAGGCTAAATGCACTGTAAACAGTCTCCGGTGTGCCACCAAAATACTTACGTAGGATCCAGAGGGGTAAATGGATATCCCAGTCTAACAACCAGTAAGATGGAAGGGGGTCACCCAACCAAACCACAACTTTATAAATGATACAACCCAGTTAGATGTTCTAATACAAAGTAAAGGACAATGAATTTATTCGTGTTTTTAGTATAAATTGTTTTCCCACTGATACTGTCTTCAAGTCAGAGGGAGTTTTGAGATATCAGATATTTTTTAAGCTTGTTAAAGTTTTAGAATCTAGTGTAGGGAAACCCCAAGGTTGTGTTAACTCTGATTTGCTATTATACCCCCTCTAAGCTCTCATGAGGGGGGTCTGAAAAATTTTATGTGTAAGAAGGAATGCTATGTGTTTCATAGCAAAGGCTTGTGAGTTACATCCACAAAGAAATGGTTTCAGATACTTTCAACGGAAAAAAAGAAGCCCCACCTATTATTGTCATGTGCTTTGGTCCAGAGGGCTAGAGTCTTTAGGGCAAGTGACAAGAATCATGTCCACATTTCAGGACAAAGATTAAATCTTAATTGAGAGCTAAAAAAAAAAGTCTGGCTCTAATAGGTAAAATGTAGAATGAACTACATTTTATTTTTTGAATTGAAGTATAGTTGATTTACAATGTCGTGTTAGTTTCAGACGTACAGCACAGAGATTCAGTTATGTATAAATATTCTTTTTCAGATACTTGTTTATTTTATATATAGTAGTGTGTATATGTTAATCCCATCCTCCTAATTTATCCCTCCCCCCCCACTTCCCCTTTGGTAACCGTAAGTTTGTTTCCCATGCTACATTTTAGAAAGATCCTTAAAGTCTGTCTGGAAAAGATACGGTGAGCAGGCAAAAGAAAAAGAGAATGTCCCTGTTAAAATGGAATCTTTCTTAAAATAATAAATCAAATTAATTTCTTCTTTCAACAAATATGTATTGATCACTTACAATGTGCCAGGAGCCGTTCTAGGTGTTGAGCCCAGTTCTAGGCGTTGGATATGCTCAAAGACACATATCAGACAATATAAATGGACCAAATAAATCTATGAGATCATGTTTTTTTATATACATATTTTTTAACTTTTTATTTTGTATTGGAGTATAGTCGATTAACAACGTTTTGATAGTTTCAGATGCACGGCAAAGTGACTCAGCCATACATATACACATATCCATTCTCCCCCGGACTCCCCTCCCACCCAGGCTGCCACATAGCATGTTAATTTACTGAGCATCTACAGTAGTGCCTGTAGAATGCCCAGCATTTAAAGAACCGTAGTAGCTCAAGAATATTTATAAAATGTAGTGTGCTTCCATTCAAGAGCCCTCTTGTCTAGCTGGGGAAGCAGGATGCACTTACATGAAAAATGATAGACTATTCCAAGACAACATGGAAGCAAACATGGACTAATCTGGTATAATTCATCATTCTCACATTTTGATGATATGACTCGCTTTGTGATGGAGCTTGGTAGGAAAGTTTTCAGGAGGTAAATAAATGGTGAGTTGTTGCTTGAAAGAAGTGGAGAATGCAGATAATTGTTATGAGGGGGAAGGATTAAGAGATGGCATTAAGGAAGTAGTTAGAGGGGAGATGAAGACCTAGAATACAGCCATTCTATGGAAATTAACTAACAACCAAAATTCCCGCAGAGGAAGATAAGTGTCTCCCTGGGTTTAAATGAGGAAGTGGTGATGTGAAAACTTCAAACACATTTGCCAAGTTTGCACAGAGAGATTGCCTGATGAGGCCCTGACGACTGCTTGGCCACTGTCTCCCGTCGTGATAGGCCAAAGACTCTGTCCTTGGATTCTAAAAAAGAGACAAGATTAAAAAAACCATTTTTTTTTTGCTCTCTTTTTACACTGATTAAGCGTTCAGTATTTGCTTTCAAGTAAATAATTGCTAGATTTGCTCTTTTTCTCTCAAAACATTTCCTCCAGTTATTTCTTTGCCTGTCCTTGTTAGTTTTCTTCAGTTTATTGCAGCAGCACTGCCTGGCTTTGAAGACCCTTACAGCCACAGTGAGAAATGACTGTGCATCCTTTCCTAAGGAAGTGTCAATTAAAAAAAAAAAAAAAAAAAAGCACAACCTAAGAGTTGAGAATTCTGTTTTATTTGGAAGACCTTCCAAGGACTCAAGTCTGGGGGGCAGCCTCTCAGATAGCTCTGAGGGACTGATCCAAAGAGATAAAGGGGGATCCACGATATATAGGAGTTTTTGCGACAAAAACCCGGTAGTTCGAACATCAAAAGATTACTGTTAATTAAAGAAAACCAGACATCTCAGGTTAAGGAATTTAGTGCTTTTCTATATATGGGGAAGATGCAAGCATCTGGGCTCACTGAAATCATTCCTTTGATATGCACCTTAACTATCTGGGGCCAGTATCCTGTTTTTCCATCCTGAATCTCCTCGGGGTGCACAGTTGGGGGTGGCTGCAGTGCCGTTGGCTTGATGGCCGCAACAATCTTTGTTTACTGATAGGCAGGTGACATTCTTCTCCCACAGAAGTGTTCTGGTGGACTTCCTGCTACCATCTTAAAGGTGGCATTTCTAATATTAGATATGACTGTTATTTCAAAACGTCAGTAAGGGACTGAAGCCACACACAGTCACAATGCTAAGCGTCCCAGAGTGAGTTAAACAAATTCTTCCTTCTAGGAGCATACAACTTAAAACCATCACCGAAATCATTCAGGTGACCATTAGCTCCTCGCTATGATATTACCGTGTGTTTTCCACGATTACACATTACCAGCGAAAGCACTGTTCTGCAATGTGGTACCCAGAGCTGTATACCTCATTGAAAACTGACATCAGAACCACTCAACACGTTTCGTCAAATGATTACATTAAAGCCCATTTTGAATATTTTGCCAAGTTTCTCCCCTTCATGAAACAGCTATATCCACAGCTTTTCTTTGCCAGATGTATCAGCTTACGTTTTTCTGTACTGATCTCACTTTTTATCATAGATCTACAACCCTATCTTTCTTAAGTATATATACATATATTTATAATGTCTCTATCCTTGTTGAAGAATAACAATCTTTAGTTAGCAAGTATAAAAGGCTTTATTGGTAGATTACCCAAGAATGTCTGCATTACATGGTAAACATACTCAGTGTTTTCTTTGGAAGAGAAAATGGTGAGCCTCACTTTGGGGATATATGTTTTTTTGAACCGGCATCCTAGCACTCTCAAATATTCACGGATGTTCAAAAACTGGCAATAATTTCTAAAACTTCAGTCCAAAGTCTCTGTCTGTGAGGCTGCTAACTAATAATCCAGCAGTACTATTACAAAGCTGAAAATGACAAGATTGGGAACGATATGGAAAGACACACCTTGTATTTACTGTATATAAAAGATTATGGGCAACAGGTACATATGTATTGATACATGTGTTTATGTATGTATCCGTACGTGTGTGTATACATAGGTGTACACACATACATATATATCATAAGCCTTTCTACAAGAAACTGAGAAAAGCAAGAGGAGAGTCAGGAGGGGAAAAAGAAAGAAGAGGAATAACAAATAGAAGAATGTAAGGTGCAGCAGTGAAAACTTTTAGTGATGGCAATGGGAGAATAAGTCACAGTATTCACAGAGAAGACAGCCAGTAACGATAGAAGATAGAAGTAATCTCTGCATTTGGAAGTGATGATGGCTGTGAAAAAGTGGCTTCATTGTCCCTGAAGTCATCATCCTAGGAATGGGAAGGGAAGGGCAATGAGATGGACAAGAAAAACACACAAAAACAACCTGCAAGGACCTCCGTAGCCCCTGAGGCCCTCAGCCATCTTCAGGCCCCGGGGAAGTATCATTCATTTCTTATCAGTATGCTTACTGGAGGTACAAGAAGCAGTAAAACAGGATTTTTTTTTTTAAAAAAAAACCCCCAAAATTGTGAAAGGAAGTACTGTAAACAGTAGAATGCCAACTTGTAGTATTTCAACGTAGGCGTAGTGCAGCAGAGCACAAAAGCATATTATAGGCACGATTAGTAAAATGTCTACATTTTAATCTTTATTACCAAGCTATGTTAAATGAAAAGTACAATCAAATTTAGATTTATCTACTCTGGATATCGCCTATTACTTATCTGTCAGTAAAATAGGAGAATTTCGTTTACTTGTAATGGTTTACTCTCCCTTCCCCCACTACTGTTTTGTCCCTTCTTTGGTGAGTTCTGTAACTTTGATAAACTTAAACCTCTGCATTTTGTTCATCCACTTTCTTCAGTATCCTTTCACTTCCACTGGGTAAATACGGTTTATTATTGCATCACCTTTACCTCTATCCCTTCTCTCACTCCATGTCCGTTTCTCAAATTCTGCCTGTTGTACTTTAATACAAAGACTCTTCAGTTTTGGAAAAATAAGCAAATCTCCTGTGTGTTTTATGAATAGGTTGATTCTGAAAACTGAAAGTCAATAGTTCTGGCATTATCATGAATATGTATGTATTTTTCATTGCTTAGTGAAGTAGTGGTATAAACCTTAAAAGAGAAAAATAAAGGACTTATAAAGGGGAAAGAAAAGGAAAATCTTGATTGATCTGTGTGATATTCGTTCAATTACATTGTACAATATTAAGACTCAGAAAACGCAGTCATTAAAATTCCTTATAGACTCCGTGTCATTCATCTAAAACTTTTAAAAAGAGCTCCATCCATCATTAGAGCAATGCAGGTTTATAGCACTGATTCTCAGGAATCTCAGGAAGAAGGGTGTTTTGCAATGGCCATTATGCTTATTTTAAAATCCAGAGTATTTTGTTTTAATACCTATGTTTATTTTCCACAGAATAGATTTAGTGCTTCTAACTGAGACAGTATATAAGAAGACTTGGTGTAGATTATGAGAATTGCAGAGAATAATACCGAAGTACATACATGTGGCTTTTCCAGATTGCTTTAGGGTCTAAGCCAGGGCTAGAGTTCAGCTGTAGCTGTGCTTGCCTCGGGGGAGTCACCAGTGACTAGTGGGGAGAGTTGCTGAGCATAGGCAGAAGACTAGGTGTGGGCCTTTCTTCCACATCTCGGACTTCAGACTCCACTAAGAGAAAGCCTTCGGTAATTCAGTAAATTCACCATCTTTTCAAAGTTATTGCACCTTTGTTTTTTGTTTACAAGGAGTAAACTTGTGCATGGAAAAAGTCACTTTTCTCCCTTATTCTATTACCTTGTATTGTTTTGAATTAACGTACCCTAAAATCCTCAGGTTACCTGCACCACTCATAGAGCCATGTGTGAGGAAAGCCCTCACAAATTGAGCATGGCCCTGCCGACCTGGCCACAGCTGACTGAATCACAGGTGGGTGCCAATATCCACCACAACTGGGCTCTTGGGTGCAAGCGATATCAATTGCTAACTTATCAGAAAAGATTTTTGCGGGGAATAGATATTGGGAAGCTCATAGAACTTATAAGAAGTTTGAAAAATCATTTGTAGAAAACAGGCGTGCAAGGGCAACAGGGGACATTGCCAGGAGGATGTGTCATGTAGAGTTTACTTAAGATACCACTGCTCAGGCTACTGCACTTTTGGCCATTCTGCCGCCATTGCAAATAATCTCTAACTGGCCCGGGGATTTATGTTGCTTCCTCCTGATTTGACTCCCAGGGGGAAGCACCTGGTTTTCTGAGTCTAGGTTATGTGTCCATTCTTTAAGCCAAGGAACAAGGAGATGGAATTTCTGACTCCCTGTAACTACTACTAAAAACACACACAATAGAGCTTTTAAACAAATTGAAGGGGGTTGGGTGCAGGGCAGTGGAAATTGATAAAATCCCCTACAGTACTTGCCCCAAGGGCCACCCAACTGCAGGCTCACCAGAAGCCCATAAGGTCTTCTGGGATGAGTGCTTTGCCCGACAGGGATAGTAATTACAATGGACACCAATCAGACCTTCCCTCTTAGAAAGTAGAAACGTAATTCATATGGAGTCAGTAGTTTATGTGAGGTTCTATAAGCTAAAAAGCACACCAAGAGAAGGCAATCAACAAAGACCACAAGATAGGAGGTGCGCCTACGCAGAAGGCATGAAACAGGACTTAGAAGTTAGTCGGTACCAGTGAAGACAAAGATTCCTTTGATCACCATGAGCACAAAACTAAAGGAAGGAGTATTGGAAAACTTATACTGAGGAAAAACAAGATAATCTGGTTTCCGGGCTTCCCTGGTGGCGCAGTGGTTAAGAATCCGCCTGCCAATGCAGGAGACACAGGTTCAAGCCCTGGTCCGGGAAGATCCCACATGCCGCGGAGCAACTAAGCCCACGTTCCACAACTACTGAGCCTGCGCTCTAGAGCCCACGAGCCACAACTACTGAGCCCACGTGACACAACTACCGAAGCCTGCGTGCCTGGAGCCCGTGCTCCAGAACAAGAGAAGCCACCGCAATGAGAAGCCCGCGCACTGCAACGAAGAATAGCCCCCGCTCACTGCAACTAGAGAAAAGCCCACGCGCAGCAACGAAGACCCGACAGAGCCAAAAGTAAATTAAGAAAAAAAAATCTGGCTTCTAGAGCTGTTTGTATCGTGAATGACCGTCCCATTCTTGATCATAAAACATGGCTATTCCTATATCCCTTATTTTCTGTGTCTTCTTAACATAATCTGTTTTTTAAATTAGGTAAAAAGCTAAACGCTTCTAACAAATAGATTAAAAGGTAAAATAGCTTACAAGAGATAGACTTTTCTATGTTGCAGACAGGTCAGAGCAGACAGATGGGCTTTACTCCACAGAGTAGAGACACCTTTGCTGACTTTAACTTGAGACTTCTAGAGTTGTTCTAGTAATTTCCATTCCAGCTAGGAGAAAGGAAAGGAAAGAACGAGTTCCAGAAAAGCATTTTTCCCCCAGAGATCTGGAAGTTTCCCTCAATCAATTCTATCCACATCTCAATGGTGAAAACTTAGTCACATGACCACACCTATTCACAAGGGAGGCTGGGAAATTTTTGTCTCTTGCTGGGCAGCTATATGCCTTGGAAGAAGAAAGAGCAGATTTGGGGTAGAACAGGATGATAAATGACCCTCTTTCCTCAGGTAATCTGAGCATGTCCCAGGTCCTAATGAGCCCTACCTTTACTAGAAAGGTGTGAGTGATGCCTGAACACCCTATGGAGAAAACAAAAAGGGTTATTTCGTAGATAGACAAATGTAGACATCATCCTGATTTTAAAAGATTAATATAGTATTCTTATTATTGTGCTAACCTATTTCCCACTTCCTACCTGAATGATTCAGTCTATGGAACAGGTTTTTAACTAAAAAATGTTTGGTGCCTGGCCCAGTCCTTTTCAGGGCCTATGCACTGTCTTCCAGCATCCAGGAATACCAACTCCCAAAGGCTTCCAGCTCTGCCCTCACTGGGAATCACCCTTGTCTGCTAGGACCTGCCTCACCCAAGTTTATGTCCCGTCGTCTCATCCCCCAGGGTTCTGCTGATAGTAAGTGACAAGGGAAAACTCTGTGGACCTTCTTAGGTCCAGGACTCCCTGTAGGACTGATTTGGGGAGGCTTCAGTTGCAACCACATTGTGAGTTGGCTTTGCCCTTTCCCAGTTCTGCTTCGTCACTCACTTAACAATAAATTTCCTGAGAACGCTCTCCCAATAAACCTTTTGCATACAAATCCGTGCATTGGAGCCTATTTTCAAGGAACCCAGACTGAGACGTGATGTGATGTGGGTGAAATTTTACGAGAATTTGATCAATAATGGGTGAGCTATGAGAAAATTTCAATATTTGGTTTCAATTTTTAGATACATTTAAAACCTTACTTTTGGCTAGAATTCCATCTCAAGTCAACACAGAGTAAGTACCAGGGTTTCATTAAGTATGCAGGAAAAAAAACCCAGAAATTTTTCTGAGAGTTGCTGAATCCTGAAATGACAATGGAGAATTGAAAAATGGAGGATAAAAAGATCACTTGGACAAACACATTCTTTGGCTTTTTATTTCATAATGTACTTAGCAGAGTGAGTATTGTATTACACTAACCAGGTAGCCTTCTGAAATCTTTCCTTCACTCTATCTTTAGGAAATGGAATAATTAATAAAGATTTTGTGGACAACCACATATATTCAAGATCAAGTTCTCTTATGTTTGAAATCTACATGATTTTATTTTCAAATGTATATGAAAAAGGTTATTTTAATCTGAATAATATTTTATATTATACAATGTTAAATATCTCTGTACCATATCTATTATAATAAATGAAATTGAGATCTTACATTGCCTCTTTATCTTTCCTAGACCTACCATGAGAAAATATCAACCTTCCAGCACCTAAAAAAATGATCCATCTGTTAATCAGATGTTCAATTTTATTTACTCTCAACCCAGTAAACATGTTTATTCTATTTAGCTCCCAAAATGTGCCAGTTCAGTGAGAAAAATATTTCAAATAATGAATACAAAATGTGACTAAAAAGTTGGTAGCTAGTAATTAATGCTAAGTTCTAACAGTCTGAGAATGATGTGAAAATAAAGGACATTGCAAATCATTCCTATTCTCTGATGAGTTTAATTTCTAACTAGCAGATCTGGACAATTTCTTTTAATCAATTCAGGTGGGTTTTTGGTTATTTTTGTTTTGTTTTGCTTTGTTTCAAAATATGAGGAACAGCCCCCAAAAGCAGAAACAATAAAAATAAATCCAAATGGTTTCTAAAATATAGACGTCTGGTAACAGGTTCTCAAATATTTCGATTTTTAAAATCATACATTGTTCCGACTAAAATTTAGAGGATTTGTGCGATTGCTGTTTGTTGTATCATAAACATGCTTTTCTTATTTTAATGACCTGTGATTACAAATCCCTTGCCCCTTTATATCCGTGTATGCGGGTTTTCTCTTCTTTACGAGCAACTTTTGAATATTGCTTCCAGCCACTGCAATTTTCATCCTTTTCCTCATTTTAGATCTTAAATTTTCTTTCCCCAAACTAGAGCATTCCCCAGAAAGACCACAATGGACCCTACTGCGTCTCTGAATCTGACGCTGATAAGCGAGTATAAAAATCATGTGGAAGTAATAATATCGATGATGTTGTCTGAATGTGTTAATATTGGTCATGTGAAACAGGGGAAGAGTATTATGATAAGTAGTGTGCTTGCTAATGTTAGCAAAACTACAGTTATACAATCAAGACAACTTATTTTTTATGACCCCGCTCTGGATCATTCCCTGGGCCTTGGGTGAGGCTGCGAATGGCCGCAGGAAGGGGATTCTGTAGTTGTTTGTAGGACCTGCCTTTCTTCATCTTTATCTATTTCTTAACGGACACATGGCTTTGACCTGAAAATTAAGTGTCCTATGTTTCTAGGCTTCCTGTCTTGCTTACTACCATGTTTTAGAGCTCACTGCTTTTAAATTTAACTCTGGTTTAATCTTGGGGCATTACTCTGCCCCCAGGACAGCTCCGATGAGTTCAGCCTTGGGTGTCTAGCTCCACGACACCCTTGACACTGCTCAGTTAGGTGAAGTATCAACATTATCGGAAGACACCACAACCTCAAGGTAATGATTAGGGAAATCATGACTAAGAGATCCCAGGGCTGCTAACATTCCTTCCTTTTGTCAACTCAGAATCTCCTAGAAAAGCAACTGATCTAAAATTGACAAGGCCTTCCCTTATCACTAGATTGAAAGTCGGCTGAGAATAAATGTATCGGAAGCTATCTTCAGTGTAGGTATCTACACCCAGAGAGTTCTGGTTTCTTCATAGACAATGGTCAGGGGTGTGCACCCAGACCTAAGCTACTGTGAACTCAGAGCCATTAGCAAAGACATCCACAAAGCACCAGCCTGAAATTTGCCCTGGTTCACGTAGGTACTTACTATTGGTAGCTGCCCTCTGATAGATGAAGATTTACTGTCCTTGTGTCCCAGTCTGTGCCTCTAAAAATCAGGTAGGAGAGCGTGCATTTGACACCCATGCTGTGTGCTGGTGTTTGATCTGGTACGATAGTAACCTCAGTTTGATGGTTATTCTTCCCTCTGTGTTAAATGGAAATCATGATCGTCTGAAATAAAGTTCTAAATTTTCTTGTGGTGTAACTCACAGTGGACAAGAAAAACAGCTAAAGTCTTTGAGTGGATGATTCTAAAATTAAACAGGAAGTATTGTTTTTATAAAGGGATTAGAAATTGAGTCAATTAATCTAAGCCACATCAGTGAGTTAGTGAAAGGGTTGAGAACAGATTTCATGTTTTATGACATCTGGTCTGGTTCTTAGACTCCTTGTCTACTGTCTCACTGTGTGTTCTTGAAAAAAATCACTTCCCATATATTCATTTTATGGGAAAATTACATTGAATCCATCTTATAAATATACTAAGGGAAATCTAAAATCCCCTGAGAGCTGGGTCGGTGTCTGTTTTCACTTGTTTATACATGCATTGCTGCCTCTCCTAATTGAAGAGGGCATTCCTGATGACTTATTATCTGTGTACATTTCAAAAGACCAACCCAAGGCAAAGTCCATATCTCCTTAACCCATAGAACTTTTATAGACCCTCATTCATGGGATAGGTTCTAGGGATCCTGGAGAGAGATTCTGACAGTTATCCCACACATAAAATTCTTCAGACTTCTGTCTTCAAGAATTTCCACATCCCCTTCAATTCTGAGTATTTATGTAAGAAAAATGGCATTACTTGTTAATAAATACTTACCAACCCGTTAACACAACCGAAGCGGTTCCACTGGTCCTTCCAAGCAGCACTTCTGGAGAGCAATGGGGGAAGAGTTGGAGAGGGGAGTCCCAGGGAGAACAAAGCAACCAAGATGTTCCTACGTCAGAGCCACAAGTGGTTTTATTTCCTGTCCTTGATTTTCTGCTTTGAAACTACCGTCTCCAAGTACTAACTGCAAGTCTAGTCTAGGTAAAGAAGTGGAGATTCCTATTTTGATGTTATCTCCATGAATGCATCAGAGGGATATGGACCAGAAAGTCATTGAGGTCATCCAAACAGACTCATGATGACATTGAGAGTAGCAGAGGAGACACTTCTGAGTCCCCCACCCAGAGTGATGTAGTTGGTGATTCAGGTCCACTTACCTTTTATTTCTACCTGATGTTCTCAAATGGGCCTAATCACGGAAATACTGCTACATCAATGTTTGTCTCTAGTTTACTGAATTCTAGAGTTGAGATGAAGTGGTGAGAGAGAGGCTGAGGAAGTTGCATTTCAGAGTCCCCACTACCATTCAAACCATAAAAATCCTGATTTGATCAGGACTTACCTCTATGATTTCATTGCGAAGAAAAGCACTGCACTAAGTTCTTCATTCAGGTTCTTACAAATAAGATAGAACAACCTCATGTTTAAGTAAAATTTTCCACATAGCTAAAATAACCAGGAAATACATAAACATGTTCTACTTTTATATTTTCCCGTCACAGTAGAATCATTGGTCAGACTATGTTGCAACGAGCAGGGCTCTATGTCCCTTGATACCGTCATCATGGCCAAAAAGAGATTTTTTTTCTGTAAAGTATCATCAAAACATGAACCACATCAGAAATATGAGTCATAGGGTCCCCATACCTAATCAGTCTATTGAAATTAATGGTACCAATTAAGGCATGCCTATAGTTTCTTTCAAATTCTTCCAGAAATGATATACTGAGTGAAATGTATAAGCTATTAAAAATGAAGAGCAAGCGGCAACTGGAAATTAAGTGCTAACATGCCACTTTAAGTGGGAACACATGGTCTGTTAGAATACCAGTGTGGAAAGTAAATAGTAAGACAAGGGATTATGAGTATGAATGACATTACAGATGAGTGTCTTTAGAGCCTTAATGAGAACTGTTTTCCTCCTTGTCCCCTCTTTCCCATCATTCCATCATTCTTGGGCTATTTTCAGGTTCAGGGGGATTCAGCAGAAACAACATCACTGGTAAAAAGTCAGCGATATTCATAGCACAGGGAGATCAGCTTGGTGCTTTGTGACCGCCTGGAGGGGTGGGATAGGGAGGGTGGGAGGGAGGGAGATGCTAGAGGGAAGAGATATGGGAACATATGTATATGTATAACTGATTCACTTTGTTATAAAGCAGAAACCAACACACCATTGTAAAGCAATTATACTCCAATAAAGATGTAAAAAAAAAAAAAGTCAGCGATATTGACAACATTCCCTAAGTGAAACTTACAGATTGATCCATGGGGTTATATTAAAGCAAAACTAGTTTGTATGCTATTTCATGGACAGAGCACAAACTGGACTGATTTATGTTTGTTTTGGAGATGGGGTTTTCGTGATCAATTCACTGATTTTTTTTCTTATATACTGTAACAAAATGAGGAATCTGTTTCATTCAAATGACAAGCCTTGAGAAATCTAGTCTTTCCTTTTTAATAACAAAAGTCAAAATGTATAATATTCCAATGCACAATAAAGAAAACATAGTGATGAGGATATAATAAATAATTACACTGATACTTAAGGTTATTTTCACTTAAATAAGAGGTTATTAACTTTATTTACTCAGAATATTTTTTATGAACAAGTAACATTACTTCACAGCTGAAGCCTGAAGGAGGGGAGATATTCTCTCTCCTCACTCCTCAGTATGATCAACCACCTCACTTAGTCACCACTAGGCAAAACAACCCCAAAGAAAATTGTGTGTTAGCTATAGAATAGGAGGCATTCTGGCGACAAACACATAAAACAAAAGAATTGGAAAGAAGTAAAGGGAAATATGGCTCATTGGTCCTCTTTGCGTGTATCCTGGGTGGTTATGTTGATTGGTTGGGAAGATCTTTCCAGTACCTGTGAACAAATTAATACTTCTTGCTAAAACCTAAAAAGATAAGCAAAGCTACCAAGTAGCATTCCCACATGTTTGGAAGAGATGATATGGACAGAGACAGCAAACACTGATGTACCGTGGCCGCTCTACAGGGAGTCACTAGAGCTTGGGCTTACACTTACGGAGTTGTGCCATATACAGCTTCCTGCTGGAGGCATTCACTCACCAGCTAAGTAGAAAGTGGTCTTGCTTGGGTGGTGCAATGGTTGAGAATCCGCCTGCCAATGCAGGGGACACAGGTTCTAGCCCTGGTCCGGGAAGATCCCACATGCTGCAGAGCAACTAAGCCCATGCCACAACTACTGAGCCTGCAACTCTAGAGCCTGCGAGCCACAACTACTGAGCCCGCGTGCCACAACTACTGAGCCCGCACGCCTAGAGCCCGTGCTCTGCAACAAGAGAAGACACAGCAACAAGAAGCGCCTGCACCTACAGCAAAGAGTAGCTCCCGCTCGCCGCAACTAGAGAAAGCCCGCGCACAGCAACGAAGACCCAACGCAGCCAAAAGTAAATAAATAAAAATAAATAAATTTATATAAAAAAAAAAGTGGCCTTGCTTGAATGGAGGATGAAAGGACTATAGAAATAGAATTTTTATACTGTGTGCCATTAGAGAGACTGAAGAACTAATGTGTGAAGTCAGGAAGAACACATTTTTCTAAAGAGGCAAAGAAGAATTCAAATCGTATAGTACTTCTCATGTGTATTTTACTCCAATGACTGTGAACAAATCTGTCTGTCTGAGTGTCACTTTGTACAGGACAGTGATTAAGGGCACAGACTTTGGGGTCAGGCAGGATGGTCAAACATTAACTTTGCCACACATGATTTGTTGAATCTTCGGCAAATTGTTAAACTCTTGGAATTTCCAATTCCTTAGCCATTCAGTTGTATGATAAACCCCATGGTGAGAATTAAATGAGATAGTGCAGGTAAAATACTCAGTAGAATATCTAGCATGTATTAGTAGAATAACACAGTACTCGGAAGAGACTCAGTTCCTCTACCAGCCTCCCTCTTTATCACCATGCTTCAGTCAAGTTCTCTTTCTTTCTCTCCTTGGGCTTCCCAGGCTCATTCTCATTTCCTACTCTGGTGGTTTTCTGTCTCACCACTCTTGTCTTTCATGAGTACATACTAACTTTCCTGTCCTTTCTGGTCTTCAAAAAGGAAAGCTTATTTGTGTCTTAGGACATAGTCTTTTGCTTTTTATGCTGCCTAGGTAACATTTTTCCTGATTTTCATGTGGCTATTTTCTTCTCTTTGGTTTGCTCTCACCTTTTGTGTCACATACTTACTTAGTCTTTTCCTGAATATTCCAGCAACAGTAGCCTCCCTGGCTCTCCCACCACTGGCATAGCCCTATTTTATTTTCTTCGTAGCCCTTATCACTAACGTACATTGATTTTTTTTTTTTTTTGGCGGTACGTGGGCCTCTCACTGTTGTGGCCTCTCCCGTTGCAGAGCACAGCCTCTGGACACGCAGGCTCAGCGGCCATGGCTCACGGGCCCAGCCGCTCTGCGGCACGTGGGATCTTCCCGGACCGGGGCACGAACCCGTGTCCCCTGCATTGGCAGGCAGACTCTCGACCACTGCGCCACCAGGGAAGCCCCACTTACATTGATTTTCATGTTTATTTTCTGCCTTGTTCCACAGGAATATAAGCTCCATGAGACCATTTCTGCATTGGCCAGCATCTAAAATAGGATACTAAAGAGGAGTACTAGAATCAGTCTTCAAATAAAGGAGGATAGAGGGGAACAGTAGTTATAACAGTTTTATAGTCTTTTGATTTAGTTATCTTTTATATTTTTAATCTTTCATTAGCCTTTTACAACGAATCCTTCAGTGAAACTCTTTCGGAATTTTGAAGACTTTGGGGGCTTATGCATACCAATTAAAGTAGGTATGATTGTTTAGGATAAGAGCTCTCTAAAAGTTTATCAGTTTAGAAGTTTTTCCAATTCAAAGGAGCCATCATCTGGCCACTGACAAGTAGGATCTTAATAGCATCTCAAACCAATAAGACACGAGGCATTCCCACAAGAGGGTGCAAGGGATGCAGCCCTCACAAGATCCAGATAATTCCCTCCCAAGCATAGTCTAAGAAAGTAAAGGCCTTTGTTGCATCACTAATAAGGCAATGAAGGTTGAGATGACAAGGGCCTTTTATGGACCGAGACCCCTTATTGACAAACTCCCCTGAGAGCTGGTGTGACGGGATGAAGGGACTGCTCGGAATCCCAGTCTAGTCCACCAGTGGTCTGCCGAATGTCCACCAGTATGTGCAATTTCAGATGGCTGAGACCAGAGAGAATTTTCTCACTGCTCAACAAACCAAGCTCTCAAGATGAAAGGAAACACTTATCAGACCAATGGTTTCCTTCTTATGACCAAAGACACACAGAGACAGAAAAAAAAAAAAGACTGTGACCATCTATGGGAGGAAAAGGGTCAACAAACCAAGAGTACTCTAGCAGAGTTCCCCAAGAGTTGCCAAGTCCAGGGATCTAGCCCTATAAGTGTTTTCTCCTGCTAATCTAACTTTAGGAAAAGAGAAAATGTACCACTCATGCCTCCAACAGACCATGCAGGCAGAGACCCAGGAGGCTGGCTGACTTGGTAAGGATTCGTACCTCCTAGCGGCTTTTGTCAGGTGTCTCAGGATCTCTTAACTGCAGTAGCTTTGGAGCCGGGAGTGTCTAGCCAGTAAAGTTGTATTCCATCTTTGCTGCCAACTGTCGGCGAGGAAGAAATTTCCCTCTACCCTTCTAGGTTCTTCTGGCTGGTCTAAGAATTAAATGGGCTTAAGACATTAACAGGAGAAAATCACACAAAGTTTAACAACTTGTATACATGGGACAGACCCAGGAGAACTGAGTAAGTCCTCGACTAAAACTTTTTAAATGGCAATAAAATACGTCAAGGAAGCAGGGAGAAAGAATAAAAATAAAAGCAGAAAAAAATGAGGTAAAACATCAAAAGTTTAATTGGTGTTTTGGTAGACAGAATAATGTGTTTCCCCATCCCTCCCGGATGTCCATAGCCTAATCCCTGAAAACTGTGAATTGATAGGTTACACAGCAAAGGGGGATTAAGGTAGCAGAGAGGATTGAAGTTGCTAATTAGCTGATTTTAAAATCAAGAGGTTATCGTGTATAACCTGGATGGACCCAATGTAATCATGAGGGTCCTTAAAGTGGCAGAGGAAGACGGAAGAGGAGACAGAATCAGTAGGAGATGTGAGTACAGAAGGTCAGAGTAATGCAGTGTGAGAAGAATTCCACCCACTGCTCTGGCTTTGAAGGAGGAGAAAGGAAGCCACAAGTTTACCTCCACAAAGAATGGAGGTCAACTCTTGAAGACAGAAAAGGAAAGGAAATGGAATCACCCCTGGAGGCTTCGGGAAGGAGGGCAGTCCTGCCAACACCTTGATTTTGGTCCAGGAAGATCTGTGTCATTTCTGACCTTACAGAACTGTAAAATATGTAAAACCAAAAACAAAACCAAGAAAACCTGTAAAATGGTTAAGTCATCAACTTCGTGATAATCTGTTACAGCAGCAACAAAAAATTACTACAGATATGTTCAGAAACTTGTCATTTATTTAAAACAATCAGATAAGGCAAACTTTTGGCAATGTTTTAAAAGAGGACAAAAATTCAATACAAATTGAGAAACATTTTAATGGGATTAACAAAAGAGAGAAAATGTGATTATAATGCATATAATTCTATGGTAATATATTTGAAATCCTGAAGAAATAGAACATTTTACAGGGGAAATTACCAAAGCTGACTCAAGAATAGTTAGAGGTCTGAATTAACTGATAATCACAGAAGAAAGAGAGAAAATGTGTATAAAATAATTTCATTCTGAGAGGTCTGTCATTAGACTACTATCAGCTCATTTTTTAAATGTCAAGGAAGAGACTGAAATCAAAAAGTTTTCTCTATTATGAAAATTGTTCCAATATTTAGAAGAATAAAGAAATTGCTTCTATTCATTTTATGAAGTTGGTAGAACCCCGACACCAAAACTGGGGAAGGGTAATCCATAACAGTAAAGTAGACAACTTTATTTATAAGTATACAAATAAGAATTATTGAAATAGAAATGAGAATATTATTCATAAGGGTCTGAGACATGACAAAGGTGGCATCAACAAACAGTACTGAGAGGTGTGTAGCCGAAGGGGGACAATTATATACTCTACCTTACACCAATATATATCCCAGATAATTAAAGAGTTAAATATCATTGTCCCTTAAAAACCTAAAGTATGTAATGTTATGATGAAGAAAGCATTGCAAATCAATAAGGAAGGGATACTTTATTTTTAAATGGCACAGAAAAATCTGGCTATTAACATTTAAAAGGTAGTCTTTGATACTTATCACACAATCACATTTAATTAAAGATGAGATAAGTTAAATGGCAGAGCTGTTTAAAAATAGAAAGTGTTTTGGGACAGATAGGTTGCTCAGGATCCTGACCTGTTCTCACAGGTGTTGGAAGACTATTTGTTGAGGTGCTGTACAAGTGCCACTGGAGAGGTCTCTGGTCATTCAAGAAAAAATATCCTCCACTGATCACTCTGTATCTCCACCTTTTCCTTATTTTATTTATGGCATTCATCACATGAATCTATGTGTCTATGTGTCTATTCATCACATGAGTCTATGAGTATCTTATATCTTATATACTGATTTCTTTGTTTATGATCAGATGACTCTAGCGTGTATGCTTTAGGAAGCTGGGAACTTTATCTCATCTCTGCTGAACCTCCAGACTCTAGACGGGTATAGAGCAGTCACTCAAATAATATTTTTATTTTAGATAAATGAATGAATGAATGAATGAATTTATTTTATCTATGAGTCTTACTCTATTTACATGAAATTTAGGGTGTATTCTATTGTTACTGTTCATTCATAAGTCATGTAATCCATTTATACTTGGGGTGGGAAGTAAATTTGCTCTGAATCAAGTCATATAAAATAAACACCAATAGCTTGCTCCCTGAGCTGAAGATGTAAGGAACCACTCCAGCATCCTATAATGCATCCATCCACAGACTTAAACCTGAACTCAAGCATATGGACAACAGAGGGAAAAGCTTTTATTGCTGCAGGAGGCTAAGAGAGAGCCTTGCATAATACAACATCTTGATCATATAAAGTTAAATTAATTGCAATGTACTGGTTACCAACCAACCAGTTGGTGGAGTTGAATACCAGTTACAATTTAATATAGTCCTTGTTTACCCTCTAAGAGAAAATGTCTATCTTCAGAAGTTGCTTTGTAGGCATTGTTAAATTTTTACAGTATCAGCAGACCAGTGGCAGCTTGGTAGCCTGAAGGATACCTCACTAGGAAAACAGAACTCAGATGATCTAGGATGTCTGATGGAGGATTGAGACAGCCCTTGTGTAAAGGCTCCTGTTTTAATTTTTGTCTCTTTTCCAAATTTACTTCTACATAAACAATGTTTTCTCCACTATTTAATTCTCATTATTTTCAAACCTGTCATTCCTAATATTTGGCGTATTTAATTTTATTTTTCTTCTTAAACAAACCTAACAGTACTATAACAGATGTCTCTTGGATATGAAGAAACAATAATGTACATCACTCGATGTTTCCGTGAGTTTATTTAATGGCGTACACAGGAAGTGTCAGGCTGTTAATGTTTCTGGAAAATGGGGCATTCTATTTTCATCATATACTCTGGGCTGGAAATGATCTTTTCCCCCTCTTGAAAGGCCTTCCATCAATAGAGCATGTGGAAAATACTGATCCTTCAGGGAATATTGACCCCACGGAGTGAACACGGTTGCCAGGAAGCACAGTATAAAGCATGCAATGTAGAGAGAGAGAAACGCACAAAACATTGCCTGGCACATAATAGAGTCTCAATAATATTTGTCTAATAAATGAATAAATGCCTTCTGTGTTAAGAAATCAAGCAGGCAGTCAGAAGTGAACTATGTGTATTGAATGGAAAGAAAATTTGGAGAGGAAATAAATTGTTTAAAATTTTCAGCAAATTGATTTGTCAATACCCTTTGTGATTAGTAATAAGGGTTCTGAAAAGGAACACAGACTTCCGACAATGCCTAATGAAAGAACAATAATGATTGGAACAAAGTAAAGGACAGAGAAAGTGCAAGAGACCAAACTTTCAGCAGGAATTCAAGTTTGTCACCAGTTCTTTGGTGAGAGGGTTTAGTAGAATATGCTGTATATTCTACATTTTTTTTCCTTTCAAATACATCATTCATGTACACATTCAGTCATTTATTCTTAACTAACTTTAATGGAATTTAAATTTATTCTCAAATGGAAGTGGTAAAATGTTGATACAGAAGAGTAAAAAGTCACACATGTGTGCAACCACTATGAAAATTATACAAGGAAAACACTCAAAAATACTATAAAAAATCAAGATGGAATCCTTCAAATGTTGAAATAATGCATTGTAAAGAAAAAAAAGAGTAATAAAGAAATGAGAAACAGAGAAAACAAACAAAATGACATACTTATATATACCAATCAAAATACAAATAAACTAATGAAAAGATGGAGATTGGTAGAGTGGATTACAATATGCTATTTACAAGAAATTGACTTCAAATTTTACAGCATAGTAGGTTGAAAGTACAATATAAGGATAGAAGAAGACATACCATTCAAGCATAACAAAGCAGGAGTTGTAATATCAATATCAGATAAAGTAGACATCAGAGTAAAGAAAATTACTAACGACGAAGAGAAGCATTACATAATGATAGAAGGATCAATGCACTGGAAGATATAATGGTCTTAAATGTATGCACAAAATAAGGGAGACTCAAAATACATGAAGCAGAAACTGATAGGGTTGAGGAAGAGACAAATCCACAAGTTAGTTGAGGACTTCAATGTTCTACTCTCAGTGATTGGTAGAACTACTAATCAGAAAATAACCTGGGATAGAGAATCACTCAAATGGATCTAGTTGACATATTTAGAACAAAGTACCCCAAAATAGCAGAATACATGCTTTTCCTAATCCCGTGGAAAAGTTATCAAAATAGGTTATATCCTGGGCCTTAAAAGAAACCTCAACAAATTTACAAGACTTAAAATCAAACAGAGTGAATCCTTTGACCATAATTGAATCAAACTAGAAATTGATAGAAGAAAGACAAGAACAGCATCTCTGTATGCATGGAAATTAAATAACACACTTCTGAAAAATCTATGGGTCAAAAAGGAAGTCTCTAGAAAATTTAAAAGTACATAGAATTTAATGAAAATGGAAATACAACTTATCAAAATATGTGGGATGCAGCTCAAGTAGTACTCAGAGGAAAATGTATTGCATTAAAATGCTTACAATACAAATAAAGTTTTGACTGAGTAAAGTTCTCAGTCAAAAACCTAAGTTTCTACTTCAGGAAAATAGAAAAAGAAGAGCAAGCAGAGGAAAGAAAATAATAAAGAGAAAAGAAAAATATAATTGATAACAGGAAAAATAGGAAGTTAATAAAATAAAAGCTGATTATTTCTAAAGTGAAGAAAACTGACAGATTTTATTTCTTTAGAAAGATTGACTAAAAGAAAAATAAAAGATATCATTACAGATCCTGCAAACATTAAAAAGGTAATAGGAGAATACTAAGAACAACTTTACATTCATATATTCAACATCTTAGATAAAATGGACCAATCCTTTGGAAATCACAAACTGTCAAACTCAACCAAGATGAAATTGATATTATAAATAGTCCTACAAGCATTAAAGCAGTCTCCAACATTTTTGGCACTAGGGACCTGTTTTGTGGAAGACAGTTTTTCCACGGACTGGGGCGAGGGGGGATGGTTTGGGATGATTCAAGCACATTACATTTATTGTGCACTTTATTTCTATTATTTATTTCTATTATTATTACATTGTAATATATAACAAAATAATTATACAACTCACCATAATGCTAACAGGAGGCGGAGCTCAGGCAGTAATGCAAGCGATTGGGAGCTGCTGTAAATACAGATGTAGCTTTGTTTACTTGTCGCCACTTACCTCTTGCTATTCGGCCCAGTTCCCAACAAACCATGGACTGGTACCGGTCCGTGGCCCGGGTTGGGGACACCTGCATTAAAGAAATTGCATTTAGAATTTAAAAATCTCCCAAAAAACGAATCTCTATGCCCAGATGGTTTTACTGAAGAATACTCCCAAACATTTAACACCAATTTTACATAGTCTCTTTCAGAAATTAGGAGTGGAGGGAACATTTTCTAACTAATTTTATGAGGTCAGTGTTACCCTGATACCAGACAAGACAGTACAAAAAAGAAAACCACAGTAACTAACTCTCATGAACTTAGATGTAAACTTCCTTAACAAAATACAGACAAATCAAATGCAACAGTGTATAAAAGTAATTTTATCATGACCAGGTGGGATTTATTGCACCTTTGAAGGGCTGGTTCAACATTTGAAAATAAATCAGTGTGATCACCATATCAATGAGGACAAGAAGAAAAATCATTTGATCATATCAGTTGACACAGGAAAATCACTTGAAAAATCCAATGTCTATTCATACTAAAAACTCTCAACAAGCACAAATAGAGAGGAATTATCTCAACTTGATAAAGTACATCTACAAAAAAACCTACAACTAACAGTAAATGTAATGGTGAAAGACTGGATGCTTTCCCCTATGATTAGGATCAAGGCAAAGATGTGAGCTCTCATCACTCTTAGCATAACACTGGAAGTTCCAGCAATATGGCAAGAAAATCAGTAAAAGACATACAGATTGGAAATGAAGAGGTAAACTTGTCTCTGTAGGTGACCTGATTGTTTGCATAGAAAATGCCCAGGAATCTACAAAAACAAAAATTCCTAGAGGGCTTCCCTGGTGGCACAGTGGTTGAGAGTCTGCCTGCCGATTCAGGGGACACAGGTTCGTGCCCCGGTCCGGGAAGATCCCACATGCCACGGAGTGGCTAGGCCCGTGAGCTATGGCCGCTGAGCCTGTGCGTCCGTGTGCGTCCGGAGTCTGTGCTCCGCAACGGGAGAGGCCACAACAGTGAGAGGCCCGCGTACCGCAAAAAAAAAAAAAAAAAAAAAAAAAAAATCCTAGAACTATTAAGTAAGCTCAGCAAGGTCACAGAATAATACAAGATCAAAAGCAACAAAATCAGTTGCTTTTCTGAATACTAACAATGAACACGCAGAATCTGAAATTAAAAACACTATACCACTTATAATTGCTCTAGTGAAAAAGAAATACTTAGGTTTAAGTATAATAAATGTGTGTGGAATCTCTAAGCCAAAAATTACTAAATGCTGATGAAATAAATTAAGATCAAAATAAAAGGAGAGACATCCATGTTCATGGACTGGAAGACACTGTATACTAATGATGTCAATTCAGCCCAAATTGTTGTGTAGATGTAATGCATTTCCTATCAAAATCCCAGCAAGTTTTTTTGTTGATATAGATATGCTCATTCCAAAAGTTATATAAAAAGGCACAGACTCTAGAATAGCTAAAAAAAAAACAAAACAAATAAAGATACTTCAAATAAATTTTGAAGTATCACTCTACCTGATATGAAGGCTTACTATGTAGCTGCAGTAAAGACAGTATGATACTACAAGATAAACACATAAAGCCATGGAACAGAATAGAGAATCAGCAATCAACCCACACACATATATGCTCCTCTGATTTTTGACAAAGATGCAAAAGCAATTCAATGAGGCAGGATGGCCTTTTCATCAAATAAGCTCACATTTTTACAAGAATTAACTCAAAATGGAACATGGGCTGAAATATAAAATGTAAAACTAGAAAATTTTTAGAAAAAAATGTAAAAAATATTTGAGATAAAAACTAGGTTGAATTTCTAGACTGAATTCATAAAAAGAAAAATGATGAATCAAGCCTAATAAATCAGATGAAAAGACAAAACTACAGACTGGGAGAAAATATTTGAAAACCACATATCCAACTAAGGACTAGTAGCTAGATAATACAAAGAACTCTCAAAAGTCAACAGTAAGGAAAACAAACAATCCAAATAGAAAATTGGCAAGAGACACGAACAGACATTTCATTAAAGAGGATACACAGATGGCAAATAAGCACACGAAAAGATGCCAATCTCACTACTATCAAGTACATGCAAATTAAGACCACAAATAGATAGCACTACAAACCTAGCAGAGTGACTGAAATAAAAAATGGTGACAACACCAAATGCGGGCAATCGTAAGACATTAGAACCCTTATATGTTGCTGATGGGAATGTAAAATGGAAGATTAATGTGGATAAAGGTTTAGAATTTTCTTACAAAATTAAATAGGCTGGTATCGATTATCCAGCAATTGCACTCCTGGATGTTTATCCCAGAGAAACAAAAACATGTTTGCATAGCCCCAACCTGGAAACAGTGCAGGTGCTCTTCAACAGGTGATGGTTAAAGAAACTATGGTGCACCTATAGCGTAGCAAAGAAAGGGAACAAACTCTTGCTACAGGTAAAAACTTGTTTGAGTCTCCAATCTCAAAAAAAGTTTACATAGTGTATGATTTCATTAATACAAGATTTTGAAATGACAAAACTGTCAAAATGGAGAACAGATCTGTGGTGTCAGGGATTAGGGACAGGGGTCAGGGAGTAGCTATGCAGGGGTGCAGAAGAGAGGTGGGTTTTGTTTGAAAAGAGCAGCATGAGGGAGGGACACTTCTGGTGATAGAATTGTCCAGCGTCTTGACTGTGATGGTAGATACATGAACTTATGTGATAAAATTGTATACAACTACTTACATAGAGATGCGTGCACACACAATTACCAGTAAAACTGGAGAAATGTTAATAAGATCAATGGATTGTATTAATGTAAATACACTGGTTGTGATATACTACAGCATTGTTCAGTGACACCATTGGAGGAAACTGGGGAAAGGATATAAATGATCTCTGTGTTTTATTTTTTAACAACTGGGTGTAAATCTACAATTACCTTAACAAAGAAAAACATGAGTATTCATACCTAGATTTTTTTTAGTATCTTAGTCAAGAATGCTTAATGAGATTCAGTCAGGGAGTCATGTAACTCATCATATCCAGTGTTTCTGATGAGTTGACAGTTTTTCATCTTTAAATATTTGAGGATCTTTTTTTTTTTAAACATCTTTATTGGAGTATAATTGCTTTACAATGGTGTGTTAGTTTCTGCTTTATAACAAAGTGAATCAGTTATACATATACATATGTTCCCGTATCTCTTCCCTCTCCCTCTTTATCAGTATATTAAGATGGCATGAACTTTAACTTTTCATCAGTGTCAAAAGTGTCTCTCTCTCTTTTTAAATGTTAGCAGAAATAAATAGGAAAGAAGGCAAAATTAGTTTCCAAAGGTTACTTCGACTGGTGAGAACGGGCATCCCGTTTATTCATGACCGAACTGTAAAAACAACACAGGGCAGATGAGGGCTGTGTTTTAATGAGCACCAGCCCGAGAGAGTTGAGCAAACAACCTCCATTTATTTCAAATGATCACCAAAACCAAGAACGGAATAATGAGAGGATAAACATAAGGTATTAATTGAGTCACTGTCTCCATTTCTTCCTGGGAAAATGCAAAAATATAAAACACACACACTCAAAAGGATACATTGAAATCCCTTTAGAGTTGCCTTTCATTTCATTGGGAGACAGGAAATGACTTAAATAGATTTTATGGTACTCTTAAGAAATAAATTACCTTGAGTGATGAAATAATGTAAATCTTAAATAGTGTGTTCTGTGGAAATGTCTTGGAGAAGGGTTCTATAGCTGCAGATCTTTTATCTAAAAATAAACACAAGAACAGCCATTACTCACTGCTCTGGGTAAAACCCTGAATAATCACCCTTGCAAAGTTTTTTAAGATTCTGAAGCATTCAGTATATTGTTTGCAACACCTTGCCATTGTGAATACACTCTACATGAGTAAAGCCAGGTTGGTTGGCAAACTCTCAGAACAGTCAGTCTTAATCACAAAGTCATATGTCTATGAAAAAGTCTTTTTTTCCATCTATTTAGCATCTTCGTCATGTGAGAAATGAATTATTCACATTTATATCCATTTCACTTTTATGTAGAGACCTGACCTATACCACTTCTCTTTATCTTTCCTATTCAAATAGTTTGGATGGATTCAGCATAATTTATCTCGTTCCTTTAAAAGATATTCTGTACTGCTCTAATCTCTGTTTTCTATGAATGCATATAATCCCATTTTCCTGAAATCTCAACTACTTTTCCAAGAAACATTTTCCTACATCACTCATGAAATATCACTTTACTATTGTATTAGTTTGGGGACTGCTGGAGCAAAATACCTCCAGCTGGATGGTTTAAAACAGCAGAAATTAATTTTCTTACAGTTTGGAAGTCCAAAATCAAGGTGTCAGCAGAGCCATGCTCCCAACAAAGGCTCTTGGGAAGAACTCTTCCTTGCCTCTTCCAGCTTCCGGTGGTTGCTCTCAGTCCTTCTCATCTTTGACTTGCAGCTGCATCCCTCCATCCTTGGTTTCCATTGTCATATGGCATTCTCTCTGTGTATCTCTGTCTTCAAAATTCCCTTCTGTTATAAAGTCACCAGTCATAGATTCGGACCCACCCTAATTCAGTATGACCTCATATTAACTAGATGACATCTGCAAAGTCATTATTTACAAGTAAAGTAATTTTCACCCTATGAGGGAGTTAGGACTTGAACATATCTTTTTGCGGGACACTATTCAACCCGTGACAATTGTGAAAATACATTTCAATTCATGCTGATAGTTTATGATAAGGAAGATATTTATTACCTAATAAAGTCCACATGCCACTCTAAGGTTCATGAAATCTTTTCCTTTTTTGTTTTTGTTTTTTTTTTCCGCTGAGAAAGAGCTTTATTTGCATTATTATCTTTGCTCTTGTTACAGTGTGATAACATTTTTAAAAAGCGTTCTAAGCAATCATCTGTCTGCCTGCCTTTCTATTGATATCTTGCCTCTCCACAGCAGAGATGGTATATATAGTTGTGTATGTAAGTCTTTAGGCTTTGTTCATTGTGACAGCATTGCATCATGGTTCCATGAAGACTGCAGAATTTATATCCAAAAACATGCATGCAAATGTTACATGACTATGAAATCTTTTTCTGATTGTAGTTTTCTTAATGTAGTTAAACTAGTTTTAAGGAAATATACAATGTTAAAGGTCAAATGATTTTTAAGTTAACTTGTAAGGATATGATAACTTGAATGGAGAACAGTTAAATCCTGTACAGGGTTGAGCACAATTTATATGGTACTTTAAATAATCGATAGTTTATTTCTGCATGGGTGATTGGTATGAATATGGTACAAAGTTGAAAAACAAAAAAGGAATTTGTATTCTACCTCTCATCTTCCAATCATCTAATTTCCTTCTTTAGAAGCAAATATTGTAATCAGTATCTT
Organism: Pseudorca crassidens; assembly: GCF_039906515.1. NCBI lineage: Eukaryota > Metazoa > Chordata > Mammalia > Artiodactyla > Delphinidae > Pseudorca > Pseudorca crassidens. Next base: position 71,421,097 of record NC_090312.1, read on the forward strand.
GCGAATCCTTCCAGAAATATTCCTTACATACTTGCATATACAAGTATCCATTCATATCTCTCTCTCTCTCTCTCTCTGTCTCTCTCTGTCTCTCACATCCATCTATTAAAAATCAAAACACTTAAATGGTAGCATATTATAGACATTGTATATATTTCTCTTTCATTTCACAATAAACAACTCTTTTTACTCCTTGCTCTCCTCCAGGTACTCTCCTATTTCTCTTGTCTCTTTTATAGCAAAAAAGTCTTCTGGGGCTTCCCTGGTGGCGCAGTGGTTGAGAGTCCGCCTGCCGATGCAGGGGACGCGGGTTCGTGCCCCGGTCTGGGAAGATCCCACATTCCGGGGAGCGGCTGGGCCCCTGAGCCATGGCGCTGAGCCTGCGCGTCCGGAGCCTGTGCTCCGCAACGGCAGAGGCCACAGCAGTGAGAGGCCCGCGTACCGCAAAAAAAAAAAAAAAAAGTGTTCTGTCCTCATTGTTTCCTTTTACCCACTTCCTGCTTTCTCATCACTGCCCTGCCCTCAACTACTCTACTAGAATGGTCCACGCCATCCAAAACAGCCATCCCCTGCTCCACTGTCACTGCCATTTTATCCCGCTTCCTCTGTATCTCTTATCTCTATTGTCTTAGTAACTGCTGTACTCCTAGCAATTTGATGATGAAAAATGGTACCTCATTGTAGTTTTAATTTGTGAGGTAGACGATTTATTAGATGCCTAAGTTATTTGTGCTTCTATTTCCATGTACTGTTTGTCCATATCCTTTGCCAACTTTTGAATTAGGTTTTGGTTTCATTCTCATTGGTTTATAGGAACATTTATATATTAAGGAAATTAGGTCTTTTTTTTTTTTTCTGACATGCTCTTCAACACCATGTAACAGTCCTTCCCTTCATTACTCAGACAGTCTCATTTGGATTGAAATATTCTTTGCTTCTTGAAAGCTCTCTCCATTTGCTGCACTATTAAAACTTCCTGTCCTTCTATTACAGTGTTCATGGGGAGATGAGGTATCATCATCCCCATGTCTTCTTTCCTGGTCCCTCTTCACGCCAACGTGGATTTGTCATTTACTCAGTTACTAGTAAGGATATTTGATTTCCATGAGAAAAGATTATTCCTATCTCTTATTTGTGTATCATCAAATATATGTATATAAACTTGCCATCAATTCGCAACTTGAAATATTTATAAATCTGTTTGCCTGCTAGAGAATGTAATTCCATCTCTCTGCCATTTCTATAACCGCTAGGTTTCTTGTGTTGCTTTCTTCCCTGGAGAGTTTTGAACCCCATGAGATAATTCCCTTCAGCAACTATTGGAGATCTTCAGCTCATAAGAATATAACAGTAACTATATGAATAACCGCAACCTCTTTAACTTTATATTTCCAAGCTACTTCAGAATCTTTTATAAAGAAGTGACATGTAAAATACATTTTTGTACATTAATACTCAAAAAGTGAGATGCTGACAATAATTCTTTAAACGCCTCTCTATAATGCTTTTCTCAAGGAAGCAAATCTTACCTAAATATAGAAGATTGTTAAGTGGTAAAATATGGCATAATTTTCCAACAAGTAATAAAATCATTAAATAGCTACAGTACACACTTTTCAGCTATGACATAAATGATGTATAAAGTGTTTGTTTCTAGTTAAGTTGTGTTAGACAATGTCTGTAGCTCAAAACATATTTAATGACTGATTCACTATTCAAAACACAGCCATTACAGGTTTTCTCACAATCTTCTCCTTATAATAATATATAGATGATTTATTTACCCTCTAGGATTATAAAAAATATGTAGCCCTTCTACAGAGAAGGTGCTTGATGAGAATTAGAAGCATAGATGACCGCAATCTTATAGGAGTTCAGATCTCGGGTATAAATTTTAACTCTCTGAAAAATGGAAAGGAAAACTCAGAAACCATATCTTTGATGTGAAAAGTGTTATGAAACGTTTTGCATTAAATTAGAAAGTTTCACATTTAAACTGACTTTTGAATACATTAGAGAAAGAAGAAATTCTATTTTTAATCCAGTATATTAAACTACTAATATACATAACCTTATATAGAAAAAAATTACATAAGATTTATGTAATAAAAGTTGGGTTTGCGTTTTGCTGAAATCTGATAAAGCTTGGAGTGATTTCTTTAAACACTGAGGAGAAAATTTCAAGTGAATTAAAAATGGAAAAAAAATAGCTTGATCTAGCCTAGTGCCATTCTGATTTTTTGAAATAATTCAATGAATTCATGACTGAGTGCCTATGATACACGCCAAGACTTTGGGGCCCTAGAATGAATGAATAAATCATGTTAATGGTCTAATATTCTAATTAGCTCCTTGTACTAAACCTTTCAGGTTGTCATAAAACACTTATTTTGCTATAGAAAATACCTGCCCACCCATCTAAAAAGTCTTGTATCTCCACTCTGACCATTTAATTCTTTTTTTCCCCAAGATTAAGGTCAGTTTCTTCCCCTTCTTTAGAGCTTTTTCTAGTTCTTTGGCACATAAGGCCTTGTAACAAAGTATTTATTATCTGATCAATAAATACCTGTTAGTTAACTAGCAATGATGCAACCAGCATTCAAAATATACTACAAACATACCTTCGAACACATTGATTTTTATGAGACTAAAAATATGAATCTAGTACTATGTGGTAAATGGAAGTCAAGTAGGAGGGGGAAATATAAATTCCTCTAACTAAAGAATTTCTGTAATTCAATACATAGAGATAACAAAATAAACCAATAGGTATACATATATTTCAACTTAAAATGGTTACAGGATTGCAAGAGTCAAGTCTATGGAGTAGAGTTACCAGATTTAGCAAATAAAAATACAAGACATTCAGTTAAATTTGAACTTCAGATAAACCCCAACTAATTTTTTAGTATAAACGTATGCTGTTGTTTATCTGAAATTTAACTTTAATCAGGTTTCCTGTATTTTATCTGGCAAACCTCATCCTGAGGTGTAGTTCTCCTGCCGTGGCTCATTCTTAAGGCCAACGTTGGGTTTACTAGTGAAGAAGTTAGTGGGCACACTGCCACTTTGTGGCAGTCAAGAGCAACAACATTACTGCTGTTGAGAGAGGAGGTGCTAAGTCCAATGATGGGACATTCATTTTCATCGTGCAGAACATCTTGGATACCAAGGTAGCTAAAGAGTCCTTTAGAGAAAGAAGAATGGAAATCCCCATGCTTCCCAATAACGTTAGTTTTGGTTGGCCTGATGGCACGACTTGTCTACTTTCTGGAGAACTGACATTCCAGCACTTCTAGATAAGCTTCTGAAGAAAAGGGGAGATGACTTCACCGGTGACTACTGCCAGAAGCAACATCTAAACTATTTTCACGGGACTATAGTGATTATAAAGAATTGCTTATAAGAACATGGTGTTTTGAACAGCAAATCTGATTTTGCTTTTATTTAGCAATATCAAACCAATATTTAGTTTTACAATACTTTGAAAGCAATTGGTTTTACCAGTAAAGAGAGAAAAAGGATAAATTAACTTCCTGAAGCTTACATATCAGGTCAACAGCAGAGCTGGAGAGAAGAGTGATAATTTCCTGAAGTCTGACCCTTAAAGCCTTTCATTAACTCAGAATCACTATTGTTTTCATAAATGAGTCTCTTTCAAGCACCTTAAAATATTATTTCAGAAATACTAGCCATACATGTGGAGCTGATAATCTTGTGATAATTTAAGGAACCCCTGTAGAAAAATCCCAAGTGAAAATTCTCAGCTATCTTCAGAATCTCCAAAGCAATCAGAACTTTCAAAAATTCATTTGCTCTTGTCCTTTTCATCTTCTGACTAATTTACTTGCATAATTATATTTTCACGTTCTCTGGAAAAAGTGAGTATTCTTGAGGGATAGTTTTTTTGTTTTTAATTCGCACAAGAATATATTGAAAGTTCATTGATACTAAGCTACCACATCCTCATTTACTAACACGATGAAAAGTTTTAATGAAGCCTGAATTTTGTGTGCCTACACTTAAATATTCAAACCTCGACAATAAGCAAAGGTAGAAAGTGGAGGTTCAAATATATTCCAAATCATTATTTTTATTCATATTAGAACTATATGTAGGTATAGTCTATGTTAAAATATTTGAAGTTGTTTCTACCCTGAAAAATATGAAGAGATTAGGTCCCGAGGCTGTTAAACTTAAAAAAAAAAAAAAAAGATTATCTGAAAAAGAAAAATCATGGTTTTACTAAACGTCAGACAGAGGCAAACACTGGTAGATTTACCAGAACCACAGTTGGCGATAACATTTTACTAAGAGTGTTTCAGTTTAATCTTGATGGAAGATTACCCAATAAATCAAATTTTCAGTAATTTGTCTGCAGACAGTAGACAAAAATATGCATATGTCACATTATTTAGTTTAGCAACCTGCCAAACATGCCATGTAATCCTGTGATAGAAGATAAAGGGCAAGGTCACTTGGGCCTTAACGACTTACTGGCAGAGCTGTTGACCTTATGTAACACTTAACAATGAACTGGGTGTTCCAGAAAAGAAGTGGTTAGCATTGAGAAGAGAGATAATGTTAGACTGGGTGAGAAATGATTGTGAAAGAATCTACGCTGACCACCTCAAGTTTCTTTGCTATATTTTTGTGATTTACAGTATATGAAAAGATGACTTCAGTGAGTTTCAGACAAAATCTGTACTATATCAGAATGCTTTACTAAAATACAGGTGTGTGTCACAAGATAAGTTGATCGGTTAGCGGTTGTAAAGTGTTTCTATTTTAGAAGTAGCTGACTATAATCTCTGGACTTATGTTGCTTCCTTTCTCCATAAAAACATACCAACTACTAGGGCTTAGGTTTTACTTATGCTTTTTGTACACAAATACAAACGTGTTCCCATTCTTCTGTTATTTATTTTGCCCACTTACTTCTTTTCTGCCACCCTTCTGCCATGTTCCCTCCACCTCTTTGGTGTGTCTGAAAAATATCCAGTTCCATTCTAACCACTTCCTTCCTGTTCTTAATGGGAATGAGGTCATACAAATTTGTACATAAAGAGTTTCTCCTGGAGCTCATGCAACAAGCCACAGTAACTATTCTATATTTGACAATTAATAAAATCTTGAAGTATATGAACAATTTTAATAATCAGCAGGTACCCAAGTCACTTTAAACTTTCTTTTGTAAAGATGCAGTCCTAAGAAGTACTACGTGTACTCAAATGAAATTATTGAAATTCAGTTTAAATAAAATGGAATTCAATAAACAAAATTAAAGGTAAGACCATTCACTTAAAATGTGTATATATTTTTTCTGGGTTTAAAAGAAACAATCAAAATACAAATTCTGAAACTCCTAACAATTAGTGTATTATTTTGATTACTAGTTCAGTTTTGATAGCACGTGAGTGATTATTTCCTTTGGAAAAGCTAGCACTTGGATTATTTCCTTTGGAAAAGCTAGCACTTGAGAACAATACCATCATCTGAAAACCTGCCTTTCTTGATCAACTAATATGACTTACTAGTCACTAATATGAACAGTCTGTGGAAAGTTAATTTCAGAACTGAAATGATTAGAAAACCATGGTGAAGAGATTCATAGTTTCATGCCCTGAAATGCTGGCAATGTTCCTGGACCTATGGAAGGCCTTCAGAATTATTAATAATGTTTAAAAAGTAGTCCTGGAACAAAAAAATTCAAATTCAAGAAATACAAAACAGACCTCTCTTCTATTCATCTTGCTTTTCATATTGTTTTATCTGCTTCCAATTTTTATAGCATAAAATCAGTTTTTGAGAATTATAGTCTTTCCCACCTGTTCATGTATGCTTCAGGTTAAAATTTTAAGTTCAATTACTGGCACCGAAGCCACCTTTTAATGTTCTATGTGTCTCCATTTTCAAATTCAGATATGACAAAGGTGAGAAACTGACAACAGGGGAAGTGCACTGTAGGAAAATTTCCACTCCTTCCTTGTGACATAGCCCAAATGTTACCCCTTATGAAAAGCCTCTCTGGACTTCCCCACCCTTCCAGAGCACTCGCAGGGTCCTCCTTTGACTCCTCATGACCCTTCATGGTGTAATTCCTTTACTATACTGTACGCTCCTAGAGGGGGTTCTTCTCTTATTTGCAACTGTAGGGTCTGGAACATTGATCATGATACAGTAGAACTGTCAATCAATGTTTATTGAATAAGTGGAAGGATGAATGAATGAAAAGATCTACTAAGTACTTGGAATTTCTCTGTATAGTCACTGAAAGTGGCAACCTAAATTAGTGTAGGACCAAATACTGAGTGGTCTGATAAAATACCCAAGTCTACGGGCTTCCCTGGTGGTGCAGTTGTTGAGAGTCCGCCTGCCGATGCAGGGGACGAGGGTTCATGCCCCGGTCCGGGAGGATCCCACATGCCGCGGAGCGGCTGGGCCCGTGAGCCATGGCCGCTGAGCCTGCGCGTCCGGAGCCTGTGCTCCACAACGGGAGAGGCCACAGCAGTGAGAGGTCTGCGTACTGCAAAATATTAGAAAGATTAAAAACAAAAAACCAATAACTTGTGAATCTGGTAAATATAGTTTCCAAGCTAATAGGTATGCAAATCTTTGTTTAGACATAAAGTAACTGTGTTCTGTAGTCTTCCTATTTCAATGGTTTTCTGTCACTTTGGGCAGTACATGGTTATTGGTCAATACTCTTGGTTGCAAGTGAAATCATCTCAAACAAGTCTAAAGGAGGAATTTATTGGCTCACCAAAGGGTGGTGGAAGAGCTGGCCTTGGGCCTCAATCAAAATCGGAATCCTCTCTCTCTCTCTCTCTCTGCATTTTGCTGTTTGGCTTCATACTCTTTTTCTACTGATGGATTTCCCTCCCTTCTTTATCATATTGAGTGGAGACCATGACCACATTGCAGCACTAGCTTCACAGCCCAGAATTCCCATCCCCAGAGATGAAAGTGTTCATTCTCACAGGCTTTACATACAAAATCCTAGGAAGCATTTGTGTAGTCTAGCTTGAGTTCTGTGCCTCTTTCTGCACCAACTGCTGAGGCTACAATAATGGCTTTTCTATCTTGGGTGACGTGTCCACTTTGAAATTAACAGCAAGATCTGCTGATAGGAAAAGAAGAAAAACATTTTGGGCAAAGACAAGAGATTATATAAGAAGAGGTGTCATATTTTCTTTTATTTTCTCATAAAGAACCTCTTGACACTTCCAAGCAAGTTGAGAAGAGTTTGTTCTATTCTCAACCAAGATGGCTAGTCAGATCAACATAGCAGTAGAAGCCATCCATAGTGGTAGAGATGGTCTCCAATGGAGACTGGTAACGAAAAAGCCCATAGCACAGGGACAGATAGAAAAGTAAAAGCTTATGTCGCAAAGAGATTGGAAGCCTGGATTCTTTCCAGCCAAGAGTTCCAGTTCATAGGGCATCATGACCATTGCCAGGATGATACTTACTGTGACCTCAGATCCTGAGGCTGTATTATAAGGGATATGGACTGTCCCAAATATTTCTAATTAAAGGGCATCACAAAATTGATTACTGTCTTTATATTCTGAACTTAGTCTTTTTTTTTTTTTTGCGTTACGCGGGCCCCTCACTGTTGTGGCCTCTCCCGTTGCAGAGCACAGGCTCCGACGCGCAGGCTCAGCGGCCATGGCTCACAGGCCCAGCCGCTCCGTGGCATGTGGGATCTTCCCGGACCGGGGCACGAACCTGTGTCCCCTGCATCGGCAAGCGGACTCTCAACCACTGCGCCGCCAGGGAAGCCCTGAACTTAGACTATTTTGAGACATAATGAAAGTTGGTAATATAGAGGAAAAAAGTAAGACAGCAGCAAAAATGTTCTCAAGACTCTTCCAAACAGATTACTGTCACATTGACTATAAGCTTCAAGACCAAGCTTTGAGGCTAGATATAGATAAATATAGTATGTTAGTATTTTGAACTGAATTTTACTAAATTTCTACATTTAGAAACTTCTCCCAAGTTTATATTCTTTGAGATGACCGAGATGCTTTTAGACTCCAAGCAAGAATGGTATGGTATTTTGCCAAGCTTGCAGAACGGAGAGTACTAAGGCGTCTCTACTTGTTTTTCATCATCTCATGGAATAGTTTATTCACATTTAAAAAGGCAACTTTGCTGTAATTATTGTACTTTGGAATCTTCTACTAAATCTTCTTACTTAACAGATTTCCTTAGTATTCCATTAGTAAGAACGTTAAGATCAGAGCAAAATTACCTTCACTTTGAATTCTTTGTACACAAGTCTTGACTGACATATGAATAAGCATTTTACACTGCTCATTTTCTATGGAGAAAAATGGTTGTTTTAAGAGAAGCGAGAGTCCAGTGTAACATTCTTCCCGTATGACATTCAGAAATCCACTTGGACGTACAATCTGTTTCGGTTATCAATATCCAGGCATCAAAATGATTGACCCCTTACAATATTTTATTAAATTTGTTTGTTTGTTTGCAACATTAAAAGCAGTAAGTGTACATCAGGATTAAACCAAGTCTATTATCTCAAATATGTCTTTTCATAGGATCTTAAAGAGATAATGCCTTAACTTATAAATTCTCTAATAATATAAATTCAAGGCTCTTTTAAATAACATTTTATGTAAAAAAGGCAATGAATGACTGTTTAGGTGAGTAGATTTCCTGCAACTCTGAAATCCATAGGGTTGGATTTATATCTGTGGTCAAGACTTGTTCATTCATTACTTCATTCAGCAAATTTTTCTTATACAATTATTAATTCCACAGAGCGCATTATTTAAACCCCCAGGGCAAGCCAATCTGGAGTCTGTAATTTTTTTCTGAGACCTCAAAGCCATTGATTCTGTCGTGATATTGATACATGAAGAAGGAGCTTTTCGTTTGTAGGTGTGAACAATGACCAGATATCACTGCTTGGCCATGTTTAACCCATTTGGATAACTAGGATGGTTTTAATTTAGTTCACTTTTATGTTCTGAAAAGAAAACAGAATATATTTTCCTTGTATAATAATTGACTTTATATAAAGCAGTTTCCTATCTATTCATTCACCACGATCTCATGACAAACACGTGAAGTAAACAGAGAAAGTGTTGCAGACCTCCTTTTGTTGATGAGGTCAGAGAGGTTAAAGAACTCGTAAAGTCATGAAGCAAATAGGTGGGAACGCTTGACCTGCACATAGACTATTTAAACCCAAGGCCATTCTCCCTGAAAGCCTGTTGTGTTACATCAGCCAGACAAGAGAAAACTTTCAGGTCCAATATCACCTCGTATTGGTTCCCTCCAGTTCATCAACTCCAAAGGCCTCAGCTAAATCAGGAGAACACTTAAAATGAGCATTTATTTATTAACCTAAATTCCAAGGTGATACAGCTTGTCTCAAAACAGCACTATTTAAAGGAAGGACTGTTATGAATTCCAGAGAAACTCTTGAAGACTATACTATCTTGGGGTCATTTGCTTTTCTTGTTTATTTGAATTTAAATATCTACAGACAATCTTGGCAAAATAGGATATTTTCTCTTGAATTCTTTGCTGTGTCACTGATTAACTATAAAGATAGAATTACCTCTGACGTTAAAACAAATCCTTGAGATTTGGTGGTTCACTGCATCCACTTCCTCTAAAATTCTAGTGGTTCATGTTTGTGAAATTTCCTTGAGTTGTGACTGAAGTTACTTGATACGGAAAATCAACTACACTAATCAAATTCAGTAAGCATCGCATTATTTTCCTCTTTGGGCAAACTGGAAATCATGTCAGTTAGCTTCTTTAAGACTGAGTATTGTGACTGGAAGAAGAACTAAGGAAGTAATTCAAAGCAAAATAAAATGAGAAAGCGGTATAAAATTAATAAATGACAACAAAACCACTTGTCATTCTAAAACCTCCCTCCTCTAAATGCATTTTATATTCAGACTTGTATTTTATTTTTTCCACACTGATAAATATTGAGTTTGAATGTGTCCCTTTTTCTTTGTGAGTTTATTGTAAAGCAATCCCATGCTGAGCTAATGAGCAACAGGATTTCAGGACTGGTGTCATCCAGTCTCCTTTTAGTGGCACTCATTTCTCACCACAAATCTGTTTTGGGGGGTGAGTAATACTAACAAGTTACTTAATAAAACACATATAATCGCCATGCTTAATACTAGTTTGGTGATTATGAGAGGCTAGAGCTGCCGTCTGCCTCGTGATAGTTAGCTCCATAACACATAAAAGAAATATTGAGTGTTTTTCCCTTACATCACAAATGAAATCTAATCTAACTCCAAATACCTCTGTGTGCTTTATAAAGATCTCTTCTTCAATAAATCTTATCCTGCACAGTACTTGACATAAATTGAAATCATTTTCAAATATTAACTATATATCAAATAAAGCCCTTGCCACACCATCTATGCCTAAAAGGCTATGGTTTTATCATTTTGTCTTGTCTGAGCATTCTATAAAACATATATCTGAACCACCATAAAATACCATTCCTGCAACTTTGCCAATTTCAAAATGCTACTTTGGATAGTTTATCATTGGTGTTCTCCATTTCCTTTCTTGATCCTCTTAGAGAATCAGACAAGCAAATACTAGCTAAATTTATTTGCATTTATTAATGTGTCTTAGCCTGAACATTTCTTACTGAAGGGAAATCATAGGGCCAGAAAGAATCAAATTCAATACTTGGCATGGGGTAATATTTGATGAATAATAGAGACTAAGGGAAGGTAAACTCTAGTTTATTCAGTTCAGCTGATTTTCTTCCTATTAAGGTATATTCTGTTAGGTAGTTTCCCCCCCACTTACTAAATAACTAAGCTCTGACATCATAAAGAAAACTGCAGTTCACATCACTAAGGCTAATATCGCCCAAAGATAGCTTGCTATTTTAAATAATATGAAACTACATTGGGATGACAGAGAAGTAAAACAATCCACTTTATTTTTAACTGCTTTTGATGTGTTCCAGACTTCGAATATTCAGACAAAGAAATAATGGAAAAGATTTTTTTTTCCTTAAATCACACCTCCACACCCCAAACTACTATTCCTCCATCCTCACCCCTTGACCTTTTCAGACGTAAATTTTTTTGTTGTTACAGTTGCGGTACCCGGGCCTCTCACTGCTGTGTCCTCTCCCGTTGCAGAGCACAGGCTCTGGACGCGCAGGCTCAGTGGCCATGGCTCACAGGCCCAGCTGCTCCGCGGCATGTGGGATCCTCTCGGACCGGGGCACCAACCCGTGTCCCCTGCATCGGCAGGTGGACTCTCAACCACTGCGCCACCAGGGAAGCCCTACCTTCTTGTTAATTTTTTCATGAGAACATTTAAGTTCTGCTCTGTTAGCAAATTTCAATTATTCAATACAGTGCTATCAACTAGAGTCATCCATTCTTTGTGTAACTGTTACTTCTCTGCTTGGATTTTTCTCTTTTTTAATTGTGTTAAGAGAATTCATAATTGTTTAGTGAAGTATGTTTATGCTGACTGCTTTATACTCCCTGTTTCTTAATTCCAACATCTGATTCATCTGGGTATTGTTGCATGTTGAATGTCTTTTCTCATTCCAGTTGATTTTTTAATTTGTCTTCTGAACATTTTAGATATTATGAGTCTCTGTATTCTATTTAATTTAGTTTGTTTTTAGGCAGCCACCGGGTTGATGTGTTGTGTGAAAGCCTGGTAGATGTTCATGTTTAGCTTCATCACTTTGTTGCTGCAGAGTTGGGTTAGAAGTTCAGCTCTCACTGATGACACCAGGACAGTTGAGAAGTGGAGTGCCAACTTCTTAGGTCACTTCAGTGAGAAGTGAAAATAGGGACTCATGTTATTGTGTGCCACATTGAAATGAAGATTTCCTCATTGTGGAAACTTAAGTGAGCCTAATTTAGAGTTTAGCTGACCAATGATTGACATTTAAGTGAAAGACAAGTTAACTTTGTCACTTAACACCACCGACCTTTTTGGTGGTTGTTTGTTAAGGTGGCATAATCTATCTGGTTATCACCACTAACTTTAACTGATCATCACTATATGCTAGGCACTGTGCTAAATGTTTACATGAATTATGTCATTTAATATAATTACCTATACATTTGGTTTTACTGTCTCCATTTTACACATGAAGAAAGTGAGGCTCAGAGAAGTTAAGTAAGTTGCCTAAGGTCACACAGCAATGTTGTGGAAGAACTGGGAAAGATGTCTTCATCCCAGAATACTATGGTGAATTGTGAAACATACTATTTTTAAGTACTTTAAAATCGTTCACTTGAATACAAGCCTTTGGAATAATAAAAAAATCTCATCTAGTCATTAAGCTAATTCTCAAGAATCTGTCCTTATCAACTCTTGGGATGCTGAGCATGTAGTGGGGAGTACCAGGTGTACAGGACATATGGTTTCTAGACATTGGTTTCTAGTGAAAAGATCTCACCTTAGAGTTTTTCCTGTGTGACCTTGGACAACTTAGTTAATCTCTCTTAGTCTCTCTTTCCTCATCTACAAAATGGGGTTCAAAAGACCTACCACAGTGGACTACTCTGAGAAGTAAAGTAATTACATATGCAAAGGATTGGTAAATTAGTTCGTTTCCCTTTCCTCAAGTGAGGGATTCTCTCTCTCACTGTCTCTCTATCCCCTTTCATCTCTCCGTCAACACAACAATGCTTTAGAAACATTCTATGATGCAGTCTGTTCAATAATTCACACTTTTCCAAGTTTCTTCAAATTAATAAGAAAGGATTTCAAAGGTTGGAAAAGAAGAGCTTTCATTAAAAGTTTCTCTTGTGGATTTTCATGCTTAAAAGATTACAGGATAAGAAATACAGTGATTTGTGATATATGAAGTAGAAATGCAGGTTTTAAAATTCCAGCCATATAATTTCCTAAATTGTCTGGTTTGAAATTTGGGGCCATTTGGATTGCCTGTGCCACGCACACATGAGTAGTTCTCCATTCTCTGGGAGGGTGGTCTTTTCCAGGAACTTTCAGTTGCAAACTATTACAGGAAAACTATTCTATGGCTGGCGCTCTGGTTCCCTATTTCCACTCGAGCCTGTTTGTCAGTCAATGGATTGCTGCCTCTTGCTGTGTCTCGACATATCTTGTGTTCTCCATTAAACAATGAAACACCCAGGCATTTTCCACTTCCCTGGCTTCAGCTGAAGCTTGTTTGGCAAAGCATGGCCGTCACTCAGCTTGCCCTTTCTGGCTTACTGGGGAGAAGCAACTGCATGCCAATGTGGATTTCCTCGATGTTATGTTACGCTTGCTGACACCAATGGGTGCTTTCTTCTTAAATAAGATGGAAATTTTCTGATATTGCCAGACAATTACTTGATAGTACTTGGCTTTTGTTTATTCACTTACCAAGGGTCCCACCGGAGGCTCCCCAATAGGAGAAGTGTTGGCCAAACTAAAAGAGCTCTTGGAATTTCAATAACACGGGCTGCTTACTTTTCCCCTTTGGTGTTTATTTTCAGTCTATAGTTTGATTGGATTAAATTTCCTTTATTTAGACTTCAGCAAGAACGACTGACATGAAGGAAGGTAGGGGAGTTGAAGGTTAATTTGAAGAGACAGTCGAGTATATCACTGACATAAAAATATCAGATCACATACACGGGCTCCTTCACCCTGTGAGGCAAATGATCTCAGTGAGACACCTCTTTAGTTCCAAAACTAGGACAATATGCGTCCGCAGGTCCACTGCTATGTTGGAATTCAGAGGAAACGCAGTTCTCTGATTTTCTACTTGGCATATATACTGTAGCTTCGTTGTAAAGTTAAAGTTTGGCAGTGTGTTCGACATCAGATGGAAATACGTGCTTTCAGTCAACTCAACACTTGCGAGGTCCTGTTAAAAGTACTCTGAGTATATGGCTTTGAACTTTTTATGCAAGAACAGAAGAAATTCAAACTGATGTGGTGTGCTAGTATAGCTGTTTTCAAGATTCACTTGTTCCATGATTGGAGACTGTTCAGTGGGTTTATGCAATAGTCTTCCAAAGCAAGGGTGCTTTTTATATTGCAAGGGAAACCAAGTGGATGGGATAGAGTTTTTCACGTCGTCTAAGGTATGATTCATTATGTCACTAGGATAACATTTTGCAATTGTGGGCTTCTTTCTATTCTTAATGTTATTACTTTTATTCAGTTACTCACTGTCGCTCAATATTTAACCACCAGTCTTCACTTGGAATATTATAGTAACGTTTTGATAAGTTTCCTCACTCTAGGGTATTCAAAATACCGCAGTTAGTTTAGTCCGAATGACTTGAATATCATCTACTCATCTCTTCAGACACTTTGATGGCTTCTGTCATCCCAGGAATAGCTATACCACACAGCCCAGAATTCAGTCCTTTTACATGGTGATCCCTACCTTCCTGTTGAATCTACCGTAGCTCCTCTTCAGGTCCTAACGAGACTACCGAGCGTCCCCACACACCCACACTTCCCTGCTCCAGTCTTTGCTCTCTATGCTGTCTCCCCAAGAGGATCTTTCCTCTATTTTTTAATGCTTAGAGTTTATACGTTTGTCACCACCTACTCAAATTATACTTCCTACATGAAATCTTTCTTTACGCTCAGAGTTTTGCAAAGAACCCTCCCCTCTTGTAATATTTATTCCTCAAAATTAGTAACAATTTCTTTTGCAGACAGCTAAGATATATTTTATTGGAGCTCCTTTTTTGTGGAATTTTATTTATGAATTTTAGAAGGATTTATGAAATAAAAATGTGGGCTTTTTAAAATGTTTAGATGGATTCCATTATGGAAGTTCTTTATATGATTTTAAAAAACCTAATCTTTCAAGTTACCTCCCTACAGAGTGAACATAAGTAGCTCTCCTTTCCCAATTGTATAATTCTAAGTTAAAATAGCCTTTTCCACAAGTTATCACTCACTTGTACCAATAGCAAAAACCCTTCATAAATATAACAGTAAGTGTACCATTTTTCTAGCCATTTATTTCTTCAACTATGTACCATAGTTATTTATACAAATGTCTTCTTTACCAGCCTCTTAGCTTCCTGAAGTAAGAACGTGTACTTGATTTAGCCATGATTTCCTGAAATTCTGGACACATAATGTTATATAAATTATGAGTAAAATAATCGGGTTTCCCTGGTGGCGCAGTGGTTGAGAGTCCGCCTGCTGATGCAGGGGACATGGGTTCGTGCCCCGGTCCGGGAAGATCCCACACGCCGCGGAGCGGCTGGGCCCGTGAGCCATGGCCGCTGAGCATGCGCGTCCGGAGCCTGTGCTCCGCAGCGGGAGGGGCCACAACAGTGAGAGGCCCGCGTACCGGAAAAAAAAAAACAATCAATCAATCAGTTGTATAAGTCATTGGTGTCCCCTCTCATATTACTAGAGTAGATCCACAATTTAAAATTTATGTAAAGGTTAGTTTTACAAAGCAAGCAGAAAACTGTTCAAAACAAAAATATTTAGGAAGATAAAAAACGGATTTCAGATCGGTAAATAATTTAGAAAATTTTATTTGGCTTCCATAACTTCACAGATAAGTAGGCAACACACTTAAACTTTCCTCATAAAAGCAGATGTGCAGAAAAAAATCAAACTGAATAAAGAATTAAGTAATATTGTATTTTTATAAACCTCATTTTTGAAAAGTTCAGCCATATATTTTTGTCACTTATCTGTGTCATTGGCTATGGTGTCACTTCATGGATAAGATCCCAATATACACATGCTGAGTATTTAGAATAGTATTAATATTTTGATAGTACTGAGAGTAGGATATCTGAGTTAGTTAATTTCTGTTCCTCCATATAAGAAACGGTTTTAAATCTGCTGTGAGCCATTCTACACTTGCTATGGGGATTAACGAGAAATACCGTGAGACCAAATCTTGATCATCAAGGATGTGAGGGGCAGAAGTTATTAGCTATTACTTTCCATTTTCTTTCCACACTCTCACTGACAGAATTGCCTGCTCAGTAGAAAGAGAGGTGATGTGATTTGTTACACCTCGCTCCATGATCTGGAATATAGGCAACTAGAGGTGGCATAAGGTGCTATGTAGCCCAGAAGGAAGCTACCAGTATGCAGTAAAAAACAATTCGGTTTACTTGCAACCTCCCTGATCTGGTCACCTATGTTTCTAGATTCTTGGAAGAATGTACCGCCTACCATGAATTTAAGGCAATAGTTTATCTTAATCACATTTTCCAATAGAACAGATTGAAACCCAGGAAATAATCAGCAAAGTTGTTTGTAAAAAAGCAGAAACCAAACTCCTGCAATACTTCACAAAAGCTGGTAGCTTATAGTCTTCTGGGGGTAGATTAAGATCCAGGATTGCCATAGCCTTCATTTTACTGACCCTCACTCCACTGTCTGGTTTGAGAAGAATGAATGAGAATGAAAGAGGAAGGGGTCAGGGAATTATTATCGTTAATTGAAAAGCATGAAATGAGTAGCATGAGCCATAAATCATGGAGCTCACATTTCACAGTTTAATCAAGGAACCAAAGACAACAGCTGCAGGAAGCCTGCAGTCGCTCTTGTGGGAGCAAAAGAAAGATGCTGCTGGGACCATATTGAATATTCTGGGATAGTACTTGTTTTTGCTCTGTACTCAAGGCTATATAGTGATGCTAGTTTCAGGGAAAAGGGAATTGTCCAAAATTTCTGTGGATTTCCCCATCAAAGTTTTGAATAGAGTATTGTGTTCTTTTCTTTGGATATCATGTGGTCGAAAATTTTGAAGAGCTGAGATATTGCTGGTAGCCAAGAGTAGAGGAATGTGGCAGGAGCTGCTCGGTCCATTCCCACTGACCTGTGCCTAGGCTCTTTTGACCCACCTGGGCAGATGTACAATGATTAGAGCTGATGTCACTGCTAGGAGGGTCCCTGTGGCCACTCTAAGAGTTACCACTACTGTTGAGGGAGCCAAGCTTCCAACTGGGCTGGGCTGGGGTCCAGGAGGAAGAATGTTCAGTCCCTCCTCTGGTCCCTTGGTCACCGGTTTCTGGTTCACCGATAGATTTAAAAGTCCAACTATTTATTTAAATTAGAGTTGCAAAACACTGGTTTCTTTACTTTCTGATAATGGGCCAAGATCTGCACTTTGAAAGAAGTCTGAGGTGGAGAAAGAATCAAGGCGAACATGGATGAGGATGTTTATGATAAAACACTCTCTCTTTCTTTCTAAATGGTTTACCACAAAAGATCTAAAAAAGCAGCTGTGGGACCTTGTTAAGTACATAGCTGGGACAAACCCAAGAGCCTTTTATTTTCCTGCCAATAAGATACTCTATGTTGCAATGCCGAACAAAGCATATTTTTGATAGTAAAAGATAACGCATCCCCCTAGTTGCACCGTTTCATATGGATAATTTATAGTGAATTTCCCATGATGTGGCTGTTACATCACATTCTTTGCTTTAGTTTGTGGCTACGGATTTATCTCTAAAAGCCTTTCTTTTTAGAAAAATCTTTTAGGAAGCCCTCAAGTTCTTAATATTGACTGACGTTATTACAAAGTGGAAAGCATTCCTCTAAGGGTCAATGAAGTGTTATATATATAGAAGATTACCTATAGCCTATTTGCCATCATTTCTTGTAACATATGATTTGGAAAACATTGTGGTATGAACAGAGCCAGAACCAAAATTGCACGGAGTTGCTTTAATCATGCCAGTTAATGCTCAAGAGTTTTCATTTGAAAACAAGAGGCAGCACATTGAAATCAAGATGAAAGTAGACCTTATTTATAGAATCTCCCACTACTCTTTCATTCATTATTCATAAACACTGTGAAGGAAGGTGTTCAGGTACAAGAGATCCAGGGTCCCTGCATTTCCTGTTCCTTCGTAGCCACCACCCTTTGAACGCTTGCTTGCTGGAAGCTGTAACGCAACTTCCTTCCCCAGCCCTTACCCATCCTGACACATGCCACTGTATGTTTGGACTAGAAGCACCATCTTAGGTCACTTATTTTAATGCAGAAAACATTGTTGTGTGCTAGCCAGGCAGAGTTTTAGAGGAACAGACAAGTGTTTACTTGCCTCAAATTACCAGCTTATTTTCCTAAATCCACTCTTTTCCAGCCATCTGTCTTTCTTTCCAAAGATTCCCAGGAAGCCTCTGTTTCCTAAAGCCACCTGATTCTGCCTGCGATACAATGGTAAATTTTGACTCATTTCCACTGGGTCTCAAGGAAGCAGTCGCTAAGTGTGATTTCTCATTTCCCATCTCTGGCTCTTGTACATGGCTAGTCTTATCGAATTTTCCTGGTGTCTTCCTGAATTTTTCAGCCTCTAGAGAAAAATGATTTCTCTCTCTCCCCTCTGATTCATTCATTATTCTTTGCTTTCCACGTCAAAGTTAGGGTTGTTCATTTCTGTGGTTCATCTGAGATCTTTTTCTTGTCCTCAGGCTTAAAAGCTGAAACTCTCACATTAACTAATACATACATATTGCAATAGATCCATTCAGAAGAGATGTATTCAAAAATGATATCCTGTTTACAAAGACATCATAGATGTATTGCAGTGGAAATGGTTTTTCACTGTTCTCTATGAGAGTCACGTATTTTAGCTTTGCCTTTGTAAGTCTGGCTACCATTAAAAATGTCCAACTTACCTACAGGTAATATATTAGAACTTAGAATTTAAAAGTGTTTAAATTGAGTTACTATTATTATTTTCTTCTTTATTTGGTATTACCGATCTTTTTCCACACTGCTATTTCTTTGTTGACCTACAGAGGAAGTAGAAGACTAGAAAGCATTTCATTCATGGTCACACAAAAAATGGGAAGAGGCTAAAACTAGTAAGAAATCTTTCCTAATAGAGGATCATTATCTGATTCTTATTAAAATGACGTTACAAAGTGGCCTTTTGCGTATGGCCCTCTACTAGGTATAACGGAAACAAAACTGCAAAACATTGCCCTACTCTCTTGTTATAAAATAAACTTTAGGGAGTTATTCTAAAGGTTATTTTATCTATTATAAAGACTGGGGATGTGTACCTCCCCTACCACCTTGGGATGTGGGAACTGTCCAAGTGCCGTTTCAGTTCTGGCTAAGACGGAGTGAATATACTCCATTCGGTCTATACCTCTAATTATGACAAAAAACCTAGGGCAGGGCTTCCCTGGTGGTGCAGTGGTTGAGAGTCCGCCTGCTGATGCAGGGGACACAGGTTCGTGCCCCGGTCCGGGAGGATCCCACAAGCCGTGGAGTGGCTGGGCCCGTGAGCCATGGCCGCTGAGCCTGCGCGTCCGGAGCCTGTGCTCTGCAACGGGAGAGGGCACAATGGTGAGAGGCCTGCGTACCGAAAAAAACAAAAAAACCAAAAAAACCCAGGGCAGAATATGTAAAGCAACTATTTGCAGACTCTGAAAATAGATAATAACAAGTAGATTGGGGGCCAAAATAAAAACTAAAATGAACCATTATCTCAAAAGGATACCTGCACACCCATGTTCATGACAGCCTTATTTACAATAGCCAAGTATGGAAACAACCTAAGTGTCTGTCCATGGATGAATAGATAAAGAAGATGTAATATATATGTGTATACACACACACACACGCACACACACACACAGTGGAATATTATTCAGCCTTAAAAAAGGAAGGAAATCCTGTCATTTGTGACAACATGGATGAAACTGGAGAGCATTTTCTGACCATAGTACAATAAAACTGGAATTAAAAATAATATACCAAAATAAAAAAATAACCATTTCAAAATTAAAATCCATATGTCAAAACAACCCTCAGATCAAACAAGAGCTCAACTCCACTAAGGGACATAAATAAAGACTTGAATTAATAAAATTAGTGTAAAAAATTTCGTATGGTCTGTTAATTCTCTTAACTAAGTGTGAACTTAATAAAAATACCAAATTATTCTAATAGCTTTATGAGCTATAATTCACATGTTATACAATTTACCCATTTAAAGTGTAAAATTTAATAATTTTTAGTTTATTCCTAGAGTGTGCAACCATTATCACAATCAATTTCAGAACACTGACATCACTTCAGAAGAAATCCCATCATCTTTAGCAGTCACTTCCCCTTTTCTCCAACACCCCCTCCCCCAAGCCCTAGGCAAACTGTTTTTTGTCTCTATAGATTTGCCTATTTCATATTAATGGAATCATAAGATATTTGGTCCTTTGCAACTGGCTTTTGTCACTTAGCATAATGTTTTCAAGGTTTATTTATGTTGCAGCATGTATAGTAGTTCATTTTTTATGGCTGGATAATATTCTATTGTATGGATATGCCACAATTTATTTATCTATCCATCAGATGATGACTATTTGGGTTGTTTCCACTTTTTAGGCTATTGTGAGTAATGATGCTATGAATATTTATATAAAATTTTCGTAAGAACTTATGTTTTTATTTCTCTTGGATATTTACATAGGAGTGGAATTGTTGGGTCCTTTGGATAACTGCCTGACTGTTTTACAGAGTGGCTGCACCATTTTAAATTCCTACCAGTAGTACATGAGGTTTCTAAGTTCTTCATATCCTCACCAATGGTTATTATTACCCATATCTTTGACCACAGCCATTCTAGTAGATTGGATTTCTTTCTTTTTTTAAAGAGGCAGCTTAGTGCAGTGGTTACAAGGACAGTCTCCATGGCAAGACCATCTTGGTTTAATTGGAATTCTGCCACCTGCCAGGATGACCTATGTTACCTTTGTCTCCAAGTGGCTTAGTCTGCTTAGGCTGCTATAACAAAATACCATAGATTGGGTAGCTTAGATGACACACGTGTATTTCTCATAGTTTTGGAGCCTGGGAAGTTCAAGATCAAGGTACTGGCAGATATGGTTCTTGGTAAGGTCCCTCACTGTATGCTCACATAACATTTTCTTTGTTCATATACAGAAAGAGAGAAAGAGAAAAAGAGAGAAAGAGAGAGAGAGTGAGAGCAGTCTGTTCTCTCTTCTAGTTCTCATAAGGACACTAATCCCATTGTGAGGGCTCCACCCTAATGACCTCATCTAAACCTAATTACCTCCCAAAAAGCTTACCTCCTAACACTGGCAGTTAGGCTTCAACAGATGAATTTTGAGGTGGGGGGACACAAACAGCACATTGCACTTAGTTTACTCATCTGTATAAAGAGCACTTACCTCATAAAGTTATTTTGTGGATTAAATGTTAACATGTCAAGCACACAAGATAAAGGTAAAGCCTAGTCCAAGACCTGATGGATCCGGCTGGTAAAGATTCAATGAGGCACTTTGAGATATGGACAGGTTATTACCTACATAGCAAATGGAAGAGTGCCCAAAAGTGTCAGCTCCCTGGCCCTTGTCTCCCACCCCAAAATGAATGACACCAAAACGAAAGAGGCCAGATGAGTGCAACACAAGTCATGAGATACTCTGTTGTTGAGCTGATGCTCGAGGGCAGCTCAGAGGTGTTAGGGTCTACACTACACTCTGAGGGAGGCGAGGGTGGAGAAAAACAGCCGGACCTTCAGGACCTGGGAGGCCATGAGACATTGTTTCATGACAACCTCCCACGGCAGAGAGGGGAGTGAGGAGGAGATGGCCCCGTAGCAGATTCTCGTAAGCCTCGCATCCTCTTGTATTCCAAGAGGATTACAGGGATTCCTGCTCAGACTAAGATAAAGTGTGCTTCAAGCTTTGGCCTGTGTGGATATGTGTAAAGTCACCAGTGCACCCCTGCAAATGCAGGTCAATCAGCTGGCGTGTATTTTAGTGGTCAGTAACGTTAGCTGTTCTTACTAAACAGAGAACACACTCTACGCATGATTCTAAACCAAAGCCATAGAAAAAAAAAATTGTTGATACATTTGACTACATCAAAGTTAAATCGTCTACGTGGAAAAAATGGCACATTAATTATTGGCCCATTAGTGTCAATAGATACACACTAAACTGAGGGAAAAAATATAATACATACATCAAATGAAGAGACTATTGACACATTCTCTTCCAAGGTTTTCAAGTTTTAAGGAAAAGTACAACAACCCAGTTGAAAACTGAGCAAACTCTAATAGAGAAAAATAAAAAGCTATCCAACCCGACTTATAATTTTTAAAAAGCACTTTAAATTAGAAGATATTATACCTTATGCACGAGACTGGTAAAAAATATTGATAATATCTAGTGTTGGTAAGAATATAAATTGGTTCAACTTTTTGATGAGTAATTAAGCAGTATTCATCAATTAAGCAATCTTAGTTGCGTATTTTTTTGATAAGCATTATATTACTTCAGTATCCTTCAGTGATTTCCTTTAGGGAATATTACGGCCCGAAAAATGGGGGATTTTACTTTGTATTTTATACAATTAAGTATTATTGTGTGTGTGTGAGAGAGAGAGGAGAGAGAGTTTGCTTTACAATATGTGTAGATTATACTTTATAAAAGCCGTTTAAAAAATAAGATTAGGCAGCAAATTTATGTCTTCATAGCAACCACAGTATTATGAGGTACAAAAGGTCAAATAGTTTCTCAAAATAATGATCGCTACTGACCTCAGAATGGAGCAAATAAACTAAAATGCCTTTAAGAAAAGCAAAACTTATTAAGGGTGAATTGGTAATTAAACCCTTATTTCTTCCACTCTGTCAAATAATACACAATTAAAATAAGGGTTTCTGAGCAAGGCTGTTTCTACATTGTGAAGCGTGAAGCCAAATAGCTTTAAAACTATCAAGTTGTCAAGTGAAAATAGTGAAATATATGTGTAATAAATCTAACTAACAATATTTTGAGACAAAAAAAAGGCATAACGTTGCTTCAGAGAAATCCCATAAAAAAAACTTAGCTAAACTGTATCCTTAAACATGATTTGGATTTTATTTATATGCAAAGGTAACCTTCAAAACCTCACACAGTGACTCAGACACCAACTCATTAAAGCAGTGCTTGACATTCACAGCTGGGCTAGGAGTACTGGTTCTTATCGGCTTCATATCAACTCTTTTTAGGTCTGAGTGTCTTCAACATGAACAATCTTTAAATGTACCTACTCATGCCTAAGTACAAAACCAAAATGTGCGGAATTCCCTCTTCCCGTAATTCTATTTAAAAATTGATCTTTTGGCCAACCTTACCATCTCAAGTAAGTCTTTTTGAATTCTGGAAGTTTGGGTTGATGACAAGTTGTGGTCAGAGGTTTTTTTCTCCTTTCATGACCCCAAGCCATGCCTCTTATCAGCCTGACATTGACAGGGAGGAGGAAAGCAAGCATCTTAGGGAAAATCACCTGTTCTCAAAGAAACAAAAGCACCCACATCAGAAATTCTTAAACTGTGACTCTGAAAGTTTGTGTCTCCAAAGCCTTAAATGCGTATCTTGTTCATGCAGCAATGGGTCCATCAACAGAGGCTTCATGACGGCAGAGGGTTCCTAGGACAAAAAGTTGCAGAAGGAGGTCATGCCTGCAATCGTTGTCATGAAGACTTTGGATAGAACAAACAAACAACAGCAACAATCCCTTCTGCTGTTGAGTCCGACGGACATCCAGCAAGCAAGTTTTTTCTTCCCTCTATCTTGATGTGGAAAATACAGAAAGGTTAAGTCTGAGGTAGATAGATTCTGTCATGAGTTGGAAAAGTAAAAACTGAGAGGTAGGAGGAAGGACAGATAAAATCATAATGAAGGTTGACGTGATGGTTAATTGTGTGTCCACCTGACTGGGCTAAGGGATGCTCGGAGAGCTGGTAAACCATTATTTCTGGGTCTGTCTGTGAGGGTGTTTCTTACGAGATTAACATTTGAATCAGCAGACTGGGTAGAGGAGATTCACCTTCAGCAGTGTAGGGCTGGGGCGTTTCACCCAATCTGTTGAGGGCCTGAAGAGAATGAAAAGGCAGAGGAAAGGCAAGCTTGCTCTCTCTGCTTGAGCTTCTGTTTGTTCCTCTCCTACACTTGGACATCAGAGCTTCTGATTCTTATGTCTTCAGGACTCTGGGACCCACACTAGTAGCCTGCAGCCTGGGGTTGGGAATTACACCATTGGTTCTTCAGCTTATAGACGGCAGATTGTGAGACTTCTTGGGCTCCATAGACACATGAGCCAATTCCTGTAATAAATCTCCTCTTTACCTGTCTATCTATCTGTCTATCTATCTACCTACCTATCTACCTACCTATCTATCCTCTTGGTTCTGTTTCTCTTGAGAACTCTAACACAGATGGTTAACAAAATGATGTTTGGCTTCTTTCTGAGGTGGAGAGAACATTCATACCACTTATATTCAAACTATTAAGGGAATAACTTCTCTTGGTACGCGGGCCTCTCACTGTTGTGGCCTCTCCCCTTGCGGAGCACAGGCTCCGGACGCGCAGGCTCAGCGGCCATGGCTCACAGGTCCAGCCGCTCTGCGGCATGTGGGATCTTCCCAGACTGGGGCACGAACTCGTGTCCCCTGCATCGGCAGGCGGACTCTCAACCACTGCGCCACCAGGGAAGCCTAACTTCTCTTCTTTATGTTGGAGGAAGGTGCTAGAAATATTTCTTCCTGAGAAAGGGAGACAGACAATCTCTTTATGGCCTCATTTGGATTCTCCTCCTTAGATCCTTATTTCCTTATGTTGTTTTCTCCCCACGAACAATAGAGAATTTTAAATTTTGTCTTTTTAGTGGGAAAAGTAGCTTTATTCACCAATGGTTTCCTGGGGTTTTTCTCCTGACTCAGATAGACTGTGAATATGTGGGCATCTGTCTCTGAGGTCCACTTGCCTTCTGTTTCCCATGTTCTCTCTTGATTCTCGTTGCTGAAGATTTCCTGTTATGTGTCCCAATATGTGCCAACCACTGACATTTACCAAGTTCTGAGCCAACTCCTGCTCATACTGTTTCCACTGATTACCTTAAAATACCATTACATCTGTGTGTGTGCAAGGGAGGAGTTCTTTAAGATAAAATACTTGAATTATACAAACCTTTATTGGTCAAATTCCAGCACATTTCAGGACCATGCTGCATGTCATACTTTCTTAGCCTAATGATTATAGTTAAATGTATATAATTTTAATGTCACAAAATATGTTTCAAAACATGATTTTTTAATGGTTGCAGTCTATTCTATCTAATGGAAGTACTCTAAGTTATGGAACTATTTCTCTTTTGCTGAATATTTGTGTTAAGAATAATTTTCTTTATAATTAATAATATTATGATAGATGACTTGAAAACATCCTTATTCGTATTCTTTTCCTTAAGATAAAACATTAGAAGTGGAATTATTGTGTTAAATAAAAACACTTTAAAGAACATATTGTCATCTTTCTCTACCTCTAAGCAGATTAGAGGAGCTAAATTAAGGAAAGATTAGATCTATGCCATATTATGATTCAACACAAAATCAAAGTTCACCTAAGTTTTCACTGTGACAATAGTTGTCCCAATGAGCTGCCCCAAATGAAAAAAATTGAATTAAACTTTCCCAAAATACTGTCTGGTAATATACGAGGACCCAAACTTACTTTTGTACACAGATAACATGGCACGTTCTGGCAGAATCAGAAATTAAAATATCAAAAAATGAAGCCAGCACGCAAAATAAATTACACAACCCTGAAGGCCCAGTTGGTGTGAATTCTATGTATATTGTCACTAAATAAGTTTAAAATAGCAAATCGAAATGCAAACTGCTTATGGGGTTAAACTTTCCTTGTCCTTTATTTTTTTGCTTGGATGGTTTGAAAAGCAGCTGAAGTGAAACACCCAATATTTTTGGTTCCAGCTGTCAAAAAATGGGAAGTAAGTAAATTAAACCTATAATTTCAGTTCTTTCTGAGAAACTGTTTGGTATACCTAATATCTTATTAATTACTGAGAATGATAAGTAGTTATACTTAATTTCTCAAGGTTCTCGCAATTCTGATACAGCAATCTGCTGAGACTGATGTCTGGCAGGGGTATAAGAGTTGCACTTAGAGAAGTGAAACAGAAATGAGGTAAATCCAAATATAAAAACCAAAATTATTTCTCAAATTTTCTTTAATACGTCTTCTGTTGGCAGTTGACTTTGAGGTTATACTGAGAAAAAGAGAGCTATTTTCATGCTACTTTAAGTTTGAAATGTGTTCACAGAAGAGGTGTAAGATTCTGAAATACTTTGATGCTGTATCAAAGGCTTTTGACTCCATTTTAGTCTAGAATATACAGTACCTCCTGGATCTATATCAAAATGGCTTGGAGTTTCAGACTACACACTGCAGAAGAACGGTATATTGAAACATTGAAAGGAAAATTGTTAAAATGGCTATGAATAGATAAAAATTATTTGTTTTATACATTGGATACTTTTTCTTGGTGGTAAAAACCTGGCTTTGATCCAGTTGAAATGCTATGCTCGAAGAAATGAAAAGACTCTAGTTCTCTTTAAACAATATAAATCTTTTATTTTTTTATAATCTGAACTATTTTTAAAGTCAGGGGTTATATTTACTTTTATAGAAAAATCAGTCTAGCTTTTATTTAACCTTACTTATTGGATTAAAAAAGAGGCACATTTTATCTATTACACACAGGTCTAGTTGTGTGTGTGTGTGTGTGTGTGTGTGTGTGTTTGTGTGTATGTATGTGCATGTATTTTGTCACATTGACTTATTATAAGACCCAGCAGAATTGTTCAGGGAATAAAATAACATGGGACAAAACAACTGGGCTTCATAAAAATAAATCAATTAATTCAGATTATATTCAACACAGCCCTTTCATTCAAAATGTTAATTGAGCATCTTATATGCTGAGGAGGGAATTCTTCAAAAATTGTTGAACTAGATTGAAATTTCCTTCAATTTTAAAATTTTATGACATTACTCTTTTTTTATAAAACTGTCTTTTTGTGATTGTTTTAGTTTGTCTTCACATCTTGATTCTACCCTCAAAATAACACCATTTTTAAAAATCTCCTAACAAGAAAATTTCAGTGTGTGTTAGCAGTTTTAGAGTTTTTCAACTGTTAGTTTATATACTCTTCTAAAGGACTATGGGAAATAGTTACATTTCCTGTACAAAAAAAGACTGTATGGGAAGAATCTGCACAAGAAGATTGGTACAACAGTTTGTTAGCATTATCTGGATATTGAAATACATTTCTCAAACCTGACTGTGTTTCCTGATTAGATTACATTTGTAACAAAAAATACCAGAAAGTAGTATTTATTACAATAACACAATATAATAATATAATAAGAAAAACCCACAGCAACTAAACTGAGCAACAGTAGGAAATTTAATTTGTTTTTTAAAAGTTAATTTTTTTTTTTTTAACCAGTAAAATGGGTTTATTTGGGAATAGCAGAGAATTTCACTTTGGGACAAGCAAGCTATAGCAAAATCATAGGCAAATCTGGAGAAACAAAGGAGAGAAACTATCTTTTATTGAGGAAAAGGGGAAGTTGGGAGCAGCTGTTATAAACAAACAGTCCATTGGAGGAAAGAGGGAGTTTGAAGTGTAATGGCTTTTCATTGGCTGAGTTGGGACAGTCTCTCATTGGCTGGGTTGTTGCTGGGCAAAGTTAATCTTGAATGGCCAACATTTGAAGACAAACAAGCTAAATGGAAGAAGAGGGTAAATAGAGCTATTTTATTGAAATTCTAAAAGCACAAAACAAAAGTTTTGAAACTTAGATGTTATATAAAAGAGTAATTTTTATTTTAGTATTGGGGCTCTGGTTAGTGGAATAAAGATTTAGGGGGCTCCTGGAAATACATGTATATTGAATGCCTCCTGGTGGTATGAGACATGGGTAATCTGCATACCTACTTGCTTCAGAAAAACTCATTGAATTTTGGAGTAAATGTGGATTAAGGAATTTGGGGGAGTAAATCAGAGGCTTTTGACAGTGGAACTAAGACTCACAAGCAAAGGAATAGGTGGCCACTCCGACATCAGTGGAGTTGGCAGGAGGGGGGGGTTGGGTGTTACATGGGGCGACACTTGCTCTAACGAAGGAGGATATTCTCTCTATTTGTCTGTCAGACTGGAAACACCTATGCCTCTATCACTGCACTAGTGATTACTGGTGGGGATAAATGCTTTTGAGTCTTACTTCATGTTTTGTTCCATGCAGAATACATCCCAAGTTCCTTAGGAACCACTGTGGCTGTTAATAAAGAGCACAGCAGAGAACTCAAGGAAGTGGCATCCTAGGCTGCAAAAGTTGACGAGCAGGAGGAGGGTCTGGGAAGAAGAGAGATGGGACAAATGATGACAGCAGCAGAGGAAGAGGAAAGAGTGGCCATAGCTGAATGAGGTACAACCCACCTGGTCACAAAGGCCAGCAAGTATGATGGAACAGTGGGATGCCAGTGGCGAAGAAGTAGGAAACCTTTGCCCGTAAAGACCACTGTACTACGGAAACTGCTTAATCAGTCCATTCCTGCACAAGGTCAAATCACTGTAATAAACTTTATCTATCACTCTGTCTATCTACGTATCTCTCTCTCTCCTAATGTTCTGCTTGTAATTGACATACCCTTCCTTCCGTACTTTTTTTCTTGCATACTTTCTTTGTCATATCAAACTAATTCTAGCTGTCCTAAAATACTCGGTGTTCTGTCTTATCCACAGTTTGCATACACTTTGTGCCTAGATCTTTTTCCCGCTCCTTGCTGGCTAACCTTTGTCCCATTGTTTAAGGGTCAGTTGAATTGACACTTCCATAGAGTCTGTCTTAAGCTCCTTCGTTTCAGCTTTAGATCAATTCCTGCAGTCTTCTCTTTGGCTTATGTCTCTCCTTCACTAGATTGCTTAAAAACAGGGACTTCCTCTTTTACTTAAATTTCAGTACAGTATCTGGCATAATATAAACATTCCAATAACCACATATAAATTTAATTGAATTCTGTTTTATTTTCTTCTTAGGCCTAGATAAATTTAAAATATTTGATTATCCCTGATATGCAAATAATGTATCTGTGTTTTCTCTCTATTTTAATGGCCTATATATTTAATTAGTATTTGCAAACTCAAAATATTATACTGAATAGATTTTTAAAATTCATTTCTATGAGTACTTATTGACAGCACTGAATTCTTTACCTTCATGGAACTTATATTCTAATGAAGGGCTAGGAGATTCTAGTGATATATTTAAGACGCAGGTTGTTAAAAATGTAGATTCCTCTTAACGTAATTCTTACTTGGTGCAGACTGAATATGTGCTTTACTGCTTGGGGGTGAAAAAATTTAGTCTTAACCTCTATGACTTTTATTGAATTGCTTGATTCAGTACCTTCCTTGATAGTGAGAATTCTAGCATCTTCTCCTCAGGCTGGATTCTCCATGAACCCAAGGGTCTTATACAGCCCTATAATGGAACATGGGACTGTGAACTGGCTTCGACATTCAATTCCAGCCAGCGCTGCAGTCTGCCTATTGCTGCATCTACCTCTTGCTGCCACGTGGCGTCACCTTTAGAAACTGGCCCTCCACCGTCTGACAACAGTAGCCCATTCTGGTTTGATACTCCCATGGCAAGATCTCATTCTCTCTCTCTCTCTTTCTCTCTGCAAAATCAAGTATAATTCCTCTCTCTCAAGACTAAATTTAAACAAAGGAGCCCATGCTTGAATTCCTTAAATCTCAGCTCTTTTAGGTTGCATACATATCTCGTTATGCTCACCCTCTCCTCCACCACCACCAACCAAATGCCAGAGGCAGCTGCTGGCTCTCAGAGTAACATCTGGTCTCTCATAAACTCAAATTCTCTATCTTGTTTTCCATCCCCCAAAATTCAGATTCTAAGGCTTAAGAATTTAAGTCCTCAAAACCAGAATCTAATATATATTCATTCCCTGGTCAATGAGACTAGTGACAGCTGCCTCCCACCCCGGGGAAGGGTACCCTCAGTGACCCTGTGAGTCCTTATGCCAAGACTTCTGGAAGAACCTGCCTTCTCTTAATGACAGTGACAACATTATAAGGACCTCCCATGCCTGTATCTTGGAATTTCCCATAGATTTGTTTTGGAAGAGGACGTGGGTCAGTAATTCACATGGTACTTTTTTCTTTCTAGCTATTTTCACATTATACTTATTTGTTCTTCTTTCGATGAGATTCTATTATTGTGCAGTGTACTCTATCTGCTCTCTCCAAAGTTTACTTAAAAAAAAAAAGACATTTGTCCACATCCTCCCTTAAGAGAGGTTTCAGGCCACCTCATCCTTTCAAGACCTCATATTGGCCTGAGAGTCATAAAGCAAATGGTCACATTGGTCACATCCTTGTCTCCCTCTGATTACACCACACTGAACTCCTGGCACCACCATGCAGTCTGGCCTCTTGGTCACACTAACCACAAACCAAATCTCACATTTCTCTCCAGTTTGGCTTCTCTGACTGATGACACAGTTTGCATTGACACTACACACAGTCTGTAACTGTGTTTGAGGGATGGGAAAGGACTCTGGGAAAGACCAGCTTTCTGGCACAATGCCACCAGAAAATTATCCGTTTAGGAAACAAATTGACAATTTTTCTGATGCTTTCCTGTTTCTCCACTTAGAACTGATGCTTACTAGCACACTTAGGTTAAGAAACAAAAGGCCATGCTTAAAAAAACTGTTCCCTCAAATCACCACGTTTCCTGAAGAGAAGCCATTCAGTAATTCCAGCCTTCAGTGCTTTCCTGTCCATGATGCTTAAGTATTTCTTACATCCAGCTTTGGTTGAGAATATGGAGCAAACCTACTCTATCCAAAGTGGTGGAATCAGAAGTAGATGATAGGGTTTTTCCTGAAAAGAACTGATGTGAATGGAATGCACTCAGAAATGTTAAAAAAGAAGTACAAGTACATTGATTAGGACAATTTAACTATGAGAACAGACTCCAGAACAGGTCAGAGAATGAATCAGAAACGACTTTGCCTAAACTAAAATTCCACACTCAGAGACCTTACGGGACCTTGAAGGAGAAGAACTTGAACAAGCAAGCTGAGAGCCAGGAAACCACAGAGCCAAGAACGTCGTAACGGAAAACAAAACAGCCATGGAAGATCTCACGCTGGATTTACAGTTTCAGAAGGGACAATTATATGGAAAGAAGAGCTAATATTTATTGATTACTTATGATAGGACATTCCACCATCTTTAATCATCTTGACAACCTCTAAAGAACTATTATCGTTTATAATTATTTTACAAAATGAGGAGTGTTTAGCCCAGGAATGTTAAGTGATTTGCCCAAGGCTACATTGCTAGTAAAAGGCTGAAACAGAATGCGGCCTTGGATATAGGGTAATCAACTTGTTAGAGAGCCAATCTGGGATACAGCCATACCAAACAATAAAGAACATAACAATATAACATATAGTTAATAATCAGGCACATATGTGTTATTAAAATTGGTGTTATTTGAAATTATATAATGTTTCTTATTATTGGTTTTTTTATAAGTGCCATTATTGAAGCAAAGCAACAATAAGACTAGTTAACAGTGGCAACTAGTAGTAATTAATTAGTAGTAGGACTTATTAAAAATGATATGTGTGAGCAAATAACAATATTTTAATATTTTTTTATACCCGTGATACAGTAGGATATTTCTATTATTTCTATTCCCTCCACCAAAAATACTTCTCTGAACTGCCTGAAACCTTTAGGAAATCTTCTTCTCTTTAACGTGGTGGTAAATTGAATGCAGTCAAAAATAAAATGTGTGTTGACTTGCATCTCTATTCTTATCAAGCCCAGATTACCTTGATTCCTGGTATCCTTCCAATGTGATGACATCAAGCTATTAAGCCTCTCCACAAAAGCATCTGAGCATGAAATACTTAGGATTTGACTTCATAGCAGCAGAAGGTAAGTTTAGACTAACATAAAATTAATTTTTGGATCTCAAAAAATGTGCACTTTTTATCTACATCCTGTTTTGATAGACCAGCTGTTTGTCAATCAGGTCCTTTGGGTCTACAAATATATCACACAGGCTCTCTGTGTCTAAAATGGCCATCATTTTTAAATCCTGGGAGGCACATTGAATGTCATCCTAAGTTATAATTTTCTTTCTCAGGGAAAATGTTTTTTTTTTTTAAATTATTATGTAGATAATTTAAACTTGTGAAATTAAAGATGGAGTCTTAGTAAAGAAATTAAGAAAGTCCTGTTTATTTTGACTACCCTTTGCTGCTGATGTTTTTTGAGTTCTGAAGAAGTCTTTATTCTCAAAACAAGTCATTTTTTACTGCATGAGCTTAACAAAATACAGATAGTAATGAACTACTCAAGTTCAATCTGTTCATTTTTTTCTAGGCTTCTTATGCCCTCTTCACAGGTCAGCAAACAATTTTGGAAATACAGCATATAAATTTATGTTTTACTATTACCTTTTTCTGCATCCTCATCCTCAAAATGTTTCCAAATTAGATGATATTCTTCTCATCTCATATACTGAAAATAAATATTACAGCAGGCTTACATTTAAACATCTTTATATGTCAAGCAACAATGATTCCCTTCTTGAAAACATATGTCTAGGGAGGCTATCTTCTTCCATTTCTAGAAAGTCAAAATTATATTAATTGTACATTTTGAAGAAACTAACAGTGACCCCAAACTTTATGTCAACTTCAAAACCACCAGTAAGCAAATCACACCCATATTTAGCAACATTGTATACCAAGTATGCAGGAATGTGCAGATAAGATCTTTCTCTTGAATAAAAGCTTTATATACTAAATGAAAATTGTCAAATTGCATATAAGTGAGCAAAGTTTAGTTTATATTTAGACAAGATATCAATGAATATTGTTTTATGTTTTCTGTGGTTACACTAAAATCTTCACAAAAATCCAGAAAATGATTTGATTTCTTAAAACTTTATTGAGATATAACTGATATACAAAAATTACACAAATTTACACTGAAGAAACCAAAGAGGAAATCAAAAAATACCTAGAGACAAATGACAATGAAAACATGACGATCCAATACCTATGGGATGCAGCAAAAGCAGTTCTAAGAGGGAATTTTATAGCTCTACAAGCCTACCTCAAGAAACAAGAAAAATCTCAAATAAACAATCTAACCTTACACCTAAAGGAACTAGAGAAAGAAGAACAAACAAAACCCAAAGTTAGCAGAAGGAAAGAAATCATCAAGATCAGAGCAGAAATAAATGAAATAGAAACAAAAAAAAAAATAGCAAAGATCAATAAAACTAAGAGCTGGTTCTTTGAGAAGATAAATGAAATTGATAAACCATTAGCCAGACTCATCACGAAAAAGAGGGAGAGGACTCAAATCAATAAAATTAGAAATGAAAAAGGAGAAGTTACAACAGACACCACAGAAATACAAAGCATCCTAAGAGACTACTAAAAGCAACTCTATGCCAATAAAATGGACAACCTGGAAGAAATGGACAAATTCTTAGAAAGATATAAACTTCCAAGACTGAACCAGGAAGAAATAGAAAATATGAACAGACCAATCACAAATAATGAAATTGAAACTGTGATTAAAAATCTTCCAACAAACAAAAGTCCAGGACCAGATGGCTTCACAGGTGAATTCTATCAAACATTTAGAGAAGAGCTAATACCCATCCTTCTCAAACTCTTCCAAAAAATTGTGGAGGAAGAAACACTCCCAAACTCATTATATGAGACCTCCATCACCCTGATACCAAAACCAGACAAAGATACTACAAAAAAAGAAAATTACAGACCAATATCACCAATGAATATAGATGCAAAAATCCTCAACAAAATACTAGCAAACAGAATCCAACAACACATTAAAAGGATCATGCACCATGATCAAGTGGGATTTATCCCAGGGATGCAAGGATTCTTCAATATACGCAAATCAATCAATGTGATAAACCATATTAACAAATTGAAGAGTAAAAACCATATGATCATCTCAATAGATGCAGAAAAAGCTTTTGACAAAATTCAACACCCATTTATGATAAAAACTCTCCAGAAAGTGAGCATAGAGGGAACCTATCTCAACATAATAGTAAAGGCCATATACTACAAACCCACAGAGAACATCATTCTCAATGGTGAAAAACTGAAAGCATTTCCTCTAAGATCAGGAACAAGACAAGGATGTCCACTCTCACCACTATTATTCAACAAAGTTTTGGAAGTCCTAGCCACGGCAATCAGAGAAGAAAAAGGAATAATAGGAATACAAATTGGAAAAGAAGAAGTGAAACTGTCACTGTTTGCAGGTGACATGATACTATACATAGAGAATCCTAAAGATGCCACCAGAAAACTACTGGAGCTAATCAATGAATTTGGTAAAGTTGCAGGATACAAAATTAATGCACAGAAATTTCTTGCATTCCTATACACTAATGATAAAAAATCTAAAAGAGAAATTAAGGAAACACTCCCATTTACCATTGCAACAAAAAGAACAAAATACCTAGGAATAAACCTACCTAGGGAGACAAAAGACCTGTATGCAGAAAACTATAAGACACTGATGAAAGAAAGTAAAGATGACACCAACAGATGGAGAGATATACCATGTTCTTGGATTGGAAGAATCAATATTGTGAAAATGACTATACTATCCAAAGCAATCTACAGATTCAATGCAACCCCTATCAAATTACTAATGGCATTTTTTACAGAACTAGAACAAAAAATCTTAAAATTTGTATGGAGACACAGAAGACCCCAAATAGCCAAAGCAGTCTTGAGGGAAAAAAAGGGAGCTGGAGGAATCAGACTCCCTTACTTCAGACTATACTACAAAGCTACAGTAATCAAGACAATATGGTACTGGCACAAAAACAGAAACATAGATCAATGGAATAAGATAGAAAGCCCAGAGGTAAACCCACACACCTATGGTCAACTAATCTATGACAAAGGAGGCAAGGATATACAATGGAGAAAAGACAGTCTCTTCAATAAGTGGTGCTGGGAAAACTGGACAGCTACATGTAAAAGAATGAAATTAGAACACTCCCTAACACCATACACAAAAATAAACTCAAAATCGATTAGAGACCTAAATATAAGACCAGACACTATAAAACTCTTAGAGGAAAACATAGGAAGAACACTCTTTGACATAAATCACAGCAAGATCTTTTTTGATCCACCTCCTAGAGTAATGGAAATAAAAACAAAAATAAACAAATGGGACCTAATTAAACTTCAAAGCTTTTGCACAGCAAGGGAAACCATAAACAAGATGAAAAGACAACCCTCAGAATGGGAGAAAATATTTGTAAGTGAATCAACGGACAAAAGATTAATCTCCAAAATATATAAACAGTTCATGCAGCTCAATGTTAACAAAACAAACAACCCAATCCAAATATGGGCAGAAGACCTAAATAGACATTTCTCCAAAGAAGACTTACAGATGGCCAAGAAGCATATGAAAAGCTGCTCAACATCACTAATTATTAGAGAAATGCAAATCAAAACTACAATGAGGTATCACCTCACACCAGTTAGAATGGGCGTCATTAGAAAATCTACAAACAACAAATGCTGGAGAGGGTGTGGAGAAAAGGGAACCCTCTTGCACTGTCGGTGGGAATGTAAATTGATACAGCCACTATGGAGAACAGTATGGAGGTTCCTTAAAAAACTAAAAATAAAATTACCATATGAGCCAGCAATCCCACTACTGGGCATATACCCAGAGAAAACCATAATTCAAAAAGACACATGCACCCCAATGTTCCTTGCAGCACTATTTACAATAGGCAGGTCATGGAAGCAACCTAAATGCCCATTGACAGACGGATGGATAAAGAAGTCGTGTTACATATATACAATGGAATATTACTCAGCCATATAAAGGAACATAATTGGGTCATTTGTAGAGACATGGATGAATCTAGAGACTGTCATACAGAGTGAAGTAAGTCAGAAAGAGAAAAACAAATATCGTATATTAACGCATATATGTGGAACCTAGAAAAATGGTACAGAAGAGCTGGTTTGCAGGGCAGAAATAGAGACAGATGCAGAGGACAAACGTATGGACACCAAGAAGGGTGAGCGGCTGGGGGGTGGGGTGGTAAAAAAAATTCTTTTTTACACTTCAAAAAGTTAAACATAGTCCAGAATAGGAAAATCTACAGAGACAGAGAGTAAATTAGTGGTTGCCAGAGGCTAGGGGAAGGGGAAGATGGGGAATGACTGCTAGTGGGTACAGGGTTTCTTTCTGGCACAATGAAAATATTCTGGAATTAGACAGTCGTAATGATTGCACAGCTTTGTGAATGTACTATAAACCACCAAATTGTACACTTTAAATGTGAATTTTATGGTATGTGAATTACATCTCAATAAACTCATTATTTTGGGAAAAAAAAAGTACTATATCAGACTTCCCTGGTGGCGCAGTGGTTAAGAATCTGCCTGCCAACGCAGGGGACATAGGTTCGAGCCCTGGTCCGGGAAGATTCCACATGCCATGGAGCAGCTAAGCCTGTGCGCCATAACTACTGAGCCTGCATGCCACAACTACTGAAGCCCACTCACCTAGAGCCGGTGCTCCACAACAAGCGCAACAAGAGAAGCCACCGCAATGAGAAACCTGCGCACCGCAACAAAGAGTAGCCCCCACTTGCTGCAACTAGAGAAAGCCCGCGCGCAGCAACGAAGACCCAATGCAGCCAAAAATAAATAAATGAATAAATAAATAAATGTTTTTAAAAAAGCAAAAAAATACAAAAAAACCCCAAAAATAAACTAAAAAAAAGAAGTGGTTTCTCGCTGTCAGTTTTCTTGCTCCCCTCTAAAGGCATTAGCAAATTATCCCCTGTAGCCTGGCGCTGGCAGGTCAAGCAGTGACCCTGTTGGTCTCATCCTTATGTCCTCTTTGGTGACTTAGAATAGTTAATAAACACTCAGATATTTGGGGTTGGAAACAAATGGACAGATGATTTATGACCAGTTCTTCACAGCCCTATGCATTAAGTTCATCGTTTAGATACCGTTTTTCTTTTTTCTCTTTTATTTGTCTATTACTACCTATTACTTTCACTCTAGTCAAATTGGATTATCTTTATCTCCTCAGATATATCCTGTGTCTAGGGTATACTCCCTTCATGTAGGTCACTTTATTTGCTCACCCCAAGCAGCTAAATACTGTAACAGTATACAGATAATACATTGTGGTAGTTAAAACCGTGGACCCTCAAATCAGATGGGCCTGGGTTTGAAATCTTGCTTTATCCTTTACTTTATCACCTTGTTTTATTTTCTTTGATAATTTACTTAGGATTTCTAATTCTGTTTCCTTATCATCAACTGCAGGTAATAATAGGATCCCATCTGAAAAATAAATGCAACCACATATGTGAACTGTTCATATTTTGCCTTGAATATATTGAGGACCCAGTAAATGGTAGTCGTTATTACTGATGGTTGTTCTAAAGGACTTCCCATCCTAATAAGTGAGATGGCCTAAATGAGACAAACTAAACCCACAAACATCCCCATCAGGATAATAAAAATGCTTCCCAAACAGAGAGCAAGACATAGAGGGAATGGTTAATATTCTTTCTTTTTGACAATTTCTGCGTGTTCTTTACAGTACATAGAATGATGAAAGCTTGATAATTTATCAATCCATCAAAGTCTGGAAAAAACAAAAACTGGAAACCAGAAATAAATTAGCGATGACCTCCATGCATTTACGTTTTAATTTTATGATCATAACAGAGAGTTGTGTGCTAAGTAGGTAACATCATAGTTGCCTTTTTAAGACTACATGTCAAATGAAGATAAAAATGCACGTATCCCTGGTTTTGTTGTATAAAATTTTAAAGGCAATTAACCATTTACTTTAGCATCAAAATATTCTTGCCTAAGGTTTGTAAAATTGGAGTTACTTCAGAGATGTATTGGGCTTTCTTAGCCCTTTAAAATCAGTTGGATGAAACTTACTGCATTTGTTTTGAAAGGCAATTGACATTTTTGATTGTGTCCTTGGAATTCTTCAGAGGTGGCTTTAGAACCGCAGCTTGCTGTATAGAGGATTTCACTTTCTCATTCCAAAAGCTGTTGATTATCATCTCTCGCATTTTCTGTGAGAACTTATGGTCTTCTAATTGGGACTAGCCAAACACTTGCAAAAATCAAATAGGTAGCATAACAACTACATTGATTTAGAAATACGAGGAATTGCTTCAGGTTCAGTGTCTAACTGTAATGTTTAGGGACAGTGTGTTTTCAGCTTGGATTTTTGGCTGCCTTTGATTCAAATGCTGTTGGTAAATAATCTTGTCTGATTCAGTCAAGAATCAAAGTTCTCTTCACACTGGTTTCCCTGACTTGTTTGCCTGTCTCATATTGAGCCCAGGCATTATTCACAAATCTGGTATGATTCATTACTTGGGTTATAGAAAAGGCATTCACATTCCACTCTAGGGCTGTCACCGTGAAGCCCACAGAGGAAGAAAAAAAGAAAAGCCTTCCAGTAATTGGGTGGAGAAAGGTGTGGGTCTGAAGCCTTCCCTAACTCTTCTAAAAGAAATCATTTTAGTGGAATGAACTCATGTTGGGGGGTGCGGGTTGGTTCCTCATTTTTAATTTTACGGGGATTTACACCACATTCTTCCTTCTTAACAAAACAGTGGCAACAATAGGGGCATTACCTGCCAACATTAGCTGACGTAAAACAGACATGAAGAACCCCCTCCATTGTCTACCCTAAAACACCCACTCATTATACCCACTCCAGTTGTGATTAAGGATCCGATTATTCTGTGAATATCTGCCAAAGCCTGATTTGCTTTTTCCCCAACAGGATTTCAAAGGTTACTCCAAACAATGTTTCAGAGAAATTATAAAGAGACCGAGGTTTTCCTAATGAGAATCTGATCTCTGTGACTTGCTTTTATTAGAGCGTTCTTATACGCAAGCTTCTGTTGGTTCACCCCTCAATAGTTAACCTCTGAAGTCAGCACTGGACATCTGGCTTCTATGTAACTAACACCAATTTGTGGCCGGCAAAATATGATTTCAAAGGCCAGTTACTTTAAGAAAAACAAGCTATTTTTTAAGCTGAAAAAGAGCACCGCAAACCATAATCGGATGTGCAGCATTTTTCCTGCACTTAAAATATAAATGTACCGTTTTATAGCTAATTCATCTTTCAAAGAACAAGGAATCATAGCAGATGATGGCTATTGTGTTTTGATTATATTTAGTTGGGAGGATTTGAAGCTTTGGAAACAAAGACTTCCTTTCGTAAGCACAATAAAATCACATCTTTTATTCACCCGTTCAACAATCATTTATTGTTTTTGCTTTATTCGTGCGCAATCATGTTGTCAACAGTTTTGTACATAATTATGAAATAAAAATGAGAAGACAAACCGGTATAAGAATCTTCTTAACAAATTCTACTTAGAGATCAATTAACTTTTATGAACAACAGTAGCTCTGTCCTTTACAACATGACCCCTGGGGAGGCAAGGGTTAAAGTAGATTAAAGAGGGATGTTAGCCCTAAGGCAAATTTTTTGGAAAGCCCCCAAATTTGGATGTTTCAGAAATTGCTTCAGGCAATTTTCCTACCTCTGGTACTAGAATGGGATGAATCAGAGTAAAAATAATTCATAGGATCTGTCTTCTCAATATACCTCAACAAGATTTTCTTGAACACAATGTTCATTCTCTTCTTTTTACTTGTTTTTTTGCGTTACTCTACCTGGAATATGTTTTCTTCAGTTCTTCCCAACTAATCCAAAAATGGTATCATTTTTGTGACACCAGCTAATGTTCTAGCTTCTACTTAAATTCTAACCAGATTGCTTCGCTTCTCAGGTTTGGCCACCTCTGATAGTAGCATTGAAACTATTGTTCTCTTTGTCTTGTCTACCAAGCAAGAGAGTAAATTCCTTGGGTTCCTGACATGAGACTGTGAAGTGTTTATTTCATATCCCTATCTTCTCTGTCTCCCACTGCAGGCATGGTGAATGTGTTATAGAAATAACAGTTGGAGGACACTTAATGATCATCTTGTTTAATGCTAAAATTTTCCCAGTAAAAGGTTGTTGAACACCCTGGAGACATAGATTTTATGACTCACCGAGGCAATCCATCGCATTGTTGTACAGCACTAACTGTTGCGAAGTTCTTCCTATTCAGAGCCTAACTGTCTTGCATGTTGTACTGAATGAAGCATCATTGACCAATAATTTTAAAAGTTGTGTTCCTACGGCAGTACAAGCAGACAACACATCTGCCTCTCTGCTGAACCCAGGTATTGATTCATTTAACTGGAGGCACAGCAAACCAAGATGTGCTCTCTGGACTTTGATAAATATGAAATTAGATGCATTTTAGCACATAAGTGCTGTTTTGTTCGTGGTGCTTGTTTTTTGCTGTTGCTGTCCAAAGAGATCTTTTTAGCAAATGGAAATGAAAAGCACAAGAAATACAGAGAGAGGAGCTTCCTGCCCCAGATGAAATTGAAAAGTATAACCTATGAAGCCCTTTCAGGTACTGCAAGGAAGAAAAGCATTAAAGACAGGACAGAAATCCTGAGAACAATATTTTGTTGCAGTGATGAGGTTTTGTAAACTTATTGAAAAAAATAAAAAAAGGCCATGAATCAATCAGTCTCCTTCCTTGGTTTTTGTTTATGGTTTTTTTTTTTGCAGTACGCGGGCCTCTCACTGTTGTGGCCTCTCCCGTTGCGGAGCACAGGATCCGGACGCGCAGGCTCAGCGGCCATGGCTCACGGGCCCAGCCGCTCCGTGGCATGTGGGATCTTCCCGGACCGGGGCACGAACCCGCGTCCCCTGCATCGGCAGGCGGACTCTCAACCACTGCGCCACCAGGGAAGCCCCTTTCCCTCATTTTTAATCACTTGCAATACTGACACTGAATAATAAAATCATTAGGGCCTTTTATGGTTCTATTTTTCACTCAATCTTAATTTGTATTTTTGCCAGCATAAAAGGGCCAGTCGTTAGTATGGCAAAAGATTGCTTTTTGATTAAGCTCAAAGAAAGGCTAAAAGCAAATAACGCAGTGGCATTTTTTTTGGTCTGTTCTCTTTAAACAATAAAGTAGTGAAATACAGTGAAACATTGAAATAATGAAGATAAGTTTTCTATGGTGTGAAATTTTTGATAGTTGCTAGTTTACTGTAAAGTTCCAGATATACTTTCCAAATACAAATCCTTAAATCATGCTATCTCTTCTTTAAGACCAAAAAGAAAAAAAAAAAAAAGC
This sequence comes from Pseudorca crassidens, assembly GCF_039906515.1. Classification (NCBI taxonomy): domain Eukaryota; kingdom Metazoa; phylum Chordata; class Mammalia; order Artiodactyla; family Delphinidae; genus Pseudorca; species Pseudorca crassidens. Next base: position 71,462,299 of record NC_090312.1, read on the forward strand.
CAAACTAAAAGGAAAAAAAAATCCTGCAAATATTTGTTTAGTTCTTCAGCACACATGTACCAAGTACAGGTTCTTTGCAAAGCTAGAGTATATATCATCTACTGTGAGAAATTTCCTTACACAAAGTACTAGGGGGGAAGACAAGAAACTAAACAGCTAGAAGAGTGTAACATAAATGCTAATGGAAGGTCATAGAAAATATTGTGGGAAATCTCAGGACAAATGGCTAATGCTCAGGTGGAAATAACACATAAAGTTAAATATCACAACAGGGGTTTAGAGACTACTGTACTTAAAAAAATGTTAATTCATGATTGATAATCTTACAGCATTTCAAACCACAGATGTAGCATTACATTTCTTTAAGAGAAATCATGATTTTCTTTCTTTTAGGTGAAAAGTCGCTAAGTAGGAGCAAACAATAAGAAGCTGAAATGCTGCAGGCTTGAATGCGGAACCATTGCTTGAATGCGGAACCATTGGTTGGTAATTCGTGGCAAGGCGCTAGTACCTGAAACTCTGTCCCGCTGCTTCCTTCAAAGAAGGCTACACATTGAAACTGTGAACCATGTTGCCTTCCTGACCAGCCTGGGCTTGTGGCAGCATCACTCCCATCACTTAATTCTGCTCACAGAGGAGGCTATTATAGCCATTAATAGCTATAATGGCTATTAGGTAACTTAACAAGAGGGTGCATGAGTTGGTCACGAGATGGATGTCCGTGACAAGTGATTCCTTGCTGGTACTTTCTATTAAATCTAGACTTCCTGTTACTCAGTGATCAACAGCACAAGACCTCAAATAATAAATAATTTGCCCAGGCTTCCATATCATTGCAAAAAATAAAAAAATCTAGTTTATACTTACTATTAGAAAAAAACAAAGGATTGTATATACATAAAATATGAACAGACTGCTATGAAAAAGAGTAATTGTCAACTGCGAAATATTTCTTAGGTATTAAAATATGATAGCCAAAATTTAATAGGAGGGCTGAATTATAGCAGTCTATGGTTGAAGACATATATATATATATATATATATATATATATATATATATACACACACAGTTATTTTCAATCCTTGAGAAGATAAAAGGAATAAAACAAATTGACCAATCAATATGTTGATTCACTACCTAGTACTAACAAATCAATTTGTTCCTATCACTACCCAAAGGAAAATGAAAGCTGTGCATAGTAAATAGAAAACATACAGAGAAATGGCAGACAAGAGCCAAACGTATCAGTAAACATAATAAATTGAATGAGTTAAATCTTCACATAAAAAGGCACAGTTTTAAAAATCCAATGTAAAAAAATCAGCTACCATTTTTTTATTACTAGATACACATCACAGAAAAAGTACCCAAAAAAGAATGGACAAAAATAAGCTATATTAATACCTGGAGTGGTGATAGTAATAACTAATTAAATATAATTCTAAGTGAAAAAGCATTCAATTGGACTAAGTGTGATAACTTACAGTATTAAAAGATGGAATTTGTCAAGAAGATCTAGCAGCCATGTGTCTTTATGCTCTGAATGATGTGGCATTAAAACTTATAAAGAAAAATTGTGAGATGGAAGAAGAAAGTCGTAAAATCACAGTATAGTGGTTTATAATATAACTCTAATGATGCCCTCATTACTGATAAATCCAGATGGAATCATTTTTCTCTTGACTAAAGAACACTCTTCAGTATTTCCTTTCCAGTGGATTTGTGGTAATGAATTCTCTGTTTTGGTTTGTCTAAAAATATTTTTATTTCACTTTCATTTTTGAGGTACAGTTTCACAGGCTATAAAATTCTCAGTTGCAAGTTATTTTCTTTCAGCACTTTGAAGATACTGTTTTCTTATCCTCCAATTTCTATTTTTTCGATTTTCAGCTGTTTATATTATTGTTCCTCCTTTGCGAATACTGTGCTGTCCATCTCAGGCTGCTGTCAGGTTTTTTCTTGTCTCCTGTTTTCACTTTTGTGTACTCCATTATGATTTGGTGTGCTATTGTTCCTCATTAAACAAAAAAAGTCTTGTTAGAATATGTATTTTAAGCTCAGAGTTGATTTCCCCATTGGTAATGGGAATTCTCATCCTCATCACTAAATGTTTCTTGTACTCCATTCCTGCTCTCCTTCTAGAACTGCAGCTGTAAATATTGTTAGATCCTTTATAATATATCCTGTTTCTCTCATATGCACTTTTCCTTTGGTCCTTTATTTTCTTTGGTGAACTTTAGTCTCAATGATTTACTGTAATCTATTTTTTCAGTTTACTCACACTCTTTCTTTTCCTAGGTTAATTAATGGTTTTGGCATTTTATTTTTTCCCCAGTTTTTCTGAGATATAATTGATATATAACATGATATTATTTAAGGTGTACAACCCAATGATTTGATACATGTATATATTGCGAATTGATCACCACCATAACTTAAGTTAACATTCATTGCCCCACATAGTTACATTTTTTTCTTTGATGAGAACTTTTAAGGTATACTCTCTTAGCAACTTTCAAATAAACAATACAGCACTGTAAAGTGTAGTCAGCATGCTGTACATTACATCCAGAACTTACTTATAAGTGGAAGCTTGTACCTTTTGACCAGCTTCACCATTTACCGCACCCCTTACTCCCCACCTCTGGTGACCACCAATCTGTGCTCTGTTTTTGAGTTCCACCTTTTTAGATTTCACATAAAAGTAAGATCCTACAGTATTTGTTTTTCTGTCTTGTTTCACTGAGCATAATGCCCTCAAGCTTTACCCATGTTGTAGCAAAAGTCAGGATTTCCTTCTTTCTCATGATCAAATAGTATTCCATTATTTATGTGTATATATATATGAATGGATAAAGAAAATGTGGTGTGTATATATGTCTGTTGATGAACAATTAGGTTGTTTCCACATTTTGGATATTGTAAATAATGCTGCAGTGAACATGGGGGTACAGATTTCTCTACAGATAGTGATTTCATTTCCTTTGGATATATTCCCAGAAGTGGATTTGCCAACTCATATGGTAGTTCTATTTTTAATTTTTTGAGGAACCACCATACGGTTTTTTATAGTGGCTGTACCAATTCACATTCCCATGAACAGTGCACAGGGGTTCCCTTTTCTCTGCATCCTTGAAAACTCCTGCTATCACTCATCTTTTTGATGACAGTTCATTCTAAAAGGTGTGAGGTGATATCTCACTGTGGTTTTGATTTACATTTCCCTGATGATTAGTGATGTAGAGCACATTTTCATGTACCTGTTGTCATTTTGTATGTCTTCTTTGGAAAAATGTCTATTCAGTTCCTCTGCCCATTTGAAACTGGTTTGTTTGGAGGTCTTTTGCTATTGAGTTGTGTGAGTTCTATATGTATTTTGGATATTAATCCCCTTATCCAACATGTAATTTGCAAATATTTTCTCCCATTCCATAGATTGTCTTTTCATTTTGTTGATGTTTCCTTTGCTGTGCGGAAGCTTTTTAGTTTGAAGTAGTCCCACTGGTGTACTTTTGCTTTTGATGTCTTTGCTTTTGGTGTCAAATCCAAAAAATCATGGACAAGACCAATGTCAAGGAGTTTAACCCCTATATTTTCTTCTAGGAGTTTTATGGTTTCAGGTCTTACATTTTCATCTTTAGTCCATTTTATGTTGATTTTTGTGTGTGATGTAAGGGGTCTAGTTTCTTCTTTCAAATGTGACTATACAGTTTTCACAACACCATTTATCAAAGAAACTCTCCTTTCATTGATCTATGTGTCTGTTTTTATGCCAATACCATTTTGATTACTATAGCTTTGTAATATAGTTTAAAATCAGAACATATGATGCCTCTAGCTTTGTTCTTCTTTCTCAAGATTGTACTTGAGGTCTTTTGGGGTTTCATACAAATTTTAGGATTGTTCTATTTCTGTGAGAAATACTATTGGAATTTTAATGGGGATTGCATTGAATCTGAGATTGCTTTGAGTGGTATGGGTATTTTAACAGTATTAATTTTTCTAATCCATGAACATGGAATATCTTTCCATTTATTTGTTATTTGTGTTTTCTTCATTTTCTTTTATTGATATCTTATAGTTTTTACTATGCAAATATTTCACCTCCTTGGTTAAATTTATTCCTAAGTATTTTACTCTTTTTTGATGTAATTGTAAGTGGGATTATTTTTAAATTTCTCTTTCTGATACTTCATTGTTGGTGTACAGAATTTTTGTATGTTGATTTTGGATCCTGCAACCTTACTGAATTTATTAATTAGTTCTAATAGTTTTTGCTGGAATTTTAAAGATTTTTCTATATATGATATCATGTCATCTGCAGAGAGAAACAGTTTTACTTCTTTCTTTCTGATTTGGATGCCATTTATTTCTTTTCTTGTGTAATTGCTCTGGCTAGCACTTCCAGTACAGTGTTGAATAAAAGTGCTTAGAATGGAGATCCTTGTCTTGTTCCTGAGTATAATGTTTGCTGTGGGCTTGTCATATATGGCCTTTATTATGTTGAGGTACATTCCCTCTATACTCACTTTGTTGAGTTTTTATCATGAAAAGATGTTGAATTTTGTCAAATGCTTTTTCTACTTCTACTGAGATAATCATATGAATTTTATTTTTCATTTTGTTAATATGGTGTATCATATATACACCATATTAAAAATATATACAAATCAATTAGATTTCCTGGACCCTTAGCTATACATATGTTACTGTAATAATTTAAAAATTGTTTTTTAAAATACCTGTATATTTAATCTGCTCTATGTAAGGAAAATAATTTTGCCTAACTTTCTTTATTTCCTCTATCCTTTTATATTTCTACCTTCCCATATATGCTAATTTAACTTGATGTTTACACTTTGATGAAGAGGAAGACAATGATAAGGATAACATTTTTCCCTAATTAATTTTTTGTGGATAGTTTTATTTTCAAATTTATATTCAAATTTATGTTTGAATTCTTTACTCATTATTCCAATAACTCTATATGTTTCTTTGCTCTCAATTGTAGCAATCAGCCATTTCATATTATTTTTCCCTACTTCTGAGTGTTTACTTGGATTAATCTTTTAATTAGCTGGAGTACACTTTGCATATATTTTTTTAAAAGGAAGTTTAAATGTGTTTTATATTTCTAAGCACTTGTGTCACTGAGATTTTTCCACATGAGTAATAACCTCTGAATTCAGGACTCTTGGATTATAAGAGGTTTCTCTTCAAATCTCTGTGAACAATGTTTCCTTTTTGTCTGGCATCTATTGATAATTCCAGGAAGAGTCCATTTGTTACCCTCATAATTATTTTTTTGCTGAAACATTGTAGAATAATTTTTAAGCTCAAAAACAGTTTTTAAACATATTTCTGATTTTTTTTTCATTTTCTCTTCATTATGAACAGAATTGCTTTTATATTTAATTTTTGATCTCCTGTTCTCTATTATTTTTCCATTTAAGTTTAGTCCCAAAATGGATTAAAGAGACATACAATATGGAAGTGTTGATGGAAGCAAGAGACTTATCATCATCTTCAAAAAATTCTTGAAGTTTATGTGCAGCAAGGTAGTAGACAGAGGCATGTATTGCATGGTTTGTACTTGGTACAGTTCCTGATTTTTCAGAGCTAGACAAGTATTCAAAATACTTTAATTTTTCTTACTAATTTGTACTTGACCAGGGTGCTTTTATTATTTTAGATCACAAATTTATTTCTTAGTTTATTTGCACTGATGGTAGAGAATAATTCCTTTGAGATTCTGATCAATTATAACCTTGCTTCTGTTTTTTGAAACTACTGCTAATTTGTGTCCTCTTGAATGTTATATAATTTAAACAGAAGTGAAAGAAATATCACCATTTAAACCTGAAGTATCCTAATTGTTTTTTCCTTATAAACTTACAATTAAAAATTATTACTAAAGGAGGAAATATGTATAAAATAATACAAAATATGGATATGAAAATAAAATAAAAAGATTCTTGATGCCCAGAAAAGAATAATGTTAAAATATTGTGGTAGACTCTTCCAGATAATTTCCCTTAAAAATATGTACACATACTGGAGAGAAAGAAAAAATGCTGATTTAATAAGTAGAGGTAGAATTGTTCCTAAGTAAAGGACACACTGTCTTGTAAAACATGAGGATGGCTGGTTTTAATTATGGAAGATCGTCTTCATGGAAGATGAAGAGGGTAGGTTAGGACTAAGACAAAGAAGACCAAATATAGAATCCTTACCTCCCTTTATGCCCCCTTACTGACCCCTGTTTATAATATAATATTCTTGAATATCTCCTCTACATATATTTAGAATCACATTAGTGGTATAATTTCAAAACCATCAAACATTTTAGAAAACTCAAAAGAAGGAAAGTCTATTTTATTTACTCATTTTTTAAAATACTGTATTCTTCTTTACTGATGTTCCAAAGTTCCTTCTTTTATTGTTTCTTTTCTGTTTAGAGAACTTCCTTTAGCTCTATTTTTGGGACAAGTCTGCAAGCAACAAATTATCTTAGTTTTCCTTCTACTGAGAATGTCTTGATTTCCCTTTCATTCTTTTATTTTAAAATTTTTATTGGAGTATAGTTGCTTTACAGTGTTGTGTTAGTTCCTACTGTACAGCAAAGTGAATCAGCTATACGTATACACATATCCCCTCTTTTTGGATTTCCTTCACATTTAGGTCACCACAGAGCATTGAGTAGAGTTCCCTGTGCTATACAGTATGTTCTCATTAGTTATCTGTTTCATACATAGTATCAATAGCATATATGTGTCCATCTCAATCTGGGTTGACAATTTTTTCTTTCAGCCTGGCTTCTGCAGTTTCTGATGAGAAATCTGCTCTTTAGTTGTTTTTCTCCTATTGGTAGTGTCATTTTTCTATGGGTGCTTTTAAGACTTTTCCTCTCTTTAGTTTTCAGATATTTAACTATTGATGTGCCTTAGTGTGAATTTCTTTATGTTTATCCTGCTTGAGTTCCACTTACTTTAATCTGTTGGTTTATGTCTCGTCAATTTAAAATTTTTCGGACATTATTTCTTGGGGTACATTTTTAGACCCACTCTTTTTCTCTTCTCCTTCCAAGTTTCTGATGACACCTGTTCGTTTCTCTTTCCTCTGTGATGGTTCATTTGGATGATTTCTCTTCTTCTGTCTTTTAGTTTACTGATTCTTTCCTATGTCCCTCTATTCTGGAGTTGATTTCATCCACTCTGCTTTGATTTCAGTTATTGTATATTTCAGTTCTAAAATTTCTACTTGGTTCTGACATCTTCTGTATCTTTGCTGAGATTTCTATCTCTTTGCTGAGGCTTTCTGTTTTATTTTTTAATTTTAAAAAATTTGCTTCAAGCATGTTTTTAATTGCTCATTGAAGCATTTTTATCACGGTTGCTTTAAAGGATTTGTCAGATTATTCTCACATCTCTGTCATCTCAGTGTTGACATATAGTGAATGTATTCTTTTTATTCCCTTTTGAGATCTTCCTTGTTCTTGGTATGATGAGTGATTTCTGATTGAAACCTGCATAATTTCATTATATGTTCTGAGTCTTTGGATCTTATTTAAACCTTCTCTTTTCACTGGCTTTGTTTGACACTTCTCTGGAAGAGGAAAAGCTGTCTCAATACTGTCAAGTGGAGATAGAAGTTTAGATTCCCCACTTCGCCTCCGTTGACACCTGACCCGATTAGGGGAGGTTCTTCATCGCTGCCGGGCATGGATGTTTGTGTTGTCATTGACACCATGGTGGGGGTGGCCTCATTATTATTGAGAGATGGTGAAGGTCCTCACTCTTCACTAAGCCTTCTCTAACGCCATTCCACTGGGGAATGAGAAGTCACGGAAGTCCAGGCTCCCCATATGGTCTCCATTTACACTGCAAAGGGATATTGTTACTGGCTAGAGGGGATAAAAGTCCCAGGTCCCTACTTGGCACCCTCAGATACCATCCCTGCAGGGGCATGAGAGCACCACCTTCTAGCCTTGTGAGGGAGGAAGTTTACGCTCTACACCTGGTCTTTGCTGGCAGGGGTGCTGATGGAGTCACAGGTTTTACTCTGACTTTTGGCTGGAATAAGGTGGTTATGGTCTAAAAGTTTTCTGTCTTGTTAGTCTGCTCCTTTCCTGTCCTTTGTTAGAGAGAGTGATCTTTTTGGGAGCCTTTTTCTATCTTCATTTTTATCTCTGAGTTGCTGGCTTTTCAGCTCCAAGTCTGGGATGGTATGAGAGAATAAGAAAGCCCAGGAAACTCACCACCATATTATTCTCTGACTGGGCTGCCTTTGCTCCACATTTCAACTGTCTTCTTCTTCTTCCCCTTCTACTTCCTCCTCCTCCTCTTCTCCTTCTTCTTCATTTAAAAAAATTGTGTATCTGCCACTGAGCGGCTGGGCCTGTGAGCCATGGCCGCTGAGCCTGTGCGTCCGGGGCCTGTGCATCACAACGGGAGAGGCCACAACAGTGAGAGACCCGTGTACCACCAAAAAAAAAAAAAAAAAAAAAAAGATGAATAATATCCAGGGTTTGTTGTTGAACTTAGGTGGTAGAATAGGGAAATGTGTGTCTAATTCAGCTTCTCCAAAGCAGAAGTCATCCCAGGTCTGGTATGGCCTCATTCTTATTATTTAACTACTGCTTTGTGTATTTTTTTCTTCCAAAATGACACTTGGTTAAGTTGTTTTGAGGAGACTTATACATTAAGGTTATTAACTCTTTTGTCCTATATGAGCAAATATTTTCTGAAATTTTTTATTTGACTATTAATTTTATTTATGTTGTTTTTTTCAGCCACATAAATTTTAAAACATTCTATGGGAAAATGTCTGTAATAGTTATCCTTTATGAATTCTTCCATTGTTTTGAACTAATGTATTTTATGACCATTCTGCAATCCAATAAATTTTTTATGAATATTTTTTCATTTTATTATTTTAAATTTGTTTCTTTTGGTTTACGTTTTACATTTAATTCTTTAATCCATGTGGAGTTTGTGTGTGTAATACAGGTGAAGCCATCATGTAGTATTTTGTTTTATGAAAATAGTTAACAAGCTATGCCACTATCCTTATTAAATAATCTCTTCTTTCTTTAGAGCCTAGAATTAACTCTGTGTGCTCTGATTTCCATGATGTGATGTTATTTTCTGTATTTCTGATAAGGTCACCACTCCATTTAACCAGAGGCCTTAATCTCTTCTCTCTCAGTCTTGCTTTGTCTACAAAGAAGATGCCATCTCCACAGTTCATTAATTCCTAACGCCCTCCAGTCTAACTTCCTCCATGGAGCAGCTGACTATCTGGGAACGAGAAAGTCAAGACTACTATTTATTTTTCTTTTGTTAAAACAATGGCATTGCCCATTATTCTGCAAAAGAAACACTGTGTATGGGGCCCATGCTAAAGGACACTGAAATAAAATGGTGGGGGGAACATGGGTATTTAAAGAGAAGGGAGTCAAGAAAGGTCTTTCTCTAATTCTTCAAGATATGAATTATGGAAGTTTCTTGCATTTCATTTGTCTTTAACTAAAGACGACAGTTAATACAATAACTAAAAACACTCAGTTATTTTACTGAAGGGTAATTGACTTTGGAATAAAGCAAATATGATTTTGAAGCTACCTGGTTTCTGCCATGTGGAAGTTAGATGTCCAAAAGAAAGTAAATTTGCTCCTTTGAAAATTGTTTTCTTTACCAAACATATTGGTTACCAGTGGGGAGAGAGAAAGGGGGAGGGGCAAGATCAGGGGTAGGGGATTAAGAGATACAAACCACAAGGATATAGTGTACAGCACAGGGAATATAGCCAATATTTTATAATAACTTAAATGAACTATAATCTATAAAAATTTTGAATCACTCCTTATTATCTGTGAGGGTTTTAGACAAGTTATTTAATCTTACGTGTCTTAATTTTCCTCATCCATAAATAGGGCTAATGTTAGGAGTTACCTTGTAGAGCTATCATGGCTGGCACATAACATGTTCTCAGTAAAATATTAACTATCACTATTGACTTCAAGCTCTTCATCTTCCAGATGGGAAGCTGATCCAGAGGAGGAACCAAGTTGGCAGAGCAAGGACGACAGTTCTCATTTTCTCATTCTCAGCCACCCAAGATGGCCCCCGAAGAATCTCAGAGCAAATCCTTCCCGAGGAAAATGAATTCTGCTGTTACTAAGAGGGAAGAATTATCTGATCTATAAATTAACATGAACGTGAAGCATGTCTGATTTTTGAGGCATCTAGAAATCTAGAATAGACAAATCCTTGAAAAAGAGGGATTTTCTTTTTTCGCATGTCCATCTTTTCTGCTTGATACTTAAGAAAATTAAAGTGAAAACTGAACTTATGTTGATCACACAGAATACACACAAGAGCCTGAAGTATGCATTTCAAAAAGAAGAGACTTTCATGCCTCCTGCAAATACTCAATATTCTCTGCTCTTTCTGTCAACAGTATATCAGGTTCTAGATAAACAATTCCACCCAGATTTGGGGGCGGGGAAAAATACTACTTAATTTAATTTTAATCTTTTTACCAAAAGCAGTATATTATTAAATATGGTTTAGAGTTTAAACTGAGATAAACCTTGTTAATGATCAGGAGGCAAACATAATAATAATAATTTAAAAAAACACCCAAACTATGTTAGTATATTCTGTAGTTGGTTTTTTTCATTTGGAAAATAAAGACAGAGCTAGTTCTTCATGTTCAGCAAGCATACGTAGACCATTCTTTCTATCTACGCCATCATTTCTTTAAGAAAACAGAACATGCTACATGAATAGACCTTTCCATAGGGCCTCAATTTTAATTTTCCAGAGTTTGGAGAAGCAACATCCATCAGTTTCCCTCAACAGTTGAGAATAATGCTGTTTTTGTCATACACGGTGTCTATTTTGAGCTCAAATGTGCACACTGACTGTAGACTATAGGCTTGCAGACCTGTCAGCACAGTGCCCCATTACAAATTGTCCCTTTAGCAAGATGACTTCATCTTAGCAGCCTGCTCTGGTTACTACATTCTCCCAGGTTTCACCAAGTCAAACACGGTGATGGCATTTTTAAGGCTCTAGATTTTAGTGGTCTTCAAATTAAGGTAGGTGGCCAGGTGCTATTTCAGGGTTTCATCAGGCAACCTCGTGCTAAATTTGAAACTAAAAGGGGGTGCTTTTTTATGCTGGAAACATAAATATTGGCATTTATGCAAATGGCTGCTGTAACAGGAAGTGACTTCATATATCATTACCTGAAATAAGATTATAGGAGGGTCTAACTTTAATCTGAATGACTGTTAAAACCTGGGACATGTTATTCCTCAAGAAGATTGTGTTAGAATCTAAGCAACCTCTATTTGCATCTTGAGCCTTCTACTTATTGGATGCTAATAAAAACCCTGTACTTTAATTATTTCACACATTATCGGTACATTTTCTAATTTTCTGTGAAGACATAATCATGTCTGAAACAGATACATACCATGATCCGTAAACAACCATGCCTGCTCTTTAAATTGTATCCTTTGCCCAGGAATCAATTTTGCTGAAAAATGGACCATGTCCGTACATGGGCAAAGAGAGTCACATGAAAATTATGATAGGTAGAGATAAGTTAAAGAAGAAACACTTGGAGTCACAAGACTTGAAAGGAATTCCCAGCACTAGAAGAAGTGTATGGGTAAAGAAAACATTGCTTAGCTTTTTTTATTGTTCATTTCCTTCCTCTAAAATAGTAGCAGTAATAGCATCTACTCATAGGCTGGTGAGTGTTTAAATGAGACAATGCAAGCAAAGAGCTTCACAAACAACAACAAAGAATATTATCTGTCCTTCCTCTATGACAAATACTCTGCCAAGTCCTTTTTGAACCAGTTTTGTGTTTTGCAAAACAGTACCTAAGTAAAAGCATTAAATGTGCAATGTATACATACATTTATGTACATAATTTGAAATGTTCGTGACTAACTGTAACTAAAAACTAAATGATTGAATGCATAAAACTTGCTATTTTGCTTATCGTTTTCTTCTTCAGCTCAGTGATTTTAGAATTTTCAAGTTTACTTTGGTAAGTAAACTCTCCTGTCTACACTTTGTATAATTCTCTACTTTGTTCATTGAATTCAGTGAAACACATTCTGTATGGGAATTCATTCTCAGAAGCAGAACTGGCCTCAGGAAGGTCATTCATTCTTATATCCAACGCTGTCCCAGGTGGGTATACATCTGCCCAAGTTTTGGAGGTGTTTTGCAGATCATTTAGAACAATTCAAAATCAATAAAATATTAAGAATTTGAAAAGCAGACTATTAGTCATGTAAAAATAAAACTACCTTTGGTTTTCTAATAAGCTTTTGTAAATAAGTGAGAAAGAATGAAATTTTGGAGATCTCACAACTTTGCTTTGATAATTGAAAAATGCAGCAGAAGCAGTGTCTAAGTAAATTTTTTAGCTAGAAATTTTAGGACATTAAGCCCTATAGATAAGAGAACCAGGAACTCTAAATATTCGTAACATGTTGGCATTCATTTAAAGTAGGATTAATCCAGAGGAATTTATCTACACAATAAACATAAATAAATGTTCTTTGGGGTTCTGGCTATGCTTTCTATTCTAAACCTACTTGTAGGCTGAGACTGATTTCTTAATTTTATAAATACTACATAAATTTATAATCTCAAATTTTCATCTTCAGTTCAATCCTTCTCCTGTACCTTATATCTAACATCCTGTTCTACAGCTCCACTCTTTTTAAAAAATAAGTTTTCTGGATTTCATAGTTACTGTTATGGAACAGAAATCTTGCCATTTAAATCTCTTCTAGGTGGCGAAAGAGAAATGTGATCGGAAATAATTTGTTTTTTAAGTTTAAATCTAAATGAAGGCCAGCTTTCTCTTCTTTGCTTCATTAGAAAAGCACAAAATAAAGAATAACACATTATTTTGGTCTTTTTTTCCACTTTCATTGGAAATAATGTTAATTTCAAGTAGTAAATAAATCTTAGCATAATTAAATTGTGCTATGACACTAAATTTCTAGAACAATAGAGTAAAACTGACATGGAGGAGGTTGCCAATAAACAGAGAATCTCTTTTAGATTCTTATTTTTCTGAGTAATATCTATAGGTAAGCAGTGGCTACCTATGTTAGTAAATTTAATATTTAATTCATTCAACTAACATATTGTGAGAACCAATAAGGAACTATTTGTTGAATGAATAATTCAATAAACAAATGCTTTAAGTAAAATGGTAAGATGCAGAGAGGAATAGATAGCATAGCTTAAGAAAGAGCAAGGTTGTAGAGTCCTACAGTTGCTGTTTTAATCTTGATGCTGAATTTGAATCCCACCCTTTTCTTTACTCTGACCCTCTCTTCACTATTTGCTCCCTGGAAGCAGAGAATCAATGTGAAGACCCTGAAGCCCTAGGAGAGTACAGAGCCCGAGAAAATGCCTGGTTCCTTAAACGTCTGAGAGTGTAGAGTTTCCTGGTTGATCTATATTGGACTGTGAGGTAAATGAGAAGAAAACTCGCATTACATTAAACCTCTGGGATATTGGGTGGGCTAGGAACTGCATCCAGCCTATCTTGGCTAATAAAACTACCTTGAAGGGTTGAGGTTAAGAGTAAATAAAGATAATATTTAACTCACCAGCACAGAAGCCCTTTCCTTTGATACATAGAGACACTAAGAAAATCAGTGGTTGCCAGGGGTGGGATTGCAGGGAGGGACGAATGGGAGAAACACAGAGGATTTGGGGGGCAGTGAAAAAACTCTGCATAGGGCTTCCCTGGTGGCGCAGTGGTTGAGAGTCTGCCTGCTGATGCAGGGGACACAGGTTCGTGCCCCGGTCTGGGAAGATCCCACATGCCGCGGAGCGGCTGGGCCCGTGAGCCGTGGCCGCTGAGCCTGCGCGTCCGGAACCTGTGCTCCGCAATGGGAGAGGCCACAACAGTGAGAGGCCCACATACCGCAAAAAACAAAACAAAACAAAACTCTGCATAATATTATAATGATGGAAATATGTCCTTATACATTTGTCCAAGCCCATAGAATGTACAATGCCAAGAGTGAACTTTAAGGTGAACTATTGACTCAGGTTGATTATGATGTGTCAATATAGGTGTATCCTTGGTCACAAATGTACTGTTCTGCTGAGTGATGTTGACAATGGGGGAGGCTGTGTATGTGTAGGGCAGGGGGTATATGGGCAATTCTTTATACCTTCCTCTCAATTTTGTCGTGAACTAAGACTGCTCTAAAAATAATCTTTAAAAGAAAAAAATTAGGAAGGAACAAACGGGAAGATTCTTTGGTTTAAACTTGAAACTATATTTCACTTGATGGATATTTTCTTTTTTTTAACAGGAGTAAAAACTACATTTTAAGGATTACCAAGTGATATTGAAATGCTCCTGGCAACAGGGAGAAAGTAAGTGTAAAATTTTTTTAAATAATGAGAAAGAGAAATTCTTCACCAGACAGGGTAGGGGTTGGAGATAATTCTTTATGTTATAGTAGGATCTTAATACATATAAATCAGTTGATGTGCATGAAAGTCACATGTTTAAAAAAGCTTATTAATGACTAATGTAAGAAATATTTTATGGCCAGTAGTGTGTCTTACTCCTTTTTTATCTATAGAGTGTGGCAGATTCGCAACTATAACAAATAGATATTCAATAATGTTTGTTGGGCAATTGAGTAAGTGAATTACTGAGTGAAAGAATAAATTGTAGGACTATTTCTACACAAATGGAGCTTCCAGAAATTTGCATGAGAAGATACTATTTTTTTAAAATATAAAAACCATATTTTCTTCTCAAATTAAGAGGGAAATGCAACCCTATTCTTTATTGATATCTGTTAAAACTATGGTCTTTTCAGGTATTTACATAAGATCACCTTCCAGATGTGCTGTTCAGTGTCACACGGGAAACATTTATCTTCACGTGCTTCTAAATCTCTCTTATGTGATTCATACTGAATCTCAGTCCAACCACTTAAAAAAAAATAAAAACAAACATTCCCTAAGGTGCTCGAGTTCATGCAGTTTCAATACACCTTATAAATGGCCATAAACCATGTGCAGCAGGACTCTAGAATAAATAGCCCTTTTAAAAAACTGAGCTGCCAACAAAATTGAGATTCCATTTTTAAACGATTTTCTGCAAAGTAAACATTTTTCAAGCTTGATCTTTGTGTAATTTTTCACTGGCACTTTTCAAGCCAGAAACAACCTGCACATGTTCTTTTTGTAAAGAAGGGTTTAACACTCCACTGTGTCACCAAGTCCCAGGGAGCTAATTTGTTCTAAAGACAACATTACTACATCAATACAACGCAGCTTAACCTTCAACTAACCTTATTCTGTTTGCTTGCCACATTCCTACTGAGCTTCTCAGCCAAAATTTTCCCTCAGTTCTGGCTTCGCTTCTCTCTAGGTGGAAAATATGTGCATATAAACTATGCTGCCTTTGTAGATCAGAGAAAGGCAATATTCACACAGTCCAACAATCACACACACACACACACACACACAGACACACACACACACACACACACACACACACACACACACACACACACACCCCTTGTTCCCTATCTTACAAAACATTGAATCAGTTTAGGGAGGCAAAATACTTAACACAGAACTCTACCTTAAAGCAAAGTCCCCAAAGAGAAATTGTAAAAAAACAAACAGAACAAAACCAAATCCCACTGTTTAGTGTTTTGGCTTGTGTGTTCATTTCTTCTTTTCTAAGGCCTTTTGTTCTAACAGCATTTCCCACATGAGCAAATGATGGCCGTTCTTGGTGAAACTTCCATGAAACTAGTTCTTACCGTAATTTCGTCTGTTATTTCTCCCTTCGCTCTCCTTCTCTCCCACAGCCGTGATAAAGTAGAAGCACTTTCAGTGTTTCTTCATTTGTTGAATTCTCAGATTCAACTGATTTGTCTACATTTGAACATGCTAGAACTAGATTCTCCTCTGTGCTGATAAAGTGATGTTATTTTCTAATTTCCCACTGAAAAATCATGGAACACTGGTATGCTGAAACAGTTTTGAATAACTTTATTCAGACTTTATGCTAGTTAGACAAGTTGACAGGTTCTCAATTTTTTTTGCAAAAGATAAAAATTCTAGTTAGAAATTGTAGCATGAAAAAGAGAACGTTCCATATTATTTTAAAAGGATCAATTTAGTCAACTAGGTGGTTTGCTGAATATTGAGGTCGAATCTCACTGTCTCAAATGACCATATATGCCCAAGGACCTGACATTCAGCTGTCAAAAAAAAGAGAAACAATAAAGAAAATATGAGCCCAAATGAGCTTGATAACCGAAGAATCACAAAGAATACCTTACCCTCAGAATGACGGATTTCTCTACAAAATTTGTCTCAAGGCTGGACAAGAACTCATGGGCAATAGAAATCTTTTCATTGGGGAAAACTTGATATTTTTAGCATAAGATGACACTATTCTCTCACCATCATCTTAGTTTTAAAATGTCCCTAAGCCAGTGCTTTCTTAAAATTTAGTGTGCTATCGATTCCTCATGGATGTTTTGCAAACAGAGAAGCAATTGTAAAATGTCTTAAATGCACTTTTATCTGACTAGAATGGTCAATGCATGAACTACAGAATCCGATTTCTAAGGTCTTTAAGATTTTAAATAGGATTTATGTTAGGTTCGGGATAATTTACATTACTTATATTTTATTGAATCCTAATGCCTTGAGAATTGACAATGCAGATATGACCAATGCCAATGTATTTTTGGAGAAAAACAACAGACATCTGATGTTACCGGTTGAATTGTATCCTTTCAAAATTCATGTTGAAATCCTAACCGACAGTGCCTCAGAACATGACCTTATTTAGAGATAGGAACTTTATGGAATTAGATTTGAGAGAGGCCCTAATCCCATATAACTGGTGTTCTTATGAAAAGAGGAAATTTGGACAAAGACATGTACACAAGGAAAACACTATAAGATGATAAAGGCAGACATCTACAAGCCAAGGAATGCCCAAAGTTGCCAGCAAACCACGAAAATCTAGGAGAGAGGCGCGGGACAGATTGCCCCTCACCACCCTCAAAAGGAACCAATCAGATTGACACCGTGATCTTGGACGCCCAGCCTCCAGAACTGTGAAATAACGTCTCTGTTGTTTAAGTTGTAGTACTTTATTAAGGCAGCCTTAGCAAACTTATCTGTCTGATCATCTCTTTTTCTAATACTTTCCTGAATCTCAACGTCTGAATGAATTGAAGTTTACATATTTAAGTCAGTGATTTCATATACTTGTTTTACTCAAAGTTACCTGTGAAGGTTTTTCAAAACACACATGCTCAGGCAAAACCTCAAACCTACTGAATCAGAATCACTGATATGGGGGTTAGAAATCGATATTCATGAAAAGTTTCACAGGGACGTTGCTGCACATCTTGTTTTGAGAATCACCGATCTAAAGTATGACTGGATCCCACAGTTCTGGGTGCTGTTTGTTCCTTATTTTGGAGGAGAGTGCTCTGATTTTGTCAGTCATGGGAGCTTCGTGGCAGTAACTTCAACCTTGGCTACACATTGGATTTGTCTGGGGGAGCTTTTAAAAACCACAATTGCAGGCTGTACCAGGATCAAATAAAAAAGAATCTCTGGGGTGAGATCCAGACATGGGTATTTTTTAAAATTCCATGTGGTTGCAATGTGTACTCAGAACTGAGAACCTCGGTTTTAAGGTTAAGAAGTAAAAGTTGTGGGCAATGACGAATCAGTTAATTAACATTGCAGAAGATCAGATAACTCTCTGTAACCCGAATAAATCAAGTAGCACCTCAAAACGTACTGAGCCGATCCTTTCTTCCTTTGTTCTCCATTTCTCCCCTTTTCTGTATCCTCTCTTGATTTCTTTCTCTCCACTCTCCTTTATCTTTCTTGGTCATTCAATGCTTTCCCTTTCCTTCTCATTCCATCTCATCTCTTCTCCAACACTAACTTGAAAAAAACATGAAACTGAAGATGGACACACGCATCATATTTTTGAGTCAAACTTTATTATCCCTGATCATCTTTTGGAGAGTGTTTGAGCCGAAATATTTTCTATTTCTTTAAGAAATAACAGCATGTTCCAATTCACATGGGCTTGACATGTACACACTGCTATATTTAAAGTAGATAACCAACAAGGACCTACTGTATAGCACAGAGAACTCTGCTCAATATTCTGTAACAACCTAGTTGGGAGAAGAATTTGAAAAAGAATAGAGACGTGTATATGTATGACTGAATCACTTTGCTGTACACCTGAAACTAACACAACATTGTTAATCAGCTATACTCCAATGTAAAATAAAAAGTTAAAAAAATTATAGATCATAGACATACTTGAAAAATTGTATTAGCCACTAGAGTTGTCTTGTTTTTTATTTCCAAGACAGTATGCTGAACCATGGCTTGACCTGTAGTTTTATGGTGACTAAAACTGTTGATAGCACAAAAAAAACGAAAGAAAAAAGAGATAAGTAACAGCATGTTCCAATTCACATGTTTTCTTAAGTATACACACCTCTCACTCCCCACCTGTCCTTGAATGAATGACTGTGGATACTCTATAGCCTCAGGATATTTCAGAAAGTTGTTCGGTTAAACATCAGGCTTCTGGCATTAAAGCGCTCAGGAGCATCTTGGAGATGACAATGTTTTTCCATACCTAGGTCTAGTTCCCTGGTGCAGCTCTGAAGAACTTAGAAGACTTCATGGGGAACATGACAGCAGCTGCTAGAAGGCAGCAGGAAAGTACCATACATTGCACTCAGAAGAAGGCGTTGAGAGGGTAGCAATGAGTTGTCTCACCACTGATGAAAGTTTGAATGGTGCCAAGAGTTAGGAACTGCCAACAAAACTTAAGACTGTGAACAGTGGATAAACTTATTTGGGGTTGAGTTTAATTCCCTGGCATTCTTTTCTAGGAAAACTTGAGTCTTCAGTTCCTCGGGACTGATGGCTTCATGCTCTTTCTCTTGTACTATCATTTTGTAAAAGAAAAAGATCTGTTTTATCGGACCAATACTTAGGTCCTAGCTGGCTCACAGAAATAACTCATCAGTCATTCTGGAGAATGTACTGCAGGCATAGTAAGACATCAAATCTATTCCCCCAAAAGCAAACCTGTATTAATGGTAGATGAGACCAAGCAGAGAATAAGTTATCTGCCACCCATTCTAAACTTTTCTCTTTTAATTTTTCTTTCTTTTTTTTTTTTTTGGTTGGATGCCTTTTCCCACTTTCTCCTCTTTTTCTTCCATTGTCCTCACAATTGTAGTAAAGAATATAGTTTTAAAAAGTCTCCTGTTCCATGGATCTGTGTGCACAAACAAAATCAAATTTCATTATAAAGTGTGTTTCAAAAGTTGGCCATTTAGAAGTACCTAGTAGAACATAGGACTGGGAAACAGTGGCCCAGATGATACCCACATAATTAGTTAACAACATTTTTTAAAAATTCACCAAGTAACTAGGTTTTCATCCAAATGACTTTGGTGGTTTTTTGGGGATAGTCATGGTTTATCTTGCAGGAAAAATGCTCGTTTGCTTGGTCAAAGTTTTGGATGTTTTTTTCTTTCTGCTTCGTGATAAGTACTGTAGCTGTCTATTCTGAAGCTCTGTGATTAAAAAGGAAACACAAAGCTGTCATTTGGAAAACAAAACAGTTAACAATTCAGGCAACTTTAAATGACAACATGATTTTTGATACAAAGGACTATGTAAAGCCACAACGAACCACCTTCTGTCTCGCTTGCTTCTCCCAACATACAGATATGTAGACACCAATCTTATTAAGCTCAGCGAGTGTACTAGTGTCTCAGGTTGGCTGTAACAAAGTGCTAGAAATTAAGTGGCTTAAAACAATGGAAACATTATCTCACAGTTTGGGCGGATAGAAGTCTGAAATCAAGGTGTCAACAGGGTTGGTTCCTTCGGAGGGCTGGGAGGGAGAATCTGTTCCACGTCTCTTCCCAGCTCCTGGTGTCCCTCTTCTTGTAGAAGCGTCTCTCCAATCTCTGTCTTCATCCTCCACATGATACTCTCCCTGTGTTTCTCTGTATCCAAATTTCCCTCTTCTTAGGACACCAGCCATCTTGGATTAGAGCCCAACCTAATGGCCTGATCTTAACTTGAATACATCTTCAAAGACTCTTTTTTCCAAATAAGGTCACATTTAAACAGGTACCAGGGAAGGACTTTATCGTGTTTTTGAGGGTCACAATTCAACCCATAATCATGGCTTATAGGAACATTTGCATATGTCCTTATACAACAGCTGGATTTCAATGTTAGAAAAACAAAGTTTGGGGCAAAGAAAACTTAAGTATGCATCCAGAATAAGGTGTGTGGACAAACTATTTCTGCCAATTTAAAAATTACTGAGTGTTATTTTGGTCCTAATTCTAGTTCTCACTTTCTGTGACTTCTCTCTTTATTATTTATTCTTACAGTGGTGAAGTTCATGTGTTGGTTTGGTTTTTGTTTTAGTTTTTAACCTTTAATTTTGGAATATTTTAACATATACAAAAGTAGAGAAGATGATGTAATAAAAGTACATGTTTCTATCCTCCAGCTGAAACAACTTTAACATATGTCTAATCCTGTCACTTTCACACCTCTTACCCACTTTCCACACCCTTCCATATTATTTTGAAGCAAATCCTAGACATGATGAAATGATATATTTTATCCATAATATTCCAAAATGTGTCTCTGAACATTAAATATAACCACAATGCCCTTATCTTGTCTACAAATCTAACAATCCATTAATATTATTAAATACTCAATGCCCAAATTTTCTTACACCTTTTCATTAGTTTACTTAAATCAGCATAAAATGTACTTAATGTATTGTAATTAGTTGATATTTCTATGAAATCTCTTTTAATCTTTTTCATTTCCTCTATTTTATACAAATTTCAAAAGGTCATTTGTATGGTAGTGCTGTCCTAGTCAATGTACTGGTCTACATAAAATAAGGAGATTGCCCCAGAATGACAATTACATACAACTTCCTTCAGCTGAACTACAGAGTGTGCTTAGTGATGTAATTAACTTACATTCTGACACAAGCTCCTTATCTCATCATGGACAAGTACAAACAGTTCCCAGAACTTTAGGGGCTCTAGGGACCACATTTTGAGAAGCACCATTGTCAGGGTGCTATTCACTGCATCCCCAAAATGTCAGTTAAGATGCTCTTTTGCCTCCTCTCTATATATTTTTTGAATTGACAGGTTGGTAGCCCATCTAATGTCTTGATCAGACTCAGAATTAATTTTTTGCAAGACGGCTTCCTAGGTAGTGTTGTATACTTCCACCAGCAGACATGAGTGTCTGGTTATCTCATCTTTTGTGGTGTTTATTGCCATTTAGTCATTATTTCTTAGATTTATTAGTTCATAGGTGATGGCAAGATAAAATGGTCTAATTCTATCATTCCTTCTTCATTTATTAGCTGGGAAATTTCTATATTGAGAAACTTCTTTTTATCCACTATTGGGTTACGTTGAGGTACAGTTTATATAGGGAAGGCAGGATAAATCTTTATTTTCCTTCATTACCAGTTTTCAAAATACTGAGATGGTTTACTCAATATCTTCTGAAGGACCCCAACGAAGGTAATGATGGATGTGTGTGTGTGTGTGTGTGTGTGTGTGTGTGTGTGTGTGTGTGAGAGAGAGAGAGAGAGAGAGTGATGTCATGGTTTTAAACATATGAAGTGTTTCAATACACTGCACTTCCTGTTATGGAGGCTCAAATGATCCCATCTTTAGCCAGTGGGCGCCTTTTCAAATTGATTCCTGAGTCCTTTCGATATACCCTTCAGTAAAGTTTAATAGATTTCTTGATATCTGACACAACACAATGCCCCAGGTTCATCTGTATATCCCTTGTGCCTGACCCGAAATCAGTCAAGTCTCTAAGAAGCCCTGGACCTTTTGTGGCCTCTGTCTTTTGACTGCATTTTTATAGTACTATTATAGGATTCAACTGCCCTTTAGAAAGTATTTTGAGCTTCTTCCTATACTTTATAAAGGACATTGTTTTATTTTTCTCTGAAATAAAAATGATTGTAGATGCAACAGAGCCCCTATAGTCTTTGAGTTATTCAGATAAAGCCCAGTTATTCAGATAAAGTCATAATAACCACGATAAAATTTAATTTTAAAATTTAATAAAGGGAACTTAGTGATAAAGTTGCTATGGTACTAAGGGTACATTTTGGATCCTCATCTCCCCATACATACCATTAAAGGTATAGCTGAATACCTATGAGATTCAGTTCTCTTTCGCTATGACAGTAGGTCCAACTGTAAATCCCCCTATAGAGATTTAGCCAACAATCTTTCAACAAACTAGTGCAGGCCAATTTTGGGGGGTTTCGTTTTGCTTTTAAATCACCACGTGGAGGAACTCTTAAGAGTCTCGGTTGCAAATGATGTTAATTCCAGATTCATCCATTTATTTATTCTTTCAGCATATTTATTGCACACTCCTTAAGTGTATAGTGGGCTGGAGATTCAGAGATGATGGAGATAAAGAGCTTGCCATCAAATTACTGATACTACATGGGGAAATTAAGTTTCAAACAGTTCCTGATTTATACCACACAATCTAAGCAGCATAAGGGAAAATTAAATATATTTATTTTTTGATTCTTTAGTTAAACAGGCTAATTCAAACATACAATAAGTTACAATTTTCTTACTTTTCATTGTTAAGATAGATTATGGCAAAAGAAAACATTCGATTAATAAAAAGCAGTGTGTATTTTAATGGAAACAGTCGGACTTTGAGTTAAAGAAGAAAAAAGTGGGGCTTTATCTGCTAAAACTCTCAGATCTTTAAATGCAAAGTACCAGACATCTGGTTACTGCAGCCTCAGGGCCACCGCAAGAAGCAGGCCAGAAAAAGGACTGTCATTCTTACAAATCCTGACCTCAGACTTGGCATGAAGCCAAAGTGTTTTAGTATTTGGCCGCGTTATTTTATTGACACGTGTCAAATAATTCTAATTTATGGCCATTTATTCCTACATCTTGAGGTTCAGCTTTGCAACACACAATGGAATTCAATACAATGATAATGTTAATATTAGAGCCAAGCAAAATGAGAGCTAACTTTTATGTCGAGCTTCAGGAGTAACAAGGAGAATCATGAAGGGTTTAAGTGTTCTGGTTGTTTTACTAATTCTGTGGCCTGCAAATGTACTTGTAGATGTAGCATTTTTTTTATATAAAAAAAACCAGGGATACAACTTGACTTAATAGCTTATGACTATAAAATATGTCATAGGCAAAAGATGGAAGTTTACATTAGATAAAAAATAATCCATGGAAAGAATTCTCAGTGAGGGTCCAATCTTGATGAAAGAGTTTACACATTATTTTTGATAGATGAATATCTTATTTTTGAAGGAATCTCGGAAAAATCGTCTCAGTTTCACTCTGCCATCTATGCCAGTATTGAATATCATTATCGTTGGCCATTTTCTCATTTATTTTCACATATTAGGCAATTTTCCATTTAAACCAATAACTTCTTATTTGTTGGTCCTAAAACTGAAATAAAAGTGCACAAAATGAACAACTATGGGTTAATTTTCTGAATAGCAATGCAAAAATTCTGAGATAAAAATTAGCAAACAGAATCCAACAGCACATTAAAAAAAAGAGTTACCTTTACTTCAAGATTGTAAGTATGATTTAATATTAGGAAATCCATTGGTTCGATCACCATATTAATAGTTCTATGGAAGAAAATCACACTTCAAATGTTTAAATAGTGAGAAAGCATTCAAAGATATTCCTTCCTTGACTTTATAATATATATATTTCATCCCCCAACCTAGCATTTTATATAATTTGGAAACACTAGGCCTATTCCTACTGAAAACAGGGATAAAAAACAGGAAAACCCACATGACATTGGAGATATTAAACAATGCAATCAGAAAGAAGGTGGTATTTAAAATAGTAATCATAAAGGTAGACCTTTAGAGTTACTATTTTAAATATCATCTTCTTTTTCATTGTAACTTTAACTGACTTTGTGTGTGTGTGTGTGTGTGTGTGTGTGTGTGTGTGTGTGTCTGTATAAATGAATGAGAGAATACATAGACAACAGATAGGTGAGGAAGAATGCTCATCAGCCAACACATTACTGGTCATTATTTCTCATATATGCAAAGAGGTATTTTGGAAATTTTTGACTTTCTTCTTTCTTCTTTACTGGATATTACTTGAATTTTATTTTACAGAGAATAAATAGTTTTTAACTAAAATTGCTTACAAAAAACAATATTTCTTTAAAGGTCCTTTAAGGTGGAATTATATAACTTGGATATTGACTTGGATGTAAAGTCAAATTACCCCAACCACAAGATATGATATGATATGATACAGATATCTAGCATCGCATAACTTACTGCTCAGTCTTTCTAGTAATTCTCAGATTTCAAAGCAGTAAAAATCACCTAAGTTTCATCAGCTTTAATAGACAGCAACTGTCCTTAGTATTAGATTAAATATAGAATAAGGAATAGACAAGGGGTTGTCCACCATTCCTTTTTGAATTGGAAATGATACACTTAAACATTTTCCTTAAGTGAGTTACACACAAAGGAAGACATGGAACCCAGTTACTAACCTAAAATCCTTTTCTCCTAACCCAAATTGAGAGAATTGTTTTAATAGCATGTTTTCATTTTAAAAAGAAAATGGTTAAACCCCTAAAAACCATATTTTTAAAAAAATCAATAAAGTGAAAATGTTCACATTATAAATGAAAAAGCAGAAGTATATATGGTATTACATATTTTTTCTAAAAAAGTAACAGCATACAAAGTAAATACACAATGTGTTATAGAATCTTGTGTTATAGCAACATATTAATTTTATTTTATAATGGCATCTAAAATAATAATATTGAAAAAATGATATTTGTGTGGCAAGTTTTGGCAAACCGTTTTGTAATCAGATACATTTTCTCTTTTTCCTATCAAAGGCATCTGTTATCCAGGTCATTGTGTAACTAGCTCAGTACATTTTCTCTCCTTAGGCGTTTATTTTCTGAAATAGCCCTTAATTGCTCTTCTAAACATATGAATTTTTACAACGAGAGTATAAAGGAGTTCAGCAATGTTACTGGATAAGCAAAGAAAAATCATTAGCATTTATTTACATCAGAAATTCACAGTAGGAAACAAGATGCAAGTCACAGGAGCAAGAAACTAAAACTTAAAAGAACAATGACCAAAAATGTCTAGGAATAAACCTAAAAATTCACAAGCCCTGTATTATAAAATTAAAATATCTCTAATAAAGCATTTCCTTAATTACTGCATATGAGCAATACAATCAAATGTTAGCAGGATTTGTATGTTTGTTTTTGAAACTTACAAACCAATTCTAAGATGCATATGAATAAAATTCCAAGGCAATTTTTGAAAAAAAAAACAGCAAAGAAGGAAGCTTTCTTTATCTGTTATTGACATGCTACGAAACTATCATACTTAAAAAAAACAAAACAAAACTGGTTTTAGCCCAGCAACTGTCAGATAGACCCACTGAACAAAACAGAGCTCAGATTCAAGCTTTTTATATATGCCAACGTGATAAAAGATGATGTTATAGAAGTTTCAGAAATGAGAAATGATTCAGTAAATGATAAGGAATAATTAGTTCACAGTATGGGACACAGATAAAGTCAGATTCCTATCTCATACCCTATATTACTGCAAATGAATTGTAGGGCTAAATGTGAAATATAAGAGCAGAGGAAGTTAAGTGTATTATAATTCTTGGACCATAAGTAAACATAATGTTAAAGATAAGGGATTGGATAATATCAAAAGTATAGATTCTATTCAAAAAAGAATATCAAAACCAGAATTAACAGATAGGTGACTGAATAAGGTATTTGCAATCTCTAAAACTGGCCATGATTTAAAAGCTAGAATATACAATCATTTCTTGTCAAAGAGCAAGAAAAGAAAAGTACCCAAAATACTGAAAAAAGAACATGAAGAAATATTCAGCCTCAGTAGGAATCAGATAAATGTACTTCAACTAACAAGATAACTTTTTAATCCCACTACAATGGCAGAAAAAAAAAAAAAAAAAAAAAGGATTTTTGAAAGCACCTACTATAGGGAAATATATAGGGAAACGAAAGGCTTCAAGCTTTTTTTTTTTTTTTTTTTCCCGGTACGCGGGCCTCTCACTGTTGTGGCCTCTCCCGTTGCGGAGCACAGGCTCCGGACGCGCAGGCTCAGCGGGCCATGGCTCATGGGCCCAGCCGCTCCGCGGCATGTGGGATCCTCCCGGACCGGGGCACGAACCCGCGTCCCCTGCATCGGCAGGCTGACTCTCAACTACTGCGCCACCAGGGAAGCCCCCTTCAAGCATTTTTGATGGGAGGCTGAATTAGACCAAGATTTCTGGAGACAAATCTGATAGCACTTAAGGAAATTAAGTATATGTTAACCCAATAATACAGCAATTGCATTCCTGGATGTGTAGCCCTGAGAAATTCTCACAGAGCTCCCTAAGAGGACGAAAGATGTGTTGACAAGAAATTGGAAGCAGTCCAGATCTCCATCCCGAGGAGTCGATGAGCAAATTGTGATTCTGAATAGGACAGAACATTTTGTGGCAGTCACTAAGTAAACGTGACTACTGGAATAAAAAGGACTCGAAGGAGATTTACAGCACAATGTCATACATGAAAAACCTAATAAAACACACACATACACAACGACATTGTTTATTTTTCAAGGAGGCGCATATACTTAAGGACCACACAGAAGGCAGATTAGCAGGACAATATTAAGTATACTAGGGTCACCATATTTGCGGGACTTGGGAATAGGAATGAGAATGGGGATGAAGAGGAAGAATCAATATAAAACAAAAGAGGGGCCTTGTAGATTACAAATGATAGCATGCCAGGGACTGAGGATTACAATCAACTCAATTCTGTGACCTTGAATCTTTATTATATAGATAAGTATATGTTTAAGATTCTAATCTGTGTTTTCAACAAGCACAACAGGCGAGTCTTAAGCAAGAGGGCTATAGTCCACGGTTTGACAAACACTGGTAAAGTCTGAAATGCGTCCCACAATGCTAAGCTCTTTGGGATTTCTCCTCACAAACAGGCCATGCTACTTCTCTGCGGTACCCAGAATTCTAACTCTCCACCTCCACCCTGATCCCCGCCCCCTGGTATACACATACCTTCTCCTAGGTCTTTAATCAAACACTAATCTAGTTCCTGCTATGAAGAGATTTTGTGGTGTAGTTAAGGTCTCAAATCTGTTGCCCTTAAAATAGGAAGGTTATCTAGTAAGTTTGATTTAATCACATGAGCCCTTTCAAAGCAAGGAATTTTCTCCAGTAGATCACAAACTAAGAAGTTAGAGAGAGACACTTTCTAGACTGGAAGAAAGCAACATTCTGGCTGTGACGTACCCATGTGGCAAGAAATTAAGGGTGGCCTCTAGTTGCTGAGAGTGGTCTCCAGCCAATAGCTAGAAGGAAACGTGGACCCAGTCTCACAGCTGTAAGGAGGTGAATTCTGCCAACAACCAGTGAACTTGGAAGAAGAACCCAAGTCTCAGACAGAACTGTAGCCTTGACTGACACCTTGATTTCAGCCCCTGGGCAAAGAATCCAACCAGCTGTGCCCAGACTTGCCACCTATAGAAACTGTGATATAATTAATGTACAACATTTAAGGCGACTAGGCGTGTGGTAATTTGCTGTGAGGCAATAGAAAATTAATACCATCTCCGTGTCTTTGCCTGTGTCACTCTCTCTGTTGCTGATATCCCAAGGCTTTCCTCTGCTCACCTGGTTCGGTGATCCTTTAAGGCTCAATTCAAGATTCCCCTCTTCTGAGATTTCCTTGATATGTCCTCATTTATTCCCCTACAATATAATACATGTATTTCTATTGTTTCACTGACAATACATTATTTTTAATAATATATTTACATGACTGTTTCTCCAGCAAGTATAAGCTTGTTGAGAACAGAAACTATGTTACATTTATCTTAGTATCCTTAGTCCCAAGGACAAAGAATGATACATCCTAGGCTGTGAGTAGATGCTTGCTGAATGAATGAATGAAAGCCAAAGAGATCATAAAGTAAAACAGGTTTCTGGATGACTGAAAGGATGGTAATTCCATTAACTAAAGCTAGGTACAGTGACCATGTAATTTATTGTCCAAATTGGGGCACTTTTCAGTGAAAAGGGGTGCTATTAATAATCACTCAAGGATAACTAGGACTCTTCCTGGGTCATAGGGACCGAGGAATGTACTGGGATGTACACTAGCTTCTCCTAAATATAGAGACTACAAAAAGGCCCCTTGTTGTGTAAAAGTTTATCTCCTGTAACTCGGCAAATCACCCCTTTTAAAAACACTTGGTCTTGACGTGAGGATAGTTTATTTCTTTAACATAATTTCTTTGTCTCCCATGTACCCACTCAGATCTGGGTTTCTCTTTAGTTTCTTGTTTCTTAGAACTGCCTAAGGGATTATTTTCTTCACCGTACTCCCCAAATTAGTTCCAATACTAAATATTTAAAAGGTAGACACTAGTATGATTATGGGCAAAGCACACCTCTCAAAGTTTAAAATTGGGCAGTTCCTTCTACACTTTACATTCTCCTGGGCTGTGAAGTGGCAGAGAAAGGTGTGCAGATTGTGAGGGAATTTTTATATGTAATCTCAAAATGATTAATTCAAATGTCATGATGTAGCAAGGACTATCATTTTTGTATAAACAGGAGACTATTTATAATAATAAGTGAGCTTCTAACATGTCAGACAATTACTAAACAAGATGTATACGCTAGTTCTTTATGTAACTATGTCGTATGGTTTCCTAACTCTTCTGCATGTTGGCAATATCACACAATGAAAATGTGTTTAATTTTGAAAGAGCGTTATGAATTAGATAGTTATAAATAATGAGGATGACTTGACCTTTCATCCTATAGTTATATACATTACCTGATTTCGCCCTTGTGAGCACACTGAAAAATTCCAACTTTGTCACTTATTGATTATGTAACCTTGGGAATGTTCTTTGATTCCTTTTAATTTCAGTTTCCTATACCTAAAATAGGAATAATAAAAGAATTTATCTCATAGACCTGTCATTAGGATTAAATACATAAATGAGCCTAAGTTACTTCAAAAGAATCTGGCACATGGTAGTTGTTAAACAAGCAGTTTTTATATTTTTATAACATCCCATGTTTTACCAGAGGTTACTAAAATTTAGAGAGATTAAGTAGAGCTGGGTGTAAAGCCTTAAGGTTCTTGATCTTAGTACAATGCATCGTGGCTATGCTTATGCGATGGTAAATTTATGGATGTATTAGTAGATAGTTGGAGTGGCAGATTGTATTTTCCAAAGATGGCTACACAAGGGACTTCCATCCCACATTCTCTTTTGAAATGTGACTTTGTCATTCTCCCAACGGATAGAGTTTATTTCTCTACTCCCTTGAATCTTAGTGGGCTCTGTGACTGCTTTCCCTAATAGTATACAGCTGAAGTGACGTTTTGCCACTTTTGGGTGTAGCCCTCAATGGCCTTATACCGTCTCCTTTCTGTCTCTTGGGATGCTCCCTCTTGGGACCAACAGCCATGCTGTGAGAAGCTGAAGTGTAATGAGAGGCCATGTGTAAGTGCCTTGGCTGTTTGCCAGCTGAATGTCACGAGCCAGCATCCCGCCAAAGATGTGAGTGCCCATTTTGGCCATTTCCGCCCATCCAGCCTCTAGATAACAGCACATCACTTGAAGCAGAAAACCCAGTAAGCTCATAGAATTGAGAGAAATAATAAAATGTTTGTTCTTACTCACTATGTTTCTTGGGGTGGTTTGTTGTGTCGCAATAGACAACTAATAGTTATTATGTGTCTACATGGTTTAAATAGAATTTTAGGGCTGGACCATGATTATATCAATAATGTAAAGCACTATTTCTCTGGGAAGTGCTTTCTGGATTCTAAACAGCTGGCATGTAAGTCAGATTTCGATAATGTATTTTGTAAGTTGGCACCACTCATCAAAATTCATCCAGGACTTTGAGGAATACTTGTTTTTTTTGTGGGCAGAGCTCCCCAGGAGAAAAGCTAAGATTTCTTCGTATGTGTATACCACAGTTTTTTTATTTGTTCATCCATTGATGGACATTTGGGTGGTTTCCACACTTTAGCTATTATGAATAGTGCTGCTATGAACATCTGTGTACAAATTTTTGTCTGAACACCTGTTTTCAGTATGCTGGCTATATACCCTAGAGTGGATTTGCTGGGTCATATATTAATTCTGTGTTAGACTTTTAGAGAAATCATCAAACTTTTCTACAGTGGCTGCGTCATTCTACATTCTACTGGCAGAGTCTGAGGGTTCCAATTTCTTCACATCCTCGCCATCACTTATATTCCTCTTTTTAAAAAAATTATGTCTATCCTAATGGCTGTGAAGTGAAATCTCATTGTGGTTTTGATTTGCATTTCCCTGATGACTAATGATGCTGAGCATGTTTTCTTGTGCTTGTTGGCCATTTGTATATCCTCCTTGGAGAAACACCTATTCACATCCTTCACCCATTTTTTAGTTGGGTTGTTTGTCTTTTTATTGTTACATTGTAAGAGTTCATTATATATTCTCTATACTGGACCCTTATCAGATTTGCAAATATTTTTTCCCATCATGTAGGTTCTCTTTTCACTCTCTTGATAATATCCTTTGCTGCACAAAAGTTTTAAATTTTGATAAAATCCAATGTATCTGGTTTTTGTTATGTTAGTCATGTCTTTAGTGTCATATCTAAGAATCCTTTGCCAAATCCAAGGTCAGGAAGACTTATTCCTATGGGTTCCTCTAAGAGTTTCAGCGTTTTAGCTCTTATGTTTAGATTTTGTTCCATTTTGAGCTAATTTTTGTATATGGCATGAAGTAGATGTCCAACTTCAGACTTTTGCATGTGGCTATCCAGTTATTCCAGCACTACTTGCTGAAAAAATTACTTTTTCCTCATTGATAGGTTTGGTCATCTTTGTCTAAAATCAACTGGCCATGGGTGTATTTATGGGGTTTCAAGTCTATTCCACTGGTCTGTATTCCTGTATTTTTATTCTGATACTAGTTCTACAATGATTTGATTACCATAGCTTGGTAGTAAGTTTCAAAATTGGTAAGTGTGAACTCTCCAACTTTGTTCTCCTTTTCCCAAAAAATATCATTTAATCTTAATTATTTCTTTATAGGCCCTCTCTCCAAATACAGTCACATTGGGAATTAAGGCTTCAACATATGAATTTTGAGGGGACACAGTTCAGTCCATGACAAATATGATGTTAGCTGTAGGTTTTTTTCATAAATGTCCTGTATTATGTTGATAAAGCTTCCTTCTATTCCTAGTTTGCTGAGTGTTTTTAATCATGAAAAGGTGTTGCATTTTGTCAAATGCTTTTCTGCATCAGTGGAGATGATCATGTGGTTTTCCCCCTCATTCTATTGATGTAGTATTCTGTGCTGTATTACACTGATTAATTTTTGAATTTTGAACCACCCTTGCGTTCCTGGGATAAATTTCACTTGGATATGGTGTATAATACCTTTAATATGCTACTGGATTCAGTTTACTAGTATTTTCTATAGCATTTTTACATCTATATACATAAGGGTTATTGGCTTTCAGTTTTCTTTTCTTGTGGTATCTTTTTCTGGCTTTTGTATCAGGGTACTACTGGCTTCAAAAAATAAGTTGAGTATTGTTCTCTTCTGTTTTTAGGATTGGTTGAGACAGGTTGGTGTTAATTCTTCTTTAAATGCTTGATAGAGTTTACCAGTGAAACAATTTAGTCCTGGACTTTTCTTTGTTTGGTGGTTTTTGATTACTGAGTCAATCTCATTACTGGTTATAGATTTACTTAGATCTTCTACTTCTTCTTGGCCAGTTTTGATAATTCATGTTTCTAGAAATTTGTCCATTTCATCTAGATTATCTAATTGGTTGGCATATAAATGTTCACAGTATTTTCTTATGATCCTTTTATTTCTGCGAGCAGGGTTAATTTATAATGTGACATATGCTGAAATCCACTTGGTGCAATGTTTGCATATTGAATCGTGTGTTATATTGATGTCTTATAGAGTGACAGTGCCTAGAAATCAAGAACTTACATGTTCTTTGCTTAGCGCCTGGCTTTCTGATACCTTCAAGTAAAGTGCTTTCATTCGGAGCGACAATATTCCTCTCCATCTTATTATGTATGCATGAAAAACTGAATATCATGAAGGGTAAGATAAAATAATGGAGTAGAAATATTAATGATATCTGCCATGATGGGCTGTTAGTATATCCTAGGCACCACGCTAAACACTTTATTTAATCCTCATTACAACTCTCCAAGGTAGGTACTACTTTAACCCCAAATTTACTAAAGCAGGGAAAGAAATTGAACCTAAAAAAGTTAAAAAAGAAAAACATGACTTTTATAAGATCACAGGATAGGGGCAGAAATGAAACTTGAACCCAGGTCTTCCTTCCAAATGACTACATAGAAGCAATAGAAATTAGTTTTAGTGGTTTTCCACAGTTCATGGACATTTTGGCATTTATTTCTCAGAGAAGAATAAGTTTCTCAATTCCCCCAATGATTAAGTTGGATTGAGAATGTATTTGAGTTGTGATTACTTCCTGCTTACAAAAAGAGAAATGTCACAGGAGTTTAAGATTGTTGACATGCTTGAGACATTCTGGATAGAAGTCAAACCGTTTTATAGCTGAACGCATAGTTATTTCAAGGTGAGAAAGTTTATGAAGTTCTAAAAATTTCCATGTAGTGTGAAGCACACGAGGTAAAATTGTAAAAACAAATATACCATATTTCAGTCTTTAATGATTCAGTAAGGTTTTTATTATTCCAAAGTGGATTTACTTAGACCAATAAATCCAATAATCTATCTAAAAGGTTCTTTTATTTTCTTTTTACAGCCAAGCAATGCAATGAACTCTATCTAAAGACAAATGTATTAAAAGCAGATAATAACATTTTTAGGGAGAAACTAAGAGAAGGCTCACTGTGTCCAAAATTATCAATGGCCTGGCTGTAGACATTATATAAAATGATTTCTGATATTTTTGGTATAGGGATGGTCGTTTGATGTGTCTTGGAGCTTATAACCCTACTAGATAGTACACACTTGATTTCACAATTGATGGAAAAAGGATGGTTGCAAAAAAAAAATCCAGACCCATTATAATTTGGAACATGTAGTGCCTGATCTTAAACTATTGCCATCTCATTAAAATGTTAGGTTTACGATACATACTCAAGATGATAATGGAATAACTAAAAAAGTACTATAATCTACCTTAAATCAAGCACTAGTGACAACAATGTGAAAACATGTACATGAGAAAACATAAAGGAAAAAATGCCTCTGCTATCATTTTAAGTTTCATAATTCAGCACTTAATGAAATGTCTCTCTTAGAGCAGACAGGAGACAATTACATTTTTATGATTTATGTAAAACTCTTGTACTTTTTCTCCAAATATTTTTAAACCTAATTAGAAGAGCAAATTACTCTAAGCAGATATTAATGAAGATAGAACTTTGTCAAGTGAATGCGGGACGGTAAAACACTACCTTCATAAAATTATTCCTGGAATTCCTTTCATGTAAATTATTCTTCCCACAGCACCTTTTCTCAGGAATCCCAGAACATAAATGAGGGTAACTAGATAGAAGAAAATAGAATTTCACACAGGAAAATTCTCCAGTCAAAATTCTTTATGCTTTGTCTGATCTTATGATTACTGAGAACCTATGGCACGTAGCATAGTTAATCATAGTTAAAACAGTGATTCTGAACTCAGACTGTCTGGTTTGAGGCCTGTCTTCACTAAGGTGTGGTCTTGGGAAGGTCCCTTAACCTCTTTCTTTCTCTGTTTTCTCACCTGTAAAAGAGATGAAAATAATGTCTATTATATAGAGTTGTGAGGATTAAATGTTATGTTAAATTCTTAGAACACCATCCAGCACATGGTAAGCACCCCAAAGTATCACCTGTCCTTATTTTTTTCTAAACTACCTCAGTGTTCTTCCACCAAATCTCCCTGGGGCCAATCTTCTCTCTCTTCAATCCATTGCCCATAATTGACTACAGAGATCTTTCCTTAGGCAGATCACCACCAGGGAATTCCCTGGCGGTCCAGTGGTGAGGACTCCACACTTTCACTGCCGAGGACCTGGGGTTCCCTGGTTGGGGGACCAAGATCCCGCAAGTCGCGTGGTGTGACCAAAAATAAAGATTACTACCAGGTGATATCTCTTTGATGGCCATTTACAGCTTTCCTTTTTTTTTTTCCCCTACTTTAAACATTACTGTAACAAGCATCACTGTGTATATCATCTAGGGCATTTGCTGAGCATAGGTATATATACCTATAAGTAAATTACCAGCTTATAAAGTACGTATGTCTTCCCAGCATTCTCCATTGTTTGCTTAATTTTTCTTCACAGCATTTAACTTCATCTAATACATATTTTTCACACACACATATAGTTTTTACATACTTTACATAGACGTATAGAGCATTTTCTTATTCATTTCCTTTATTTTTTGTTTTTCTTTTTCCCAATGGAATATACACTCCAAGGGCAAGGATTTTTACCTGTTTTGTTCAATATGGGCAAGATATGTACTGGCAAATATTACAGTGTAACGCGGTCTGGATGTAAAAGTCAGACTTTACTGGGGAAACACAAAAGCCAAAAAATCATTAAGAGGAGGCACATGATCCCCATTCTCTCATTATCTCCCAGAGAAACATTCAAGATATCGGACACACCACGGGGCTGCACTCCACAGGATGAAGCCTGGTCCCTGGTCATGTCTTTTATAGTGATAACAGCCTTGTGTATGTCTATTAGTCAACAGTCAGGACCGTGGCACCAAGAAGCCTGAGTAGAGGCAGTTAGCTGCCTGATAGCAGCCGGTGTTAGTGCCTGGTGATCTCATGAGCAGAGGCTACGTGTTGAAGGTACGTGCTGAATGGCAGAAAGGAAGCCTGCTTCTGTCATTCCCATGGAAAGTTGAGTTCAGTGGTTGAGTTCAGAGACAGGCTATCCCGTTAAGAGAGTGGAAACCCCTCTCTCCCGACCTAATAGCAACAGAACTCCAAATTTCAGGGGACTCATTGCCAGGCAACCTGAGGTTCCAGGATAATTCCTCAGACAATTCTGCTTGTCTCTCTTCAGTTATACTATAGAAAGGTAGTAACTTATACCTTTATCAGCTTACATTTTAGTAGGGGCAGACAGCTAAAAGCAAGTCTCAAGTTATAATCATAATAACAAGAACAACCATTTCTTCAGTCTACAAATTCCCAGTTGTGGCTAAGCCCTGAGTAAAGTTTTTATATATATTATTTCACTTAATATTTACAAGGACCATAGGAAGTAATTATAAATCACATATTACATGAAGGAGAAGTGAGGCTGAAAGGGAGTTAAAAATTTTTGTTTAAGATGCTAGAGCAGCTTTCAGGTGAAATTTTGAATTAAGATTTGAACCAAGATGTGTCTGACTCCAAGTCCATGGTATTTCTAGAATAAAACCACACGCTCTGTTTCAGTGAGATGCAGAATAGACACTTTTGGTGAAAATTATTTGGAGATGAAGAGGGTTAGAGAGAGAGTGAATGAAAGGAGAGACAGGTAGATAGGAGGAGAACAGACTTAGTCCAATCCACTAACCTGTCAATTTACGTTTTACTCCTCTGGCATCATGGAATGACATTAATAAGAAAAATATTGACCTTTGAAATATTATGACATACTTATTGCCCTGGTTTCAGACATATTGCCCTATGTCTCAGTCTAGGGAAAATCATTTGTAGGAGGGTCACTAACTTTTGTCAAATGTTTGTATAATTAAAGACCCCTATGGCCTTGAGATTTAAGCAAAGTACGCTGTGGAAGCCCAGATAGCTCCCTGAGGTTTAAATAAGCAAATGGGGGCATTTATTTCCACGTTTATCTTTGCTCATTCCTAATGTTGAATTTCCTTGATTTCCAAGTACACACACAAATATGCACATACACAGACACACACACTTACACACACCAAAGCTTAAAATTATATCAGGGGCTTCCCTGGTGGCGCAGTGGTTGAGAGTCCGCCTGCTGATGCAGGGGACACGGGTTCGTGCCCCGGTCCGGGAAGATCCCACATGCCGCGGAGCGGCTGGGCCCGTGAGCCATGGCCGCTGAGCCTGCGCGTCCGGAGCCTGTGCTCCACAACTGGAGAGGCCACAACAGTGAGAGGCCCACGTACCGCAAAAAAAAAAAAAAAAAAAATTATATCAGGCATTCCAGTTCTTAAAAGTCCTTTCTACTCCCAAACTCTGGAGGTTTCTCATTGGCCCTTCCCCGTAGGTTGTACAGCCTCTAGGTACTTGACTGGCTACTCCCGTTCTTCCCTTCTCTTCTCCTCTCTCATACTTACTCCCTTTACTTGTTTCATTTAGAGTAAATCAACAATCACTGTGGGCTTCCTGGGCTCTGACACCAATCCATGCCTTCAGGACTTTTTCTTAGTTACTCAACCAGGGACGGAACCTGGGCCCTCAGCAGTGAGAGCTCAGAGGCCTAACCACTGGACCACCAGGGAATTCCCACTCCAAGTGTTTTTTCATGTATTTTCTTGAACAAAGACTATTTCCTACTTGTATCTGTTATCTATTACTATGTAACAAATTACTCTCCAAAACTAGCAGCTTAAAACAAGAAACACTTATTATCTCACCGTTTCTGTGGGTCAGGAATTGAGGAGCAGGTTACCTGGGTGGGTCTGGCTCATGAGGTTTCTATCAAGACAGCATCCAAGGCTACAGTCATCTGAAGGCTTGACTGGAGATGGAGGATGTCCTTCCAAGATGGCTCCCTCACGTGGCTGCTGGCAGAAGGCCTCAGTTCTTTGGATTCAGGTGGCCGGAGGCTTCAGTCCTCACAACATGGACTTCTCTAGGGCAACTGGAATGGCCTCACAGAATGGCATCCAATTTCCACGACGTAGGTAATTATAGAGAGGAAGCCTCAGTGCCATTTCTGCCCTGTTCTTGGAAGTTCCACACCAACACTTTTGCAAAATTCTCTTTGTCAGGAGCAAGTCAATACTTACAACCCTATGTCTAGGGAAGGGGGATTGAGTTCCATTGCTTGCAGGGAGAAGTATCAAAGAACTTGTGGACATGTTTTAATGCAATCATACTTTTTTTTGGCAGTTCGCGGGTCTCTCACTGTTGTGGCCTCTCCTGTTGCGGAGCACAGGCTCCGGATGCGCAGGCTCAGCGGCCATGGCTCACAGGCCCAGCCGCTCCGCGGCATGTGGTATCTTCCCGGACTGGGGCACAAACCCGTGTCCCCTGCATCGGCAGGCGGACTCTCAACCACTGCGCCACCAGGGAAGCCCTGCAATCGTACTTTTGAATAATAATTCTCATGCTAGAATGCATTTTTCTTCTCATTACACATAAACATTTTGCTTTAACTGAGTATAAATTCTTCTAGCAGTGTCTATCAACATAAATGCTGAACTGAGTGAAATAGTTGCTTTGTTCTAGAGTGGGGTTCTTTTTACTACAGGAAATATTCAATAAATATTCCATGTAACTTTTGCAAGGATTTTGCCTTATGAGTTCTTTAGTGAGTGTAGTCAGGTCAGCAAACATTTCTTTCTAAACACCAACAGTACTGAATGGTAAGCAAGTGACAAGTGCAATAATCATAGGCAGTGTTATGATGTGTCCATGATGTCTGTCTAAATATACTGACTTGTTTTTAGTGGTTTTTTTTTTGCGGTATGCGGGCCTCTCACTCCTGTGGCCTCTCCCGTTGCGGAGCACAGGCTCCGGACGCGCAGGCTCAGCGGCCATGGCTCACCAGCCCAGCCGCTCCACGGCATGTGGGATCTTCCCGGACCAGGTCACGAACCCGTGTCCCCTGCATGGGCAGGCAGACTCTCAACCACCGCGCCACCAGGGAAGCCCGACTTGTTTAGGATCATTCTGAGTTTTTAATCT
Source organism: Pseudorca crassidens (assembly GCF_039906515.1). Classification (NCBI taxonomy): domain Eukaryota; kingdom Metazoa; phylum Chordata; class Mammalia; order Artiodactyla; family Delphinidae; genus Pseudorca; species Pseudorca crassidens. Next base: position 71,500,494 of record NC_090312.1, read on the forward strand.
CCTCATGGATACTGCCAAAATGTTTTTAACTAGAAACAAAAATGTTGATAATCACTCTCCAATTTTTGGTGATTTCATTTACCAACTACTGGTTTGGCCCAAAGGTGAAAAAAAAATAAGGGATGCGTTCCGTTTAGTTAAAAAGTAAAAGACAATTAAGTCTAGTCAATATGATAGTCATCCTCTGCTTTCTCCCCTGAAAGAATGTTGCTCGATCAATTGAAAAGTTAAAAAAAACAGTCTTCTAATCAGTTGTTTTGCTATATGAAGAACAAGAAATTAATTTGGCCATTGCTGTCTTTTAAGGGAACCAAGGTGATGTTTTGACATCAAACATGTAACACTTTCTCTCTTAGCCCTCCTGAGTGAAATGATATCCAAGTGAACTGGCTTTATTTAATCTAGTTTCTTTTATTAAAAATAAACAAAGCCTGCCTGAGAGTGAGGCCAAATGCCCACATGACCGCTGCTACTGTATTCTGTTGTCACCATGTGACTTGATCTATAAATAGCTGTGAGCTACTCTTGCTGAGAAATCCAGGGGCCCTCAGTGAAGATTTACCTTTCTGATGGCCAGATGAGGAACACAGTGGGGATCAGACTCCAGAACTGCTGATTCATCATTGCGGATTCGAATTTTCACTTAATGCCTTTGTTCAGGTTGGAAAAGTCTTTCCTGTGTGGCCAGTAAAATATGTGAGGAATGCGGGGCTCCTCAGTGGGTGGATTCCATCATGGGTTTCTGCCAACCTTCTTGGGGTTGTGGGATTCCAAACGAGACACAGGACAGCTGCATAATCCTCTTAAGCACCACATTAGAGACCCCCCCCCCCCCCCGCCAATAATAGTAAACCACGGTATTTAACTCATCAGTAATAAGTGTTGGGCTTTAAAATACAGTGGCATTGTTTAACCAACATAATTTCAAGGAGTCACAGAGAAGCATAATTACTAAGTTCTAATCTTCCAAACATATCTCAGCAGGCTGGGACTGTCAATGTCAGCATAATAGACTTTTCCAACTCTGGGAATCTGTGTGGGTATAGGTATGTGAATTTCAATCACCTGTCTGTATTTCCGGGCTTATTGGTATCTTTTTCTCTGATGACATAAGGGCAGAAGTAAACTCTTGCAAGGGAGAATTTTTAAGGGAAATAAGAGCTCCAAGTAACTAAAATAATAACATGGACATATTCACTTGTGCCTCTAGTTTCCAGAAGAAAAAACGGATTCTGAATAAGCCAGGTGAGGCGCCCCTGATCTGCCTGAGCTCTATGTAGTGCACTGGACTCCAGAGCAGTGCTGCTGGCCCCCAGGAGAGTCACTTAACCTTTTTTTTTTTTTTTGCAGTATGCAGGTCTCTCACTGTTGTGGCCTCTCCCATTGCAGAGCACAGGCTCCAGACGCGCAGGCTCAGCGGCCATGGCTCACGGGCCCAGCCACTCCGCGGCATGTGGGATCTTCCCGGACCGGGGCACGAACCCGTGTCCCCTGCATCGGCAGGCGGACTCTCAACCACTGCGCCACCAGGGAAGCCCGAGTCCCTTAACCTTTCTGTTCTTCACACGTCAATGGGAGTAGAGTGTTATGACTCACGCAAAATCCTGAGAACCGGATCTGGCGCTCAGTAAATTGTCAGTAAATGTTATCTATTATTATATTGCAGAAAACAGGAGGAAGCAAAACAACCAGTTAACCATTTAATAGCTATTGAATTGTTCTTTTAAATTTCTCAAACCTTTTTAAGAGTTTAGCCTTTGGCTATGTTGTCAGGACTTTTTGGTATTTTCCCTGCAATATGTCATAACTTCAAGGATGCAAATATGGGCTACAAAATAGTGGATTACCCTCCTATCAACCTTGGAGGAAATATCTTTATTGGATAGCATAGCTTTACTTGTAAAGTAGTTATTTAAAGCTATCTAGACGAGATCTGTTTATATTTCTTTAATCCTAGATGTTTTTCATCCAAGGTTTGTGCCATCTTTTAAAACGATTGCCGACTTTTTAGAGACACAATTCTCATCCATCCATTTATTTATTCTGGTTATTGTTTTGCGAACAGACTGAAGGGGGATATAGGCAGAAGCCGGGAGACCAATTAGGAGGCAAGAGGTGGGGCGGCAGCAGGACCATGAGAAAAGATCAAATTCTGAATATGTAGTATTCCAGGTTAGACCCAATAGAATGTAACGATAAATTAGCTGTGATGTGAGAAAAAGACATGCATCAAGATGACCATGATGTTTTTGGTTTGAGCAATTAGAAGAATGCAGTTGCCTTTTAAGGAGGTGAGGGCGTCTCAAGATGAACTGGTGTAGGAAGGAATGTCCAGAGCTCTGATATTTTATACTTGAGATGCCTCTTGCACATCCAAATGGAGATGTGGAGGTGTTAGATGGTAGGGGGTCCGATAAAATGCAGGACACCCAGGTAACCTGGAATTTCAGATGAATACAAAACAAATACTTCATTGCACACACTTCTACTAAAAAAAGCTATTCATTGTTTGTCGGAAATTCTAATTTTACTGGATGTCCTATATTTTTATTTGACAAATTTGGTTGTCCCATCAAGTGGGCAGTTGGATAATGAGAGGTCAACCTAAACACCATCTTTAAAGCCATGTGATCGGATGAGATCATCAAAGAAGTGAGCTTGGACTGCAATGCAAATTGATCCAAGGAGTGAGTCTTGGCACTCGGTGTAGAGGTCAGGTGGTGAAGAGAAATAGTAAAGGATACTAAGAAGGAGAAGACAGAAAGTTAGGAGGGTAACCAAGTGAATGGGGTATAATAGAAGGCGAAATAAAGCAAGCATTTCAGGTGGGAGTGATCAGCTCTGTCTACTGCTGCTAATAGGTGAAGGATGCTGAAGGAGAGAGCTGGGAAGAGATGGATGAAAGAAGAGATCCTGAACGGCATCCTAATGACAAAATCATCTTTGGCTGGGCTGTGAAGGGAAGAATCTGACTAAGAGTGTGTTCAGAATTCTTTTGGCTATGAAAAGGAGGGGCAATTCTTTCAAGGAGTTTTATAGAGTGAAGAAAAGGAATATGTCATCACCTGGAGAGGAAAATGAGGTCAAGAGGTTTACTTTTTAAATAAAAGAAATAAGAGAATGTTTGTATGGGGATCAGTATGATCCAGAGAGAGAGAAAACTTAATGATGCAGGAGGTGGAGGGGATAACTGCCCCCCAAATGTCCATTTATAAAAAGAAGGAATGGGATCTAGTGAGAAAATGGGGACTTGACCTTGGCTAAATATAGAGGTCACCAGTGATAACCTGTAATAAGGTGGCATTTAGGGCAGGGGTCTAGGGAGGTAAGTAGAAGTGCTGGTGGTATTTCATGGGAGTTCTCCTCTGATTGCTTCAATTTTCTCAGTGAAGACGGAAGCCAGGTTGTACTTTGCTGAGAGTGAGGGTTAATGAGAAGGTGTCAGAGGACTAAACCACTTTATTTCTTGTCTATCTCTCAATGTTTTTGCAGTTTCATCTTTTCGGAGTTTCTTCATTCCTCTTTTATAAAACTTTTGACTTTTCGTCTTGTTTTCCTGGTGGTGCACGTGTCCTGTCTCCCCTCAGAGTTTGTAAACTCTCTGGAGGCAGAGTTCATGCCAGTTCATCTGTGAATTCCTATGCCTGGATCATAGTAGATGATCAATGAAAATTTATTAAGAGAATTAAGTTTTTAAAAACAAAATGCACTATAATCCCCAGAAACTCTTTTACTTAAGCTAAAAAGAAATACATCTTTTTTTTTCTGACAATCCACTCTATACTGTGGAAGATTCAGACAAGTTAAATCAATTCTTTGATCCAGCAGTTAAAAAACTGTGCATTACAGAAAATCCTATAAAATTGTATTAGCAACCTACACTGAACCAGAAAACCACTTTAGGGTGCGTAAAATTATCAAATAGCATAAGCATATCAATTAGGGTTCAAAGTGGAAAGAAAAATTCTTGAAATAAGGCCTTATAGATTGCAAATCGTAAGCAGTGTATCCTACACAGACCTTTAAATACAATTTTAAAACATGGAGTTTTTTAAAATGTTGCCAACTACATTCTTCGAAAATATTAACCAGACGAAATTATGTAAATATATTCAAAAGGGTAAGAAAATATAAAGAATTATTCTCAAGAAATCACCATATATTAGGGGCTAAAAAGTGCTGATATGTTAACATATTTACAAATAAAATAATAGACACTTGTACTTGGTGAGTAGATTAGGTATTAACTTCAACAGTCTACGTAATTATGGCTCTGCTTTATTTTAGAGTATAGATCTAACCACACACTATGTAAATTTAAAAGATATTATATTCAGTGTTTATGTAATTGTGTGGTATTTCCTCTAAAACTATAGTGAAGATATCTATAATTAAATAAATGCTCTCTCCAATTACTGTAAAGTCCCATAATCTTTTTGCTTCTGTAAACAAAGAGCTACTGTAACATCCTTGTGAGAGATAGCCACTTCTGACAGTTTCACCCATTTCCCCTTTCTTTTAGAAGAAAGAAGTAACCAGTTAACTCTGCAAAGATGAGTTATCACATAAATACACTAAGCTTCAGTAATGAGCGATAATGCCAATGTATTCCCTCCACTTTTACAGATTGGCTAATTGTCTTTTTAATTTACACATTGTGCCTTTAACACTAAAACTGTTTCACATATTTCAAATAGAAAATGAGTTTTTAGTGATTTTTAGTCAAATGATCTATCTTCCATTTGCTCATGCAGTCCCAATAATGTCAAAGGAGCAACTATACCTGGATTCATTTTCAAAATATTTGATGTAACCATTTTCAAAAGACTAGCCGGCTCAATAAAATAATCCATCTAAAGTAAGGTTATTGTAAACAGCGGACTTGCAAACATGTGACTGCTCAGAGCTATCAGTCCTGTTCATTTTATTCTTCTGAGTTTCATTTTATTTTCAAATTCATTCTTTTCCTTTCTGGGATTAAGCCTTTTTTTTAATTCGGGAAAAATTAACTTTATTTTTTTGGTATGGTAGGATGCTGAGACTTCACAGCTGAATATACTCAACATTCTAAACCTCCAATGTCTGTAATATGCCCCCTGGTTATGCTTCCTTGGTGTGCTGTCATTGTCTGAGGCTGCTTCCTTACTTCTGGCCTCCTTCTCTAACTGGAACTATTTCACTGGAGCTGCTGAGCGTTATTGCTCTCTCCACGACTAAGACAGAACCAGAGAATGCTAGAGCTGGAATGGTCTTCAGAGTCCATTTTGTCTACCATCTTCTTTATGGCTGAGGAATGAGGTCCAGAGATGGGATTTAACTCGTCTTATACGCTGGATAGTGAGATAACCGGGACAAAAATCTAAATCATATTACTCTCAACTGGGTGCTCATATTTCCATGTGCTTTGAATTAAAATTTACTTTCCCATCTTCCTTCTTCATGCATTGCCCAAGTTCATTTTTCTTTACTCTCCACAAAAGATTTCACACTGGAGCATTGTTCTGTTTTCCTTCTTGGGATCGTATTCATAACCTAACTTAGAGCTTGTATATATGCCTGCAATATTGGCATACCAGCTACCTTCCAGTGACATGTTTTGCTTTTTTTTTTTCCTCCAAGCAAATGCCATCTACACAGGGGATTATCACCTATTTCTCTTATGTGTCTCCTAAGTTTCACGTATTATCTTTATTACGGCACTCATCACGCTGGACTGTCATTGTTCACTCAGTTGCCTGTCCCTCGTTAGAGACAAACACCTAACTCTGTGTTCTCAGTGGCCAGGGAGCCCCTGAATCTACTCCCCAGCCTTGTCCATCGGCCTGCCTACAGCCATGGACCCTGTCTGGAGGCAATAATGTGTGGCCCACCCATGTTTTTCTCTCCTGAAACAAGAGTACCTTATCCAACAGAAAGAAGTTCCCAAAACCCTTTCTCTCTCCTAGCTTTTCTCCAAATCAGATTCCCCAACTCAGGGCCCTGTAGAAAATCAAGCAGGTATTACACTTTTGCATAGGAGCTGTTTTTGGAAGTAGCCAGAGTGCCACTGTTTACTTCCTTAAGCTTTTCCTCCGCTACCCACTCAGAGGCTGCAACCCCAGAAAAGGTTCAAGGCGGAAAGAGGAACGGAGGAGGCTGATTGAGACGGTGGAATGCTGTGTTCTGGGAAGTGTCACCTTCCCTGTTTTTGTGTTCGAAGTAAGAATAGATACAGGAAGAGCCCTGGAGGTAGGGGAAGATGGGTGTCATCATTTCTAATGTAAATCTGTTTTCCAGAACCTCAAAGAACCAGGCAGAGGCAATGGCCCTCAGCTCGACAACACCTGAAGGCCCAGCCGCACTTGGGAGCTGGCAGGAACCCTTCCGATTATCCTCCCGTTTCGCTGTGGAAGGTCATCTGGCGTGTCCATTTCATGCCATCTTAGAGTCCCAGAGAAAGTCGAATTTCCTGAAGGAGAGATGGGCTGGGAAATGCATGTCAGATAGAGGAATCTGAAGGCAGTTGCCTCTTGACCGTCTAGCACAGTGGTTAAGGATTAAGCATCCTATTTACCTGGAGTCATATGGTCTGGGTTTCAATCCCAGCTTCATCACTTCTGAGCTACATGGTTTTAGCTGGGCTGGTTTGGTGCCTTAATTGATGCTCCTGAGTTTCGTCTTCTGTGAACTAAACATAATAACACTCATATTTCGGGTCACAAGAAAAAGTAGCCAAGTGACTTTTATTGAAGCTCACTCTGTGCCAGATCTCTGGGTCTAGAACATTATATTATTGTTGTTTTATTTTCACAAATACTCTATGGGTTGCTTCTAATACTTGCTCCATTTTACATACGAGCAAACTGAGGTTTAGAAAAGTTAAGCAACCTGTCCAAGGTCATGCAACAAGGAAGTGGTAGGTGTGGGGTTTGAACCAAGCCCCTCACCACTGCACTACTCAAGCAGCATCACTAACACAGAGTCAGGAAGGCCAATACACGTGAGCCCTCAGCACAGCTCTCACGCTCAGTCACAGCGTTCTACGGGCAGGAATGCTTATTTGGTATTATTTTGAGATATATACATATTATGGTTCTCTGAAATCATGACAAGGTACATTAAGGAGTAGGACACACCTTAGTTGTTGTTTTATTCTTGATATGCTCTAATTAGCCGTAGTGTAACTTTAGGCAAGGTTCTTATCCTAATGGTATCCCCTCTTTCTTCATCTAAATAATGAAGTAATATATAGCAATTGGTTATCTTATAGTAAATGTGGGTTTAAGATTTAGGGGTCTTCTTCCTGGCTCTGCATCTGACCCCAGGCCTCATTTCAAAGTGGAGAAGCATTCTGCTTCAAAATTTTTAGAAGATAACCTGAATAAAGTGGTATTGAGAGTGTTCATACTAGGTATCATCTAAAAATATTATAAAAACTTAGGTTAGAAAGAATCATCCTTGTTAACAGAGTGAAATGTTTTGGTATATGGAGATATTTGTCTGTCATCATTTTTTCTTGTACCTAATCCAAAAGACTGTGTTGGGAATTAGGATATAATAGATAATTTTTTTTTTACAGATATTGACTGCAGCCCAAGAATTAGGCAGGAATAATAACAGAAAAAGAATACTAAATAAAAGATGCTTTCTAGCGTAGCAGTTTATTGTAATGATTAATCTTACAGTAAGATTTTCAGAATCTGAAGAAAACATACAAGTTGGCTAGTAGTGCAGGCTATATAATTGTGTTAGTTCTTAATATAAACTTTGGAGAGTCCTTCTCGAAGATCTGGATCAAGTCTTAGAGATTTGATCCAAATTTTTCACTTTTTCTAAATGACTATAGAAGAAGCAGCATTGTTATAATCTTTATATATTAATAAGAATGCAACTATTTGTTCTTTAGATGACCCTTGTTCCAAAGTTATTATATTTAAAAACCACTTCCAGAAAATCAAGCAGGGGCCAGTTGAAGAACATATGGTATGCTAAGGAAATCACTGCTTTGTTCTAAGATGTTACGGAAAAGAAACACTTCTTTAAAGGTCCCATATGAATAGCCTATCTTAAAAAAACAATGTTAGGGTCTGGACATGAGCAAAAATTTGGTGATAAATATTAGACTGGTTACTCTTGCCAAATACAAAGGAAAGCTTTGAAATTTATTTTCCAATTGGGCATACACACCAATTTATGTTTATCATCCGTCTTCCGTATTGATAACAGCTTACTTCTCACAAACTCTCTTTTGTAGAATAAGGGACAGACCCGATCCAACCCAAAAACAAACAAACAGAAACCCCAGAAAATATGAATTCTTTCAGTAGCTCTGGAATTAATTAGATACACTGACCATTTTGGAAACTGAAGACATTAACATGCTTTGAAAAAGATACTTCTGCTCCATCTAAACTTAGCCAGCACAAGGAAATAAAAACAGCCGGAAGTAAAGTAGGCAGATCACTCCAAGTTGTGTTTCTCCAAGGATGGCCCACAAGTAGAAATCATCTTAGAGGTTGTTGAAACTGTCCATTTCCTGGTTCCCCAATCCAAATTCACTGAAGCCTCAGGAAAATAAAAGCACAGAATGTTACCACATGGGACCATGAACCCGAAAGTGTGGGTCCAGGGCGAAGGTTGAGTGTATATGCAATTCACGCATACAACCTATTTGGATGTCTGAGTTTGCTTTTAATTAAAAAGGGGGATTATTTCTAAATACCTCAGAGAGTCTGAGAGTTGAGAGTCTGAGCTAGGTTATCACCTGAAATATAGTAAGACCTCAATCAGGTTAAATTTTTTAACCTCAAGGATGGTGGAAGGCCTGAGAGACATAAAATCATTAACTTCTCTTCAAGAGACCATGCTAGGAAATTTGAAATGATTAGGAAAATGAAATACGATGCACAATCAACTGATAGTTCAAGATGGGATCTCAACCTCTCTTTGACAGGGGATATTAGAGTGTGGAAAATTACCTGCAGGCACCGAAAGAAGTGGACCCCCTGGCGTTACAGTCTTTTTCTGGGGTGCTCGTGAGGAACAGTTGAAGAGCTATATAATCATTTATTCACCAGATTTAAGACACATTCTTTCTGCACAGAAAACTTGCCTGAAGTCAGGACTTAAAACAAATGTTTTACATGCTACCCTTTAATAGTTAAGACTTTTTGTTAAGTGAGATAGTAGATCTCTTTCTTTTCATCTACTTAGAGTTTGGTCTTCTTTTACTATGGACTGAAAACATCCCAACTGATATATCAAACTTAAGGAAATAATTAGAAACACAGATATAATTTTTGTATAAAGATTGCCATGTTGATTATCATGTCAAAAATGGAAACAATAGCAATCCAATTAGTGTAACTATGACATGATACGAACATTAAAGATACTCTGAATATTCCAAAGAATATTTAATTGGAAAATAGATTATAATATTTTCACAATTTTCAGTTGTACGTAGAGGATAAGGCCTGAGTGTGTGTGTGTGTGTATATATATATATACATATATATACATATATATGTATATATATATATACACATATACACAGAGAGAGACAATTGTTAACATTTTTATATTTATCTCCTTGTTAAATAAAATAAATATATATATATTTAAAAGGATATAAATATAAAAATGCTAATACTTGTCTCTTAATTTTAGATAATTTTAAATTTCTTTCTCATTACCTTTCTAAATGTTCAAAATAACTTACAGTGAATAAGAAGTATTTTATAATCAGGAACACATGTGTATATTTAAAGAAATGCTTCAGGAAATGGAAAACTTTATTTATGACAAGGTAACTGGGAATCCAGTTAAGAGTAGCTGGGATCCTGGAAGGAGAAATTGAAAAATCAGAAATTAATGGCAACATATTCATCATTTTGAATAAAACTAAGGAAAAGATCTGCCCTTCCGTGCTGGACATATGATCGGGATTTCCATAATGTTATGTGCTAGGAAGCAAAGCAGAAGGGAGAAAAAGACATATTTAGATGATAACTTTTTTGTTTTTTTTTCCTGTAGGGGCATGGGGAGTACCTGTTATTGGAATTCTGCTTGGAAGCATAAGGAAGTAGGCATGAAGGCTGTGTGTAGGCTCATGGCCTTGGAGTTTTCAGCAACTGTAACCCCGGGCGTGTGGCTCACCCCAGAGCACAGCCTTCCCACTGCAGTGTTTCCTAGTCCCACATTCTTGACGTCTGAGTTACTCTCCTGTCAAAGTGTGACACTGAGCCATGTGCTAGAATCATATACCTCCCTCTCAAAATATTTGACCAACAAAATGGGATTAAAGTTGTGTTGGCAAAGGTGGGTTATAATGATTTTACCTATTGGGAGCTATTCATCTGTATGTTGTCTTTATCATTCCAGATGTTGTTTGTGGAAGGAGAATGTGATTGCTAGCCAAAATCTACATTATGTCATCTGCTCAGTTCTATAAACAGATTACGCAAGCTGTACAGACACATGCTGTGGGCTGTGGTTAGCTAATTACGTTTAATGCAAATATGCACATGTATAATTCATTTTAAAGGGATTAATTATAAGTGCTATATTTTAGTTATGAGGGCTTTTGGAAAGACCTCATCATAGAAGTACACTAGAGCCATTTAGCAGCTTTTTAAAATGAATACAAGCCATTTGGAATATTGTATACAAAACTGATTTTTGTGAAAATACTCACTAACTACATTGACTATGAGATAATTTGGCAAAAACGCTAATCTATATTGCAGATAGATCTGGTCCAGGTGTACCTGTTGTCAAAACATAGCATTTCTATTTTTATTTCAAATCTAGGGTACAGACTGTTTCCAAATACAGTCATCTGACTATTAAATATAAACAATGAAGCATAGCATTTGCCCTGGCAGCAAATAACTGAGCAAATACGTTTGTTCCTTGGGAAAGTAAAAAAAAAAAAAATTGCATCATGTTGAACAATGTTTATATTGTTCACTCAAACTTCTGTTCCCTGTGACACTTTTGCTTGCCCACTCAGTGTCTGTTCTCCCCTTCACCTGTGGTGATGTCACCTGATTTCGATTGAGGCAGTATGTAGCCAGGTGCAAAATTAAATTTCCTAGCCTCCCTTTCAGCTACAAGTGGTCATGTGATCATCCTGGCCAATGTTGTCAGTGATTGCATTTTAAAAGTGATGATGTTTAAACAGGGTATTTAAAATTAAGTAATAATTCTAAAATTCAAATGAAGAAGACCAGACCTGTGGGGTATGCGATATTAGGCAAAGGGAACAACATGAACAAAAGCAGTAAGACTGAAATCATTTGAAGATCTGAGCCCTATATCTAGTTCAGAACTGTTGTTGAGAAAAGTCCAATAGGAAAGACAATAGAATAGTAGACAGGATTTTGAAAGATAACAGATGTTATACATATCAGATTTAGCTTGCCTAAATGTCTTAGGTGTTCAAAATAATATTAGCTTATATAGGAAAGAAGTTTATTTCTCTCACACATAAGTTATTCCCTGAGGAAGCCAGTCTAAGGCAAGCTTGGAAGCTCTGATCATTATCAATTCGAGTTCTCTCCAGTTGCTCCACTGTCTGTAGAATCTCACCTCACAAGTTCAAAGAGCTAGTCTGGCTCCAACCCTCATATCTACAATCCAGTTATCAGGAAACACAAAGGGATAAAGGAAGGACATGCTACCTCCCTTTAAGGATGCTTAGCAGAAGTGGTACTTGACACTCTTGCTTCCATTCCATTGGCCACAACTGAGGCATACGGTCACAGTGAACTGCAAAGGAAGCTCTGGAATTTAGCCTTCAGTGTGGGAAGCCATGTGCCTCCTACAAAAGGCGGGGGGGGGGGGGCTCTATTATTAAAGAAAAGGAGAGAATGGATAATTTGAAGACAACCAGTGGTGTCTGGCAGACCAACCAAAGAATCTTAGAATGAATTCCATAACGCATACAGAACAGGCAGCTTTCAGGAGGGTGAAACACAATCAGATTTGTTCTTTGGAAATGCCATGGTGCAAAGGATGGATTCGAGAGTTGTAAGGGGAAAAACGAACCAAAATTGGTTAAGAGGCCACTGTGATAAGCAATGACACGATGGCAGTGGGTAAAGAGAAGAGACGATGGGTTTCCAAGATAATTCGAGGATACAATTTAAAAGATTTGATGCCTGATTATGAGAGGATGAGAAAAAGAGAGGAAGAATGACAATTCCTAGAAAATATGGCCACAGCCAACAAGATAAGAAAGAATTCAGAAGTGAACTTCTAGAAATGGCCATAGAGCATCTCAACTGGGCAGAAGTAACCTTTACATTTACAGATCATGCTGGTTGTGCTCTTACGTGTTGATATGAATCTGGGTGCTTTTTCAGAGGAGTCTGCAAATTTGCTCAACTTAAACTACTTTAATCTCAGTAAAGAAAATCTATAATTTTGGCTACTTAACAAAATGGCATAATCTTAATTTACCAGATCTTTCCAGATATGGGAAAACAGAAAATACTAACAAAACTGTCAGAGTTTATTGTATGCCATTTAATTCATACACAATATATGTCAAGCACTGTGCTAAATTCTCTTACTCAATTTTCCCAACTCTGTAATTTTACCAATTTTACAAATGAGCAAATGATTCAGAGAAAGTTTATTTAACTGGCCTGCAGTCAAACCAACTTAGTAAGAGACAGAGCTAGTATTTGAACCTGGGTCTGTCCATACTTTTGAACACTCCATCATGCAACATACACAATGCATCTGAGGTCATTGTATTTCTGAAATGGAAAGAAAAGAAAAAGTACACTAAAGATCTTCATAAATGTGACAACACAAGTATTACGTTCTGTAAGGAAAATAGGAAAGATGAGACATTAATAAAATATCCCTCCCTGTTACTTCTCTATTGCAGAAATAATGTTTAATGTTTTACTATTAAATATATTGCTTGGATACACTAAATGACATCACTATATAAAAACAGTAGAAAAACTGGAAACCAAAGATGGGGAGTAGAAAGGTCAACACTCCTAATGTCTATATACAACACCCTAGTGGCAAACCATGTCTCCTTCCTTTAGTTCTCATTTTTCCTGAGCCAGTCACAGCCTTACTGCTATGGACTGAATTTTTGTGTCCCTCCCAAAGGCATATGTTGAATCTCTAAACCCCATTAGGATGGTATTTGGAGGTAGAGCTTTTGAGTACAGATGACATCATGGAAGTGGAGCCCCTGATGGGATTGGTGCCCATATAAGGGGATTGGAGGACTCAGAGCTCCCTCTCTCTCTGTGTTATGTGAGAACATAATGGGAAGACTGGCCATCCACAAACCAGGAAAAGGGCCCTCACCAAGAACTGAACCTACTGGCACCTTGACCTTGGACTTCCCAAGGTCAAGGTGCCAGTAGAAATTAATGTTTGTCCTTAAGTCACCCAATTCTAGCAGCCCAAGCTGAATAACACAAGTGAAAGTCCTTAGTTATGTTCTTAATAATTGGTCCTTAGTTATGTTCTTAATAATTGCAAAGATAAGAAAATGAAACCGATGTTCATAAAGAAAATTAAGAACATGCAAGAAATCTTAACAATGTAAAATTTTCTTTGTTTTCCCTCAACTCATCTCTCAGGGCACATTGGGTCTATCTCAGGTTGGTACCAGAAAGTTCTTCCCTCCTAGTGTATCACCATCTTTTTTTTCTTCTCCTCTAAAGACCTGCTAGTCCATGTATCACTTTACCTTCCCCTACTCGTCCTGTTTGCCTATTCTTTCTTTGGGACTCCTGTTCTGGCTGTCAGTTAACCAATTCTGACCAGACTTCACCTGGGGAGGAGGGAACTGGTGGGAGAGTAGAAGTGAGGAGAGTGGGAGGATGGAGAGGGGGGTTTGTGGTTTCAGATCCTAGGAGGATGGAATGAAGAAATACTGACACTCCAGTTCCCTCCTCAGAATGAAGCACTGCAACCCTTTCTCTTGTTGATATTGATCACCTGAGTTACATCTGTCTCTTTTCACCCTCCAACCAGAGAGAAATTCTCTCAGTCTGGGTTAGAAATCCAGTAGGTTAGGTGGTGGTGGGAGAGACATCTCCAAACTCCCACACTCAGTGGTGTGGAAATATCAGGCAGTAAATATTCCATAGAGAAAACGTCCTTCCCCTGCTTTGTGAATCTGGGAACCATCCAGAAAATATGATTTTAGAGGAGATGTTTCCTTCTAAGAATCCAGGATGAACACTTGGGCAGTTAATTAAGTATGTGTAAGTGTCCAGTTAACACTAGGTGGAGAAGCACCAACTAAATTTTCCTTATAATATGGAAGAATGTGTTACGTACTCTATAGGTGTGGAGAAATTATCATCAGAGGCATATTTTCGATTATTTGCATGTTATAGTCAATGCCATTCTATACTCCAAATACTCTCATATTCAGAACATTTTATGAGTTCTCTTGCCTGTACTGCAGTATCCCCCAAATAAGCATTTTGTTCCGAGCTTTCAGAATACTATGCAATTCTAGAAGTTACATCGCTAAACTAAATGATAGAAGCATTTCTGAACCTCTCTTTCAGATTAAAATTTTTCCTTTAAATGGAATTTTTCTCCTGTTTAATTTGCAATATACATTCTTGAGCCTGGAAATAGCTAGTTGTATATCTACAAATTAATAATAATAATAAAACAAGTAACTTTCATTGAGTACTGAGTCTGTCTCAGGCTTTGTGCTAATCAACCTAAAAATATATTCTCATTTAGCTTCACAATAACCTTTAAGAGTTGGGTAATATTTTTCCCATTTTACAGCTAAGTAAATTGAGGCTTAAAGAGTTTAAGATACACATTTGAGACAGTACAGCTATTGACTACCTGATCCAAAGCCTAACTGTAAACACTATACTTATCTATTTTCCTACAGTCTAATTAAGTGAATGCCAAGTTTTGTCCTATGGACCCTAAGGACTGGCACTCCACTTATTCAATGCATATTATATACAGAATTTATACTAGCAAATGCTTCTTTAAATTCTGGCATTTTTAGAAATACTTAAAATGGTGGCAATGAGTCACACAGAGAGGCTCTAAGTCACTGTGCCTTTGTCAAGAGAATTTAAGTCTCTGAGTAATTAAATGTTGGGAAGATCAGTACCAGAAGTTGATCAGAGGAAGAGACATCCTATTGTGGTTTTAGAGGTCCTCCAAACATATCAGATGTAAATCATATTTCTATTTAGAGCCGCTTTAATGTGTTTTTGTTCTTTCTTTCCTCAGTGACTCTTAAATGGGATAATGAGTTACTACCAATTGTTCATCTTGGTGTGTATGGGTCAATTTACTCCTGGATATTTTATCATTTCTAAAGGAGAATGTGCTACAGCTCTAGAAAAGTTGTGTCTATAGACATTAAAAAGTGCAGGTCAATATATGCTGAAAACTATTTCCCTTATAAAATTATTAATAAGGGAAGTTGAACATGATTCAAAGACATGGAAAGATATCCACAGCTCTTGGATTGGAAGAATTACTATTGGTAAAATGGCCATACAACTCAAAGCAATCTACAGATTTAATGCAATTCCTATTAAAATACACATGACATTTTACACAGAACTAGAACAAATAATCCTAAAATTTATATGGAATCACGAAAGACCCAGAATTGCCAAAGCAATGCTGAGAAAAAAGAAAAAAGCTAGAGGCATAACCCTTCCATGTTTTAGACTATAGTACCAAACTACAGTAATAAAAACAGCATGGTATTGGCACAAAAACAGACACATAGATCAATGGAACAGAATAGAGAGCCCAGAAATAAACCCATGAACCTATGGTTAATTGATGTACAACAAAGGAGGCAAGACTATACAATGGAGAAAATATTGTCTCTTCAACAAGTGATATTGGGAAAGCTGGAGAGCTACATGTAAATTAATGAAATTAGAACATTCCTTCACACCATATACAAAAATAAGCTCAAAATGGTTTAATGACCTAAATGTATGCCATGACACCATAAAACTCCTAGAAGAGTACATACTCTTTGCAAAACACTCTTTGACATAAATTGTAGAAATATTTTCTTAGATCAGTCTCCCAAGGCAAAAGAAATAAAAGGAAAAATAAACAAATGGGACCTAACTAAAACTTAAAAGCTTTTGCACAGCAAAGGAAACCATAAACAAAATGAGAAAGCAACCTATGGAATGGGAGAAAATATTTGCAAATGATGCAACTGACAAGGGATTAATTTCCAAAATATACAAACAGTTTACACAGCTCAATACCAAAAAATCAAACAACCCAATCAAAAAATGGGCAGAAGATCTAAACAGGCACTTCTCCAAAGAAGACATATAGATGGCCAAAAGGCACATGAAAAGATGCTCAACATCACTAATTATTAGAGAAACGTGAGTCAAAACTACAATGTGGTATGACCTCACACCAGTCAGAATGGTCATCATCAAAAAGTCTATAAATAATAAATGCTGGAGAAGGTGTGGAGAATATGGAACCCTCAGACACTGTTGGTGGGAATGTAAATTGGTGCAGCCACTATGGAGAACAGTATGGAGGGTCCTTAAAAAACTAAAAATAGAGCTACCATATGATCCAGCAATCCCACTACTGGGCATATATCTGGAAAAGACAAAAACTCTAATTCAAAAATATACATGCACCTCAATAGCACCACTATTTATAATCGCCAAGACATGGAAGCAACCTAAGTGTCCATCAACAGATTAGTGAATAAAGAAGATGTAGTGGGGCTTGGTGGGGCTTCCCTGGTGGCGCAGTGGTTGAGAGTCCGCCTGCCAACGCAGGGGACACAGGTTCGTGCCCCGGTCCGGGAGGACCCCATGTGCTGTGGAGCGGCTGGGCCCATGAGCCATGGCCGCTGAGCCTGTGCGTCCCGAGCCTGTGCTCTGCAACGCAGCAGTGAGAGGCCCGCATACCACAAAAAAAAAAAAAAAAAAAAGATGTGGTATATATATATATATATATGATGACCTATTAACCATAAAAAAACAATGAAATAATGCCATTTGCAGCAACATGGATGGACCTAGAGATTATCATACTATGACAGAGAAAGACAGATATCATATGATATCACTTACATGTGGAATCTAAAAAAAAAAAAAATGGTACAAATGAACTTATTTACAAACCAGAAATAGACTCACAGACATTGAATCACCTTGTTGTATACCTGAAACTTTGTAGATCAACTATGCTTCAATTTAAAAAATAAAATAAATAAAGTTACAAGCAATCTTTGAGGGAAAAGCTAACCAGGCTACTTAATTAATAATCATTTTACATAAATTAAGATGTAGCAAATTTAACAGCAAAGACATATCATTCCAGTGTTACACATGCATGTAAGACAGAAAATTCCCAGTGTTGTTTATTAGTAATTTAATATATAGAGAAATATGGGGCAAAAAGTTTCACTGGATACCTTCATCAGCTGTCTCTCATCATTCTTCTGCTTGATGTTTCTCAGCACATATGGACTCAGATTCTCAGCTACAATGTTAGCTTACATTTTTAATTTATTGCTCAGTAAATGTGTCCTTCGGCTCTTTCATGGGTCTCAGTGGTATGCAGGGATTGTGTAAACTCTATGCCAAGGATGAGATAGCTATACACACAGTTGAAAGTCAATAAATTTGTTCTCCCTTAAATAAAGTTTACCTCTTTTGCAAATATATTTAAAGTGCAGGAATTAAATGACACAAATCCTATTTACTACTGGAATTTAGCCCTTTAAAACCCTACCGGTGTCTGAGATACTTTGAAAGGCTGAAAGAAAAATCATAGGATGAAAATAATTTTTTTGAAAACAGCTTTAGGAAAGTAAAGTTGGTTAACTATTTAAAAAGTAGCCCTTATATGGAACATCAAATAGAAAAGCAGAAAATAGAGGTGTAAACAATAGAGGTATAAGGAATAGAGGTACAAACAATTAACTTGAAACCTCTTTTTTGTAAGGTACAACTTAAATCTTTAATGGAAAAAATTTTTTCTTGAGCTACTTGCAAAGATACACAATACACCCTCACACCACACACACAGTGGGCTGGGGAGGGGAGTTTGAGTTCATAAGTTTTTTCCTAGTTGATCAATGTTAGTGATTTAAACAAATACTAAACTTGTATCCAGGAACTTTTACAGGGGGCTTTTGTGAGTAGCGGGTGTGTGTTTGGCGGGGGGTGGTTATGTGTGAATGTGTGACTGTATGTGATATTTTTACACATTCTTTTTTAAAACATTAAGCTTTTAACCCAGTTATTTCATGCATTTATTGTGAATTTTCTAAACTCTTAACTGCAAACATTTTAATATATGTTTTAGATCATTTTGAACTAAATAGTAATTTACTGGTAGTTTAAATCTACTTTGCTCACTGGTTGGATTGCTAGAATCTCTAATGGCATTTTAAAGCTGGAGCATCATGTTATGTCGTTATCCCACTAGATTTACAATAGCCTGTAAAATCATTATTACAGAATCTCACAGTTTTCTTCTTTCCCATTTGTCTTATATACCATTAGCTTTACTTTCCAATTATGAATCTATTTTATGAGTATATAACCTTTATATTGAATGGCAATATTTAACTCACATAATTCACAGAATCACAAGTAATATTTTACAGTGCCAATTTAATTACAAAACCAAGATACACAATTCTTAATTACGGGTGAGTACTATATAATACATTCTTTAGTCTTAAAGAACAATACCAGAATTCTTTTTTTCTTGTATTCCTAGAACATTTATACTTACTTTTGATTTTATTCCTTTTAACAAAAGAATAAGAAAATTCTATATTTCTTGTTTTAAATATCCAAGTAGAATGAGACTATGAAGTTGGAAAGGGTACATAAAAATATTTTTGTTCTCTTTTAAAATTTAACAAAAACTAGAGAAATAGTTGAGTGTGAATGATTTCAGATAATCCGTTAATATTTGAGCATGAATAAGTCGGCCCCAAATTCAAAGGCAGTGAGGTGACCTAAAATCAATAATATCTGTGTAACTTAGAATCTAATTAAAATAAAACATTATCAACTTTATTGAGAGGCAACTGTAGGCTTTAAGAAGAGTACCAGAATTTGAATTACAGAACTTGAATACATGAGTGAGTTGGGAAATTTGTTGGTTAATCCAGAAACAACAAACTATATGAAGTCCTTAGCATGTGGAGTGGAGAGAACGTAATTTCAAGCTCTGTTTCTTCCTCTTACTAATACCTATGTTGGATATGTTTCTCTCCAGAACTAACTAACTAACTAACTAACTGACTGACTAACTCTTTGAAACACTTTCTGCACATGAATTCTGGGATACCACGTGCTTCTACCACATTGACTAATCCTCAGTACCCAAATCAAATGTTTGATTTGAAATGTCCTTTTCCTGGGCTTTTCCCTGGGCTTTCATCTATATTTTCCCTACATGATATCATGTGATCCCAAGTCTTCAACTACTATCCATCAGCTGATGACTTCCAAATTTATATCTCTAGTTCTAACTGCTCTTTTAATTTTAGAATTATATAGTCAACAGCTGTCTTGGAATATCCACATGAATATATAATTGGCATCTTTATTACCCTGTCAAAATAAAAGTCTTGACTTTCCACCCCAATTTGGTCCATTGATATATCAATAAATCATACCACAATCTAGCCAAGTGTATAAACCAGAAGCCCATAGCTCATCCTTGATTCCTTCTTTTTCCCCATTTCCCAAAGTTCACTCTGTCAGCAAATCCTATCAGTCTTATGTCCAAACTCTATCTTAAGTCCACCTACTCCTCTCTGCTTCCGCTGTTACCCTGCTGTCCCAACCACCATTATCTCCCTCCAGGACCACTGCAATATCCTCCTCACTGGACTCCTGATTCCCAAATTTGACTCTGTGCAGACCACTCACTGCAAAGCCACCACTCTCCTTCTAAAACCACGTTAATGACTTCCCACTGTATTTGTAATAAGCAAATCCATTGGTGTGGCTTATTGGCCCTACATGAATTGCCCTGCTTACCTCTCAGACTTCATCTGTCCTCACTCTCTTTCTGTGTCTTATTCTTGTCACACTGACTTGTTGTTGTCATATCCATGCCATTCTTTGGGACTCGCTCTGACTCTTTCTTTGGCTGGATCATTCTTAGACTTTGGATCTCTGTTCTAATGTCACCATTGCAGAGACCTTTCTTGAACACTCCATCTAAAGTATTTATTCAGATGATTTAGTTTTCTCTATTTTAACTACTTTTCTATTTCCTTCAAAAATTTGTCATAATCCATAAGGATCTTATGGTTTGATTTTTTCACTTGTTCATTATGTTTCTACCTTCCCCAGAATGTACATCTTCTGAGGGCAGTAACCCTACTTATATGGCCAACTCTTCCACTCTACTGAGAATTTCCTGAAATATAGTAGGGAATAAATATTTACTCAGTCATTACAACCTTAATTAATTCATCAGCTGAGAGAAAGAAGTGCTTATGTCCTAGTGTTCTTGGGAACGTGAAATAAGACAATGTAGGTATTATCACAGGATATAAAACTTGGAATATTACACACAAACAAAAGACCCAAGAGCAAGCAGCCATTATCAACCCCAATCAAACGTGGTATCCATAGATCCTAGGGTTGGCCCATAATGGTATAGGTTATGGCTTGGCAAACTATGGGTAAGAAAGGTTTTTACATTTTTAAATGGTTGAAAAGAAAAGAAAAATAATATTTTATGACACATGAAATTTATGTGATATTACATTTTAGAGCTATAAAGTTTTTGTGGAACAGGGACACTTTTAGGTAGGCACGTGTTATTTACATATTTTCTGTGGTGCTTTCTTGCTACAACAGCAGGGTTGAGTAGTTGTGATAAAAACCCTATGACCAAGAACAGCTTGTCGTGTGAGAATAGATTATATCAATTCATACCTATTTCTCTACGATATAGATTACTTTATCTTCAGTTTGTTGATATAGAAACCTAACTTAACCAATGAAATCCGAGCTTTCCTCTTATTCTAGGGCCCAGTCTGTCTCTCTCTGTCGTTTAATTTGATTTTTACAACAATCATATAAAACATAACATTACTAAAAGGTCATAAAGCTCATAAAACACAGAGCCAGAATTTAACCTCTGATCTCTGCCTCCAAAGCGTCTTCTCTTTTCACTATGTTATTACTGACTCTTTCATGATTGCCTATTGTGAGTGCTACTATCCAATTTATTTTTCCCATTCATAGACTTGGAGACAGGTTTCCTACAAGCTGGCTGTTAACTCTTATGACATTCTTAGCAATTTAACTCGATACATTAAGAAAATCACTAAAGATCTTGCAGTGGTATAAAGGAGCCAACAATAATAGTCTATGCATTGGATAAATAAATGGAAAGTCCTAAAAAAAATCCTTAGAGAACAACCCAATTAACCCAACGGCTCAGACTAACAGCCTGCATTAAGAAGCTGGACCATCTAAGATTTTCACTGGTTTAAAAGATGAAAATTGCCACCTGTGCCTACTTCTCGGGTAGCGTGACTGCCAAAGGTTTACATAGTCAAGCAGTAGAAAATGGTTTTGAAAGTATTTTTAAAATAAAAATTAAAAATGAAATATCAGTTTATCTTCCAGAAGCTAAGGAACGTGAATATCCTAAACTTTGCTCCTCCCTCTTCTGGCCCAGATTAAACCATCTCAGTGAAGCTTTTCTGGCCACCCTCGCACCCCACTTATCCCGGGTATCCGTAGGCCCCACATCTGATATGCTTCTAAGGCCCCATGTGCATGCAAGTGGATGTGTTTGTTTGCAAGTCCATTTCCCCTACTCAGCACCTCGAGGGCTAATCTATCTTCTATGTATCTCTATAATTTATACATATAGGACAATGGCTAACATCTAATGCTTTATAAGTGTATTTTGTTTATTCAGGTAAACCACCCCAGGAGTAGTGACCTAAAGCAATGTTGTTTATAACTTCACTTTATCGGGTGACAGATAAACACTCAGAGCAAGTTGAAACAGACTGACTACAAGCAGAGATGAGCTGAGCAGTGCCATAAAGGCAGATGGAAAGACAACTTCAAATCACTCTAGATAGATGTTATGGGTGGAAGTGTCACCTCAAAAAAGATATGTTGAAGTCCTAAACCCAGGGCCTCAGAATGTGATCTTATTCAGAAAGAATGTTGTTGCAGATGCAGTTAGTTAAGATGAGGTCGTAGGGAGTAGGGTGGGCCCCTAGTCCAATGTGACTGATGCCCTTATCAGAAGGCAGAGATGGAGACACAAATGGAGGAAGCCAGGTGAAGATAATGGCAGAGAGGAGAGTGATAGAGCTGAAAGCAAAGGAATGTCAACAACTGTCTGCAAAACCACCGGAAGGAAAGATGCCTCTACACATTTCAGAAGGAGCATGTCCCTGCCAACACCTTGACTTTGGACTGATTGCTTCCATAACTGTTAGACAATAAAATTCTGTTGTTTTAAGCCACCCAATTTGTGGTACTTTGTTATGGCAGCCCCAGAAAACTAAAACTGTAGGAATGGATAACAAACAAAGGAAACTAGGAGGAAAAAAGCCTGTAATACCCTTTATGTTGAATAATAATGTTAATATCAATAGAAGGACTGTCATTGTTGGAGAACTTCCTATGATCCGACACTGCCTTACATACATTATATTAATCAAGTCCCTCAACAGTCCCATGGGATTGATATTACCAGCACTGTGCAGCTGGTAATAACCGACTCTTGTGGGGCTGGGAGGAGAGGGAAGGAAGCTCTGATCTGAGCACTGCCGATTTCTATGGTGTGACTCTTCCTCCCATGGCCCACTGAGAGCTGCCATAGTGACACCAACCAGATCACAAAATTCCTGAAAATTGAACACACACTCTCAAGTGTCAGTGTGAATTGGCACCATCACTGGATATTATTAACCCTATTTAATTGATGAGTAAAATAAGTTTGAGAAGATTAAACAACTTGCCCAAGAGCATCAGAATGTCCAAGGTGACAGCCCAATGGGAAACTAGACAGAACTGGCAGTAGAGACGAGCTCTGCTAAATCACAGATTCAGCCAGAGACTGTGACATCATACAATTTTGTGCGAGGGATTTGCATAGTCTTATTCTCAGCAGCAGCATTTTCAACACAAACCCAGTTGTATGATCATGGATATATGTAGTAATGTACATTTTGCTTTTCTATGGATAAGTACAGAAAACTCATAACTCATCTAAAAAAAGGAAAATAAACGTCTGTTACTGAACAATGGTGATACACTATACTGGGCAGGACCTGGCAAGGTCAAGGAAAATCAGCTTCAATCCTTCTGGCAAGACTTCAGCTCTGTCCAGATTTTTTTATTCTATCTTCACAAACTTCCTAGAGTTGGCAGCATTTTTCTTCACATAGCCCTGGCGCTACTCCATACAAAAGCAGATATTGACTTAGCATAACAGCATCAGAGGGGTGTGATTACATCCTTTGCAACCTCTCATCTATGGTTTCAGCCACACATTGGACCTTTGAGAATTACAGCATTGTGAAGTGATTTGGGCTGGACAGTAAATGCTGTCATCATGTCTCCATTGTCCCATCTACCCTGACAAATATATACTTTAAAATGGTGTGGTTGTTAACACTGCTTCAAGAAAGGTCCCAAGATCCCCTGCCATCCAACTGCTGTCCCTGTGCAACCCCCTTTCAACTGTCATAGAATTTGTAAAACAACCATTGATTTGGCATTGAGCCTGTATCTTAGGGAGTAAAACATTTTGATACAGGATAAAATTAAGTCTTCTATTGGATACCAATTACTGGCTCATTTAAAACTTATTCCTACAGCATCAAATCAACTTGCTCTATCTCAATGAGGAGTGCTTGAAAAAAACAAAACAAAACAATGAGGAAGTAATTTTTCAGAAGCTACCATTTCTTGGGGCTTCCCTGGTGGCGCAGTGGTTGAGAGTCCGCCTGCCAATGCAGGGGACACGGGTTCGTGCCACGGTCCGCGAGGATCCCACATGCCGCGGAGCGGCTGGGCCGGTGAGCCATGGCTGCTGAGCCTGCGTGTCCGGAGCCTGTGCTCCGCAACGGGAGAGGCCACAACAGTGAGAGGCCCACATACCGCAAAAAAAACAAAAACAAAAACAAAACAAAAAAGAAGCTACCATTTCTTTTTCTTTTTTTTCATTAGAAAGTCTGGTGCAGGAATTTTACGTGTATTTGCTATGTTTATTAGAATCTGGGAACCATCTATTACATTACTACATTTAATTTCTAAGTTTAATGATAAAAGTACTATAAACGCCTTGAAGATCAGTGTATATGTTACCATACATGGTTAATTTTCTGGTTCAGGCAAGATTCATCAGAAAACCTAAAAGAAACCCTCCATGAATCATCAGGAGGATAAATGGATTCAAAACCTTTAAGTTTTAATGGACGTCCAAATAAACCCTTGGCTTCAAAATGCAAATTTCCAACTTCTTCTGATACAGATTAAGATCTCTGAACCATCAATGACAATTAGAGAGAGGAGAAGAATTTAAATTGTACCACTGTCAGAAGGAGAATGTTAAGCAGGTTTCACAAGTTTATTCTAGTTTGTACAGAAAGATCAAATGATGAGGTCCCTAACCACATTAGGTAATGAGGAAAATAGAATAACATGATTTGTCCTTTGTTGTAATCACTATCTTTTGTAGCAAGCACTGCAAGGGAACCCGTGAAGATAATGGGCCCAGGTTACACTAGCTGGACCTGCAGAGGGTGCCCTGTGCTCTGAGAAAGAAGGCTTCTCACAGAAGCTCTAGAAAGCTCACCTCAGCCAATTCCCGTCTTTCCTACCACTTCATAATTTGTAATTAAATGCATGCTTTTGTTAGTTTTCCCTTCTCCATCCTCCTCCTTAAAGTATGTCTCATTCGTCTTTGCAGAGCTAACAGTCTCCATGGAGCCATGCATCTTCAAATAAATGAAGAACTGAAGCTTTCCAAGAACACTGACCTAGATGAGAATGTCGCTGTTACCCTTTGTGGGGATGAATGTCTATTTCTTCTAAAATGCTGATAGCCATTTTTATTAAGCCAGTAGCTGTGCTTTATCTTATTTGATTCTCAAAACTAACCTCTGTGACAGCTATACTTTCCCCCCCAATCCTAAGAATAATCTAAAGCTTGTACCTGTAGAACTCTCTGTATTAGTGATTCCATAATAAATAATATGTAGGGGCTTCCCTGGTGGCGCAGTGGTTGAGAGTCCGCCTGCCGATGCAGGGGACACGGGTTCATGTCCCGGTCCGGGAAGATCCCACATGCCGCGGAGTGGCTGGGCCCGTGAGCCATGGCCGCTGAGCCTGCGCATCCAGAGCCTGTGCTCTGCAATGGGAGGGGCCACAGCAGTGAGAGGCCTGCGGACCGCAAAAAAAAAGAAAAAAAAAAGCAATATGTGGGCATCATTTTTAAGAGTTTTGACTCTGGAATTAAGTCACGGCTCTTGTCCCTCCCTAACATATGGCCTTGGACAAGTTAACTCTCTTAGTCCTCATCCTTCCTACCTATAAAATATGGAAAGTAAGTATGTATCTCATTGGTATTTCATTTACTAAAAGAAATAAAGCTATTGAACACTTAATAGACTGTACCTGGCACTGGGGCAAAGTAAGTGCCAATACATGGCATTATTCTCTATTTAATATCTGCAGTTTTCAATTAAAAATAATTTCTCATTTCCTTAAAGTAATTTTTCCTCTGACTGCTTAACAGGGAGGTGATTTCTTACTCATCAGTGCTTTGTGTGTCGCTGGAAGAACTGAATGCTGCATTTGTGAAAAGCCACGAAAAATTAGGCTCAACAATGCAACAGCCTGAAAAGGAGATTCAGGAAGACACGTTCACCCTGAGCCCTGTACAGAGGAATTCACCCAATTCTTCCTCATTCTTGAAACTGGGGCTGGGCATCAGAGACAATTCAACTCTCTTCATTTTCAGAAGTATGCAGCTCCAGGGTACGCAGTTAGAGAAATAAAACAGATAGCTGTCAAACAATATCACCACATCAGTTGGCAAGACATACAACCATCACAAAGGACGAACAATCAACCTTTGTCTGAAAGGTACAGGTTGCCACCAGGGATTAAGCTGGTTCCAAAGGTTATGGTTTCAGAGGGATTAGTTCAGTGTTTAGGTCCTTATTGCTGTAAAAGTACCTGGTCATGTATAGCATTTTTTAAAAATGTTGTGAAGCGTTTGAGGGTCGTCTTCTTTGTGTATTAGTGGGTTATCTGCTCCGCCCAAGAAAAACATCTCTTCCAGCTAAGGAAGTACATCCTGGGTCAAGCTTGGAATGGCTTTCTGTTTAAACCCAATAACCTCTGAAAAAAAGCCAAGTTTTATTCTTGCACCAAAACAGATGTTTATGGGTGAAGAAGGGGGTGTTATGAGAAGACAGAAGAGGAAGGGAAGTTTGGGAAAGAGATGAAATATTACTTAACTGCTTTTAATGCAGCAAATGGCCATGGTTTTGTGGCCTGCATTCCTTTGACATCTCCTGCCCAGACATCCCATGACCTATAGTCATTCTTTTTATGTTGATGTCATCCTAACCAGAAGCCAGATCTTGATTTGCTTTATAAAATGTATCCGGCTGCAGTTGTCCCTGCCAGGAACCACAGTTTCCATTTTGTTTTTGAACTCGGTGGATCTCTTATTGTACTTTCTTTTCCAGGATTACCCCGATTTGACAAATCATGAATTCTCATTTGAAGTTTTGACCAAAGAGAGAGTGTTGGAACAGTTCAGTTCAGCTGTCTACAAAGTTATGATCAACCTACTATAAAGCCTGCCAGCAATTTATATGCTTTTAAAATCATGTTTAGCCTAGGACCATATGGAAAGAGCTATGTGTGTATAAGGGAATATTTTATCTTTTGCCTTTGTTTAAGGTACTTTAAATGCTCACTGCAAACCCACATTTGGGAAAATAAACAGTATTGATGCTGTCTTGGACACAGCACTTACTCTCACAGTAAAAGTATCTCAAAGGGCACTCTATTAAATGAAACGAGGTTTATGCTCATTTGGCATTTCCAGAAAGGTTATTATACAGTTGTGAGGTTCCCTGGACATCCTTAGTCAATTAATCTTAATTACCTTTACCAGTTAAGGAGATCATCTATAAAAATATCTGGTTTAAATGAATCATAGCTCATCTGATGTTCATTTTCATTAGGCAACGATGTAGATATTGCTTCTTGATAGAACACGTAGTTTCTGTGACTTATGGTTAAACTGATGATTTCTCTTTGGCCTTGTTTGCTTTACAGAACCCAAAACTGATACAGTTTCATCTTTTCTTAATTGACAGGAGAGCCATGGTGTTTTTGCAGTACTCAGCCACAAGTTGTTTAGTTTTGGGATGCCCTCATGAGGGTCAGGCCTCATAATTTTTTAAAACTTTATTAACAGGTGTTAGAACAATCAAAGCTGGAAGAGGGGTTAAAATTTTCCAGCAATTTGTTTTCCCTAAAGGTAACCATTCATTTGTTTTGAGAAAGTTACCCAAACCAACGTGTTAAATATTTAAATAAACAATTTTTTTTTAAGTACATCTTTTCTGGAGGGGAGAAGGGATAGCTATTAACCTAAACGCAGATGTTTTAGCATGAGTAGTTTACTGTTCTCTTTGGTAGCAAAAATTATTGTATGTGGTTGAAAGGAAATCATTTCATTGAGTAACGTTTTCCTTCTGGGGTGCAGGGGTAGAGTGTAGAGGGTGGGGATAAGAAATGTTTCCTGGGTATAAATCCATAGATAGCAAGTATGACTACAGGTCAGAAACACCTAGGGAGCTTATAAAACACCTCAAAGTCCAGACCCCACCTTGGAGGCTATGAACTCTTGGGTCTGAGGGAGTGTGAATGACTAGAAGTCTAGATACTAACAGACCAAGGAAATGGCCTGAGGAGGCACTGCTCGGACGAGAGAGCTGTTAGAGTTCCCCACATGAATTGCCAATGCACCCAGGAGAATGGCCCAGGGGGTAAGAGCCAGCACCCTGAATTTCAACTAACCTCTTACTCACCTGCCCCATCAACTCTAAACCAATAGCCACTGCTTTCCTTTAGAACAAAATTGAAATGCTAATAGTAAGATGACTCTTCTAATCACTGAAATGAGACTGTTCAGGTGACTGAAAGGAACCAGAAAAGCCAAGAACCTCTCTGAAACTTCACCTATGGGAGAACGTGACCACTAGGATGTTAGCTCTTAGAGCAGAGTTACTTATTTATTTATTTTTCCGTTGAACACGGAGCAAGAAAGTCTGCCCTCATTCCAGTATCCAACAGGACTTTTTTAAGAACCAACTAGATGTCTACAGAAGCTGAGACACGGTGGCGTTTTCTCATCAAAGCAAGCAAAACCCGGCCGTATTAGGACCTGGTGTTTGGCTGCATCAAAATCAGTGTATTATTGGATAAAACTTTAAGGAAATTCCCTGGTGAGAATAGAGACATTGGAAGCCAGAAAAAAAGCAGCCTTAGGGCACTGGGGAAAGCACTGATGGAGACTGTGACAGCAGGTACCAAGGGTCAAAGATAAATAAGCAACCAACTAAATAAATCAATGTGATGGTCAGTCAAAGACAAAATGCCCTAGAAGCGGAGTCAGGATTACTCCCCCAGAGATACATGTGCTTAGTTCAATGATATTATCATTCTGTTTAAAAAATTATCGGACTCATGTTCTACAGTTTTGAAATATACAGAAGTTTACGCCTAATTTTTGTTTTTAAGACAAATATTGCATTTGATTTGAAACATGGAAAACCTAATATAATTTTCTCTCTTCTAGCGTGTGCCATTTGGGGTAGTTTATTTTGATTTTCATTTCAGTTCCTGAAGGCCTTTAGAATGTCTAGAATCAGGGAAAGGTAACCTTTGTAAATGGGATGGAATCAATAGTAATGCCATAGACAACTTCAAGTGCTGGGTTAATTTTTTGAAGGTTGATTTATAAGGAAAGGCTGAAATCTGGAGAAGCCCAGGAAGTTAGGGTCATCACATCACTCAAAAATTTTCCATTTCCTTGAGGGTGAAGGAAGATAACACGGGCCCAGAAATGGCAGATATAACAGTTTCAGACAAGAGATGAGTGTTTTTCCTGTCCAAGACTTTAAGTGTCTCCCCGTCTGTCCTTGGTAATAACGCAGTGAATTATAATTTCAGGGGAGTAATGAGTGCTAGCAGCTAAAGCACCTGAAGCATGTAGTGACAGTGTTATTAACAAGGAAATTGACTGGTCCAAGGCAGTGTGGTCAAACAACACCCCCTCCCTGCCCCTCACCCTAAAGAGAAGTGTATGTTTCAAAACCTTTTTGTTTTGTGGAATTTCAAATATTTCCTCCTAATCACCAGGGCATCCACATTATTATTACTGCATTAACATTATTTACATTCATGATTTTTTTTTCTTGCTCTCCATGTAGCTCAAGGTGATTTAGTAACTTTAAATTAGCCAAAGCTAATAATCTAAAATAGCAACATGAGGACATGGTAACCCAGCTGTTCCTCGTTCCTGAGGGACTATGTAAGCATATTTCAATTTTCTCTCCTCTTGAAGTTTGGAGGGGCTATGGAAAATTGCAAGGATGCTTCGGTCTTCTATGGTTCTAATTCTAGCAATATCTGTAGGCCTCATCTTGCAGCTCTTAGCAGCATTAAGACCATGTACAGAAATCTACCTTCACTTCCAGAGTCTCAGTGAACTTCTAGAATAGTGGAACCAACTTCTCTGCTTTACGGTGGGATTGGGCGTGTTCTCACCTCTGCCCACCCGACAGCAGACAGAGACACTTGAAGCGGTGGGAAGGGTGGCAGGCAGGACTCAGGGAACATGGGTTGTGATCATCTCCAAAGGGGGGCCTGTGATGCTGCAGGCGTATAGCTTCAGCTCTCCTACTGCTATTTTTATGATGGGTGAAAATGACCGACTGGATAAATCTCCATTTACTTTTCCAGGAATTTTGATGGCGGCTCAAGACAATCAGAATATTCCTAGAACGTGCTATCTCCTCTTCCTCCCTGTGCTCGGCTTTGTCTCATAAAATTCCTCTAGTTATTAGAGAACTCTTATTTTACTCACCTGATACGCCTACTCAGAGCTGGAAAGTACAACATTTCACCACCATTGAAATCTACTCAGGGGAAGTGCTAGGAAAAAGCTTTTGTCAAGGGAAGTGGTGAAAAGTTTGATTCAGGCTTGGGAATAAACCACGTTTTCCATTTCAGTTTTGCAAATTTTTAATCCCAGAAATAGTCCTATGACTATTTCTCAAACTGTTCAGAGCTGGTAGGGAATAAGAAGGATGATTAATTAGCATTCTCCCGAACCAAAAATGACAATAGAATGTTTATGCTGGCCTTTTTGCTTTAGGTCTGTTCCTTTCCCTTCTCAAGGACCAAACCATATCCCTGGTTAGTCATTTTACAAATACATGACATGAATCCAAAAGTGAGCTGGGTTGAATTTTCATAGACCCAGCAGGGCAAATTAATATCTTCCTAGAACAACACCAAGGGTGTGTATCTCCTTACTGACGATTGAGTGCTACTGTCTCCGTATATGTAGAAGAAAATTACTATAGATTCATAGAAGTCTAAGAAATACTCAGAGAATTAGAGGCTCTTTTGGAGTCTATTATTATCTAATAAGATCTCAAATCTTTGTTTTTTAATAAGAAACTCATTTGACTAACAAAGTAGGTTAATGTAATATATATTACTTGCATGCTCTAAGACTTCGCTGGGGACATAGAGTCAGAAATTATTTTGAAAATCTAGTTTGTATTGCTAAATGGTAGGTTTTTTTCCTACTATATATATAGATATATATTTTTTCAAATACTACCAGCAATTACAATGTTTTATAAATGATCTAAGAGAGCACTCAAGAAAGTTTCAGACTCCTAGAAAGAAATGGATTTTCAAAATAAAATCAATCATATGCTTAAGATCTTTTTTGTATTAGGCTTTAAAAATGTTCCAGTACATATTGTTCCCTAATATCTTTGATGATCTCCAATTGGTGGTTACATCTTTGTTTCTTCTGTTTTCTATTAGTGAAAAATGTGGAAAGAAGAGATAAAACCAAGAGGAAGAAATTTCAAATGCAACGGACAAACTGTATAGAAGATCTTCAGGGTATAACAGCTTTAAACTGTTAATAAGCACCATGCCACTGAGATCAAACAATGTTTAACAGTAACAGCATCTCTAATTCAGAAATTTTTGTGCTTGGAAACTTCAAGGAAAAAAAAAAAGCTTTTCATTCGTGGAGTTGAGCATTTCAACAGGAAACGGGAGTTCAGCCACTAGAAAAGCACTTTTTTTTCCTGACACAAATTTTGCCATTGTCCCTTGATTGACATCCATCCCACTGTCTATAAACAATCTACCGGTTGCCCCAAATCACCATTCGGTTCCCCATCCAGCATTTCAACATTGAGTGGTTTTGCGCTCAATAAAATTCCTTTTCATTTCACCCTAGGTTGCCATGTCTCTTCAAACAGAGACAGAAAAGCCATGGTCTGGGTCAGACAGATTTTAATTTTCAGTCCTCATCCATTCGGGGGAACTAGACACAGCAAACAGACTCTCCCCCAAAACCTAGCAACCTGGAGTTTAAACAGCCAATGCATCTGAGTCCCGGGATGGGGGCCTGGACCTGTTCACACATGAATAAAGAAGATTAAGATTTTCTTTCAAAGACGTGAGGCCTTTTTGACAGCCAGTGTCAACAGCGCTGTCTGCTTTCAATGTGAACCAGTCTTCCAGGCCCGATTCCCACAGGGAGGTCCCGCTGATTTGCATATGCTCCACTCTGTGGCTCCGTGTCAGCATTTAATTGAAGAATAAGGGTGTAAAGTTTTGCAAACTCTTACTTATCCACAAAGAAAGGCTAACTTACAGGAATTGTTGAAAGAAAATACCAGTGAACATGAACACCCACAGGGAGCATTTAAAACGTGGAGAACAGAGCAGGGAGAGGAACAGCGGTGATTTCTATTATCTAATTGCGGAGACGTTAACAAAAGCCTTGTAGTCAAAATACATGTTTTGAAGTCACAAAAATCAGCTCTGCCCCTACAAAGAAAAAAGGGGGGGGGTATAGCTTTTCTTTCCAAATAGGGTTATAAAATTGTACTAGAGAATAGACGTTTATCCTGAAAACATTTGACAAATACTGTTCGCTTCAATAAATAGTTCAGGGGAAAATCCTTATCCACAGATATTACTGAAATGTTAAACATGACTTCTTTGCACGTAGCACTTACTAATGTGAAGTGAAGTAAACGAGGGCTTTATTAAATAGTAAGTTTCACATACCTTACGTATGCTTAATAAGAGCTAAGAAGGAAAAAAAAAGTCATGTCTACAAATGCTAGTTTCACCGATTTAGTTATCCCACTTCACTGACAAGTTCACTTAAACATGTTAAAATATGGACTGTTTCTGCTTTGAAATTATATACTCCTATTAATGTACATGTGTGGAATTATTTGGGGATGAGTAAGAATTGCTGAGTTATACCAATTTAAAAGAACATAGCTGTTTTTGATTACGCGACAAATGTTTATGCAATTTGATGTCAACTGTTCATTCTTCAAGGCTGCATAAGAGTATAAAACCCAAAATGTGCTACCCACATATACAGATGCCGTGTTTCCTCACCAATGGCACGTGCACATTGACTTGCTTTTCCAGTTGTGCTGAAAGGATCAACACTGATCTCTCCATCTTCATTCATTTATTAAATACTTATTTATTGATCACCTACTGTTTACCAGGTATCTGGGAGGGAACTGGACGTAGAGGCTGCATTGTCCTGGAACCAAGCTCCTATAGACTTGGGAGATCCCAGTGTGCACATCTCTTCCCAACTCTGTGTTTGGTGTCGTCACATTGGTAACTTGAAATTGGCTAAAATGGGAGTATTTATAGCGCAGCAATCAGCAACCCTACATATCAGGGCTTGTGTTTTCAATCAGTTATCAAATGTTCACTGGCATATCACTGGATAGAGGGATAAGTAAAATTGAAAAGGTTCTTGCCTTCCTAGATCCTCCAGCCCGGTGTTGCCTAGTTACCATTATCCAGAGATAATGGTGCATTTGTGGTAATAGACCAGGGAGAAAATATAAAGGGATCGAGTCTAAAGATTAGCTTACTGAGATTTCAGCAGAATTGGTACAAGGCAAGAATGTCTGCAAGCAAGGATCAGAGCTGGACAAAATGGCAGGAACTGGGGGGTCAAATCAAGGCTTGGACCCTACGAAACCATGGTAAAACCTAAGCTCCAGTAAATTCTCAGTTTATGAGACAACCATAGAGAATGAAGGAACATCAGGTCCGAGCCATCAAAGGTGTCTTTCAAGCTGAAGTCTAAACGTGCATTAAGTCGATGTTGTCTGATCACCCCCATACCTCACACATACTCCGCTGCAAATTAACTGCCTTTTATCATTTTCTTGATAGAAAGAGATACTCTAGGGCAGTCGTTCTCAAACTTTGATGTATATTAGAATCACATGGAGGCCTTGTTAGACCACAGATGGCAGGCTCTTGGCCCCAGAGGTTTGGGGTGGGACCCAGGGAGTTCATATTTCTAACTTGCTATTAGGTGATGATGCTGCCGCTGGTTGGGGGGTGACACTTGGAGAACCACTCTTCCACTTTCTAGAATTGAATCAAACATCCCAACATCACCTGTTTCAGAAGAGCAATGATCCACGCACCGCTCTGGGGGCATGAACTGCTTCTCATTCATGCAGGAGACTCATTAATGGCTGTAAAAATCCTCCCTAGCTACATGGGAGCATTAGATATAGTTAATTACTGCACTTTAATATGTTCCTTCTGCAACAACCCTTGGTCTTCATGGGGAATGCTATTTGGAAGATATCTGCAGAATCTTTTGAACTTGACAGATAATAAACACTTAGGTACTATATAAAATATAGCAATTTACATGCAAAATACTTCACTGTAAGAGCAGTGACCACAACATACATTCTTGTGCATATGCATCACTGATTATCACCTGGAGGAAGCGGACCGCATGTGAATTCAACCAGTGATCTCAGCAACGCTCTCTCTCCAGGTCACCTCCCAGAGCTGTATTTTAATACCAGCCATGAGAACACACACACACACACACACACACACACACACACACAAATCAACTCTATGCCTAGTCATTGCAACATAGATCATTTAAAAAGTAGATAAATAATTAATGAAAAATGATTTGGAAATACTCATTTCCTGACTCGGAAAGAGCAATTTCACAAGATTATGCAAAAGGACAGAGCAACCTCTGCTAATATGCTCTTATGTCTTTCCCTCACACCACCCCTGACGATGTTCTAGTAAACTCAGTTCAGTGGTCAAAGAGTTGGTGTTCAGTCCAATGTGACCTCATTTGTAGGAAGAGTAGGTGACCCTCAATGTTGTTCATTTGATTGGCTATGAGGGCCCATTACCAAGGTAGAAGCCCACTGCCTATCACTCCACCATCATAGCTGACTCATTTGGACCTTCAAGGTCGATTCATCTTCAGAAGTAGTCTTCACCTTCCTCTGTGAATGCCCTCTGTGAGGACACAGCTTAAAGTGGGATATCGGCTCAAATACACACATCACCTGCCTCACGAAGCTAGCACTTTCTGCCCAGAAACCGAGTCTTTGTATCTCTATTGATCTGTGCCAAATGACTGCTGATCATTGACCAAATTTTTTCTTCCTCAAAGAAAATATACTTTTACTGAAATCAACTGCAAAGCAAATCACATATGATATCTGAAAAGACTGACTTTTACATGGTGTTATTAAAAATCTCTGAGCCTATCTTGGATGTTATGGAAAGCACAGTCAGTAAACTGAAGGAAAAAGAGGAGAGAGAAGTCTGTTAACTGGAGATAAACAAAGACGGAAAAGGGCCACTGGGCTTACAAGAGTTAACGTTGAGAGCATCAAAGGACTTCCTCTTAAGTTATACTGTACACAAAATTAATGCCAAATCTTTATAAATATCTGTGTAACAGATGCTGCCCGAGAAATATTTAGAGTCAGAACCAGGTGTGCTATTCTATTCATACTTTAACGAACCCACTATCGACATAAAATACATGATAAAATGTCTTACAGCTTCAGTTTCATTGGGGTTCATTTTAACTTAGGTTAGCTTGAGAAAATTAGAACAAGCAGTTATTTATGTCATGAACATGTATAGAATTTCATGAATGAAATTTTAATTGATAACATGTTTTTTGTCCAGTTCCCATCATTTCATACGTTTCACAAACAGAGGTCAATTTATATTCTAATTTACTGAAATAAACATGTCTAGACACTGAAAGGTTATAGGGAAACACACAAAGATAAGTATAACAGATACAACACAAACACTCCGAAATTGATTCTATTCTCTCAGATTTCAGCTCTATATAGGAATTCACTTTCAGACTGAAGTACAGCATATGACAGCTGTCAAGGACTTGTCATTTTAAAACATAATTTCTGCCACAAATGAAAGCACTTCTTCATTTCAATAATTTGTTCTAGTGAATTCAAACCAACTTAGGAAACCATATGTATTGTTTCCACAATTCACATAATGTTGTAAAAACATTACTCCTTCAGCGTGGTTCTTATGAGCCGCCTCTTGCTTACAGTTCTAACAAAACTCAGAACAATCAGAAGCAATGATGGTGTTTTGTTCTCCTTCAAAACTGAGGCTCAGGACAGAATCTTGATTCTTACACAATCTCAGAACTTGACCTGTCAAGCTCCACCTCCTTTCTTTTTTTTTAATTAATTAATTTTTAAATTGAAGTATAGTTGATTTACAATATTGTGTTAGTTTCAGGTGTACAGCAAAGTGATTCAGTTAAACATATATATTATATATAAAAATATATATATTCTTTTGCAGATTCTTTTCCCTTATAGATTATTTTAAAAAATTGAATATAGTTCCCTGCTCCACTTCCTTTCTTATCTGCATCAGGGGGAAGTAAAAGTAGGGAGGTACTGGAGCTGGTGCTTACTGGCTCCAGAGAACTAATTTCTCAACTTTTAGGAACTTTGCAAGCTGGTTTTTAAACACAGCCATTACAAAATTAAATTAAAAACTTGCAAATATTAAAATTTTGCTTAGGGTAGATCTTATGTTGTGTTCTTACCACAGAATAATAATAATAATAATGGTGTTGTAATAAAAAATGAAGGAAAGAGGACATTTCTAGAGGTTATGGAGATAGGTTTATGGCATAGACTGAGATGACGGTTTCACAGATACACACTTATCTACAAATGCATCAAACTGTTGTACATTAATTACGTACAGCTTTTTGTGTATCAAAAAACTTACAAGTAAATAAATTATAGACTAAAAACAAAAGTAATAGACACACAAAATTCATCACTTTCTAATTATTTTTTTGCATCTTACTATTGCTTATTTGTCAGGCTTTAGGGCACCATTCTAGCTTTTGAAACTGGAATGAGACCATTGTTCCCACGTTCAGTGATCATCAGTAATTTCTTTTGTATGCAGCATTTATTCCTTTTCCTTCTGATTTTTTAAGGGTACAATCCTTTATCCTCCATCACATAATATGTATTTAAGAAAAATTTTCTTAGCTGTAAATAAGTTGGTTGGAGGAACAGGAAGAAAGCCAAAAATTCCATTTGAAGGAATTAATTTTTTTTTCCTCCTAGTCAAGTCCCAGAAGCAGAGTCTGCACTTGAGCTCTTCAGAAGATACTGAAATGGGTCAAGTGTAGGCAGTTAGGACACTCAGCTGCCTTGTCTCAAACACCTCTCCTAATCATAGGGAGGTAGAAAACTCAGGGCTATTCCTTTCAGGAATTCACAAGACTTCAGTGTCTCAGACCAAATGCACCTGAGTTTCACCATCTTTCTCTCGGAGTATATCCTGATTTTCATCAGTACACACACGTACACGGTACTGCAAGTTGTATTTACCTTCACTGCAAATAGCTTAATGGAGTTTGTACTCTAGGTTTATACTAGGTCTCTCTTGAAACTGAAATTCATTGCAAAGATTTAATTCATTCTAGAAAAACTGATCATTCTTCAAGCACCTTTAGATGTAATTTGACAATCACACCCAATGGGCTAAAGTTTAGATTTCAACATTAGATTGCATTTCTTCCTAACCAACCATGTCAGGTTCAAAAATTGCTTTGTACATTTGTGCAGTTGTTATCACCATCCCGTCAACCCTCACTTCTACTTCCTGAGCCCCAACAGGACCCCTCCGAGAAGCTCTGTATATTTGTCAATATATCCCGGAGTTCTGAAACTCCCAAGTGTTCCTACCATTTGACCTAAAACTTCCTCTCTTCTCAGATTTCTGTCTCTCAACACAAAACAAACAAACCTTTGCTTAAATTAGTCCATGTGTGAATTTTTAGGGTCATTTGTTTCAGATCCACAGACTTCAAGTCTCTTTGCTAAATTTTGATAATCTTTACTCAGAGGCCAGTAGCCTGAGCTCTAACTTCAGCAGTCCCTGGGCTTAGTATCAAATACCCTGTAGATTCTGTAGTTGGATATTTGTA
Organism: Pseudorca crassidens; assembly: GCF_039906515.1. Lineage (NCBI taxonomy): Eukaryota > Metazoa > Chordata > Mammalia > Artiodactyla > Delphinidae > Pseudorca > Pseudorca crassidens. Next base: position 71,538,147 of record NC_090312.1, read on the forward strand.
TTCCACTCATTTCTCCTTTCAAAATGTAGCAGAAGTACAGGAATAGCACTCTAGTTGGATGTTGCCCCTAAAATAGTCGTCAATTTGTGGCACTTAAAATAATCTGAAGCTATTCATCATTCAGTCAGTGCTTATGGAGTTAATCATACTATTCACATTTGTTTAGTATTGCTCTCTCATGTTCAGTTTTCACTTTGACCAGATAAACTTTGTTACTGTTTATTAAATAAAAAAACAGTAAAAAAAATTAAAATTACTGTTTTGGGGAATTTTGAATGAAAAAAAGACAATATGACATATTAGATGTTGTGATTTCTCAATCTCAGTCTTTATTGCCTTTGGCAAAAAGCAACGCCTAAATAAAAATAGAGTATTTAAAAATTTATCATATTTTCCTCAGTGTTGAGGCAGGCATTGTCATTCTCACAGTTGATTCAGTGACTTGTCAGAAACAATGAAGTTCTAAGAAATATTCCTTAAAATTTCAATTGTCAATGTATAACATAAAATTAACTGCATTTAAAAAATAAAGTTCAAAGTTTTGCCTACTATCATAGTTAAATAATTTGTTCATTGCGTTACTCATGTAAGCAGTCAATGTTTCATTCATTCAACAAATATAATCAGGGCCAATATGTGACAGATATTGGGAAATATATCAAGTAGGATTAAAAGTCACACAGGAAATTTATATTCATAACACCTATTTAAATATTTCAGATAGATCTCTCCAATCTAATATGATGTCATTAAAAACTATGCAAATAATATTCTGAAATTTTGGTGAACTTGATGTATAAATTAACTAAAACCTTGACAATGTTAATAAATAATTTTTCTTCTTGTTTTCTAGGAAAATGACATTTGAAATGGATTTTAAAATGGTCTAAAAGTAGAAATTTGGAAGGAAGAGGGAGGCCATCGAGATCCAAACTGCCTAAGGGAAGTCTACAGCTAACAACTGAGGCTGAGTTTTTGACCATCCAGCGGTTACCATGAGCCCTGAGGGCAAACTTTGAGGGGCCTGAAAGTCCCTATTCCATTGCCTTGGTTTTAGGGCCTCTGCAGGAACTTGAAGAATCACGATGGCTGTTTAGAGTTTTATCCTACCTACCTGAACTTTTTGTAGAAGCTGTTAAAAAACATTCAGCAGCCCAGAATGACTCATTTCCAGAGCTGCCCCAGTCTCTAAGGAATCTTCTAAGAATCCTCATGCTCGGTTCTTTATTAAACTAACACAAGAGAAAACTCCAGGGCATTCAGAGTCAACATCCCAGAGTATAACTAAAAATTAGAGTCATCAGACGATAAAAATAAACAATTTTAAGGCATTATATGCCAAGGTATTACGTTGGTACAATAATTAAAATGAATTATATCAATGGTAGAGGGCCAGGATACACTAAAATTTTACTTTGGAAGAATTTCCAATCAGAAAAAAGAAAAACATGCAAACACAAATACCCATCAATAATGATAATAATAATAATGATGATGATGATAATAATAATAATAATAAGTCCTCTATAGACAAGTACACAAACATTAGGGAGAGAAAATGAGAGTACAGCAGAAATTTAAAAAAAATTCAATGACACACTTCTGAAGTTATTTAAAATTTTCCAATTCAAACTAGTGTATTTTACAATAACTAATATATGGAAAAACCCCTAAGTGTCCATTGACAGATGAATGGCTAAAGAAGATATGATATATATACAATAATATTCAGCCATAAGAAATGATATCCTGCCCTTTGTGACAACATGGATGAAGCTGGAGTACATTATGCTCAGTGAAATAAGCCAGACAAAGACAAATGCTGTATGATCTCACTTATTTGTGGAATCTAAAAGAGAAAAACAATTTTTAAGTCAAACTCATAGAAACGGAATAGAATGGTAGTTACCAAGGGCTGGGGAGTGGGGGAAATGGGGAGATGCTGGTCAGAAAGTACAAGCCTTTAGTTATAAGATGAATAAGTTCTGAGGATTTATTGTACAGCATCGTGATTATAGTTAATAATACCGTATCATATATATGAAATTTACTAAGAGAGTAGATCTTAAGCATTCTCACCACACACACACACACACACACACACACACACACGCAGTAACTATGTGAGGTGATAGATGTGTTAATTAATTAACTTGATCGTAGTAATCATTTCCCATTTCCCATTTGATATATGTACACATATATCAAATCATCATGTTGTATACTTTAAATATATGCAATTTTATTTGTCAATTATATTGCAATAAAGTTGGGGGGAAAAGAAAAAAAAGAAAAACGTTGCCTTGTGTAGGCTTTACAAAAGATGATTTAATACAATACGTATATTCAAAAATAAGACGATTGGGAAGATTTTCAGTTCCTATTTTCTAAAACACTTAAAATTATAAACATTATATTCTAATTGTAAAAATGTTACTGTGTTGTTAGTACTTTATTAGTAACCCAGATCCCTTTTTAACCCTGAAATGTCTCCTGCAATTTGTAAAAAGGACTTCATTAATACATGGACTCAAACGTTCAGTTTCATGATTTAGACCACAAGTATTCTAATGTTTCTGGTAAAATAAAATAGCCAAAGTCTCTCTCTGTTAGTTGATGTATATCTGTAACTACTTCACACTTCACTTGACAGAAATATTATAAGATCTGAGTTGGTATTTGTGGACAGCTCTGTATATTTTTCTCAGGCAAACAGCCAACAATAATTTTACTTCTCTACTGCTTTTTATGTAGAGTTGTCTTTGAAAAACGCTTGCCAGAATTACCTCAATGGAGGTCTAGTCTTAGATGACTGCCAATGAAGAGATATTATAGACAAAAATGTGAGGGAGATGGAGAGACTGAAAAAACCCGAACAAAAGTAATTGAATTTTAACGAAATTCAGACCCCAAATCGGTAAATGGTATATTAATAAAATGTGAAGGTACAAGGCAAAGCCAGCAGGAAAATAGATGGGTCAACTTTGATAAGAAAGGACTTTACAAGTAAGACATTTTTCTGTTCACCAGGAAACTTTCGTGAGGTTTCCTAAAGGACAGTATCCAAATATCAATCTCGATGGGAGTGGATTCCCACTGGGTCTTCAGGAAGAGTCTTGCCTGAGTTCTGGATATAGTCAGACCTTAGAACCTTTAATCTAGTCCCTGAACCTGACTAACTTACCCGAAACATTTCTGCTCCCTCTTCACTGTGTCTGTTTTCGTTTGCTTAGTCCTTCTACCTTGAGTGACCTGACGCTCTCAAGATCAAGCTATTCTGAATATGAAGCTAAAAGAATGGTTTTTACATTTTGGTATTTAAGAATTTCACAGTAAACACTAGAATAGAATTTTATAAATACATTGAAAGAGAATAATTCAAGTTTTAAATAGATACATGAAGCGATTGTTTCACTATCAATTTGACTCAGAGGAAGTCAAGTTTCTCAGGTGAGAATTTGGTTGTCTGGACTCTAACGCAGCATGACCAGATCACATGTTCTCCCAGGATCCAAGACAAAGTCATTCCTTCTTTTTCACTTCCAAATCAGGCTAAACCACAAAAATATTTCTGGAAGGTTTTCCCTTGGAATCGAAAGATTACCTATTTAGACATCGTCTGCCTTATATAAAGTATACATTCCTGAAAAGGAAACAATTACTCATCAATCCTGGTTACTTTTTCTCCTCGTTCTCTACCTCTCTCCTTCCTTATTCTCAGCTTCTTTTCCTGCCTGCCTTTTAGTTTTTGTTTTAAAGGAATGCATTCTCAGCTGATTTTCTTCTCAGTTGACCTCTCTGTAGGCAGTCTTAATCTTGGCTGTGACTTTACCTAACACCTATTCACTTATGACTTTCTAATGTTTACACTGAGCCACTGAGGCATCCCCAGTGCCTAAAATCGTGCTCAACACATAGTAGGTGCTCTTTTAGTATTTCTTGTATGAATGAATAGGAACCACCTGGACTATGGATTACAGACAAAGAAGCTTGAGATAAGACAGATACTCATTAGCAGCTATTAAGATCCCCATATGTGAGATTATGACGGCCTCAGCAAACACATTCTTTGAGATAGAAATGTAGAAGCAGGTTTGGAGGCAATACTTTATTTTAGCACATTTCAAGTTTGAGATACCAGTAAGACATCTCCATGGAGATGTCTGGTAAGCAGTTGGATAGATGGCTTTGGTACTCTGGTATATATATAATTTATATAATATAAATAATATAATTTACCCACACACACACACATATATATACATATATCTGTATATACTTGTAGATATATAGTATATCTCTGTATAAGATATGTAGAATCTGTGATTTTTTTACTCTATTTGCAAGCTAACAAGATAGCCTGCCACAGTTTCTTGGATGCTGGAAGAAGGCATGAGACTCCAGGAACAGATACAAAAGATGGGTTTTTGACTTACAGCAATTGTAGTTTCCAGAGTATAAACATTTGTGCTCTTTCCTTGAGCCACGATTCCACAAGATAATCAAAGAAGGCCAGGTGATACCAGTGCATACTGTAGGTCGCATTACAGGAGGGGAACCTTGAGCTTAGGAAGCCCAGATCTTTTATAATGGGCAGTAAGCATATCTGACCTTTGCCTTGAGGGACACATTTTCTTTATTATATTATATTGAACAGTAAATAAACCTGCCCTTTTCTCAGTGTTCCAAGGCTGTTTGCTATGTAGACATCCTTGAAAACATGACTGAGAACAATGCAGTCATGTACTGTTCGCCAGAGTGTTTGTAAGAAGTGTAGAAATGTGAGAGATTCATGGAGAATTGTCTCCTAACAATAATAAACTTCTCTTGTTGATTTAGTTGTTACTCATTTAAATGTTTTTACTTAAGGTAGGTGGACAAGGATACTGACATATATGAAAGAGCACCAGAAGAGAACTTCCTACAGTGTTATCCTAATTTGCCTTCTTTCCAAATTAAAACAGAGTCTGCAATATCCAAAGTAAAGAATCTCATCTGAAGCAAATTCAAAACAGCCTTTTTGACTAAGAATGTATTGGCATTTATATTTCACTATACAAAGATGAATTACAATTTAAGAAGGATTTTAAAAATTGTGTTTCTATTATAGAAGATAAATTGATTTTTATAAATTCATTAGCTAAACACTTATTTTGAGACTTAAGAGTAGGCTATGTGCAGTTAATAGTGTCAAAGTGAAACTAAGTCTCAGAAAGATATTAGAACTCATAAAGTTGTGAGAGTTAGAAAATGTTGAATAAGGAAAAGACAGGGATGGATGCATTGGATGGCATGGTTTCAGCCAACAGATTCAACGAGTCCCATCCCCTCCAAGCTCTGGCATTAAGTAGCAGAGCCAGCATGGACAAACTACAACCTGCAGACCAAACCCAGTCCACTGCCCGTCTTTGTAAATAAAATTTTATTAGAACATAACCACGCTCGTTTGTTTATTATTGTAAACTGCTTTCCCACTGCAATGGCAGAGTTGAATAGCTGTATAGAAGTCATATAGCCTGTAAAACCAAAAATATTTACCATTGGGCTCTTTACAGAAAAGTTGGCTGACCCCCTGGAGTAAAGGTAACTCCACATGTTTTATAAAAGCTGAGAGCAGTTAGTCAAGTTTCTAGCTGATTTAAACAGAAAAAAAAATTTGTTAATGGCTATTGAGTAGCTTACAGTTTCATCAGGGAAGTTGGAGAGCTGATCTGTACTCCCACTCCAGGAACAAGGTCTAAAATCATGTTGTAGAACTAACTACTGCTATTGCCACTGCTAAGCATTAAATGCTGCGGCATGTCCCACCAATACCATGAGCACTGGCCACTGGAGCCCAAACCTAACTTCACTGCTTCTGTCCCAGGACTCAGGGCACCATGACAGCTGCCATGGCCAGAAAGTCTCTGAGACAGGCGGATCTGACTAAGGAAACTTCCTTCATGTGCTTGAACCTCAGCTGCAAGGGGTTCTTGGACAATTAATTAGTATCTGACTTTTTCAATTTCTCCCTTCCACAAAGATCACAGGGTGGGGCATTCCCCAAATGTAAGGGACTTCAGACATGGGATGGCCTAAACTAATAACTTTAACTATAATGCCCACTTGAAACTGACTGGAAATACTATAGCATTAAGTTAATTAGCAGACAGTTTTCCTTGGATGATATTATATGAAACAAAATAGGATTAAGATGTGAATCACAACTCAAAAGACTTACAAGGGCCACACAGGTAAGAAGAATAAATCAGACAGACTAGGTTAAAAAATAAACAGTGGCCAACAGGAGGGCATATGGTCAATCTAAAGACGGACAATTGCAATTATTTTGTGCAAGATGGCTAGGAAATATTCTCCAGAGAAGTCAGGTCTTTGAAACAGGGGTAGAATTTCAAGTATAAGTCTGTAATGCATAATCATTAAATCACATGATTTGTGGTAACTTAGAACTTTGAATTTTATTAACATGTCTGCACTATTAAATTGAAAGGTTGTGAATACTGGCCAACATTACTTATTATGACTATTTGCATTAGTTTTTTTATGCTCCTAAATTAGGAGATCTTATATCAGATGGGGCCCTATGGACTTGTATTCCCTCCAGAAGAAACAAAAATATAACTAGAATGTAGAGCTGCTAAAAGTCTATAAACAGGCTATGGATTCGCTTAATGGTATTCTCTAACCACAAAATTAAAACCAAAATTATAAAAATTAAAAGATTAATAAAATGCATATATTTCCATGAACTAAAATTAAATATTCTGAAGTTAACCTTTTGTAGAATTCCTTGTCTATGAAGCTGATGGCTAAGAAGCTAATAAATTCTTTCTATACCCTATGGTTTCTACATGAGGATAATATACAAGGGGTTCAACTATGACCTTGAAAGCAGACTAAAAATAAACCAGTCTCTCATTTTCCCAATGTAAAGTCGCTAAGTATTTTGGGAAATATCACAACCACCTGAAATCTGATCTAAACAAAAAAATGAACAGTAGAAGAAACATGTAAAACTAAACAATCAATTGAAAAGTCAGAGGTATCACAGTCACTCTGAATAAATTAGGTGAGCTTGAGGTAGATTTAAAATGTTCCAGAGCCTATTTAAAAGGAAATGCGAATTTTGGCAAAGCCTAAGTCCACACAACATTTTTTAAAATAACCTCCAATCTTTTTCAGATTTGATCATGAAATTCATCTAAATTTATGAAGAGTTATCTCCATTCTGCAGTAAAGTTTTGTTTTGAGTTTTGTGCCTTTTGTTTTGTTTTGCTTTGCAAATTACTGGGGGAAAAAACCCTCATGGAAAACAATCATGCCATGTAAATAGACTGAGTCTCTTCAAGATAAACCTTGGTGAATCAATAGTAAAGTGCAAATCATCTGAGTTTTCATGTTGGACATTAAAATTTAAAGTTTACATTTTCTCAAGGAACATTTGGACACTACACACTTTTCTTCAATGGGTTTAAAACCAAACAGAAATCTTACATTGAGAACTAGTACCCCTGACTGTCTGCTGTTAGTATCGTCCACCTAATTAGCATCTCTCACTGTTATATCCATTCCCAAGCCACGTGATACTTGAAAGTGCCCACTGAAACTTGTACGAGGACACGCATTTAGGCCCTTAAAGGGTCAAAGGTCAGATGCTAGGATGTATTACCCTATGCCTTAATAGAATCGTATATAAAATATTCTGAAAATTACCCCATAGAGAGGCAATATGCAATGACTTCTCCAGCTTCTTGTTAACCAACAGAGATTTCTTCTTATCCACCTCCTGTCCCACTCTATTTTCTTCTTATTGGTCCCATAATTCTTGTAATTAATACATTTTCTTATCGTTGTTATCTTGATTCTTATAATTGACATTTAAAAATATTCACAGTATTTAAAAATATTCACAGTATTTAAAAAGATAATTACTTCAGCTTTATTTGTCATCATATAAAAGTAGAAACCACAAAAATGTCCATCAATTAGAGAACAAGTAAGTAAGTTAGGGCACATCTGTACAGTGATATACTAAGTACTAGTTATCTCAACAATATAACTTTAGGTGTATGGAGCTAGAAGGTGTACACGATATAGCACATTTAAAAAGAAACTTTCAAATGTGTATAGCATGGCCTTCCCATTTTTAAAAGATATATACTTCTGTGCCTGTGTTTGCATAAGCACAGAGAAAAAAAGATTGGGATTAAAGAAGACAAGGGGACTTTCACTTCAGAGCCTACATAAATTTTAAAAGGCTATGAGTGATTTATACTTTCTAATATGTTTATTTTTCTCTATTTTTCAAGTAAAACATCCCACCATTAGTTCAGTGGGTGTATGCAAACAACTTTGCCAACCACTGTAAAACCAAAAGCCTATTGGGGAGTTTAAAATCTCAGCCTCAGGACGCCTTTGACCTCAAATCAAAAGAAAATGTGTTTCCTGTTCAGTTTCTGCTTCAATATATGGGGCTTTTGGATTTTAAAAAATCTCTACTATAAAAACATTGAATTACCCTGCCATCCCACATCACTAAATGATGTTCTATTCATTCATGACTAGACTTTTTTAAAACTCTGATTTAAAAAAAACAAACAACTTATTTCAGATTTTCTTTCTTTTCAATTTCTGTAAGTTTTTAAAGAGTACTTCCTACATTAAAGTAACCAGTGGTCAATTGGGATGTTCTATCTCAATGATATGGCAGTACTGAGAGAGGGTATGGAAAAAATTGGCCTCAGATATTTTTCGAATACTGACCTATTAGCAAAAAGATGTATTAATTGCATTTTACTTTGCAAGGAATGCTTACAGATTGATGTCATAACATGCGTTGGTCATGTACTTTCAAAGATCATCACATACTTTCAAATACTGCATTATTTGAGTAAAGAAGATATTTCAGAAGATTAACTCTTCTTACATTCATTTCCAAATCTCTATCGAGGACCTACTGTGTTCTTAGCATCCAAATTATATTTTGTAGGCTATGTCTTATGCATAGAAGTGGCACAAAAAGCATTTTTTATAACCAAGTATTCTAACAATTGGAGTGAAAAATATGGTAACTTTAGTTAAGTGTTAAAATATTCGTACCATCACCACCTTGACCTGTTGTGACCATATTTTGGAGCTCAAGTTGGGTGTGTGACTGTGGAGCAATAACACCTTATAGGCAGTGTTCAATGGCCCATAATTGGGATATGATGTGATATTTAACAAACAGATACAACCGGCAGAGTATAATTGTTATCTTAGTCGTAATTTAGTTTTCAGGACCAAGACCTGGCCACAAGTCACCACTCCTAACATAAATGAGAATAGTTAGTTTATAGTTCATAAGAGTTATCTGTGCGAGGAAAAATGCTCGAGAGCCTTCTTACACCTACTAAACTATGTGCCTCAGGGCTACTTCAGAGAATTTTATGAAGCTATTATTTTGGGCAAGACGCATCTCATTGCGAATCAGTTTCTTCTCTTAAATTCAAAATCAAAGAAACTCCTGATGATAAGACTAAATGGAAATGGTATATACCACAGAGGACTTTGCAGTTCATAATAGAGTTTCTTTTTCCAATAAACAGACTAACTGAAGAAACTGAAATAAATCTTTGGGAGTAAAACTGATTGTCTCTCTAAGATGTGATCCGTTAGGTCTCCAACAAACCATTCCTCAAATATCATTTATATACTGTTTAATCCATCGGTGCTCTTCATCACATATTTCTGGCTCTCTCTTTTGAAGCACTGGGTAGAACTGAGCTTCTCTATTGTCTGTGAAGTTGGACTTGGCCAAGTAACTTGCTTTGGCCAATGAAATCCAAGCCCACTTTTTTTTTTTTTCAAGTTTTAGGAATTACTCTTTTTTTTTAATTTTTTTATTTTTTAAGAGCCAGGTTGAGGTTTGCCACATCCCTCATCCCACCGTGGTAGTAAAACGGAGCAGGACCCCATGGGGTCTTCCTAGGACAGAACCCCACTCCCATGTCCCTGCCTGCCTTTTGCCTGTAGAAAAACTTTAGCCAAAGAATCAGTTTAATCAGAGAAGTGAGAAAAATGCAGAAGCAAAGGAAGGCAGTCACACAGGACAGAATAATAATAGTTTAGTCATTAAGCAAAGTCAAGGACCCTTAGTTCCTCCTCAAAGGCTATAGATAATATTCTGAGCCATATCCTGTGAGCTGTCTTACAGATACTGAAACTCTCACCAGGTGGAAAAAGTTAACATAATGACCAGACTGTAGCCATGACATCAGCTGGCACAATTCTGAGAACTGGCCTCAAAGAAATGGGAAAAAATCGACCCTGGAACTAAAGATTAACTGTACTCAAAACAATCAAGATGACATGGATCAGACCACCGCATGACCAATTGCAAGATGACTGTCGGAGCTGACTGCATGCAGCTCTGTCCCTCCGCCTATGAAACTCCCCTTTAAAAACCCTTGCCCGCTGATTGTGACGGGGGAGTTTGCTTTCAAACTGGTGAGCAGCCAGACCTCACTTTCGGTGAGATTAGTGGAGTTGTGTCAGGATGAAGCCTTTGTCATTCTAGGTCTTCGAGTGACCAAGATGAGTGGAACTTCCTACTGGCCCACATTAGATGGGTACTGTGTATGAGAAACAAACTTCTGTTGCGCTAAAATTTGGGTTTTTTTTTTAAATTCCTGAAGCATAATCGAGTCCATCCTGACTAGATACAACACCTAAATAAAACACCTTCCTTTCAATTCTAATGCCTGCCTCTCCCATCCTTTTATTCTAATTCCTTTTCATTAACAACATCTGCCTGCTTCACATCCAAGAAGACAGTATCCTTTGTGAATTTATGAGTTTAAAATGTCACTGGGATATAAGCAACTCTAGGAGGGTGAGGATGATAGATTGCAAAACATATTTAAACATTTTTCACTAGGTGAAGCATTGTACCCTGAAGAAAACAGACATCATATACTGTCATTTTATTCTCTCCTGAAATACAAACAATGTCCTATCATCCCATCTCTTTCAATTTATGTTCACAAATACATTCCTGGCAAAATTACAAAATACAACTCCCATAATTCTTAAAAAGTCTACCTTTGGGAAAAATACATAACAAACAAGAAAGAATAAAACCTAGACTTTAAAAAATGCCATTTCTATCTTTGATATTGGCAAAACAATTACCAACTTCCCTCAGACTTAAGACCATGAGAGTCGAACGTTGAATGAACTGCCAAAGTATTTTGCTGTCAGCTTAGAGAAAGTAATAAAACGTTTAAGGAGAACACCCAGCATAGCCTCAGCCAGATCTATAATGGTTAATGTTTTAGAAGCCGAAGAGAAAGCTTAGAAAACCTGTATGATCTCCTATATTCTGTTGCCTTTCCCTTTCACTGAATGCCTTCCCAACTGCTGAGGAGTAAAATTCAACTTTGAAATTTTCAGAATTTTCCCTTCTGTGTTTCCTGTGAGAATATGTTTATTGTTCAGAAGCCAGCTTTAAAAATGTAATTCCAGTACAAACTCTATACTTTGATTACAATTATTGCATCTTCACCTCATAAACCACAATATCCTGTTTTTTTAAAAAATAAAAGGAACAGGGCTTCCCTGGCGGCGCAGGGGTTGAGAGTCTGCCTGCCGGTGCAGGGGACACGGGTTCGTGCCCCAGTCTGGGAGGATCCCACATGCCACGGAGCGCCTGGGCCCGTGAGCCATGGCCGCTGAGCCTGCACGTCCATAGCCTGTGCTCCGCAATGGGAGAGGCCATAGCAGTGAGAGGCCCGCGTCCCACAAAAAAATAAAAATAATAATAAATAAATAAATGAGACAATCTTTTCCTAAAAAAAAAATTTCCTGAAGTTGTGTTCATGCTTCTTGAATCCTCCCTTCTCCTGCCATTGTGAACTGGCAGACACTGATTTCTAAGCCTGGACGTCACGTTTGAATCTGATATTGAGTGTTATGCAGCAGTTTGGGCAGGAATGAAAACGTTCTCTTAACTGTGTTTCAAATTGCTTCTGTAAACATGGACTGCCCCAATTGTAACTTTGAAGTTTTTAATGTGCAAGTAAATATGTTGTATGTTCTTTCTGCAGGCTGATTTACAAGAAGCAAATAGAAGAAGGCAGTAGGAAAACCTCCAGAACAGATTAGTTTAAATTATAGATACTAGGCAAAGTTTTTCTCAAATTTTATGCTTAATATAATTCCTCATACGTTAAGAGAATAAAAGTCAATTACTGGTTTAGAAAAAAAAATGGAGAGGGGAGGCACAGATAAGTCTTTGAAACTGGGAAAACTCTAAGTTCACATTCTGTGTTTTTTAGCTACCTGAGAAATTAGAATATAGGGAACTCATTTAAGGAGTCCAAGAAGGCTCTGAAGAAATATGGAATTTAAATGATCAAATCATTATTAACAGAGACTGGATTTAACTACTCAATAAGTTTATCCGAGACGTACATATCTCAGCTGTCAACCTCGGCTTATACACATTCCCACTGAAGCAATACCCAGTTTCTTCCAGGGAACTGAATCTGTGGCAAAGTCCTGTATATTGCTCTGAATGGTGCTGCTAATTTAGAACATAGCTCTCAATTGTGAACATTCCCTACTATGAACTTTTAGCCATAGACTTTGGGACTGAAGTTCCCTTAGTTCAATCCATCCCTATCTTTTCCCTCAGGTTGTATCTCAAAACTGAAACATTTTCATAAGAAAGCTACGTCATTTCTCTTTTTATGGATTCTGTGCTGGCAAAAGCCCTCCTAGTGCTAGGATACTTTTTTCTTAACCAGAGCAGGATATACATTAAACATAGAATAACATATGGTGCCTTCTCCTCTCAAACGCTCTTTTAATCTCCACTAACACTGAGTTGAACTGAATTTCAATAGACCATGGCTAGTTAAAACCAAATAAAAGACAGAGAAAGGATCATCTGATGATGGGTTTGACAAAACAATTGCCTGATATTTGAAAATGGATGTAGTTTGTTTTACTGAATAAAGACAACTAGGTAAAGCAGCACATCAAGAAATCAATAATGAAGGATCTTAAAATAAGTTGCATTCCTTGTATTGAACATTATCCAAAATCTCTCCCCTCCCTCCACCTCTCTCCTTCCCTTCTTTGCATCTGCTTTGATAGCTCCTCCATTGGAACGAGTCAAAAAGAGAATGCAGAAACTAAGGAGAAAAAAGTTATCTCTGTGTTTAATCTTTATTAAGATTTTATCTTATTTCATTTCATTTCTAAAATGAATTTATGTTGCTTGGTCCTTTCTAGTCTTTACTCAAGATTTTTCAGCAATCGATGTACAGGCAATTTGCAAAGAGCACTTCAATAACGGTTCTTGACAGATACAAACAATTCTTGGTCCAGGATACTAAGAAGAGAAGGAAAACTCATTAATTTCGTAAGTTGCTGGATTTACTATGTGAATTTACAGAGAAACCAAGGTAAGAACAATGTTCCTTAGATTTAGTTTATGTGAAAATAGTCCACTGAGGCTCACTTGCCATCTGTTAGGAAACAATGACAACCTTAGACTTTGAAATAATTTTTCCAGGTAGCAGTAAATCACTCATCCTTTTCTATAAACACTAAATTCCTAATAGGCTTAATGTTTGTTTATTCTTAAGAGTATGATAAAATAGTTATGGTAGTAGAGACCAGCCTTCCACATACTTTTAATTTAATATCTTTATTAAGTATAATTTATGCACCATGAAGTTCACCGATTATATGTATAACAGTTGGTGATTTTTATTAAATTTATATAATGTGCAACCACCATCATAACACAATTTTAGAACATTTCCACCACCCCAAAGGGTTCCCTCCTGCCCATTTGTAGTCAGTCCTGTACCCACTACCAGCCCCAATCAACTGCTGATCTGCTACGTCTTTATAAGTGTACCTTTTCTAGAAATTTAACACCATATGAATAGAATATGGTTTCTTCTCCGTCTGGTTTCTTTCACTCAGCAGAAAGTTTTTGAGGTTCATCCGCATTCTTCCATGTATCAGTAGTCCGTTCCCCTTTAATAGTAAATAGTATTTCATTATATCACTATACCACATTCCGTGTACTCATTTACTAGTTGATAGGTATCAAGCTTGGTTTCAGGTTTCAGCAGCTTTAAATAAATGACGTTGTTAGGAATATCCATGTACATGCCTTTGGGTTGACCTGTGTTCTCATTCTTCTCAGGTAAACAACTAGGAAGGGAATTGCTGGAGTGCACGGTAAGAACATGTTTAACGTTTATGAAGATGTCAAAGTGTTTTCCAAAGTGGTTATACCATTTTGCATTCCCACCCGAGGGAGTATGAAGTTTCTAATTTCTCCACATTCTCACCAACAAGTGAGATACAGCCATTCTATTGGGTGTAAAGTGGTATCTGACTGTGGTTTTAACGTGCATTTCTCCAGTGACTAATGATATTAAGCATTTTCTCGGGTGGTAATTAGCCTTTCACATATATTCTTTGGTGAAATGGCTATTAAAATATTTCGACAATTTTTAATTGTTTTTCTTCTTATCATTGAGTTGTAAGAGTTCTTTTACATTCTGGATACAAGTCCCTTATCAGACGTGATTTACAAATATTTTATCCAAGTATATGTCTTGACTTTTCCTTTTCTTAATTGTTTCTTTTGAAGAGCAAGATTTTTAATTTAGATGTTTCAGCTGTACAACATAATGATCCAATATTTATATATATTGAGAAATGATTACCACAGTAAGTCTAGTTAACATCTATCACCATACATAGCTACCTTAGATACTTTCAATTAGAATTTTCTCAAGTCATTGTGAATAGAACAGACACAAAAACATGGTGAATTGATTACTGGTGACTAGTTAGACTTTTCAAATTACTATTTACCACCGTTTATAGCAACTTTTTTTTCTCTCTTACGATGCCATTTCTTTTTCCTTTCTCAGCTACCCACCTTGTTTAATCCCAATTCTCCATCATTGAAAAATATAACAATAGGTTAGGAAAGAGTAAGCTGGAAAACCAGTTTGGGAAGAAAAAAAACCCTTGTGAGTCAGAAAAGGCAAGAACTTTTGGAAAACAAGAGCCCCAAGTAGCCTGTCCCACCATGCTAGAGACTATTGCCTGAGTCCTAGCCCTTACAAGCGATTTCTCACCAGCAAGGATTACTTTTATGTGATCTATCTGTGTATTTTAGTAATGTCAACAAGGGACTCAAACCACGTTGGGATTACGTTTCAGTCTGAGCAATGGGGAGAGGGCAATCCACAGCCACACTGAAAGTAAGGATGACTGTTTCTGGTTGGCCTTGGAAATCAAAGGGGGACTCCTAATTTTGATAGGACTCTTCGGGGCCCTTTTGGGAAAGCCATTAATTGTTGGTCACTCTAAGCAACATGAGGGACATTATCATATTTGTTTTATCCCCTACAGTATGCCCTGTGCCTGGTGTAGAGCCTGTCCCGTAGAAAGTACGCAAGAAATGCTTTTAAATGAAAGATTGAACATAATGACTGGATTCCTCCTCCGCTCAAGATAACCTTCCCCATTTACACAACACACAGTTCGCTGAGTGTATAAAAACTGAAAACATTGTGTTGTGTTGGTGATGAAGAGATGAAGATGCCAGTATAGGGTGACCAATGTAGGTGGAGGTAAGAGTTATGTTCCCATCCAAATGATATCCCAGTTTCCAAACGGAACTTTCTCAAACCTTTCTTATAGGATGAACAAATGCACAGGAGGCAGGAACCAATCCTAAATGTAGCCATATGGACATACAGGATAATTGGGTCTCTTGTTCCTATCAGGAGCACAGTCTGGCTAGAAGTTGAGTGTCCAGGCAGAAAAATGGTTTGATACAGATGCAGTCTCACAGACATCCTGAGATTTACCCTAGATAGCTGGGAACCAGACAATCTTTCTCAATTTTCCTGGAGTTACTAAACTTTTTTCTTTGGCAAATCTTAGAATAATGTCACAATTGAGCAAAAGCAACCCAGTGAGAATGCTGGTTTATGTTTCCAACACTTCAGTCATAATACTTACAAAGAACAAAGTCTGCACTCCAGGAAAGGGTGACTGTTTTTAAGCTACATGGATATATAATATAGACTAAGTAGAAACAGAAATATTTAATGGTATTTTTATATTCCAAATCTACTTGGGACTGTAGATAATATTCTTCAAGTTAGCTGTCAGATTAGGTATTTATATATATTTTTATAAGAATGACCATTAAGAGATAATTGGGATCTTGCCTGGAATCCACGGCTGAGAAAAGTAGATGTGGACGTTATTTCTAGAGATAATTGAAAATATTTAGAAATGCCAAGACTAAAAGGATGACTGCATAATCAATTATTTTATAATAATATGCAATAGCTTAATGAGAAAAAAGTGTTAATAACTATTAACAACGTTCTTTGTGAAACATCAAACCTTTTATTCCTAATACATTAGTTCAAGTATGATTTGCAGTTAGACTAAATCTCTATAATGAAATACAATAAAATTAACTTGTGGCATTTTATCACAACTCAATAAAATCTGTAGGGTTTTATTTCATTGCTGAATTGACTTTGGGTGCAGTTTTGAAAACTTGTGAGTTGGAGTCTAGAGTAAATGGGCCACTAAGGGATCTGTGAGTCGCCCATTGTGACTTCAAATGGGACAACAAATGCAGAATAACTTACGCACTAATTCTTTGATGCCCACTTAAGGCTCCCATAGTTGACGTGGGCTAAGCTTTAGCAACTTCGCATAAAATTAAGATATCTACATGTTATAAAAGAAATACAGCATAGTACATTACGTGACCAGAGAGTAGATATCAAAGAATAAGAATTAGGCAAGACATCATTGGACGTCAGAACTCCATCTAGTTACAGAGAAAGGCTTTCTGAGAAGAGATGCCACACATCTTAACAATGTCATCACCATAGTGCCTGGTCCAGCTCTCAGGTGGTAGGTGGTTTTAGCCCACTTATTATAGGGGAGGGTCTGGGGAGAATCTACTGTTTGTGAAGTTGCCTTACTTGCTCATCCACTCTGTTGAGTTGGGAGCGACATTCTAGGGCAAAATAAAATTTTCAGTGAAAACTAAAGCATCTTTGAAGTTTCCACTTCAGAAAGTTTTAAAAATGATACTTCCATGGTGACAGCAGCTCTTTTCATCTAGCAGGTACAGAATGCATGTTTCTTTTCATAACAAATTCAGAAAGAGTTGACAAAGTTAGAGCCAAATTATCAGCTTACAGATTCAAGTCAAATGCATTCACAGGTTGGAAAAGCGTATGAGTGCCAGCAAATTTGCACTGCAGGTCAAGGAGTCAAGTGTGAAAGAATGGTTGCATTGTTTCCCTCCCACTACCCTGGAAGAATAGTGAGAGACAGGAAAGCACAGTGGGAAGAACTTGAGTCTTAGAATCATACATACTTGGATTCAAATTCTAGATCCACTAGTTATGTGACCTTGAATAACTTATTGAATCATTCTGAGCTTCAGGGTTTCTCACCTATTTAGAAAAAATTTAAAATAAATAAAAAATAAAAATAAATCAGAAACAGTAATATTGCATAGCATTTTGTGAAGGTGAAATTGATAAATATATATAAGTGGCATATCAAGGCACTTTTATTATTATATCCAATTTTATTTTTATTAAAATTATCATTTGTTCCAAGTTTATAATTAGGAATGCATCATATTTTTGAAGTAGGTGATATTTTAAATGACAACAAAGCTATTCTAATATCCTATATAAAATATTCCATATATATAAAGTCAAGGTGTCAGGTAGTTTTATGAAATATATATATATATATGTACATATTTTATACATATATATACAAGCACAAATAATCATTTATTATAGCAATCTATGCTATTTTTGAAGTGATATCAGAGACAAGTGAAGCATTCAAAGGACACCATAAAGAATTAGGCACCATAAAAAAACTTTTCAAAGCATGTTGTATTCAAAATGGGCAGTTAACTAAATTGTCTATGACCTCTGAAATCTCTACAGCTTTTGTAAAAAGTTTTCAGTGGTAGACTAAAAGATCACTCTTAGAGTAGATTATATATATATCTACCTAAAAGTAGATACTATAATATATATATAATATATATATTATATATATATTATATATATATATACATAAAAGTAGATACTCTACCCAAGAAGAGTCTGTGTGCCTCAGCATGATATCCTTAAGAATAGCTTTATGGGATGAGATTTTTAAATTTGCATAAAAAGTAAAGTAAGGAATGTCATTTTATTTATGAATATATTTTCATATGTATTACGTTTTTCTGCCTACAGTTTTTTCAAACTATTGATGAGTTGATGGTACCAGTTAAAGAAACATTAATTAAATTCATTCTAATTTTTGTTATACACTGAAGTCCTTGCAACATTGTGAGTTTCATCTTTTACCTTAGCTCACAGGAAGTCTACAATTAAGTTTTATATATAATTGCAATAGTTCTTTTAAGAATTTTTTCTATTAGTGGGAAGAAGGAAAAGTTAATTAATCTTTGCTGTATATTAGAGTTTATTAAATCTGTAAGTTTAGTATAACTGCCTCAAATAATTTTTGAATGGCAAAATGTGATATATCAATAAATATGGGCAGGCTGTATCAGCCTTATAAGTGAAGCAAAAGTTATTCACTGATCCATCAGTAGACACATACTCCATTTATTTCTTCTGGCAGTGGTGGTACTACTCAGCTGAAACATCGAAAATGTTTAGCACTCTCTCTTGACACATCTGCCAAGTAACGTGCCTGAGTTATGGGACAGTTGGAGACCACAGAACAGAATGAAGGAAACGTAAAGGTCTATGGGTGATCAAACTTTAAACATGGAATCTGCTATCCAGTGTTCTAATTGACAACAAACCAAGGGTATGGAGCTCTGTGAGTGTTTGATGGACAATAGGGAGAACAGTTGTACTTCAGTCCAGAAAGTATAGGTTTTGGATACTTCATTTTTCTCTAAATAAAACAGAAAAGGCATGGATAACATAGTTCACTGGCATTTACAAAGTTCTTATGAAATGCCTCAACCTGGATTTTGAAGAACTAGAAAAATTTTGAAATTTCCTTTTTAGTTACAGAGCAGTTGAAGCTTCCTACTTTAAAATCCTTAAGCGTTCATATCAAAGAAGATATATGAGTAAAATCATTCAGTTGGTCATCTTAACCTTTGATGATTTGGATTTATTTTAGACCTGGAAATATGATTGTCTATTAAATAAATCAGTAGAGAATGCCACTGTCTTCCAAGAAAAATGGCAGCCTGGATGATTCCATTGTATCCCTGATGCACAGAGAGCCATAATTCGGAACACGATCCAAAAGAAGATTAGGAGAGTTGGAGGTCTTTATAAAAAACAAAACAAAACTAAGAGGTGTAGTTATGTACAAAACAAAAAAGGAGAAATTGTTATCAAGAACTTTGAATGAGTATATATTTTTATTTAAAAAAAAAAAAAAACCTCTTTGTAGCCAAGTTTCAGCAGCAGCTGCTATTAGCTAGATTTACTTGCAAATACACATTCATATAATAGGAACCAAAGTCTAAGTGCTTGTATTTACTCAGATATTGGAAGGTAAAATAAAATGAGCAGATTGCTAAATGTGTCAGGTTTCCACGGGAATAAAACTCCATGCAAGCTTACTTGTTGCAAAAGAAGAAATTCACCAAATTATGTCACAAGAAATTTAATTTACACACTGCAATGTTCACCACCACCAGCTCTTTTTCTTGTTTCATTTGTTTTTCCACTCTGTAAAACCCAATCCAAATACTTTTGCACGCACTATGTTTTCAAAGAAAAACAAATACTGTAAGTAAAACAGACGTTTCTGCCACTAACAGTTAAGATTTATAGTGTTTGTAGACAGACTACAAATTGAAATTCCATCATGTTTTCCCACTTCGCATTCAAAAAAGAAAACATTCTAACACCCTTTACAATAATTACAATAATTGAAAACACACTACACATAGATTTCCACTTGTACTCATTAGTGGTCATAGTACATACATGTCTCTCCATTGTACCCATAAGACAGACATATCTTTTTCTTTGTAATGCTTCACACACTTACAGAAAGAAATACAAACAATTTGATACTGCCAAATCTGTTTTAATGCTCAACGTCGCATTGCAGAAAATGAGAAAGTTCTAGAGACGAAAACTGAGGGGCGTTGTGTGATTCTGCTCTGAATCATCCAGAATGATCCCCTACAAATGCCTCTAACAATGTAGCAAAAACCAAAGAAGATATTCATGTGTTGTGCATAGGTCACACAGCTCCCTGTCTGGAAGGCTTTGTAAAGAAAACACACCTGGTGACAGTTAATCCGTGAAATAAGTAGTTTGGTTTCCTAAATGGTGACTTCTCACCAGGCTATTAAGCTTAGACGATCCCTCCCTTCACAGAAGGGTATTATTAAGGCATAGAGCTCTTATTAAAGTAGACAACTAACAATATTATTTTGATTCAAAGTGACAAGTTACTCTACATCTACAAATGTGTGTTTTCTCCTACTGTTGAAACTGTCACTTGTCTGGTGACTAAATAGAATAAGTTTTATGACAAAATACCACTTTGCTGTTTATCTCTTATTCACATCTGTCCTTCTCAATAAGGTCTCTGCTCGTGAAGGTAAATTTTGTCTAATTGTCTTGATTTAATGGAGAAAATAGGCAAGAGAAATGGCTGTAACCATGGGTGTTTTTCTATTGGAGTTGGTAAGAAAAATATTATTTAATAAGTGAATAGATGTAGGTATGATATGATAAGGGATGGGCAACTTTTTCTTTTTTTTAACCAAAGGCAAGTATTGCACAAGAAAGAGTTTGGATTCGAAGACTCGGGAATGGTGTTTGGTGTCCTGTTACCAGAAGGGGGAGTGGTTGTTGATAAGCCATCCCACTTACTCCCATTAAGGCAGTCTCTATAATGTACAAATTAAATGTGTTTATGATCTCTACCTTTGAAGAAATTACCAATGACTTCAGCATTACATGAGTGTCCGCTTTCGGAAGATAAAATATCAGAAGCATTTTTACATACCAGTATATTTTGGAATTAAGCAACAGTGTGTAAACTTCAGATTTCTATGAAAATAAATATACAAACTTTGAAATATTCCTTTTTTTCCTCTTGAGATAGAAGTAAGTATAGAAGTACTTTACCTGTTTGCCAATCAGCTGAGTAATTTCTTAACATAATTCTACTTCAAAAATCTTTTTATGACTTAAAAGATTATCTAAAAGTCTCTCTGGATAGTCTCCAGTTATTTGAAATATCACAGCCAGTTTTTAGTACAACTTTAAAATAGTCCTTTTATGAAAAATTCTACATCCAAGCACATACTTTTTTAGCTTGCTTCTTGGGTCTTGAAAGTATAACTATCATTAGAGAACTACTTTAAAAATCCCTGTGATTATAATGGTAGGGATTTTTTGTAGTTTAGTGGTCATCTATATTTCTTTTTACTTATATTATTTTTAAGATCTTGAATAATGAGATGGATTTCCAGGGATTTTTTTTTTTTTTTTTGTAGTCCTAGGTATTTTATTTGGGGGTATTTAGCAACTTATTCTGAAGAGAAGCTTGTGTTTTTCACCAGCCTGGCAAAGGGGTCCATGGCATAAAAGTGTAAAACCTCCTGAGTTAGAGGGTCACTTAAAAGAAAAACATGTGGGACAGACTCATGAGGATTTCTTTACGCTATTGATGGCCCATTCCATTCAACAACTGTTCAATGAGCAAAGCACTATGCTTGTCATTGTGGGGATATTAAAATATTCTCAAAGAGTGCCATGACAGAATATGACATTCAGAGAATATGAACAATTACTGATCCATTGTGCTAGCCACACTAGGATACATCCGGGGTGTGTGTCAATATCCAAGATTGTGCATCAGTTTAGAGGAACTTATACACCGCTAAACATCTTCATAGAAAACAGATGCCCCAAGAGTCTATTATACTGGTAGCATATTGGTCCTGCTGCATGATTGTCTCAGGAGTTCCAGCCCTTTCCATGGTTCCCAAAGCTCTAGTCTGCCACAGTCTCTCTTTTGCCCTATATACTTTTAGTCCTCCTTTCTCTTAAAAAAACTCTATTCCCCCAAAACAGCAACAGACAAAACAAAAACTGCCCTGGAGTATATAAAATACCACAAGGGACACTTGGTCACTGTAACTCCATTTCTGAAGGCAGTTGAACCATAACCTCAAATTATATAATTTCAGAGTCCTTACATAGGCATTAATATTAAGTGATACCCTTTGCTTCAAAGTACTCACTGAATAGTGTTCTAATGGCAATCCAGGAAGGCAACGATTTCATACTTAGTTATATTATAGAAACTTTATATACCTACTGAGTATAAAAATACGATATATACTTATAAATATATTTTCTCCAAATGAAGAAATGGACTTCATCTGCTTATGGACCACAGACAAATTTGCTGTTTCATAATAAAATTTAGTGCTTACCACGTCAACTACTATACAAAGAAAGGATAGGTTATCTCACCGAGTCTGCACAAAATTCCTGTGAGAACTGAGGTAGCACCACACTCGTTTTACAGAAACAGGAACTATGATTCAGAAGAGGAAAGTAGCTCACTTAAGGTCACACATCTAGTAAGTGGTGTGACTGAGACTCCAACTCAGGATGTGTATTAGTCTCCTATTGCCATATAACAAATCA